>NC_134359.1:48932996-49642996 GCF_048569485.1 Anomaloglossus baeobatrachus
GTTTCCTCCTTCTTAATGCTTTGCCAGGCCTTTACAGCTGCAGCCTTCAGGTCTTGCTTGTTTGTGGGTCTTTCCGTCTTAAGTCTGGATTTGAGCAAGTGAAATGCATGCTCAATTGGGTTAAGATCTGGTGATTGACTTGGCCATTGCAGAATGTTCCACTTTTTTGCACTCATGAACTCCTGGGTAGCTTTGGCTGTATGTTTGGGGTCATTGTCCACCTGTACTATGAAGCGCCGTCCGATCAACTTTGCGGCATTTGCCTGAATCTGGGCTGAAAGTATATCCCGGTACACTTCAGAATTCATCCGGCTACTCTTGTCTGCTGTTATGTCATCAATAAACACAAGTGACCCAGTGCCATTGAAAGCCATGCATGCCCATGCCATCACGTTGCCTCCACCATGTTTTACAGAGGATGTGGTGTGCCTTGGATCATGTGCCGTTCCCTTTCTTCTCCAAACTTTTTTCTTCCCATCATTCTGGTACAGGTTGATCTTGGTCTCATCTGTCCATAGAATACTTTTCCAGAACTGAGCTGGCTTCATGAGGTGTTTTTCAGCAAATTTAACTCTGGCCTGTCTATTTTTGGAATTGATGAATGGTTTGCATCTAGATGTGAACCCTTTGTATTTACTTTCATGGAGTCTTCTCTTTACTGTTGACTTAGAGACAGATACACCTACTTCACTGAGAGTGTTCTGGACTTCAGTTGATGTTGTGAACGGGTTCTTCTTCACCAAAGAAAGTATGCGGCGATCATCCACCACTGTTGTCATCCGTGGACGCCCAGGCCTTTTTGAGTTCCCAAGCTCACCAGTCAATTCCTTTTTTCTCAGAATGTACCCGACTGTTGATTTTGCTACTCCAAGCATGTCTGCTATCTCTCTGATGGATTTTTTCTTTTTTTTCAGCCTCAGGATGTTCTGCTTCACCTCAATTGAGAGTTCCTTAGACCGCATGTTGTCTGGTCACAGCAACAGCTTCCAAATGCAAAACCACACACCTGTAATCAACCCCAGACCTTTTAACTACTTCATTGATTACAGGTTAACGAGGGAGACGCCTTCAGAGTTAATTGCAGCCCTTAGAGTCCCTTGTCCAATTACTTTTGGTCAGAGCTATGATTCCTAAACCCTTTCTCCGATTTGGATGTGAAAACTCTCATATTGCAGCTGGGAGTGTGCACTTTCAGCCCATATTATATATATAATTGTATTTCTGAACATGTTTTTGTAAACAGCTAAAATAACAAAACTTGTGTCACTGTCCAAATATTTCTGGCCCTGACTGTATGTGTCATATATACCGCTATGTGTCACACCGCAGGAACGAGGACCACCACCGTACCTGCGGCCGCCCGCAATGAGGAAGGAAGGAGGTGAGCAGGATATTCCGCCCGCTCATCTCCGCCCCTCCACTTCTATTGGGCGGCCGCTTAGTGATGCCGAACGAACCACCCACTTAGAAAGGAGGCGGTTCGCTGGCCTAGGCGACGTCACTAAGCAGGTATGTGTGACGGGTGTAATCAATGTTGTGCACCACGGGCAGCGATTTGCCCGTGACGCATAACCGACGGGGGCGGGTGCTGTCACCAAAGCCCGTTTTACTGCTGTTTGTTTGTTTTCGAACAGAGTCAAGACCAATAGAGTTATATTGTTACATGCACATAACAGTTTTAAAAACGGATCCATGTGTCCAATCTGAGAGGTCCTATTTCCATCCGTGTCACAGATCAGAATCGGCCATTAAAATCTACAGGGATCAGTGTAAAATGAATAGAGCACAGACTTTGTACTTTAGCTTTACATAGGAGCGTCATCTGTTTTTAACTGATAAATGGATAAACTGTCTAAAAAGGATAAATTTAGATAGTCTACCTCTATTTGTGACAAATATCGGAGGAGAAAAACAGAAAAAGAAGGAACTGGCTTGACACCTGAGAAAGGGGGTGGGGGGGGGGGGGAATAAATGGTCCTTTGCTCTTGGATGGTAACACTCACATGGATGTGCGAATAAGAGTACCCTCACACACGCGTATGACTCGCACAATTATCGGATCGCATCACCCGGCACGGCTGCACAATCTCCTGATAGGAGCGTGTCAGCTGTATTGAAATGCATGCTGCTGACCCACTCCTGTTGGAAGAGTGTGCGGCCGTGCCAGGTGATGCGATCCGATAATCATGTGAGTGCACCCTAAAACTAATCTTGGGAATGTAGCCTTAGGGGAAAAAAGTCACAAAGTGTATTGCAAGCCACCATCATACTGCAATTTTACAGCAACCCATGTGCAACTGTGGGGAAAATGTATCCTCCTTCTAGGCAAGAAAAGAGGCATCACTTTGTTCTGAACTTCCGTAACAAGTTTATTTAACAGTTAATGACTTTTTGTCCCTTTGCACAAGATCCCAACACAAGTGCAAAAAAAAAAAAAAAAAAAAAAGTAGCATCATATAATCAGGGTTTGTACCCATGATCCGGACATGCTACGTCCTGAACGCAGCATGTCCGCTCCTGCAAGGCTGTGAGTGCCCTCTACAGGAGATTGCAGCTGCCCGTGCCCACTATCAGGGTTCGGGCAGTTGCAGTTTCTGTTCTCCTTGAGGAGAACACTCACGTCTCCGTAGAATAAATTGACATGCTGCAGCTCGGGAAGCCGCACCGCATGTTAGTTTATGCTGCGGGGAAAAAAAAAAAAAAAAAGGCACAGTGGTAGGAGTTTTCTAGAAATCCCATCCATTGTGCTTGTGTCACGCCCCACCAGTACCTGGGGGCACTTGTTACCGGGCCGGCTCTGTTCTGCTTGGAGGATGTCACAATGACACGGCTCTGCTCTGTGACCCCGGCAGTGTCATTAATTAAATGGGGAAATATTATTTACAAGGGGAGATGAGTTCATGATGCCACCTGTAGTATGCAGCAAGATAGGTGCTGCCGCTGCTATTCAGTTCCCTTGGGGCCGGTGGTGATGAGGCCAAGTTGGTATAGCTCTCCACAGGTAGAGCTGGGCCCCAGGGCTGTCGGTGGGAGATTGGAATCTATGGTGTTGAGATGCAATGGCAGGGTGCAGGGACGCAGGCCAGACAATAACTGGGCAACACAGGAATGGAGTCACAAGGTCTTGACTTAGGAACGTCTGACTGACGGCCCTAACTTGCCGTTCTGACCCAAACCAGTTATCCACCTTTCACCACTTTTCCACTAAAATAAGACACAGACTGCGTGACATTGGATGTAAAGGCCACAGCAGCCTCGTTTATTAACACCAAAATAATCAATAACATTTTATTCATAAATATAGTAAATAACTCCATAAGCATAACCACCAACAAAGGAGGGGGGGTAAGTGAAGAGTCCCTTTGTCCATGATTGCAACACCAGCTCCACCATGTGCCCTCAGCCGCACCACACCGACTCGAGGACACCCAGCCGAGTGTTGCTCCACCATGTGCCCTCAGCCGCACCACACCGGCTCGAGGACACCCAGCACATTAACATGCCCTGCTGTGACCCAGCACAGCAGGGTCCCACGTTAACATGTCCCGCTGTGACCGAGCACAGCAGGGACCCACCAACCATACCATTGCACACCAGGGGTAACCCGCTCCTGCACTGGGTTCCCCCCCGCTCTTTGTGCAATCCACCGACTTCAAATACCCCCCTCCTTTCCGCCGACTGCTGCGACAAGGTCGATCCTCCTCGTCTCTCCATGACGATCGCCAGGAATCCAAAATAGGGCGGGTGGGCGGGACAATTCAAGACGTCTTCCAGGTAGTGAATGACCTCCCACCTCCTAATCTAGCCCTGTATATACTCCCCTACACTAGCAACCCCCTGACCAATTACATGGCCCCACAGCCCTATAACTCCACCTCCCACTTTTCCCGCACAAAATACCCTGTACCTTAACCCCTTGCTAACCCTCAGGCCTAGCATCCCTCCTCAGTCATGTTGCCCTCCCTTGAGCCCTTTCAGGGCAGGCGTCCGGGCTTTTCTTGACTTAGGAACGTCTGACTGACGGCCCTAACTTGCCGTTCTGACCCAAACCAGTTATCCACCTTTGACCACTTTTCCACTAAAATAAGACACAGACTGCGTGACATTGGATGTAAAGGCCACAGCAGCCTCGTTTATTAACACCAAAATAATCAATAACATTTTATTCATAAATATAGTAAATAACTCCATAAGCATAACCACCAGCAAAGGAGGGGGGGGTAAGTGAAGAGTCCCTTTGTCCATGATTGCAACACCAGCTCCACCATGTGCCCTCAGCCGCACCACACCGACTCGAGGACACCCAGCCGAGTGTTGCTCCACCATGTGCCCTCAGCCGCACCACACCGGCTCGAGGACACCCAGCACATTAACATGCCCTGCTGTGACCCAGCACAGCAGGGTCCCACGTTAACATGTCCCGCTGTGACCGAGCACAGCAGGGACCCACCAACCATACCATTGCACACCAGGGGTAACCCGCTCCTGCACTGGGTTCCCCCCCCGCTCTTTGTGCAATCCACCGACTTCAAATACCCCCCTCCTTTCCGCCACAGCGAGCACGTATGACACCTTGTACGTGCGAGCCCCACCACCAAAACCCGACCCGAGCCGACTCCTCGGGTCGAGCAACCAATACTGCGGGACCAATGTCAATCAAGCAAAATGACCCCCCAATAGACTTTACGATGTCAACCTGCACCAAACCACCAATACAACAAGGTCAGCCGACCCAAGACCTGCAACTAGCCGAACACATCGTCCGATCCTATGTACCGCCTGCGCGACCAGTCCCCAACGAGCCACCAGAGCCGCCGCCCCCATCTCCCCGGAATAGGGGGCAAGCTTGGCCTCGTTGAGACAGCTACCCTGCAGGCGCCGCTGAAATTTACACATCCACTGATAATCAAACAAAGCCAACCATTATTGGTGTACCAGTACAACAAGGGCAGCCGCCCCAAGACCAGCAACTAGCCAACCACGCTGTCCGATCCTATGCACCGCCTGCGCGACCAGTCCCCAACGAGCCACCAGAGCCGCCGCCCCCATCTCTACGGAATAGGGGAGCAAGCTTGGCCTCGTTGAGACAGCTACACTGCAGGCGCCGCTGAAATTTACACATCCACTGATAATGAAACAAAGCCAACCATTATTGGTGTACCAGTACAACAAGGGCAGCCGCCCCAAGACCAGAAACTAGCCAACCCCGCTGTCCGATCCTATGCACCGCCTGCGCGACCAGTCCCCAACGAGCCACCTGAGCCGCCGCCCCCATCTCCAAGGAATAAGGGGGCAAGCTCGGCCTCGTTGAGACAGCTACACTGCAGGCGCCTCCAAATTACATATCAGCTGGTAATTAAGCAAAGCCAACCTTTATAGTTGGAAACAAAACAACCTCCCCTGTTTCCCCAACCTCTGGTAGATCCTAAGACATACCAAATAATGAACCGCTAGACAGTCATGCCCCTGCGAACAACAACACGAGCACGCCACCCAGGCAGGAAGAAATGGCCCAGGGCAATCAAGCCCGATGTCACGGATCAAGCACCCCGGATGCCCCCCCAGCGACCACGTCTCCTCCACCCACGTGCGGTACCAAAACGCTGCTGTTCCCGTAAACTGTGTATTATCACACCGATCCTGGAATTACCACCCAGTCCAATAGCCAAAACCATTCCACCCCAAAGACACAACAACACGGGACCAAAGACAGTCAAGCCGACCACCGGCCTGAAGAAAAGACCTTAACTATATCCCACTGTGTAACCATACTCCCACCACCAGATGATTTCCCTAATTAAGTCAGCATACACCCTTCTGACCACCGCATAATGCTCAAAGCCCCGCAAAGGGGGGGGCACATAAGCACAGTTAATCATTGGTATCTCCGTGTGCTTTGAACCTGGCAGCACAACCCTACCGTTGCCACCCTCTCACCAAAAGCCAACTGCACACCACACCCCATCCCCGCTAAACTGCAGACTCAATACAACTCACAAAATGAGAGAACAGAAACTCCAACTCGACCCGTAATCCAGAGAAACTCAAACACCATATTTCTCCGAAATTGCAGACACCATAAGCCAGGGCCAACTGTCAACGTTGCACCCACGAGTGTCTGGTGCCTCCCCGCCATTCAGCCCTAAAGCGCCGCAAAACAACCCCCCAAACGGGGCACCGCCCCAGACAATTACCACGTCCTTAAACCATAAGAGCCAGTGCATACCGCACTGGCTACCCCAGCCATCCAGCCCAACATTGCGGGAGGTAATGGCATAGTTGCAACCTACTCACACACTACTTCAAATACCTCACCCACAGCTGCGCCGCACCACTGTGCACCCGTGATACCTGCCGGTCCCGACCAATACGTAAGACCAAAGGAACCGCCCGGCAATGTACTGCCGGGAGGGGCTGCACCACCGCGTGGCAGCCCGCGAAACCCACAACAGGCCCCACAGTCTGTCCACATAAATCAACAAATGGAGCAACACCCGCCAGCAGCACTACCTGGCTGGAAACTACCGCAAGTCGCCAATAGGAGGCCCCCCCCGACACCAATAAGCCACACACTAGATCACCCAATGCAAATGTCACTTATTCCTTGCACCGACACATTACCCGAGCCCCCTACCCGGGGGGCACCAGGAAGAAACACACCAAGACGAACCATATACCCATAAGGCAAAGCCAAGTCAGCTGTACCCAGAAGAAACACCCCAAACCCATCGTAAACGAGAACCACCTACTCTTATTATAAACTCCTGTGGAGCTACTATCAACCGCCATAACGAATGCCGCCCAATACGGACTGCCAACGTTAAGCCGGCAACCCTACTAAGAACCGCATACCAATCCGCGTGTATAAAACTTGTTAAAACTGCCCCCGTGCAGACACTGCCGGCAGACTCCCGTAATCTCCCCATGAACCCCCAAACGGCACGTGAACCCACGAATTCAAGAAGCCAAACTGGACCACAAAACAGTAGCATGATATACACGGGAACCTGATAATGGCCCGTAACTGTACCTCAAACATAGGGCCCCACCTATACGAACCACACACATCGATTTATCCCACACATTCTAACTCTGCAAATACACTCTGGGCATGAAGAAACAGCTTAGCAAGCCCAGGTTGTCCCAGAAACAGAAATAAGCACTCAACCATCCCGAATATTGGAATAATACCCAACTATGGGAACGAACCCGAACCATAGACCCCAATAACCGGCATTGCGCAACCATAAAACATCCAGCTCCACACAATACATGTACGAAAGATATCGGAAACAAACACTGAAAAACGATTACAGGCAAAGGCAACAAAATCGTGACTTTTTTTTTTTTTTTTTTTATTTATCGCCTCTTACTCCTGTCAATAGACGGCTAGCCTGGGCACCGCATACAGGTGACTGGTCCACTTCAAGACCCCCAGAAAGGTGTCGTCCACCGCCGCAAGGAAGGACAGATATCAAAAACTGCTGTCCCCATCATCTCGACCTTAACATCTGGCCGCAACAAAACATGCCGCGCCCCAGTGGACCAGCAAAATACCCCCAGTACTCACACAACACCAGTTGGAGAACCGGGCTAGCCCGATGCCCATAAAACTTAAAGCACCCCTCTTAAAACACAACCACCTTCCCCTTCACCTCTCAAATAGCACACACCCCATGCAACGCTCCAAAGTAAGACGCCGAATGCAAATGCGCCCCCGCACGCCGGGCCACCATGTCAGTGGACTACCATCAAACTCTTATCACATATTATGAACCGAGATAATCCTCTAGCTAAAAGACCCCCATGACCATTACAGAAACCATGGAATTGCCGTGACCATGGCTATCCACAACCCATTTGTAAGTATTCGTATCCCTGCCTCAATCACCGCCCCACCGCCGACTTCCACCTGAATCAGTCACAAACCACCTGGAAATCGCCCAATCATACAAAACACCCAGAGAATGCAAGCGCCATTATGCCATCCAGAATAAACAAAGTCGTCACCTATAAATAGACACCCTAGCATAGCAAGGCACCCGGGACCACGTAGCCACCACTCACACACAAAATTCAACGCCGTACTCAGGGTCCCCAACCTCCTGCCGAAACTTGCTGACAAACCAACTACCGCCCTAATCCACCCAAAATCATACCTAACGACACCCTCACCACCCACCATAATTCAAGCATTAATACAAGGTTTTAAGTGAGCCGTAACTTACTAGGCTGACTCCATGGGATCCCACGGAACAGCCGTCACATGTCCTCCGCGTCGAGCACCGCCATCTTCTCCACGGGTAAACGCAGGTTGCAGCCCTCCAGGGCCGCAACGCAACCGGCCGGACTGGCCGGCCAGCCGGGGACGCTTGTCAAGTAGTCACCGGCTCGGAGCCACAACTTAGGAGGGGGGTGGTGCGCTCCAGCCGCACATCCGCCAGCTGGCATATGCAGACGATCGCATGACAAGCCCAGCTCTGGGTCAGCCCTGTCGTTTGCTGACCCCCCGAGCCAGCGCCAGACGTGCCGCCACTGCCTGCTGGACCCCGTTCAGGCTGTTCCACCTAGATCCCTGGCAGTAGTAGACGACCGAGATGCCAGGGGCATGTGACTGCGCCGCCAGACCCCGCACCGCGCCATGGGTCACGTGGCCGCGCCGCCCAGGTATCACGCTGACCCCCGCACCGTACTGATCTGAGGCTGTCAGGGCCAGTGATGTCACTTACCACTGCCCGCACCGCTGCTGGACGGTCGTCTGGGTCTGCGAAATCCTCCCCGCATCCTGCTCTGCAGCCGCCGCCGATCGCTGCAGGATTCATCGCCGACACTTCCGGGTCAGCTGACACCAGCGCCGAAGCACGTGACCGCATCGCCAGACCACGTGACCGCGTCGGGTCACGTGGCCGCGACGCGCGCGTCACCAGTGCGCGCCGCAACCCGGAAGTGGAGGAGAGGCCGGTCACGTCACACCGCCCCGCTGCCGACATCTGATGCAGGTCACTGCGACGTCTTCCACTGGGACCGCAAGTGACCGCGCCGCCGGCCCACGTAACCGCGCCGCCCGCCCACGTGTCACCGCCGACCCACGTGACACTGCCGACCCACGTGACACCGCCGACCCACGTGACCGCGGCGGGTCAGGCGAGCGCGGCGGGTCAGGCGAGCGCGGCGGGTCAGGCGAGCTCGGCGGGTCAGGCGAGCGCGGCGGGCCACGCAGCCGCGACGCGCGCATCACACTGCGCCCCGCGAACCGGAAGTGGAGGGAGGCCGGCCATGTCACTCACCGCCCCGCTGCCTTGATGCCCGTGGCCCGACTTCCGGCCCAGGCCCCGCTTTGTCCCGTTTCTTTAATCTGCCGCCGTTGCTGTGGGTCTTCCGCTGGGGCTCCTTCTCCGCCGTCGGGTCCTCGGCGGCGTCTCCGGGCTGAGGCGCTAAGGAAACCGCGGTCTTCACTGCCGCCTCGGAGGCAGGGGGGTCCCCATCTGCAGAGCCGCCGACTTCACCGGGCCATCGCTGCAGCTGCTCCTCCTCCTCTTCATCTGTACCCCGAAGCCCTCAATTTTCAGGATCCAAGCGAATCAGCAACAATTCAAGACGTCTTCCAGGTAGTGAATGACCTCCCACCTCCTAATCTAGCCCTGTATATACTCCCCTACACTAGCAACCCCCTGACCAATTACATGGCCCCACAGCCCTATAACTCCACCTCCCACTTTTCCCGCACAAAATACCCTGTACCTTAACCCCTTGCTAACCCTCAGGCCTAGCATCCCTCCTCAGTCATGTTGCCCTCCCTTGAGCCCTTTCAGGGCAGGCGTCCGGGCTTTTCTTTACTTACAGTTAAGAGTTCTAGGTTACCACGGCCAGTCAAGTACTGCCCTTGGGGTGCTGAGCCCTGCTGCGATGGGCCCCAGCCGATCCCCGGATAGTTCGGAGGCACAACTCTTTACACCCTGCTGTGTTCCTTCCCTGGACGTCTTCCTGCGCTGGCCTCTCCTGCCTGCCCCACGCCTCACACACAGTGCCCTGACCCGGTGTCCGCAGATGCCTTTTGTGGGTGGCTTTCTTGCCTCGTCCCTTGGTCCTATGTGGTCACCTTTTCACTGGATGTGTGTGGATGTGGCTTCGGTACTTGCAGTAACCTCAGCCTCCGGGTTTGCTAGCTGAGCCTTCCAGTTCTCCTCTAGTTGAGGGGCCGGTCCCCTTTGCGGCCAAGACTCTCTACACTGGTATACCAGCTGTGGATGAGAGCCCATGGGTGTATTGCGCACTTCCCGTGGTTCTGAGATTCCTCCTTCCCTGATCCTGGGACGAGCTGCTCCAGATCCAGACCCCAGGACCTTTCTCCTCCGCTCCTACCGCGCCTAAGCCACACGGCATGAAAATCGGTGCGAGTAAAGTGCGATAAAAAAAAAAAAAATATAAAAATTGCATTCCACTGGGACCAATATTAGCCTATGTGTCAGTGCACATGAGCGATTATTTTTTCAGCCCTAATAGGACCGAGAAAACAATCGCAGTTTGCTGTGACTGTAATGCGATCCTGTTTTCTCTCGCACCCATTCAAGTCTATGGGGCGAGAGAAAAAAAAAAAAAAAAAAAAAAAAAAAAAAAAAAAAAAAAAAAAAAAAAAAAAAAAAAAAAAAATCGCACTGCACTTGTGGGTACACCAGTGTACCGCAAGTGCAGGGCAAGAATGGCAATAGTCGGCAATGGAGGAGAGAGGGAGATAAATCCCTCCCACACCTCCTCAGTGCCGGCCCTCCACTCAGCAGCAGCGGCCCGGCCCGCCCCTCCCCTCCCCTCTTCTCTGTAGTGTCGCACTGACCCCCGCAGCACCGGCCCGACCCTCCTCAGTACCGGCCCACCCCCCGCAGCTGAGGTCCACTCGCACGATCGGAACTCAGTCGCAGGGACACTCGCATGACACTTTGCTCTGCTGTACTGCCAGCGTGAGCAGAGTGTCATGCGAAGGGATCGCAGTAATCCCTGTGTAGCCCCAGCCTTACTGACTGACTAACGTTCCAAAGTCCGCTCCCACTAACTAAACCCCACCTCCAGACAGGCTTCGGGCCTGTGCTTTCCCTAAGGTGCAACTCACCCTAACCACAGCCTAATGGAGTGTCGCTAAATTAAGAGTGGGTGTCTGTGTAGGTGTTCAACAATTTGTGGCCTCCTCCTTACCCAGGAATGGGATACCAACCTCTGGCTGAGGTGCAGTACCTCTGTGGCGACTGGACCCTCAGGGGCGCCACACTTGTACTGTACAATGCAACATTTTTAACAAAGCGAAAATACGCAGCATTAAAAAAAAAAAAAAAAAAAAAAAAATCGGAGTGAAACTCATCATGGGCGCACACTCTTATAGTTAAAGGACAGAACATACAATTGCAAGTGATGGTCTTGAAAGAAATAATCAGAGAAATCACATGTCCACATTGCCCTTTGACTTTCTTCACCTCTATCATATGAAAACTCATGATTTTTTGCGGAGTCTGCTTCAGAGGTTGTGTAACTCCTTCACTACTAGAAATACTGGAACAGCTCAGCCTTCAATATTCCCTGCTATGAGAACCAGAAAAGACTGCAGAAACATATTCTTGCCAATTTGCCAAATATGAAAAAAGAAAAAAAAAAAAAAGATAAAACAAAAAAAATAAAAAAATATAGGAAAAAGCTTTAAAAAGGGTTAAAAAAAAAAATAAAAATGAAGAAACATTAGTCAGGAATGTCAGTCTGATTGTCTTTAATGAACAACGGGGGGAAATGGTAGAGAAACATTAAAGGAAGTTACCCCCGCCCCCCGAGACAGCATTATCACAGCAAAGTGCACAAAAACTGAAAGAAAAGGCACGACTAACTGATTCTAATACAACTCCCGATTTATTTTTGGAAACTTTTGTTTGGAAATGTTAATATGGGCGTCCTCCGCATGACTCCTGTTATTTGAAGTTATTTTTAGATAGGTAGAAAAAAAACAAAAAAAAAAAAAACTAACTAGACAAAGTTGACAAAATAAAAGTTAAAAAAAAAAAAAAAAGTGCAAAGTTTGTTTTGAAAGATGGCAGAAATAGAAAGAACCCCCCCCCCCCAAAAAAAATAAACTAATCACGGCCATGGGGCTCCTCCCAGGTCCAAAAACTAATTTTCTTGTCTATGTACATAGGTATATACGACAGTCTCTGTATTTTAGGAAAGATTCACACAGGTATTCTAGGCCGCATGCACACGTTGAGTATTTGGTGAGTTTTTTACCTCAGTGTTTTTAAGTCATAACCAGGAGTTGGTAATCAATCCAGCAGTGGCGCCCGTGTTTCTATTATACTTTTCCTCTGATTGCTCCACTCCTGGTTTTGGCTACAAATACTGAGGTAAAAAAACCTCACCAAATACTCAATGTGTGAACATGGCCTTAATGTCCAGATTGAGGCCAAAATACCCAAACACAAACATACCCCTGTATATTACAACAGCAGTTCTGTAAAACTTTGGAAGAGGCCAGCTGCTAAAAAAGGGAGAGCGACGAGGCAGGACAGAGCGAGCGAGCGAGCGACGAGGCAGGACAGAGCGAGCGAGCGACGAGGAAGGAAAGAGCGAGCGAGCGACGAGGAAGGAAAGAGCGAGCGAGCGACGAGGAAGGAAAGAGCGAGCGAGCGACGAGGAAGGAAAGAGCGAGCGAGCGACGAGGAAGGAAAGAGCGAGCGAGCGACGAGGAAGGAAAGAGCGAGCGAGCGACGAGGAAGGAAAGAGCGAGCGAGCGACGAGGAAGGAAAGAGCGAGCGAGCGACGAGGCAGGACAGAGCGAGCGAGCGACGAGGCAGGACAGAGCGAGCGAGCGACGAGGCAGGAAAGAGCGAGCGAGCGACGAGGCAGGACAGAGCGAGCGAGCGACGAGGCAGGACAGAGCGAGCGAGCGACGAGGCAGGACAGAGCGAGCGAGCGACGAGGCAGGACAGAGCGAGCGAGCGAGCGACGAGGCAGGACAGAGCGAGCGAGCGAGCGACGAGGCAGGACAGAGCGAGCGAGCGAGCGACGAGGCAGGACAGAGCGAGCGAGCGAGCGACGAGGCAGGACAGAGCGAGCGAGCGAGCGACGAGGCAGGACAGAGCGAGCGAGCGAGCGACGAGGCAGGACAGAGCGAAGCGAGCGACGAGGCAGGACAGAGCGAGCGAGCGACGAGGCAGGACAGAGCGAGCGAGCGACGAGGCAGGACAGAGCGAGCGAGCGACGAGGCAGGACAGAGCGAGCGAGCGACGAGGCAGGACAGAGCGAGCGAGCGACGAGGCAGGACAGAGCGAGCGAGCGACGAGGCAGGACAGAGCGAGCGAGCGACGAGGCAGGACAGAGCGAGCGAGCGACGAGGCAGGACAGAGCGAGCGAGCGACGAGGCAGGACAGAGCGAGCGAGCGACGAGGCAGGACAGAGCGAGCGAGAGACGAGGCAGGACAGAGCGAGCGAGAGACGAGGCAGGACAGAGCGAGCGAGAGACGAGGCAGGAAAGAGCGAGCGAGCGACGAGGCAGGAAAGAGCGAGCGAGCGACGAGGCAGGAAAGAGCGAGCGAGCGACGAGGCAGGAAAGAGCGAGCGAGCGACGAGGCAGGAAAGAGCGAGCGAGCGACGAGGCAGGAAAGAGCGAGCGAGCGACGAGGCAGGAAAGAGCGAGCGAGCGACGAGGCAGGAAAGAGCGAGCGAGCGACGAGGCAGGACAGAGCGAGCGAGCGACGAGGCAGGAAAGAGCGAGCGAGCGACGAGGCAGGAAAGAGCGAGCGAGCGACGAGGCAGGAAAGAGCGAGCGAGCGACGAGGCAGGAAAGAGCGAGCGAGCGACGAGGCAGGAAAGAGCGAGCGGGCGACGAGGCAGGAAAGAGCGAGCGAGCGACGAGGCAGGAAAGAGCGAGCGAGCGACGAGGAAGGAAAGAGCGAGCGACGAGGAAGGAAAGAGCGAGCGACGAGGAAGGAAAGAGCGAGCGAGCGACGAGGAAGGAAAGAGCGAGCGAGCGACGAGGAAGGAAAGAGCGAGCGAGCGATGAGGAAGGAAAGAGCGAGCGAGCGATGAGGAAGGAAAGAGCGAGCGACGAGGAAGGAAAGAGCGAGCGAGCGATGAGGAAGGAAAGAGCGAGCGAGCGACGAGGAAGGAAAGAGCGAGCGACGGACGAGGAAGGAAAGAGCGAGCGACGAGGAAGGAAAGAGCGAGCGAGCGACGAGGAAGGAAAGAGCGAGCGAGCGACGAGGAAGGAAAGAGCGAGCGACGAGGAAGGAAAGAGCGAGCAAGCGATGAGGAAGGAAAGAGCGAGCGACGAGGAAGGAAAGAGCGAGCAAGCGATGAGGAAGGAAAGAGCGAGCGAGCGACGAGGAAGGAAAGAGCGAGCGACGAGGAAGGAAAGAGCGAGCGAGCGACGAGGAAGGAAAGAGCGAGCGAGCGACGAGGCAGGACAGAGCGAGCGAGCGACGAGGCAGGACAGAGCGAGCGAGCGACGAGGCAGGAAAGAGCGAGCGAGCGACGAGGCAGGAAAGAGCGAGCGAGCGACGAGGAAGGAAAGAGCGAGCGAGCGACGAGGAAGGGAAGCGCGAGCGAGGAGGAAGGGAAGCGCGAGCGAGGAGGAAGGGAAGCGCGAGCGAGGAGGAAGGGAAGCGCGAGCGAGGAGGAAGGGAAGCGCGAGCGAGGAGGAAGGGAAGCGCGAGCGAGGAGGAAGGGAAGCGCGAGCGAGGAGGAAGGGAAGCGTGAGCGAGGAGGAAGGGAAGCGCGAGCGAGGAGGAAGGGAAGCGTGAGCGAGGAGGAAGGGAAGCGTGAGCGAGGAGGAAGGAGGTATGGATAAGGGGCAAGGGGGAAGGGGGAAGGCGTGTTAGGAGGGAGACAGGAAGATTAGTTTTTTGTGAGATACCGTAGTTGAAAAATAATATGGCTTTATTTTGCAATTGTTGCCACCTGTACACAAATAAAATAAAATTATATTTCATAACAACCAGACAATAAATGTTGTAGTGAGTTTTGACTTCCTTAAAGCTTCAAGGGTTACAACATTTACTCCACTTTCAAAAATCTAGTCCTGGAACATAGATGTAAAGTGAAGCTCCAGGGCCGCAGTGGAGAATCTGTAACAAGATCTTCCATCTATCATGTGCCCCTTATAACACTGAAGTCGTCTTATCTGGCAGACTGGACCCTCTTATGTTCCTGTGGCCCTATGTTGCACCACCAATATCTATGTCTATGATGACTCCAAGAAGCAGAGCTATAGGGAGCACTGTGCATCTGCAGGAATGGGTTATGGTTTCCTATACATAACGTATATTCCATTACAAACATTAACTAATTAACTTTCTGATATATCAGTATACAGGTTCTCATTCATATTATATACGTTAAAAAATATACTATTCTGAACCAAAAGGACATTTCTGGGTGATTACACACAGTTTAATGTACAATCTTTGTGAGCACAGGGCTGTCGCTGCTCCACAGGACATCGCATGAACACGTCCAGTGATTCCTCTTTTTTAATGTCTTGGAGAACAAAGCTGTTTTCAACTCATCCTTCAAGAAAAGAGATGTCTTACCTCCAGCAGAGCAGCTTCCATACCTTCCCCTTCATCTGCTCGTCCTGGTCCGCAGCCTCCGGTTGGCACCCGGCAGCAGCAGCGATGTCGCTCGGAATATTTTATATACGTCTCTACCTTCTCACAAGCAGCGAGGAAAGACTAATCCTTCTCACTGAGCGCACAGGTTGTTAAGAGGCTTTAATAATATGCCTTGTACGCACTTGTCAACTTTTCTCATGGCTGAAATTCAGTCATGCAAACCTGATGACTGTTCTTATCGAGACTTTTAGATTTTATAATGAGGGACATAAAAAAGAAAATAAAAATTGCATACTGTTGTACATTACTGAAAACCAGAGTCAATTCCTAAAAGATCGGGTTGAACACTACGAGGCTTCTATTGCTGCAAGGTTTCTACGTTAGTTATACAAAATCTATGAAATTTCATGGGTTCTCGAAAATGAAATGAGCAATGGTGGAGGAAATGTGGCACGCCGCGATGGTGCGATTCAGGGATATCTACCGTCAGGCCTATGGTAAGAGCAGTGGAGACCCTCTCCGTAGGTGAGGACAACATAGTCTATAGTTTATTAGGCTACGACGTGTCGCACAACAGAATTCATCATTCTCGGACAAGTCGCTCTACCGAAACCATTTGTGCAACCGGTCTCCGATTTGCTGCTTTATCAACTATTTAGATCTGAAATTTTGCTGAAAATAAAGCAGACAAGTCACGTGCAACTTGCATTGAAGTCTACGGTAAGCGAACCACGTGCGATTTGCAACCAGAAAAGAAAATCAATCCCGTCTGGAACCATTTGAGACCGTTTTGCTGTAAAGCGACACCATAGGAGATCATTAGCTACCATGTCATAATGCGATACTGCAAGACAGGACAACATGCAGTTCCAGCCTTAGGCTTCCTTCACACATCCGTGTCTCCGGTACGTGGCATCCTTTTTACACATACCGGAGACACGGACACAAATAGACCAATTAAACTTGACGGGTTTACTCACTCATCTGTGTTTTCTCATGGACCATGTGTTCCACACAGCGACATGTCCGTTTTCTGCCAGCAGCACAGATGTCACACGGACCGCACATTGATGTAATCCTAGTGACATCAGTGTGACACGAACCAGACAAAACACATCACTTAAAAAATAAAAATGATACCCGTCTCCGGCACTGCTGTTGTTTCCGGGTCCTGCTCATTAAGCTCATGCATATTCACTGAACTAACTGCGGACCCGGAAGTTACAGCAGGGCCGGAGTATACAAGCGCAGGTAAATATACAAGTTCATGCTGTCCGTGTGCTATCCAGATGTCACACTGCTGGCACACGGATACCACAAATATGGACACATGGATGGTCTTATGTACATTCCCCATAGACTGTTACACACGTTTAATGCACGGATGTATGAAAAAGGTCTTACTGGCTCGAGATGGAAAATTATGGCTTGTTTTAATGCATTTACAAAACAATTTATGTCTATGTAAAGTGTGACAAAAAAAAAAAAAGAATGTAATAGAAACTACATGTTAAAATAAAAAAACAAAACACAAGTAACATTGAGGCTATGTTCACACGTTGAGCTTTTGCTGCAGTTTTTTTTATGAGTTTTATGCAAATTAAAAGCTCACGGTTGCTTTTTATTTTCCTTAACTGAAATGGAAAACTGCAACATTTTCAAAAGACGCAGCATGTCAATTCCTTCAGCGTTTTTTCCCCATTAGGCTATGTGTGCACGTTGAGCATTTGCTTGCAGACATTTATGCATCTCCTGGCAGAAAAAAATGTGCATTTCTGCCATCTTTTTGGTGCGTTTTTTTGCATGTGGGGTGGAAAAGGCTGTTAAAAAAAACCTGAAAGAATTGACATGCTGACGATTATTTTCGGCACCAAATCTGCAAGGGAAAAATAAGCAACGTGTGCATGAGACTTCAGGATTCTCATTGACTTTGCTGGCATTAGGATTTGCTTGCATTTTTTTGACAAAACTGAACCCAAAAAAAGCATCAAACACACTGTGTGCACACAGCCTCAAAACTATATGTACATACTGCATCTTTATTGCTTTATTTTATGCATTTTTGGGTGCACGTTTGTCACAAAACTGCATGCAAATCCTAAAGCAAAGTCCATGAGAATCCTGAGTTTTGTGCACATGTTGCTTTTTTTTTTCCCCCCCTTGAAAATTTGCTGTAGAAACTAAACTGAAAACTTCAGCATGTCAATTCTTTCAGCGTTTTTGCAGCATTTTTCCACCCCAAAAATGCATGGAGAAAATGCATGAGAAAAAAAAACGCATTAAAAAAATGAGGCAAACAACAGTGTTTTTTTCCTGCTAAAGAGATGCAGATTTAGTGCAGGAATTTCTGCAATCAAATACGTAGTGTGCAACTAGCCTAAAAGCAATGAGAAAGTGCAAAAACGCTGCAAAAAGCTCACTATATTAAACATGTACTGTAGACACATGACACGAAAAATACAGCAAAAAAAAAAAAAAAAAAAAAAAGCAACAAAAACCACAGCAAAATCAAGAGAACAGGTTTTGGCTGCAGAAAATCAGCAGCAAAAAAATGCAAATGTGTGAACACAGCTTAAATAGCAAATTGGTGCAGAAAATCTGCAGCATCCAAATACTCATGGTGGAAACTTTAACCTTAAGGATAGAGGAGCAATCAGGGCCTGTGATCACCAGATTGTGGGTGCTTCTGATTAGAACATTACAATCTGGAATTCCTAGTAAAACACAATTGTGGGAAGTGGAGTAAAGAGAACCAAAGACAGAAAATAATACAAATCTCAACAGGCAGCAAAGAGCAGACACAGAACATAATGGCCATGGAGGAAATGCTGTCTGCAGCACAGACCATGCCATGTAGGCCCGGATCCGGCTCGTCTGAGAAAGCTGCAAATGGCCCCAAACTGGGCAAAACACAATACAAACCACGTGACTACTAATAAAACCCCACATGAGAAGCACAATGCTACAATACACGACATATAGGACTCTCTGGTAGGGAGCCCTGAGCACATTACCAGCAGGGACAAATACTCATCTTCTGTTGCACCTTGCAGACCCGTCCCTTCCCTTTTGGATTACTGCTGCAGGAAGAGTCATGTGACCACCCCAAAAAAGATCACATGACCGTTATAACTTGAGGAAAAGTGCAAGAAGAGCGAGGCAGCTGCCAAGAAACCGTTCAGATGATGCTTCTTATTTTTGTAGCAGGGACGCGTACCATTAATCGGTTGCTACGAGCAACGCCATTATTTTCTATCTGCACTGGTCAATGTGTGTAAGGTTTTGTAAAGTTTATAAGGCCAAATTCACATGTCAAGGCTTTTTTTTTTCTGGTTTGCAGAACATGGACTGATTTATATCAGTAAAGTTGAGCAAATCTGCTAAAATGCAAAATTTTTTAGAGATTTTTACTTGTGCATTGAATTTGCCTAAGACCTCTTTCACACGTCCGTGTGAAAATCACGCACGTTTTTCACGGACGTGTCAGAGGTGCGTTTTCCCCTCCGTGAACCGTGTTTATGGCCTATGTGTGTTCTCCGTGTGTTATCCGTGAAAACACACGGAGAACGGGAACTTTCTGCTCACCTGTCCCTGGCGTCGCTGTCCGTGGTGCTGGTCTTCGGTCTCCGGTCCTGCCGACTCCCCGCTGCTGCTGCTTATGGCCACAGTGAAGTGAATATTCAATGAGCATAATGAGCGGCGGTCGGAAGCAAGTGACAGCAGCGGCAGAGACTGCAGGGCTGGAGAAGGGGAGTAGTTTTTTTTTTATTTTCTCAGACACGTGTGTTTCTCCGGCGCGTGTCACACGGAACACCTCTGTGTGGTCCGTTTGCGTTCCGTGTGACACCTGTGATCCCAGAGAAAAACAGACATGACGTGTGGAGCACACGGACACACGTATGCTCCACACGTACACACGGTCCATGGCAGAACACGCACGTGAGCGCAGACCCGTTGATTTTAATGGGTCTACGTGTGCCCGTGTCTCAGGTACGTGAGGAAAAGGACCAAACACATATCGGAGACACGGACGTGTGAAAAAGGCCTACAAGGGGTTTACATTTTTTTTTATCCTCACCTTCTCTGTCCTCCTGTCTTTCTCTCATTTCAGGACTCTGGCGCTGATGCTCTTTACTAGTCCTGACTCCATCGTGTGGGTCACTGACATCAATGACGGCGTCGAGGCCTGTGTGATGGCGTAAGGCCTAGTCAAGAACATCAGCGCTAGAGGCCTGGAACGAGCGGAGTGATGAAGACGATCAACCGAGGAGCAATGGGACAAAGAGACGTGAGTATGAGTTTACTAGGTTGGGGATCAACGTATTCCTGGCATCAGAATCCCACAAAATGGCAGCCACCTCAAAATTCTAAAATTCATTAAGATGGATTTGTTGATCCTTTGTGGATTGGATCCAATTTTCGGCTGTTTTTGTTCCTTGTGTCTGCTTTTCTTATTCATATCTCATCCAGCTTTCTTGTAAGAAAAAAAAAAAATAAATAGGAGAAGATTGGGATACTTCCAACAGCCAGTCCATGAAAAATGGACCTCACACAAATGAAACATGGATGGCCTCAGCTCTGTCCATTTCTTTACCAGAACTATTTACTGTAAGAGCTTTGTGAGCACGGGAAGTGTGTCTGTAATCGCTGCACATGCTCCCCAGCATTCTGGATCCTATGCATGCTGTCAGACCTGTGTGAGCACGGGGAGTGTGTCTCGAATCGCTGAGCATGCTCCCCAACATTATAGATCCTCCATGCCTCTCAGACCTGTATGAGCACAAGGAATGTGTCTATAATAATCGCTGCACATGCTCTGGATAATCTGCGCTCTCTCAGACCTATGTGAGCATGGAGAGTGTGTCTGTAATCGCTGCACTTGCTCCCCAGCATTCTGGATCCTCTGCATGCTGTCAGACCTGTTTGAGTATGGGGAGTGTGTCTATCATCGCTGCACATACTCCCCAGCATTCTGGATCATCTGCACGCTGTCAGACCTGTGTGAGTGCGGTGAGTGTGTCTGTAATCGCTGCACATACTCCCCAGGATTCTGGATCCTTCGTATCGTGTCAGACCTATGTGAGTGTGTCTGTAATCGCTGCAATTGCTCCCCAGCATTCTTGATCGTCAGAAAGCTGTCAGACCTGTGTGAGAGCGTGGAGTGTGTCTGTAATCACTAAAACATGGTCACCAGCATTCTGGATCCTCAGCGTGCTGTCAGACCTGTGTGAGCACGGGGAGTGTGTCTATATTCGCTGCACACGCTCCCCAGGATCCTGGATTCTCCACATGGTGTCAGACCTGTGTAAGCACAGGGAAGGTCTGCAAACACTGTACATGCTCCCCAGCATACTGGAACCTCTGTGTGCTCTTAGACCTATGTGAACATGAGGAGTGTGTCTGCAAAGACCACACATGCTCCCCAGAATTCTGGATTCTCCATGCGCTCTCAGACCTGTGTAAGCGCGGGGAGTGTCTGTGTACACTGCACATGCTCCCTAGTATTCTAGATCCTCTGCGCACCGTCAGACATGTGTGAGTGCCAGGAGTGTGTCTATAATCGCTACACATACTACCCAGCATGCTGGATCCTCTGCACACTGTCAGACCATTGTGAGCATGAGAAGTGTGTGTATAACTGCTGCACATACTCCCCAGCATTCTGGATCCTCTGTCCGCTGTTAGACCTGTGTGAGCACAGAGAGGGTCTGCAATCACTGCACTCACTCCCCAGCATTTTGGATCCTCTGTCTGCTGTCAGACCTGTGTGAGCACAGAGAGGGTCTGCAATCACTGCACTCACTCCCCAGCATTCTGGATCCTCTGTCTGCTGTCAAACCTGTGTGAGCACAGAGAAGGTCTGCAATCACTGCACTCACTCCCCAGCATTCTGGATCTTCTGTCTGCTGTCAGACCTGTGTGAGCACAGAGAGGGTCTGCAATCACTGCACTCACTCCCCAGCATTCTGGATCCTCTGTCTGCTGTCAGACCTGTGTGAGCACAGAGAGGGTCTGCAGTCACTGCACTCACTCCCCAGCATTCTGGATCCTCTGTGTGCTGTCAAACCTGTGTGAGCACAGAGAGGGTCTGCAATTACTGCACACACTCCCCAGCATTCTGGATCCTCTGTCTGCTGTCAGACCTGTGTGAGCACAGAGAGAGTCTGCAATCACTGCACTCACTCCCCAGCACTCTGGATCCTCTGTCTGCTGTCAGACCTGTGTGAGCACAGAGAGAGTCTGCAATCACTGCACACACTCCGCAGCATTCTGCATCCTCCACGCACGTCAGGGGCAATATTCCAGAAGATGAAAGGTGGTATTTTTTTTGAAGAGATCATAATATTTAAAAGCTGTAAATTACGAAAATATGTATTTACACTTTTTCTGCTTAATTAAATGTATCCACTTTAATGTACAATATTATATAAATATGAAAAGGGGGAGATGAAGTGAGTACATTAAACATTTGTTGGAATCACGCCATTTTTGCATGGTATGTAGAGTTATTGGGTGTGTAATTTACATATTAAAGGGCGAAGCATTTACCAGAAAACTTGCACGTCGCCCACAGGGTCACTGCTCAAAATTAGGTAAGTGATGTCTACGAGTGAATTCTTACAAATCCTGGTTGTCTCATTGATTTGCATGCGTTTTGCACGGCTGGTATTCCATGCCCGATGTGGTAACCATAGTCGCAGTTTATTAGGAAGAAACATTTCAAGCTGCTTTTAGAGTCCGTGGGTTTTATATGTCTTTTATTAAACAGATGACTTGGCAGTGCTGAGTGAAGCCCAGGGAAAACATGAACTTTGTCTGCTGCATGGTACAAATTTGCCTCATCGTCTGATCCCTTTCATGCCAACATCTGAAAATAATTCAGGACACGGAATGAATAATATGGGTTTATTGAGTGTTTAGTTTTTTTTTTATCAATTCTTCTTTTCTCTTCATTTTGACTATATACAGCATAGTTAAAAAGCAATTTTGGCACCAATGATGTGTTGTGTCCAAGTGCATTATGAGTTTATCTGATTCATTAAATTTCTCCAGAATGTTTACCCAAATCTAAATTTCTTGTGAAATCTCTTTGGCCAAATCCAGCAAAGTAATAAAGACAAAATAAATAAATAAATAAATATATATATATATATATATATATATATATATATATATATATATAATATATATAAGCTCCAATGGGGACAGTGATGATGTTTGTAAAGTGCTGAGGATTATTTTGACGCTATATAAGCCAAATATGCCTTTAAAGAGACATATTTTGGTCAAACAGATTAACATTCCCTTTTTTCCCCTCAATAGAAGAGATGGCCACTGTGGGTTTTGTGATAAACAAAGTGATTACAGTAATTTTTGGCTATTAGATGCATTTTTCCCCCCAAAAAATATTGGAGATAAGTGGGGGTTGGAGGGCGTCTTATTGTCCTGGCTGTGAGTGCGTGGGTGGCAGTGGAGCAGGGTTACAGGAGGCATGAGCCAGCGCTGGGGCGAACATGTGTGCCCGCTAATAAAGAGAATGAATATTCACTGTTCCCCCTGGGATTACGGGCTTGGGAAGTAGTGAATATTCATTGTGTTTAATAGCGAGCACACATGACCACCCAGCAGCGATTTGGCGATCACATGTGTCCGCTTTTCAAGAGAATTAATATTCATTACTCCCCACGCCATAATCTCGGGTGTGAGGAACAGTGAATATTGTGGCAGCTGATGTCGGTGTGTAGCTGGGGTTGCATTGAATCGACTTCATGTGCTGCCCATTCGTTACATGCTGAAGTCAATTGCCAATATCATAAGAGGACACTGTGCACAGGGGGAGTATAATCTTTATTTATGTGTGCGGCATGATGAGATATACATATACACCAGGATTAGCCCATGATGGGGGACATATATCCCAGGATGAGGTACATGTATACCAGGATGATTATAATATGTATCAGGTTGGGCCAAGCTTGATGACATATACCAGAATGGGCCAAGGATGGAGAACATATATACCAAGATGGGAAATATATATACCAGGATGTGCCCAGAATGAGGGCCATATATACCAAGATAGGGACAAATATACTAGTATGAGAGCCATATATACTAGGATGGGCCCAGGATTTGGATCCTATATACCAGGATGGAGATATATATACCGTATACTAGGATGAGGGCCATAATTACCAAAATGGGCCCAAGATGAGGGCCATATGTACCAGGATGGGGGCATATATACCCTGATGGGATAATGATCACATATACTAGGATAGGACAAGTTTAGGGAACATATATATACCAGGATGGAGGATATATACACTAGAATAGGGGACACATATACCCAGAAGGGGCCCAGGATGGGGACTTTGGTACAGAATTGAGGGGCATTACCCCATAATAGTTTCAGCAACAGATTCCCCCCATAACAGTGTGTCATGACCACATATTTTGCTTCAATTTTTTTCTTGTTCTCCTCCCTTAAAACCTAGGTACATCTTAAAGTCCGAAAAATACGGTATATAAGTTTCTGATGACTTTTAAGGATGAAAAGAAATGAATACTAAACAAAAAGATGAATAGGAAAATAGAAAAGGGATCACAGAAGCTTTGTTTACTGTTAGACAAAATGATCAGAAACCACTGAATAGGAATAGCGACAAAGCAGAAATGATATCCAAAAGAAAAGCAACTGGAGAGAGGAAGAAATCAAGAGAAATGCGGATGCTCACCAAGACGAGAGCCTCAACGAGTCTGACAAGGAATACTCCACTTATCAACAGCTGTTTAAGACCATGGTCAACATCAAGAAGACCCACATGTGAAGAGCCAAAAAAGAAGTACGGGTGTGCACTACCATCGTGTACCTTGTGCTGGAGCCCGGGAGAAGTGAGACTAGGACGGTCAGAGTCAGCCACTGCGCTGGTTCCTGGGTGCTCGTGGAGACGAGGTAAGAATCCAAGAATTCCAAAGAAGAAATGAGATCACGGCACTCACAGGGAAAATCCAAGCTGTTCTTTATTCAAACCATGAGGTGGAGTAAAACAGCGGTAAGAGAGCTGGGTGCCAGCTCCCTCAGGAGCCCGGGTCCCGTGGAAATACCAGGAGGTATGAAATGGCCGTCGCCATGAGGGAGCTGGCACCCGGCTCTCTTACCGCTGTTTTACTCCACTTTATGGTTTGGATTTTCTCTGTGAGTGCCGTGATCTCATTTCTACTTTGGAATTATAACATCAAGAAGACCATTTAAGCACAGGTCCTTCTAGACAAAGGAGCAATAAGGAGAAGACCTTTGAAAAACAGAGAAATATTAAGAGTGGAGAGCTAGAGTTAAGGCCGCTTTACACGCTACGACATCGCTAAAGTGATCTCGTTGGGGTCACGGAATTTGTGACGCACATCCGGTCGCTTTAGCGATGTTGTTGCGTGTGACACCTATGAGCGATTTTACATCGTTGCAAAAACGTGCAAAATCGCTCATCGGTGACATGGGGGTCCATTCTCGAGTATCGTTGCTGCTGCAGTAACGATGTAGTTCGTTGTTCCTGCGGCAGCACACATCGCTCCTTGTGACACCGCAGGAACGAGGAACCTCTCCTTACCTGCGGCCGGCCGCAATGAGGAAGGAAGGAGGTGGGCGGGATGTTACGTCCCGCTCATCTCTGCCCCTCCGCTTCTATTGGTTGGCCGCTTAGTGACGTCGCTGTGACGCCGCACAGACCGCCCCCTTAAAAAGGAGGCGGTTTGCCGGTCACAGCGACGTCGCTAGGCAGGTAAGTAGTGTGACGGGTCTGGGCGATGTTGTGCACCACGGGCAGCGATTTGCCTGTGTCGCACAACCGATGGGGGCGGGAATGCACACTAGCGATATCGGTACCTATATTGCAGTGTGTAAAGCGGCCTTTAGAGCAAATCTCCAAAAACCACCAACAAGTGTTATGTTCTCCATATTGGAATGGAAACTCAGAAGACGAATTGGAACAGGGACTGTCTTCCCTAATATCATAAGTGATTCAGATCATCCTGGGGTGAATGATAGTGGATGTAATCTAAGGGAATTATTAGGGTCGGAGTCCACTGTGGATTTTGTTGCAGAAATGCTGCTAATGTGATGCAAATTCTATTTTTTTGCATTGCAATTTTTCGCAAGGGGATCCCAATTCATGGCATATTCTGAGAAAAGAGCCTTCAGCAGAATTAACGCTCCCCTAAGTCCTGGACTAGTCGCCAAGCTCTCAGAATATCCTTTAGTAGCTTGTGTGCTTATATTTTAAGGCTAGTGCTATGTTATATTCTTAGAACAACACAATGGATGGATGAGATACCCAACCATTAGGCATTAATATGTGTTTCTGATGCCTAATGGCTTTAATCCGGACCTTAAAAGTGACTCCGACATCCCATTATATTATAATGAGATTCCATCTTTAACACAATTAGGTTTTACTAGCGTGAAGCCAATTACAATGTCAGTGGAATAGCAGTGGCTCAATTACTGTACAATGGATCTATAAAACGAAGGCTCCGGCAATGTGTGATGGTATTTAGATGTTAACATTGTCTGGAGGAGCCGACACTAAAAGTACAGTATGTTAGCCAACAAGAAAAAAAAGTGCTAAAGTAGCCAATTATTTTTAGGTGAGGCAGATTTTCACTCGTCGGTCTGTTCTGTTGGTGGGCATGTCCAATAAATGTTGAATTACTATTTCGTTCATCTTTTCCAGTGCCAAACTTTGAGGCAATATGTCTAAGACCAAACCACAGGGGCAAATGGTTGAGAGGACACAATCTTTTATTTTTAGTTCTGCACGCATCTGGTGGAAAGAAGTGTCGTATGCTCCATCACAAGCGTCATTCGAATGGTTGTTCCCTTAAAGAGGACCAGCCACCAGGATTTTCATATATATACTAAAGCCAGCGCTATACTGGAGCTATCATGCTGATTCTATACATACCTTTAGTTGTGAGATCGGATGTATAGTTTTTGAAATATAGGCAAGTAAAGTTTGTGACATACATGGTTATTTGATTGATAGCAGCTACAGAATATCTAATAGGTGGGTTGGGTTTTGTTAGTTATTCCTGCCCCTGTCTGCTGCCTGTCCTTCCCCCCCTGTCCTTCCTATCTCCTTACTCCCCTTGTAATAACAGAGACAGGGGGAGGAAGGACAGGCAGCAGACAGGGACAGGAATAACTAGAAAAACCCAACCCACCTATTAGATATTCTGTAGCTGCTATCAATCAAGTAATAGCGGATTTCACAAACTTTACTTGTCTATATTTCAGAAAGTATACATCCGATCTCACAACTAAAGGTATGTATAAAATCAGCATGATAGCGCCAGTATAGCACTGGCTTTAGCTTATATAGGAAAATCCTGGTGGTTGGTGCGCTTTAACAACCTTTCAAGGGAATATATCAGCAAGTTTTTGCTATGTAATCTGATAGATGCATAATGTAGAAACAGAGACCCTGATTTCAGGAATGTATCACTTACTGGGGTGCTAGGTTCAGTTTTGAAAGAATAGCTATCTTGTCTGATGTACAGTAGATCTAGCAGAGCTAAGACTTCTTGGCTGTGTGTAACCCCATACCGCACACCCCTGACTGACAGCTTCATGTGTATACTGTACATTGTCAACAAGCTGCCAATCAGTAGTGAAGGTGGGGTTACACAGATTAGCCTGACACGAGTAATGTAGTCCTGCAGTGATAATCTCCTTCTGATAAAACACTGATTGTATTTAAACTACAGCACACAGCCTAATAAGTGACATAAAAGGCTTTCTGCACGCAAATTAGGCTGCTCTCAGAATAAATAACAAAAACCTGCTGACAGGTTCCCTTTAAGGCTATGTGCCCACGCTACAGGATTTACCGCGGATTTACCGCGGATTTTGCCGCGGATTTACCGCGGATTTGCCGAAAATCTGCAGCAGCAGCACTTCCAAGCCATTTCAATGGCATTTTGGAAATGCTGTGCCCATGCTGCGGATTTTTCCGCGGCGGATTTGCCGCGGATTTTGATCCGGAAAAATCTGCAGCATGTCAATTGTTTGTTGCAGATTTGGTGCGGATTTTTGGCTTTGAATGGGGAAAAAAAAAAAAAAATCCGCATCAAAATCCGCGGCAAATCCGCGGTAAATCCGCGGCAAATCCGCGGTAAATCCGCGGGTGCGGATTTGCCGCGAAAGTCGCGGATTTTCAGGCAAAAAAATCCGCAGGGACATTCTAGCGTGGGCACATAGCCTAATACTTATCCACAGGATATAGGTGACAAATGTATGAGCAATGAAGATCTAAACGACCACAGGGACCTCCAACAATTATTCGATTTCGGTTTGACACCACTCAAGCTAATCTGACAAATACACATTTTGGCACATTTACTCATCATGATTCCTGGACAACCCCTTTAATGGTAACCCAAACAGTTTTAGCAGGTTATGCCTGAAGCACATCTTATAATCTTACAGCTATTCACTGTCTATGGAAAGGGTAGCCATGTATGTGTACTACCAATCTGAACAACTGTTAGAAATTAAGGGATCGGTTTTCTTGCATGCGCACTAGCAATTTATACAGCCAAGGGACAATGAGATTGGGGAATCTCCCACCAATCAAATATTTATTACCCATGCTATAAGTTTATGGGGAGAAATGCATGCGCCACCATACAGGATTCACACATACTGGTATTTGTACAACAGAAAGGTAAACTGTCACGCACGGACTTGGGAAAGGACCAGCGCACAGTGAGACAGACAACAAACAAGGGGTTCACCGGGGACACTTTAACAATGGTGGACCCTGGCACTATGGACAGGGGTGATGGGGCACCTCCTGCACTCACCTGCAGCTGCACCCTGCACTCCTGTATAGGTTTCGCACCTATCACCAAGCAAGATACCTGAAACCCTAGGAAGCCCTGCAATAACCTTGGCTAGTGAACTGACAGGTGAGGATCACTAGTCCCACTGCTGCACTAAAAGAACATGAAGGGAAGGTACAACAGACAGGGGAAACAACAAAGGATAAGGTCCAACTTCACGGCTGCAGTCAGACAGCAAGACCACATCAACATCCACAGATTTCACCTAATTTTACAGATCTAGCAATAGTGGGCCCTGGCACTAGGCAGGGGGGTGATGGGACACCTCCTGCATTCACCTGCAGCTGCACCCTGCACTCCTATACAGGTTTTGCACCTGTCGCCAAGCAAGATAGATGAAACCCTAGAAAGCCCTGTGATAACCATGGCTAATGAGCTGGCAGGTGAGGATCCCACTGCCGCACTAAAAGAACATAAAGGGAAGGTACAAGAGGCAGGGGAAATAACAAAGGATAAGGTCCAACTTCACAGCTGCAGTCAGACACCAAGACCACATCAACATCCACAGATTTCACCTAAATTTACAGATCTCTATATCCAGAATTTAAAATGAATTTTGAATGATAAATAATCTACTTAAAATTTCAAGAGATACTTCAGTATCTGGCACTTCATAGAGCCGGCGAGTGGCTAAAAAGGAATGTTTTGAGTAGTTTCTTTAGGAATGTGAATTATTTCTGTAAATCACTTGTGAATAGCGACTCCTATATGATAGGAGACACTAATGACACTTTATTTATGAATCTATTACATACAATATATTCTTGTATTTATAGCATGTTTAACAGGCAACAAAAAAAAACCCGGAAAAGACCACAATTTAGGTTGATACCAAGGACATCATTGTGGAAACTCAATGCAAACCTTCCAATAGTCTTAATTTTTGATGGACAGTCCTGCAAACAGGACCACATGAGGGGTAGATCTTAGTTAAAGTGAACCTGCCACCTCAAAAAATGCTAATAACCTACAGATGTAGGGTTAATCTGCAGGTAAATAGAGTTACATTGCTGCCTGGCTGTCTCACTGAAAGTTTGGCTACTGGGTGAAAATTAACTTATTCTTTTCTGGGAGCCGCCGACTTTCAGTCAGTTGTACACAGATCCGTAACAGTCATCACTCACTATATTGTGAGCCATGGCAGTAAGCATGCATCACACTATAAATAACAGCTCACTGGGCACAGATGTGCTGCAGTGTCAGCTATCAATCAAAGTGCCGGGGCGTGTTTTATAGCCGTTACTCACAGTATAGTGACCAATGACTGTAACACAGCTGCTTGCACTATCCCTATGACTGAAAGCCGGCATCTCCGGGGAGAAATAAGTTCATTATCACTCAGTAGTCGTAGTTACAGTAAAAAGGCCTGGCACCTTAATAACACTATTAACCTGCAGATTAACCCTATATCTGCATAGATTAACCATATATTAACCTGCATAGATTAACCCTATATCTGCATTTTCCAAGATGCCAGGTTCTCTTTAAGTCTGCCTAAATGTTAGTGTCAAGCTGCCACCAGGGGGAGCCGGAGCTCTCCAGCAGAAGACACTACACGGAGCAACAAGTAGCAGGAAGTAGATACAGTGTGTGCTCGTACACTGTCTCACAGCACAGCTGGGGAGCAGAGCTGCCGGGCGTGCGAGGAATTGTAGGGCAGGCTGGGTCAAGCACAGTACAGGCAGAAGGAGGACCGGAGGAAAGAGCAGAAGCAGAGTCGAGGTCAGGCCGAGATCAGTACCAGAGGAAGCAACCGAGTGGGAGGTAGGAGAGGGGACAGAGGAATGGAGGGACGACTAGGGGACGGAACACAGACAGGGCACGGGGGCGCAGGCACAGATGGATCAGGATAACACTTACAGGACCAGCAATCACAGGCAAAGCAGAACTAAGCTTATAGCCGGCACTGGTTCACTGGAGATGTCAGTTTTTAAAGCATCCAAGCTCCGGAAATGAGGCCCCGGAGAAGGCTCCAGCCCCTAGCCATGTGGACAGGGAGGCGAAACCGTGACAGTTAGCTTTCGTGGGAGTTCTTAGACGTTTTACTCAAAGGGGCTTAAAGAGAATCTGTCACCAAAATTTTGCTGCCCCTCTGGAGCTTGAGAGCAGCTAAAAGAAGGGAAAGAGACCATAACTCTGAAGGCCGTTTTACACGCTGCGATATCGTGACCGATATCGCCAGCGTGGGTACCCGCCCCCATCGGTTGTGTGACATGGGCAAATCGCTGCCCATGGCGCACAACATCGCCCAGACCAGTCACACTACTTACCTGCCCTGCGACGTCGCTGTGACCGGCAAAACGCCTCCTTTCTAAGGGGGCGGTTCGTTCAGCGTCACAGCGACGTCACAGCTGCGTCACTGAACCGCCGCCCAATAGAAGCGGAGGGGCGGAGATGAGCGGGATGTAACATCCCGCCCACCTCCTTCCTTCCGCATTGCGGGCGGGAGGCAGGTAAGGAGAGCTTCCTCGTTCCTGCGGTGTCACACGGAGCGATGTGTGCTGCCGCAGGAGCGACAAACTACTTCGTTACTGCTGCAGCAACGATATTAGAGAATGAACCCCCATGTCGCCGATTAGCGATTTTGCACGTTTTTGCACCGATGCAAAATCGCTCATAGGTGTCACACGCAACGCCATTGATAAAGCGACCGGATGTGCGTCACAAATTCCGTGACCCCAACGAGATCACTTGAGCAATGTCGCAGCATGTAAAGTGGCCTTAAGGCTGGGTCACTTAACTTTTAGCTGTAGTTTCATCAAACACTTTCTGCTGCAGCTCTGTTAGTGCTCTCGGTGATGGACATTCTCTGTAATCATGAGATCTGGATATCTCGCCTCCCACCCCCACCACTGTGTGGTTGCAGGCAGAAAGCTGTCAATTAGTGGCACGGCAGGGCTGGATCTAGAAAGAGCTCATCACTGTGAGGACTAGCAGAGCTACAGCAGATAAAACTGTGATTTTATGAAAACTACAACAAGATGCCCTGTAAACACAGCTGAAATTAGGGTATCTGTTTCTCTTATGTTGTCCTCTAAGTGAAAAATTCCCTTTAAATGTCCAATACTTTGCATTGTAAATGTTGGCAAGTATGAAAATGAATGACACACAAACATAGCATAGAGTAAATGCAGTTTCCAGATTTTAGATATGGTTGTTTCCCCCTCCATTCTCTTTCCATGACCTTTGAGATAATTCTCCAGCCTCTTGTTTGCTAATAATATAGATCCCCTAGAGAGGGAAGAGGAAACTAATCAAGGATAGACCTGCGCTCTCTCTAGAGACCCCCACAACAGCTGTCAGACTTCCTTTATGCTATCTACAACCATGCATTGGTGTATAGACATTTACTGTTATTTGGCTTCAGAAGATTTAAAGGGCTTGTCCATTGCTTTTACATTGATGGTCTATCCTTAGGCGGGCTTTGCACACTACGACATCGCAGATGCGATGTCGGTTGGGGTCAAATTGAAAATGACGCACTTCCGGCATCGCATGCGACATCGTAGTGTGTAAAGGCTCGATGATACGATTAACGAGCGCAAAAGCGTCGTAATCGTATAATCGGTGCAGCGTCGGCGTAATCCATGATTACGCTGACGCGACGGTCCAATGTTGTTCCTCGCTCCTGCGGCAGCACACATCGCTGTGTGTGAAGCCGCAGGAGCGAGGAACATCTCCTACCGGCGTCACTGCGGCTCCCGTAGGATATGCGGAAGGAAGGAGGTGGGCGGGATGTTTACATCCCGCTCATCTCCGCCCCTCCGCTCCTATTGGCCGCCTGCCGTGTGACGTCGCAGTGACGCCATACGAACCGCCCCCTTAACAAGGAGGCGGGTCGCCAGCCAGAGCAACGGTCGCAGGACGGGTGAGTCCATGTGAAGCTGCCGTAGCGATAATGTTCGCTACGGCAGTTATCACAAGGATATCGCATCTGCGACAGGGGCGGGGACTATCGCGCTCGGCATCGCAGCATCGGCCTGCGATGTCGCAGCGTGCAAAGCCCGCCTTAGGATAGGTCATCAATATCCGACACCCTGCACACCCGCCAATCAGCTGTTATCGATCCCGACGGTATCAGTAGGTGGGCAGAAATGCTCAGTTCCAGAGTTGCTCCGTCTTCTGATAGCAACCGCGGCCGGGTAATGCACGTCCGCCTCCCATTCTAATCAATAGGAGGCATTTGATGACTGTCACAAGGTGGCACTAGACACTACTAGTATGCAGTAAATGTAAAGATAGTCAGACAGGCCAGGATCATAAACCAGGAGGACACGACAGTACATGGGGGCAGACAGAGACGAGGTCAAAGTACAAGCCAAAGGTCAGGGTTCCAGGAGAGTACATAGAAGATACAGGCAGCAGGTGAGGATGCGGTCAGGAGGAATTCCAAGGTCAGAAGCCTGGTAAACAGCAGTCCGGAGTCGAGAGACCAAGATCTGGACACTGAGCACCACGGGAGCCAACAGCACGACTGTAACCAGGAAGTACGACTGGCAGCATCCTGCGCTAACACGCTCCCTAATGAAGCAGAGCAGTCACCGTGAACAAGAAGCATCTGCATGAGCCCCTTCCAGGACCAGCGTGAAACCCAGTGCTGTGCAACAACCAGCAGAGCATTCATCCTGCAAAATGCTCTGCACCATTGACAACATATACCAGCGTTGCAGGATAGCATAGCAGAACAATACAGGATGTTCTGCACAACAGAATCGTGACAAGGCATATGTGCAGTACCTGGCCGCGGCCACTATGAGAAGACGGACCAGCTCCGGAACTGAGCATTTCCGGCTGCCTGTGCCACCACTGGGACCAAGAACAGCTAATCGGCGGGAGTGCTGGGTGTCGGACCCCAGCTGATCAGACATTGATGACCTATCCTAAGGATAGGCTGTCAATATAAAAGTAGTGGACAACCCCTTTAAATGTTCAGTGTAGTCCTATTATATGATATATGAATTAAACAGTTACAGCAAAGGATGGTGAACGTGATCTGGGGCGACCACACGTCCATGTGTTATCAATCCTGCAGCCGTGAAGCTCATACAAGACTAAAGGGGGCTTTATACGCAACGACATATCTAACGATAAGTTGTCGGGGTCACGGAATTCGTGACGCACATCCGGCGTTGTTAGCGATGTTGTTGCGTGTAACAGCTTTGAGCGACTGTTCACAATCAAACATACTCACCTAATTGTTGATTGTTGACACATCGTTCATTTTCAAAATCTCGTTGGTCGTTGTGGACTCAGGTTGTTCGTCGTTCCTGAGGAAGCACACATTGCTACGTGTGACACCCCGGGAACGACGAACAACAGCGTACCTGCGTCCTCCGGCAACGAGGTGGGCGTGTCGTTAATGCGGCTGCTCTCCGCCCCTCCGCTTCTATTGGTCGATAGCTGTGTGACTGCGCACAAACCTCCCCCTTAACGAAGAGGTTGTTTACCGCCCACAGCAACGTCGCTAGGAAAGTAAGTACGTGTGATGGGTGTTAGCGATATTGTGCGCCACGGGCAGCGATTTGCCTGTGACGCACAAACGACGGGGGCGGGTGCTTTCACGAGCGACATCGCTAACGATGTAGCTGCGTGTAAAGCAGCCTTTAGGGTCAGGCATGTTGAACATATAACAAATAAAACGCCATCTTTAACCTGACATTGGCTGCAATGGAGGGTTGGGTCCCCAACATACACATTGGATAGTGGACTGATACTGCTGAAATTGGTGGGATACTGTGGTTTTTAAGCTAGATTAGGGTGTGTGCATCATAAATGCTCCTAGTGCATACGTCAAATATATCCATTGGATCCCAAGCTCCCCACGGATGCCAAAGAATGTCATTTGGCATAAGTCGAACCAGTATGCGCCAGCCTAGCATATAGGAATGTGTTGTCGGGATGCGTAGGAACACTTCATGCAACCTTCCACCGGAAGCAGACCACCATATGCACCTCTTTAATATATACCTCTTACGGAAAGCAGAAATGAGACCTAGAGTATAGTAGAGACTGATACAGGGAATATTATCCTACATCCAATTTTTTTTTTCTTCATTTAGTAGAGAACAATCTTCAAGAAAAGAGCGGTGTCTACTGGGAAGACATTTAACTATGCAGCTATAAAACACTTCCATTACATGTTTGTGTAGACTCCAGTCTAAATCTGTTATGAACCCACTGTGACCGTCATCTGCCAAAACTTCACAATGGTTCCAGTGACACATTTTCCAATATATAAGGGTGTCCAATATACCAGAGTGATGTCTTGTATTTTCTTTGGACTTTTAAGCTTTTTCTTCACAACCATTGGCAACAAGAACAAAATGATCTCAACTGATTATACCGCGGATCTTCAAGGTCATCTTACCATGGTTTCCAGGCCAATCTACACATTCAATTGATCCAAATTCATAGACTTTCTTTATCTTGTCCATCATTTTACTCTACAGAATATTACCAATTTTGCTGGTGACCTGAGCAATTCCAGACTGCAATGAATGTGTGGACTGAAATTACATTGGTAGTCCAGGAAGGCCACCAAAAGACTTCACCGCAGATGCAACGAGGCAGACCCAGCTCCTCTCAAAGTGGTAGCATCTCTCCCCAAGACCCCAGAAGCCAGGTATTGGCGTTGTATCTTACCAGGCTAGGGGGTCACAGGTTTGAGCTGTACGGACTCCTTCTGCCTGATAAGTTCCCGCTGTAGTCGCTGGGGAGAGGCGATAGTGGAGTTTCCAGCTGCAGATCGGTCCTAGGCCAGTGGAGTTGGCATCAGGAATGGGGTGACCCTCTAAATCATTACAGCCAGGAAGAGGGTGCCAAAATCTCACCACTGGGGTTTCCCAGGCGTCCTGATAATGGTGAAGGGGGACTGGGTGGTCGAGGGAGTTCTGCAGAGGATAGATGGGGTGGATTGACTCTGCAATACCAGGAGCTCCTCCATACACGTCCTGTGGTAACAGTGGCCATCTTGGATCCCCGATACGCCAGTAGTTTAGGTAGACGTGTATGGATCCAGTTGGTACAGCTCACAGCTTGAAGCAAACATTTGTCCTGCAGCAGACACGTTCTGATATATATTTACAGAGCAGGAGGCACACTCTCATTACCTCTTTGCCTGGGTTTGTATCTTTGCCTGGGTTTGTAGAGGGGGTCTACAAGGCAGTCCGAAGACTCTCACGTGGCAACACCTTTAAGAATATGAGTTCTTCAAATATTGTGAGTTCTTCAAAACATTATGACTACAAAGTGAATCTAAAACATGAAAAAAGGCATATAGGTGATTGATTGACTACAACCTCCCATCTGGCACAAATTCATAGAGGTGTTCCTAATCACAAACATTAAAAGGAATCTGTCAGCAGGATTTCACACCCCAAATTATATATACAGTCAGGGCCAGAAATATTTGGACAGTGACACAAGTTTTGTTATTTTAGCTGTTTACAAAAACATGTTAAGAAATACAATTATATATATAATATGGGCTGAAAGTGCACACTCCCAGCTGCAATATGAGAGTTTTCACATCCAAATCGGAGAAAGGGTTTAGGAATCATAGCTCTGTAATGCATAGCCTCCTCTTTTTCAAGGGACCAAAAGTAATTGGACAAGGGACTCTAAGGGCTGCAATTAACTCTGAAGGCGTCTCCCTCGTTAACCTGTAATCAATGAAGTAGTTAAAAGGTCTGGGGTTGATTACAGGTGTGTGGTTTTGCATTTGGAAGCTGTTGCTGTGACCAGACAACATGCGGTCTAAGGAACTCTCAATTGAGGTGAAGCAGAACATCCTGAGGCTGAAAAAAAAGAAAAAATCCATCAGAGAGATAGCAGACATGCTTGGAGTAGCAAAATCAACAGTCGAGTACATTCTGAGAAAAAAGGAGAGCTTGGGAACTCAAAAAGGCCTGGGCGTCCACGGATGACAACAGTGGGGGATGATCGCCGCATACTTTCTTTGGTGAAGAAGAACCCGTTCACAACATCAACTGAAGTCCAGAACACTCTCAGTGAAGTAGGTGTATCTGTCTCTAAGTCAACAGTAAAGAGAAGACTCCATGAAAGTAAATACAAAGGGTTCACATCTAGATGCAAACCATTCATCAATTCCAAAAATAGACAGGCCAGAGTTAAATTTGCTGAAAAACACCTCATGAAGCCAACTCAGTTCTGGAAAAGTATTCTATGGACAGATGAGACAAAGATCAACCTGTACCAGAATGATGGGAAGAAAAAAGTTTGGAGAAGAAAGGGAACGGCACATGATCCAAGGCACACCACATCCTCTGTAAAACATGGTGAAGGCAACGTGATGGCATGGGCATGCATGGCTTTCAATGGCACTGGGTCACTTGTGTTTATTGATGACATAACAGCAGACAAGAGTAGCCGGATGAATTCTGAAGTGTACCGGGATATACTTTCAGCCCAGATTCAGCCAAATGCCGCAAAGTTGATCGGACGGCGCTTCATAGTACAGATGGACAATGACCCCAAGCATACAGCCAAAGCTACCCAGGAGTTCATGAGTGCAAAAAAGTGGAACATTCTGCAATGGCCAAGTCAATCACCAGATCTTAACCCAATTGAGCATGCATTTCACTTGCTCAAATCCAGACTTAAGACGGAAAGACCCACAAACAAGCAAGACCTGAAGGCTGTGGCTGTAAAGGCCTGGCAAAGCATTAAGAAGGAGGAAACCCAGCGTTTGGTGATGTCCATGGGTTCCAGACTTAAGGCAGTGATTGCCTCCAAAGGATTCGCAACAAAATATTGAAAATAAAAATATTTTGTTTGGGTTTGGTTTATTTGTCCAATGTCCAATGCACATGTAGTTCTTTTAAAGACAAGCCCAGAAATACCATTACATGGCCAATTAGTCACTCCATTACTGAGATATCAGTGTTTGAATTGATATGCAAATGAGACTGAAAAGCTATTGTAGATCTGAAGCCTCTGTCACTCCAGCTCTGTTCCCCACCCAGAACCGCCTCCTCTTGCTTGATTGATGGCTCATTTGTCCTAAGTTAAACAGCATAAAAGCTGTTAGTTAAGCAGGAAGAGGCGGCACTGGGTGGAGATTAGAGCTGGAGTGACAGAGACTTCTACCATTGGCTTTCAGTCTCATTTGCTTATCAAAGCAAACATTGATTTCTCAGGAATGCGTGACGGATCTAACCATGTATAGGTATGGCAGGACTTGTCTTTGAGAGAGCTACATGCACATACAAAAAAAATTTGTTTAGGAGGAGGTAAAGTCCTGATGGTAGATTGCCTTTAAAGACATAGCCACAACATTTGTGAAAATAAAAAAAGTCTGATAGATGCACGTTGACTAGGGACAGATTTCTCATAAGGCCAACCTAGGGCGCAACAGTCAGGGGATATATTCAGTTGAAATAAAAAAAAAAATATGTACACATTTTTCAGTATTAGGGTAAGTGGCCACTGTCAGGACCCGCTGCGTCCTGGATGCGGCGGGTCCTGATCTGCGGGACTGCGAGCCTCCTCCATAGGACTCTGCAGCAAAGAATTGACATGCTGTAGCTCGGAAAGCTGCACCACGGTTCAGTTTATGCTGTGGGCCATACACACACAGTGGGCACGGGATTCTAGAAATCCCATCCACTGTGCTTGTCCTGTACAATGCAGCATTTTGGACGCAGCAAACACACGCTGCATCCAAAACGCTGCAAACACTGATCGTGAGCACACAACCTTAGTTTGAAAAGGAAGTATACAATTTTGTTTTTTTAAATTTACATCCATATATGTATGAAATAAATTGAGCAATACATTTATATTGCCATCTCTACAGCTTGCGCTCAGTCACAAGGGGCAGCTCTGCAGTTACAAGTTTCTTGCATTGCTGCCCTCTCTGAAGACGTCCTGGATTTTGGGTGATAGATGCTGTGGGAGATGTGAGTGCAGCGCCGGCTCTCTGCTTCTATCTCAACCACCACAGCTTCTAACAAAAAAAATTGGAAGACGGCAAAGTAAGTACCAACGAGTGACACCAGCGCCAGTGAGAGCAAAATGATGTGCCTAGGGCGTAGAAATGTGTGAATCCGGCCCTGACATTGACTCATGAATATGTCAAGAATGTAGGTGCTATCTGATAACTTAGTCAATGCATCCAAATATACAGTGTTAAAGGTGGCTGCTTTGTACAACTGGAAACCAATATTTCTGGTATAGATTAGACCTATTATATAGAAGTTCTCACAAAGTAATATATACTGGCTGTTGAGGTCCTCTATTGTACAAAATGCATATGTACAACCAAATGTCCAACCTTGAGATACAATCTCTACCAAAGTGGTAAGCCTCATCACTCTGATGTGACCAGTGGTTTCAGTTACAGTCAGTAACAGCCTCCAGCATATTGGTGACTGCACCTCATAGAAGCACTCCTACACAGTTTTTCCACTAAATCTTTGTAATTTAGTGTGTATGTATTAATATTCTAACCTACTGCCGCCTTCTCCAGGATCCAACGCAGCTCTGCTTCTCTTCTCAGTGATGTCACCGCTCTTCAGACTCTCGATGAGTGTGCCGGAAATGTCTTTTACATTGTAAAGGACGCTTTACACACTGCGATGTCGCTAGCGATCACACTCGCCCCCGTTGTTTGTGCGTCACGGGCAAATCGCTGCCCGTGGCGCACAATATCGCTTGTACCCGTCACATATACTTACCTGCCTAACGGATGGATGACGTGTCAACAATCAACGATTTGGTGAGTATTTGGCATCGTTAGCGGTCGCTTGTATGTGTCACACGCAACGACGTCGCTAACGAGGCCGGATTTGCCTCACAAATTCCGTGACCCCAACAATATTTCGTTAGCGATGTCGTTGAGTGTAAAGCGGCCTTTAGTCTATGGTGCCTCATTCTGGTTCTCTATAGACTAAGGGGTAGTTTTCACACTACGACATCGCAAGCCAATGCTGCGATGCCGAGCGCGATAGTCCCCGCCCCAGTCGCAAATGCAATATCATTGTGATAGCTGCCGTAGCGAATATTATCGCTACGGCAGCTTCACATGCACTCACCTGTCGTGCGACGTCGCTCTGGCCGGTGAACCGCCTCCTTATTACGGGGGCGGGTCGTGCGGCGTCACAGCGTATTAACAGCACATTAACCATGACATACAAACCCATGCACAACCTGATTTCTCCCGTGCATCCCCCATACTCTGGAATGCTCTACCTCAGCACATCAGACTCTCCCCTACCGTGGAAAGCTTCAAGAGGAACCTCAAGACCCACCTCTTCCAACAAGCCTACAACCTACAATAGTCCTCAGTCCAGTAGACCACTGCGCAACCAGCTCTGTCCTCACGTATTGTACCATCACCCATTCCCTGTAGACTGTGAGCCCTCGCGGCAGGGTCCTCTCTCCTCCTGTATCCTCACCCATCCCCTGTAGACTGTGAGCCCTCGCGGGCAGGGTCCTCTCTCCTCCTATACCAGTCTGTTTTGTACTGTTAATGATTGTTGTACGTATACCCTCTTTCACTTGTAAAGCGCCATGGAATAAATGGCGCTATAATAATAAATAATAATAATAATGTATTATTTTCATGAAGATGAAGAGTTAGGGGTACTTTGCACGCTGCGACATCGCTAGCTGATGATAGCGATGCCGAGCGCGATAGTCCCCGCCCCCGTTGCAGATGCGATATCTTGTGATAGCTGCCGTAGCGAACATTATCGCTACAGCAGCTTCACACGCACTTACCTGCCCTGCGACGTTGCTCTGGACAGCGACCCGCCTCCTTCCTAAGGGGGGTGGGTCGTGCGGCGTCACAGCGACGTCACACGGCAGGCGGCCAATAGGAGCGGAGGGGCGGAGATGAGCGAGATGTAAACATCACGCCCACCTCCTTCCTTCCGCATTGCAGCCGGGACGCAGGTAAGGTGATGTTCCTCGCTCCTGCGACTTCACACACAGCGATGTGTGCTGCCGCAGGAGCGAGGAACAAGATCGGACCGTCGCGTCAGCGTAATTATGGAATTCGCCGACGCTACACCGATGATACGATTACGACGATTTTGCGCTCGTTAATCGTATCATCTAGGATTTACACACTACGATGTCGAGAGAGTCACAGGAAGTGCGTCAATTTCGACATGACCCCACCGACATCGCACCATGTCGTAGTGTGCAAAGTACCCCTTACATTGTAGAAGCCACTTCAGGGTCACACAGAACACAGTGTAAGTTGGAGAGTCTGCAGAGCGGTGATGTCACTGAGAAGAGGAGCAGAATGGTGCTGCATCCTGAAGAAGGCGGCGTAAGGTGAGTATAGTAATATACTACTACGTGCACATATACACAAATTTATTTAAAAAAAAAAATCTAGATGGAAGGTCTTCTTTACATTACTTTAATCTTAACTTTGAGGGTAAAGCGTTTCACATGCACATGATTGGATGATTCTTATACCAGTCTTAAGAGATCTGATCCTGGGATATATTTACAAGAGTCTGGAATAACCAGTTCTTTTGATTGCAGTAAATCGGTTAATCTTTCTGTTGCAATTACCATTATATGTTTTATTATGTATCTAAACATTTCGCTCAGAAAAGCATTTTAAGGAGAACGATGCTAATCTGAGACCGGTGCGAACAATCCTGCCAGAACATCTGATAACTCTTGTAGGACATAATTACAGGAATATGACGGTTGAGAAGTAATATAGCCCAAACATGCAGAAAAACACAGAAACAAGTTCAGAAAAAAAATCCATATCATGAAGATGCATTTTAGACACCTTCTTAGTGAAATCCCTGATATCTAGGGCATCCCACAATGGGGATGTGGATGTTCTACCGATTCAATGGTGTAATGCTTCATTTAGGTAACCTTGAAACTGCAAAAAAGGAATAAGGTGATGCATTACCTGCAAATAGCTGCGGTACTTTGTAAGGAGGCAATCGGAGTACACTAGGACAGGTCATCAATATTGTAGCCCTGAGCAACCAATCATAGAACATAGAATCATAGAATGGTGGAGTTGGAAGGGACCTCAAGGACCATTGGGTCCAACCCCCTGCGAGTGCAGTTTCCCTAAATCATCCCAGCTATATGTTTATCCAGTTTTCGCTTGAAGATTTCCATTGATGGAGAGGTCATCAGCCACTTCAACTCTGTGGGTGTCACGATGATCGGGGGACCGGGGATCCTAGACTAGGAGGACTCTAGCTATCCTTTATCTCAGAGTTACCTCTGAAGGTGGAGATGTCTGAGCCACCACCCTGACCCTGCTCCTGAGCAGCCCTGATCTTACACCTCCTCCCTCCTTACCGCAGGAGAGGGACAGGAGTGTGATAACATCAACAGAGATAGAAAATCAGGGGAAGCCAAAACTCTATCTCACAGCATGCTCTCACAAAAGTATAAGACCTTAAGAGGTAAGGTAGAAAATAAGAGCAGGGAGGAAACAACAAGACGAGGAGAAAATTCCACAACTCCAAGCACCATGCAATATAATCACCAGCAGGACTGGGACACACCAGCACATATATCAACACAGAAATAGCCCATAGCCGGCATGGGAAGACAGATTCCACCATCTTAAAAAGGTGGGGAGTAAATGTGATAGGTTTCCACCAACATTTGATCCCAGAGGTAACCAGCATGCTAGCTTGACCATTAATTAGCACAGAGCTGGTCAATGCCCGAGTCAGCCTGTGTAACTCAGAAACATCAGAGAAACCATAATGTGGAGTGTCAGAATCTGTAGTGTGAACAGCGTCTGATGCCGCCATGATACTCTGCGAGTTTTCAGAAAAACTCTGTGTGACAGTAGGCCAGCAATTTTATTTATTTTCCACTATGCTCCTATGTAAACTCAGGACAGGCAATTACTGTACATGGGTATAGAAAATTATATTGTGCTATAATGACATAGTTAATATATTGTCATAAATCCCTGGCCTAAAATACATTTTATAACCGGCTTCAGCCTTTCCTCCCGGCAGTAACTATTTTAAGTTCACAAGGCCATAGCGATGTATAAACCCACTTCCAATATCCAAACATGGCCGTGCATACCCGTCTTATCAAATATTAAACAACCTGTGATAGAAATCTGCCACATAGTTGGAATTCTACTTCTAATTGATGACTACAAGGAGCTACGTTAATCCTCAATCCCTATATAAAAGTTTTCGGTACAACTGTTGCCTTGTAAAGTTGGTATAAATATAGGCACAGGGTGTTCTTTTTTTCTTTTCCACTACAGCTAAATATTACTCATTGCCGGTTATGGTTTATTTTAGTAGACAGGATGACACCAACGTGTTATTATAGAGTTCCAGGAGCGCGGATAGGAAAGGGTGTAGCACTGAAGACGGTCATTTGGATGGGAGACACTTCCTGGATGTTGACAAGTGCACCAGTGGTAAAAGCTATTGACTGCATAGTTTGCCAAATTCTGAACCGTTTAGCCTGAGCCAACTTTAAGCCGGTCATTATCAATTGTTGGAGTAGGCTCCCGATTAGCCACTTTTCAGTGTTGTATTATTATATATTATAGTGTTATATTATTATTTTAGGGAAGGGTTTTATTGTTGGTCCTACACCAATCAGCAGAAAACGGCAATTTCATCCCCGACGCCTCGACCAATGCTCGGTTTATTCCCTATGAGGTTGCCGATCTCTGCACTTGACTTTTTCTGGCAGTCACATAGAGAATGAATGGAGTGGACTCAATATATCAAACAGAAGCGGTTTCTGCATCAAACCGTGCTCTACCTTATAACAGGATTAACATGTCAGCTTATGTCCTCCTTATGGAAACAGAAGTGATGGGTGCACGGGGCATAGGAAAAGAAATCCAGACCAATGTCCAAGGAGTAGAAGGCCACGGCATACACCATCCAGTATTCCAAGGTGCTTTATTTCATGGTAAAGTGCAGATAAAAGTAGCGGGAAGAGAGCTGGGTGCAGGCCCCCTAAAGACGGACAACGGCCGTTTCGCACCTCTTAGTGCTTCAACGGGTCCGTTGAAGCACTAAGAGGTGCGAAACAGCCATCGGACGTCTTTAGGGGGCCTGCACCTGGCTCTCTCCACGCTACTTCTATCCGCACTTTACCATGAAATAAAGCACTGGGGCAGATCAAAGTGCACATGCGCAGAAGTGCAATGGAGGTCTCTGTGTGGATGACGCAGGACGCATCATGCACATGAGGCTGGGCAGGAGGACGGCGATCACACAAGATGGAAGAGGAGCAGGACCAAGAGCAGCGACACCCATTGGACCGAACCGTCTCCTAGGTGCGTATAATAAAGGTGTTTATATTACGTTCTACACAGCGGCCTGGGCTCTTCTATACAGTATTCTGGAATGCTCTATATATAAGGGTCACTGGTGGTGACCGCAGCTATAAGTGAAAAACCTGGTGACAGCTTCCCTTTAAGGATAGCATTTGGTTGGACATTTAAAAGTGTGATGAAAATAGGGATGACTACATAAGTAAGCCAACAAATAAGTAATAAAACATTGAAGAATTCACGTGATACAGTTGAGATCTGAAATGAAAGAAACCAAAAAATGTAAATGGTATTTGATATCAAGAATAACATTCATGAAATGATTTGGCATGAAACACTTTTCCCAAACTCCAGGCAGGTCTTTCTCCGCTGCGGGTGTGTCTCCCTGAAGCATTAAGGATAGTATAATACAGTATAAAAATACGAAATAAACAGGCCACAAATACATAAACTGCTGGCATTTAAGAGACGTAAAGTTCATGCGATGTCTTACAGCCAAACAATGCCGCCTTTGTCAGCCCCATTCTGGGGGTTGTTTAAAGATGTCTTTTTATGTGATTGCACCATTTTTTCAAAGCAACATTAAGTTAAATTCTTACATATGTAGGGGGAGAAGTTTACCCCGGGTCAAAGAAAATAAAAAGAAAAGTTTTACATTGTCTGTGTGTATTCTAAGATCTAACAAGAAAAACTGGAGACACGATATCAAGATGGCACAGGAGAGAAACATTCACTCATAATGTATTAGTGTAATCCGACAAACCCAACATGGGTTAGATAGAAGTGAATGTCAGCAAATTACAATATCATCAAAAAGTTTATTTATTTCAGTAATTCAATACAAAAAGGGAAACACAAATATTATATAGAGTCATTACACACAGAGGGATATATTCCTATATATTATATAGAGTCATTACACACAGATGGATCTATTCCTATATATTATATAGAGTCATCACAAACAGAGGGATCTATTCCTATATATTATATAGAGTCATCACACACAGAGGGATCTATTCCTATATATTATATAGAGTCATCACACACAGAGGGATCTATTCCTATATATTGTATAGAGTCATTACACACAGAGCGATCTATTCCTATATATTATATAGAGTCATTACACACAGAGGGATCTATTCCTATATATTATATAGAGTCATTACACACAGATGGATCTATTCCTATATATTATATAGAGTCATCACAAACAGAGGGATCTATTCCTATATATTATATAGAGTCATCACACACAGAGGGATCTATTCCTATATATTATATAGTCATCACACACAGAGGGATCTATTCCTATATATTATATAGAGTCATTACACACAGTCATCTATTCCTATATATTATATAGAGTCATCACAAACAGAGGGATCTATTCCTATATATTATATAGAGTCATCACACACAGAGGGATCTATTCCTATATATTATATAGAGTCATTACACACAGTCATCTATTCCTATATAATATATAGAGTCATTACACACAGAGGGATCTATTCCTATATATTATATAGAGTCATCACAAACAGAGGGATCTATTCCTATATATTATATAGAGTCATTACACACAGAGGGATCTGTTCCTATGTATTATATAGAGTCATTACACACAGAGGGATATATTCCTATATATTATATACAGTAATTACACACAGAGGGATCTATTCCTATATATTATATAGAGTCATTACACACAGAGGGATCAGCTTCCTGAGTGTTTAAAATGGTCCTGTAGTCTTGTTCAGTAGGTTACCCAATCATGGGGAAGACTTGTGACTTGACACACTCCACAAGAAGGGTAAGCCACAAAAGATCATTGCTAAAGAAGCTGGCTGTTCACAGAGTGCTGTATCCAAGCATATCAATGGAAAGTTGAGTGGAAGGAAAAGTGTGGTAGAAAAAGGTGCACAAGCAACCGGGATAACCGCAGCCTTGATAGGATTGTTAAGAAAAGGCCATTCAAAAATTTGGGGGAAGTGGACTGCTGCTGGAGTCAGTGCTTCAAGAGCCACCACACACAGACATATCCAGGACATGGCCTACAAGTGTCACATTCCTTGTGTCAAGCCACTCAAGACCAATAGACAGCGCCAGAAGAGTCTTACCTGGGCCAAGGAGAAAAAGAACTGGACTGTTGCTCAGTATCTAAGGTGTTATTTTCAGATGAAAATAAATTTTGCATTTAATTTGGAAATCGCGGTCCCAGAGTCTGGAGGAAGAGTGGAGAGGCCACAATCCAAGCTGCTGAGGTCTAGAGTGATGTTTCCAATCAGTGATGGTTTGGGCAGCCATGTCATCTGCTGGTGTAGCTCCACTGTGTTTTATCAAGACCAAAGTCAGCGCAGCCGTCTACCAGGACATTTTAGAGCTCTTCATGCTTCCCTCTGCCGACAAGCTTTTTGGAGATGGAAATTTCATTTTCCAGCAGGACTTGGCACCTGTCCACACTGCCAAAAGTACCAATACCTGGCTTAATAATCACAGTATCACTGTGCTTGATTGGCCAGCAAACTCACCTGACCTAAACCCCATAGAGAATCTATGGGTTTTGTCAAAAGGAAGATGAGAGACACGAGACCCAACAATGCAGACGAGCTAACGGCTGCTATCAAAGCAACCTGGGCTTCCATAACACCTCAGCAGTGCCACAGGCTGATTGCCTCCATGCCATGCTGCATTGATGCAGTAATTCATGCAAAAGGAGCCCTGACCAAGTATTGAGGCATTTACTGTACAGACTTTTCAGTAGACGCCAACATTTCTGAGCTTAAAATCATTTTTCCAGTTGATCTTATATAATATTCTAATTTTCTGAGATAATGACTTTTGGGTTTTCATTGGCTGTAAGCCATAATCATCAACATTAATAGAAATAAACACCTGAAATAGATCCCTCTGTGTGTAATGACTCTATATAATCTATGAATAGATCCCTCTATGTATAATGACTCTATACAATATATAGGAATAGATCCCTCTGTGTGTAATGACTATATAATATATAGGAATAGATCCCTCTGTGTGTAATGACTCTATATAATATATAGGAATAGATCCCTCTGTGTGTAATGACTCTATACAATATATAGGAATAGATCTCTCTGTGTGTGTAATGACCCTATATAATATATAGGAATAGATCCCCCTGCGTGTAATGACTATATAATATATAGGAATAGATCCCTCTGTGTGTAATGACTCTATATAATATATAGGAATAGATCCCTCTGTGTGTTATGACTCTATACAATATATAGGAATAGATCTCTCTGTGTGTGTAATGACCCTATATAATACAGTTAGGTCCAGAAATATTTGGACAGTGACACAAGTTTTGTTATTTTAGCTGTTTACAAAAACATGTTCAGAAATACAATTATATATATAATATGGGCTGAAAGTGCACACTCCCAGCTGCAATATGAGAGTTTTCACATCCAAATCGGAGAAAGGGTTTAGGAATCATAGCTCTGTAATGCATAGCCTCCTCTTTTTCAAGGGACCAAAAGTAATTGGACAAGGGACTCTAAGGGCTGCAATTAACTCTGAAGGCGTCTCCCTCGTTAACCTGTAATCAATGAAGTAGTTAAAAGGTCTGGGGTTGATTACAGGTGTGTGGTTTTGCATTTGGAAGCTGTTGCTGTGACCAGACAACATGCGGTCTAAGGAACTCTCAATTGAGGTGAAGCAGAACATCCTGAGGCTGAAAAAAAAGAAAAAATCCATCAGAGAGATAGCAGACATGCTTGGAGTAGCAAAATCAACAGTTGGGTACATTCTGAGAAAAAAGGAATTGACTGGTGAGCTTGGGAAACTCAAAAAGGCCTGGGCGTCCACGGATGACAACAGTGGTGGATGATCGCCGCATACTTTCTTTGGTGAAGAAGAACCCGTTCACAACATCAACTGAAGTCCAGAACACTCTCAGTGAAGTAGGTGTATCTGTCTCTAAGTCAACAGTAAAGAGAAGACTCCATGAAAGTAAATACAAAGGGTCCACATCTAGATGCAAACCATTCATCAATTCCAAAAATAGACAGGCCAGAGTTAAATTTGCTGAAAACCACCTCATGAAGCCAGCTCAGTTCTGGAAAAGTATTCTATGGACAGATGAGACAAAGATCAACCTGTACCAGAATGATGGGAAGAAAAAAGTTTGGAGAAGAAAGGGAACGGCACATGATCCAAGGCACACCACATCCTCTGTAAAACATGGTGGAGGCAACGTGATGGCATGGGCATGCATGGCTTTCAATGGCACTGGGTCACTTGTGTTTATTGATGACATAACAGCAGACAAGAGTAGCCGGATGAATTCTGAAGTGTACCGGGATATACTTTCAGCCCAGATTCAGCCAAATGATGCAAAGTTGATCGGACGGCGCTTCATAGTACAGATGGACAATGACCCCAAGCATACAGCCAAAGCTACCCAGGAGTTCATGAGTGCAAAAAAGTGGAACATTCTGCAATGGCCAAGTCAATCACCAGATCTTAACCCAATTGAGCATGCATTTCACTTGCTCAAATCCAGACTTAAGACGGAAAGACCCACAAACAAGCAAGACCTGAAGGCTGCGGCTGTAAAGGCCTGGCAAAGCATTAAGAAGGAGGAAACCCAGCGTTTGGTGATGTCCATGGGTTCCAGACTTAAGGCAGTGATTGCCTCCAAAGGATTTGCAACAAAATATTGAAAATAAAAATATTTTGTTTAGGTTTGGTTTATTTGTCCAATTACTTTTGACCTCCTAAAATGTGGAGTGTTTGTAAAGAAATGTGACAATTCCTACAATTTCTATCAGATATTTTTGTTCAAACCTTCAAATTAAACGTTACAATCTGCACTTGAATTCTGTTGTAGAGGTTTCATTTCAAATCCAATGTGGTGGCATGCAGAGCCCAACTCGCGAAAATTGTGTCACTGTCCAAATATTTCTGGACCTAACTGTATATAGGAATAGATCCCTCTGCGTGTAATGACTATATAATATATAGGAATAGATCCCTCTGTGTGTAATGACTCTATATAATATATAGAAATAGATCCCTCTGTGTGTAATGACTCTATATAATATATAGGAATAGATTCCTCTGTGTGTAATGACTCTATATAATATATAAGAATAGATCCCTCTGTGTGTAATGACTCTATATAATATATAGGAATAGATCCCTCTGTGTGTAATTACTGTATATAATATATAGGAATATATCCCTCTGTGTGTAATGACTCTATATAATACATAGGAACAGATCCCTCTGTGTGTAATGACTCTATATAATATATAGGAATAGATCCCTCTGTTTGTGATGACTCTATATAATATATAGGAATAGATCCCTCTGTGTGTAATGACTCTATATATTATATAGGAATAGATGACTGTGTGTAATGACTCTATATAATATATAGGAATAGATCCCTCTGCGTGTAATGACTATATAATATATAGGAATAGATCCCTCTGTGTGTAATGACTCTATATAATATATAGAAATAGATCCCTCTGTGTGTAATGACTCTATATAATATATAGGAATAGATTTCTCTCTGTGTGTAATGCCTCTATATAATATATAGGAATAGATCCCTCTGTGTGTAATGACTATATAATATATAGGAATAGATCCCTCTGTGTGTAATGACTCTATATAATATATAGGAATAGATCCCTCTGTGTGTAATGACTCTATATAATATATAGGAATACATCACTGTGTGTAATGACTATATAATATATAGGAATAGATCACTCTGTGTGTCATGACTCTATATAATATATGTGTTTCCCTTTTTATATTGAATTACTGAAGTAAATTAACTTTTTGATGATATTCTAATTTATTGAGATGCACTTGTAATAGTAGAGTTAAAGAAATCCCCCAAAATTTGATTTGCTCAGTCCTGAGGAATTTGATTTCCATAGAATAAATTCTATAAAACACCACACATCGTGATCCGTATTCCATACTCAGATCACGAGTGTCGGACTTACCTAAACCCTTGTGCTTTAAGTAACAGACTACAGGCTGTCCTTTATAGTAGTCTGCACTCTACCAATTGACCAGACATACAGGCTGTTGGATAACGCGGTGCTCCACTCTTGTTCGGAGCACTAGCACTTCTTTTTTGCCCCGCTAACTACATCCATGTGGGCGAGGCCATGGAAGAAAAGGCTTTATGCATTTCATTGTTGTAATTGGCAGAGGTTGGTATATCATCCTGTCATCTCGCATATATCACAAAACCATAAAATGTCCAACTTCTTAGAAGAAACTAAAATAATTTGCTGTGAGATCTGACACTTATTATAATCATCATCAGCCGTGAGGGATTTCGGCCTGTTCTGCACACATATGCTGCACATGTTTTTTTAACATTATAAAGCAGATGAAACACACCCAGAAATTATTTAAACTGGCCGTCAATGTCTGCAAAGGTTAAGGATTGCTCCAACGAGCAATAAAACACTGGCAAACCTTTCACATTGCTGCTGTTTCCACCCATTTAAGACGGTTATGGTGAGGTCAAGTGACCTGTCCTTAGCGGGTGGTGGAAGAGGTGATTAAAAAGCAATAGGTATGATTAAAGGGGTTAATGAGGCTATTAAAAAGTGAGAGTCCGTGCTTGTCTATAGGTATCTTCAGGTATAGCAGCTCAGCTTTATTTAATGGTGTGGCACATGTGGCATTGTTCCTGGAAGAACAGACCTGTCAGGTCCCAATAAAATCTCATTCATAGAGTCACACCCCGAAGCCTGTGCTGGTTAGTTTTTCTTTTAAGCGGTGCAGGGAACTGGTCATCACTAGAGATGAGTGGACCTGTGGAAGTTCGGTGGTCATCACTAGAGATGAGTGGACCTGTGGAGGTTCGGTGGTCATCACTAGCGATGAGTGGACCTGTGGAAGTTCGGTGGTCATCACTAGCAATGAGTGGACCTGTGGAAGTTCGGTGGTCATCACTAGAGATGAGTGGACCCGTGGAAGTTCGGTGGTCATCACTAGCGATGAGTGGACCTGTGGAAGTTCAGTGGTCATCACTAGCGATGAGTGGACCTGTGGAAGTTCGGTGGTCATCACTAGCAATGAGTGGACCTGTGGAAGTTTGGTGGTCATCACTAGCGATGAGTGGACCTGTGGAAGTTCGATGGTCATCACTAGCGATGAGTGGACCTGTGGAAGTTCGGTGGTCATCACTAGCGATGAGTGGACCTGTGGAAGTTCGGTGGTCATCACTAGCAATGAGTGGACCTGTGGATGTTTGGTGGTCATCACTAGCGATGAGTGGACCTGTGGAAGTTCGATGGTCATCACTAGCGATGAGTGGACCTGTGCAAGTTCAGTGGTCATCACTAGCGATGAGTGGACCTGTGGAAGTTCGATGGTCATCACTAGCGATGAGTGGACCCGTGGAAGTTCGGTGGTCATCACTAGAGATGAGTGGACCTGTGGAGGTTCGGTGGTCATCACTAGCGATGAGTGGACCTGTGGAAGTTCGGTGGTCATCACTAGCGATGATTGGACCTGTGGAAGTTCGGTGGTCATCACTAGCGATGAGTGGACCTGTGGAAGTTCGGTGGTCATCACTAGAGATGAGTAGACCCGTGGAAGTTCGGTGGTCATCACTAGCGATGAGTGGACCTGTGGAAGTTCGGTGGTAATCACTAGCGATGAGTGGACCTGTGGAAGTTCGGTGGTCATCACTAGCGATGAGTGGACCTGTGGAAGTTTGGTGGTCATCACTAGCGATGAGTGGACCTGTGGAAGTTCGATGGTCATCACTAGCGATGAGTGGACCCGTGAAAGTTCGGTGGTCATCACTAGAGATGAGTGGACCTGTGGAAGTTCGGTGGTTATCACTGGAGATGAGTGGACCCGTGGAAGTTCGGTGGTCATCACTAGCGATGAGTGGACCCATGCAAGTTTTGTTCGGTGGGTTCATCCGGACTTTAGGTAAAGTTCAGTTTGGGACCCGGACTTGACCTGAACCCAACTGGAAGTCACTAATTGGTCAGTTCGGCTCTTCACCCACATACAGCCAGCCATAAACAGATCACTTCCAAGCGCAGGTAGGCAAGGTTTTACCATTTTTCTTTGTTTGGTGCACACTACTTCCGATCATGCTGTTGTTACCCCCAGTATGAGCCGATCAAATACTGCAAGCAGCTGGCACTGGGTCGAGCACCAAGTGTAACCGAGTACAGCGATGCTCACACGAGTGGTTTGCATACGTAAAGCTCCCGAACTCCAACTGATCATCCCTTCCAGCACTGCCACTAATATAGTCCAAGGCACAAAATTAAATATAGCAGTGGTACTGTCAGGGTACATGAACATGATCAGTGTTTGCAGCGTTTTGGATGCAGCGTGTGTTTGCTGTGTCTAAAACGCTGCGTTGTACAGTTCAAGCACAGTGGATGGGAATTCTAGAAATCCCTTGCCCACTGTGCATGTATGGCTTGCAGCAAAAATTGACCTGTGGTGCGGCTTTGCATGCCGCAAGCATGTCAATTCTTTGCTGCAAAGTTGGAAACGTTCTCCATAGGGAGAACACAAGTGAGAGGCCGCAGCGCCCCAAACCTTGATTGTGGGCATGAGCAGGTGCAGTCTGCTGCACAGGAGACTTGCGACCCTGCAGGTCAGGATCCGCCACGCCCAAGACCCAGTGGGTCCTGATCATGTGCATGTGCCCTAAGAAGCCATGATTGACTGACGGCCCCTCTGCGCCTGACCTGTGACACCTCCATCTTAATAGCATCACCCCGCCTTAACATCGTTCAACAGGAAAACGACCAGCAAAAGATGGTGCCACACAAGAACGTTGGATGGGAGATAAGTGGGTTTTTTTGCTGTTTTAGTAGTGTACAGTGATTGGTATCTTAATTAAGGTGACACAATTTTGGAAATTCATTTTTACTTTGGGGGCACAAAGGAAAGCTCAATGGGGGTTTCTTTTAAAGGACACAATCATGGCTGCAAAGAAATGCATGGGAATGGAAATGGCTGCGTTGTGTTATGGAAGATACAGTGATTTCTACAAATATTGGAGAGGACAGGTGTTGATGTATATATACTGTATATTACCTGTTACATGGATAAGCACAATGGGGCACACATCTTAGTCACTGAATCCAGGCATTACATTCAGTCCCATTGCCCCTGGTCCATGACATCTGGCCCCATTGCCTTTCAGTTTATAACATCTAGCCCCTGGTGTATATCATCTGGCCCCCTGCCTGGTGTATATCATCTGGCCCCCTGCCATGTCGACTGCCTTTACTGACATGTCACTGATTAGCTGGTAGTAAAGAGCTCACTCATACCTGCGCAGTCCTGTAATAGGAGCCAGTGGTGTAACAGGTCCTTTCATTACATTTCTTCCTTCCTCTATCTTCCCACATCATCTGTGAGTGATATTATTGAGAAGTGGAAGGAACCGCGGCAACTCAGCAATAAGGTGGAGACCCCATATCGTAAGAGAGAGAGGGCTTGAGTGCGGTGGAGCAGAGGGAAGAAAAGTCATCAACGCTATGCAGACTGCATCACTGCAGAGTTCAGACCTCCACTGGTAACATCAGCACAAACACTGCACCCGCCGGGAGCTTCATGGCCGAGCGGCTGCAGCCGTACATCACCAGGCACAACTTAGCAACAAGGTGGAGACCCCGTACCGTAACAGAGAGGGAGCTGAGTGCGGTGGAGCAGAGGGAAGAAACGTCATCAACGCTCTGCAGACTGCATCACTGCAGAGTTCAGACCTCCACTGGTAACATCAGCACAAACACTGCGCCCGCTGGGAGCTTCATGGCTGTGCAGCTGCAGCCGTACATCACCAGGCACAATCCCAAGCCTCTGATAAAGTGGTGTAAAGTCACCATCACTTGACTGACATAATGAAAAAGAAATGCTGTACTTTATGACAGGTTATGTTCTCTTTCATCTTATAACCAGCATGACCAGCTGAGGGAGGATTCTCCGGTCATGATGTCTGTGTAACCAAACCCCCTTATCCTCTAAAATTAAACACACGGACTGCATGCGACTTGGTTCAAATGGCCACAGCAGCCTTTTTATTGCCTATTGTTTTACAGACTAGTACCTTAGGGACGCCGTCCAACGGGCGACCCAAAACAACCACATAACGGTAACAATAGACAATAACATTTACAATACCCCCCGGGGTAGGCCCAGTCCACTACTACTACTCCCCCTGTCCCCGGCCGCAACACACCGACCCAGAGACGAGGTGCCAATCACCCACGGATTGACCCCCACACTTTGGCAGAACCCCGTGCCTGCCACATCCCGGAAACCGAGAGCCACCATACCAAGACAATGACTCCCGGTCCAGCCACCAATCACTTCCAAACCTCTGGACCAGACCTACCCCCACCGCTACTGTGACAAAAGGTATCCCAACTACCCAAAAACATCTCCCACATGACAACACAAAGGGAGGGTGGGCGGGGATCGTTCGGCGTCCGGAAACAGAAGAGGAGGTAACTCCTTCCTCTCCCAGCTAACCCTTTCCCTGCTCCTCCTCTTCCTCCCCGGCTAAAACCATCCCCCAAAGCCATATTAGGCATATACCACTGTCCCTATTAACCCATCACTCCCTACCTCCCCCTTGGTCATGTCGCCCCTCCCCCCAAGTGGGTCCGTGGCTTTCTTGACCAGCTGAGGGAGGATTCTCCGGTCATGATGTCTGTGTAACCAAACCCCCTTATCCTCTAAAATTAAACACACGGACTGCATGCGACTTGGTTCAAATGGCCACAGCAGCCTTTTTATTGCCTATTGTTTTACAGACTAGTACCTTAGGGACGCCGTCCAACGGGCGACCCAAAACAACCACATAACGGTAACAATAGACAATAACATTTACAATACCCCCCGGGGTAGGCCCAGTCCACTACTACTACTCCCCCTGTCCCCGGCCGCAACACACCGACCCAGAGACGAGGTGCCAATCACCCACGGATTGACCCCCACACTTTGGCAGAACCCCGTGCCTGCCACATCCCGGAAACCGAGAGCCACCATACCAAGACAATGACTCCCGGTCCAGCCACCAATCACTTCCAAACCTCTGGACCAGACCTACCCCCACCGCCACAGGACAGACCACGTGACACCTTACGTGGCCTGGACCCGCCACACACCAAAAGCACGCTCCACACCATCCTGCAGACCCAACGCCCATAAATCCAGACCGACCTCGTTGAGGTGCACACCATCACCCCTCCGAAATCGCCAATCAGCCGGCTCCAAATCCCTGTGCCGTACCACAATCCCACCATTCCTGGTCACAAACCTAGCCACTACCCTATTCACCTGGGCCCTGGCCTTATTAACCTTCTCCACCGACCGAGCCCCTCTCCATGCCAACCTGGTCACTATGTCAGACCATACGACCAGCAAACCAGGATACCGCTTCCACAACTGCAGTAAATCAATCTTTATGTCTCGGATCAAATCCCGCGACGCCCTGGCACCAAGATCATTACCCCCCACATGCAATACCCGCACATCCGGGGGCCGCTCAACTTTACAATGGAAACGAAATTCCGGGACCACCCTGCCCCACTCCATGCCCCGAACTCCGATCCATCGAACAGTCGCCTGCGCACGATCCAAACCCAGCTGTCGACCATTCGGGCGGACCTCCGCCCGACGGGCACCCCAAAATACGAAGGAGTGCCCCAAGATCCAGATCAGGCACTTCCCTATAACAAATAAAACAAAACGAAAATATCAAAACCAATAACAGCACAACCACCAACACATCAAAAAACACCCCTTGCCTCAAACCTTCCGCACGTAACCAAAGTCCCATGATGCTACAACAACTGCGGTCTCACATACCGCCGAAAACAAGAAGATTCCCATCTACCAATACGCTTTACCACCTCATCTCCAAGCCCCCAACGGGCTGCCTCCGTTGCTGCACCAATTCGGAATGAATGCGACCCGAATTCCTCCGGGCGCTCCCCCGCGTTACGTAGACTTAGCCGCAGCACCGCCACAAACTGAAACCTCGACAAAAACGACCCATTCAAATGCCGCAACAACGGGCCAGGTAAGCCTCCCCTCACGGCCAAAAATCTCTCGACTAAACGCACAGGGCACAATTCCTCTCCTGGAACCGCATATAACACCACCAATCTACCACGGCCCAGCTGATCCATTTTTGACCGGCGAATCCGGCACTCCACCTGACTACTGCTCACTTGCACGTCCTCAAACATCAAACCACCACCCGTCACCCTGGACGGGCTCACCAGCTCGCCTATCCGGAACGCCCCATAAAAAGCGAGACCGAAAGCCGTTGTAAATAGAACCGTCTCGTACACAGACTCACAAATGCCGCTCAGGCCACCCACCATCCGTCTCAACAAACCAAACGATACAGGGCGCCTCTTGTCCCTCTCCCGTACGCCACGGCGAAAGCCCCGCAAAGCCTGACGAACCCGAAAATCCTGTGAAACATCACGCTCCCCTCTCATTTTTAACCAAAATGCCACTGCCGACACCCGATGTGCCACAGCCGATGCCGATCGCCCGGCTGAAAAATCCGTACCCACCAATGACAACAAAGCCACCAAGTAATCCACGCTTTCCCCACCAAACATCAGACGCAACAACTCCTCCCATTCAGCCCACACCTTAGCATACCGGCACCAAGTCACCTCGGTCACCGAGTTCCGAATCAAGTCTGAGATCACCGCCTCACCAGATGCCACAAATCCTCGGGGCACTCCACTCCAACTTCGTCCGCCCACGGCAACAGCGCCCGAAACCTGCTGAACTGAAAACGAGACAAAGCATCAGCCACCTCGTTGTCAACACCCGGAACGTGCCTTGCCACTACCTGCACATTCAACTGCAGACATCTCAACACTAAATGCCGCAAATACACCACCACCGGCTCCGACTTAGCAGACAAGTTGTTAATCGCGTGCACCACCGCCTGGTTATCACAATGAAAACACACTTTCCTTCCGGCAAAGTGCGACCCCCATAGCTCCACTGCCACTACAATGGGGAATAGCTCTAACAGAGCCAAATTCCTAACCAAGCCGCTCTCCCGCCACGCCTGTGGCCACTGCCCGACACACCAATGACCTCTGAAGACAGCCCCAAACCCGGCCGACCCCGCCGCATCCGTAAACAGCTGCAACGCCCCGTTAGACGCCACCCTCTCCATCACCAGCGTCCGGCCGTTGAAATGCTGCAAAAATTGATCCCATACTTCCAAATCGTCCCTGATCGCCTTTGTGATCCGCACAAAATGCGCCGGCAACCGTACCCCGGCCGTCGCCGTCGCCAAACGCCTCGCAAACACTCTCCCCATTGGCACAATTCTGCAAGCAAAATTCAATTTTCCAAGCAAAGACTGCACCGCCTTAAGCCGCACCTTCTTCGCCGCTTTCACCCCTGACACTGCGGACCTCAAATCACGGACCTTCTCCGCCGGCAACCTGCATTCCATAGCAATGGTGTCAATTTCAATTCCCAGAAAACACATCACCGGCGCCGGGCCTTCCGTCTTATCCGGCGCCAAAGGAATCCCGAAACTGGCCGCAACTTTTTGCAACGCAAACAGCAAACCCGCACAAACCATCGAACCCGCCGGCCCGACACACAGGAAATCATCCAAGTAATGAATGATGGACGTAAGCCCGGACACGTCCCGAACCACCCACTCAACAAACGAACTAAATGCCTCAAAGTACGAACACGAAATGGAACAGCCCATTGGCAAACAACGATCAACATAATAACTGCCATCCCACCAGCAACCCAACAAATGCTGACTATCTGGATGAACCGGTAACAACCGAAACGCTGCTTCCACATCCGCCTTTGCCATCAATGCACCCCGCCCCGCCGCCCTAACCAGGTCCAACGCCTTATCGAACGACACATAATATACCGCCGACAACTCCGGCGCAATGCCATCATTCACCGATAACCCTTCCGGGTAAGACAAATGATGAATCAGCCGAAATTTATTCCGCTCCTTCTTTGGTACCACCCCCAACGGTGACACCACCAAATTCCCGCACGGCGGGGCGACATAAGGGCCGCCCATCCTGCCCAAAGCCACCTCCCTTTCCAGCTTCTCATCCACCACTTCCGGGTGATCCCGAGCGGAACGCAAATTACGATACGGCGGAACCGATGCATTAACAACCGACGGAATATGAAAACCATCCGAAAAACCAGAACTTAACAACGCCGCCGCCTCCTTGTCCGGATACCTATTTAAAAACGGAACCATCACTTCTACCATCACCGGCGTCGTCCCTCTTACCAGCCCCATCACCAGCCTTTCCTTTTCCTTTTTTAAAACATTTGGACAAGCTATGTCCCCCCCCACATCCGGAGCATTCATGCTTAAAACGGCACGCCGCTCCAAACCTGCACTGCCCTTCATTGTACTGCCAACACAAACCCTTCTTGAAACTTGCCGGGGACCCGGCCCCCCCCGAACCCCCGGCGCCCCCCCGAAAGGGCTGAGCCGGTGCCGACATCAATCGCATCCATAAGGAAATATCCTTATGGTCCCAACGCATATCTGGCCGCAATGCCTTCCGCTGCCGAAATTGCTCGTCGTAGCGCAGCCACGCCAGTCCGCCATAAACTCGATAAGCCTCCCCTATCGCATCCATGTAGCCGAACAAAGCCGAACAATGCTCCGGCTCCTTCTCCCCGACCACGCTCGCCAAAATCGCAAATGCCTGCAGCCAGTTGGCAAAAGTCCGAGGAATAAGCCTATAACGGCGCTTTTCCTCCTCGTCCTTCTCCTTTTTGGAATCACTCGGCTTAACCCTATCCAAATTAAATTTCTCCAGGGGAAGCAGAGAAAATATCTCCACATATTCCCCTTTCCAAATTTTTTCCCGCACCTCCTTCTTTAAATGGGCCCCCAGCGGGCCCTCAAAACAAACATAAACTTCGCTTTTAGCCCTATCATCTAAGCGCACCACCTCATCCTCCTTCTCCTTTTCCTTCTCCTTTTCCTTCTCCTTTTCCTTCTCCTTTCCCCCCCCCGTCTCACTCCCCCCTTCGCCCCCCCCTCTACTCGCACCCGCTCCGTCACCCCCCGTCGCCGCCGAGGCCCCTAAACCGGCTGCACCCACCCACGCCGCCACCGGCGCCTGGGCCCCCTCCCCCCCCCGCTCCCGAAGCCGCCGCCAGCCCCTGCAACAGCCCCAACAATTGACTCCACACTGCGAAACCAGCGGGCGCTGCCGTAGCCGCAGCCGCCCCCCCCCCCGAAGCCCCCCGCCAGCGCAGCCCCTGCCGCCTCCGCGGCCGTCTCACCCGACCGCCGCTCGGCGTTTCCCGAGACCGCCGCCTCGCTGTCCTCCGTCTGTCGTCCATCCGACTCCTCCGAACCGAAAGCCTCTTCCCCCTCCTCGCCGCTGGCCTCATCTTCCATCCGACATCCGGGGGGCGCCGCCGCAGCACCCCCCCCACCACGGCCGCCAGACAGGGCCGCCGCGTGGGCAGAGTCATCCCCGCTCCATCTCTTGCCCCGGGGTGACAACCCAGGAGACCGTCCTGTCCCCCGCGCCGGCACCCCGGGCCTCGACCTCTTGCGCCCGCCCCCCTGCCGACTGCAAGGGGCCTCTGGGCGCGGACGACCAGACGCCCGGCTCCGGATCTCAGCCGTCGTCGCCTCTGGCCCTCCTGGGCTATTGCAGGCCTCCATCCGCCGAGTCCTCCCGCTCCCACGGGAGACTGCCACATCCGGGGGCTGCACAGCGGTACTGAGTGACCCGGCGGTTGCCGCAGGGCTCCCGCCGTCACTCCTTCTCTCAGCCGCACCGGGGTCAGGCACCGCAGACCCCCCCCCGGCGCCGGACCTACCGCCACGTGCAGCCCCGCGGTCCCCCCGCCGACTGCAGGGGGATCTGCTGGCCTCTCTCCTGCGCCGAGCGCGCTCCCGGCCTGGAGCCGCTGCAGTCTCAGTAACTCCAGCCCGGAGGCCGGGACCGGAAGCAGGCCCCGTGCTGGCCACTCCCACCTCCCGACCGCCGCGGCTGGAACGAAGATTCCTCCCGCCGGCCTCTGCAGCAGCCAGACGCTGCTGCTGCGCTGCACTCTGCGGAGGGTCCCTGGAGGGGCTCTTACATCTCCTCCTCGCCCCCCCCGCGCCCGGGGAATACCTGCGGGGGGGCCGCGACTGGCGCCCGCCGCTGCTGGGGGGACGAGGGGCAAGCGCCGACGGGTTAACCCCGGCAGCCCTGATGTGGGTCTGCACTGCCAGGGGCCCGTGCGCTGCGACCGCTGCCTGAATCAGACGCTGGAGCTCCTGAAGATCTGCCATGGAGGTGCACGTGCAGATCGTTCGGCGTCCGGAAACAGAAGAGGAGGTAACTCCTTCCTCTCCCAGCTAACCCTTTCCCTGCTCCTCCTCTTCCTCCCCGGCTAAAACCATCCCCCAAAGCCATATTAGGCATATACCACTGTCCCTATTAACCCATCACTCCCTACCTCCCCCTTGGTCATGTCGCCCCTCCCCCCAAGTGGGTCCGTGGCTTTCTTTACCAACGTTTGGAATAGAAAAGCGGAACAGATCGAGACAGATTTGTTCTAAACTATTGTATTCACTTTATAACTGTAAATTCTAGTTTTACCAAGTTAATCTTTGTATAAAAAATATAGAATATTTTCCAATATACTTTCTGTATCAATTCCTAACAGCTCTCAAGATTACTGCTTGCAGTCATTCAATAGAAACCTCTTTTATATTATATAAAGTGGATACCAATCTATCCTGGTCATGAGATAGATAATAATAATAATAATAATTTTATTCATTTATATAGCGCTATTAATTCCACAGCGCTTTACATACATTGGCAGATAGATAGTGATACAGTTAGGTCCAGAAATATTTGGACAGTGACACAAGTTTTGTTATTTTAGTTGTTTAGAAAAACATGTTCAGAAATACAATTATATATATAATATGGGCTGAAAGTGCACACTCCCAGCTGCAATATGAGAGTTTTCACATCCAAATCGGAGAAAGGGTTTAGGAATCATAGCTCTGTAATGCATAGCCTCCTCTTTTTCAAGGGACCAAAAGTAATTGGACAAGGGACTCTAAGGGCTGCAATTAACTCTGAAGGCATCTCCCTCATTAACCTGTAATCAATGAAGTAGTTAAAAGGTCTGGGGTTGATTACAGGTGTGTGGTTTTGCATTTGGAAGCTGTTGCTGTGACCAGACAACATGCGGTCTAAGGAACTCTCAATTGAGGTGAAGCAGAACATCCTGAGGCTGAAAAAAAAGAAAAAATCCATCAGAGAGATAGCAGACATGCTTGGAGTAGCAAAATCAACAGTCGGGTACATTCTGAGAAAAAAGGAATTGACTGGTGAGCTTGGGAACTTAAAAAGGCCTGGGCGTCCACGGATGACAACAGTGGTGGATGATCGCCGCATACTTTCTTTGGTGAAGAAGAACCCGTTCACAACATCAACTGAAGTCCAGAACACTCTCAGTGAAGTAGGTGTATCTGTCTCTAAGTCAACAGTAAAGAGAAGACTCCATGAAAGTAAATACAAAGGGTTCACATCTAGATGCAAACCATTCATCAATTCCAAAAATAGACAGGCCAGAGTTAAATTTGCTGAAAAACACCTCATGAAGCCAGCTCAGTTCTGGAAAAGTATTCTATGGACAGATGAGACCAAGATCAACCTGTACCAAAATGATGGGAAGAAAAAAGTTTGGAGAAGAAAGGGAACGGCACATGATCCAAGGCACACCACATCCTCTGTAAAACATGGTGGAGGCAACGTGATGGCATGGGCATGCATGGCTTTCAATGGCACTGGGTCACTTGTGTTTATTGATGACATAACAGCAGACAAGAGTAGCCGGATGAATTCTGAAGTGTACCGGGATATACTTTCAGCCCAGATTCAGCCAAAGAAAAAAGGAAGAAATTCCAGCAACTTCAGGAGAAAGTAGAATTTTCTTAAAAAACAGTTTCTTTATTGGTAATAAAAATATTAATATTCCATCCAAGCAAGACAAAAATTGGAGAGGCAAGACAGAGGAGCTGTTTCCTACGCGTTTCAACCTGAATAGGTCTTAATCATGGAATGCGCATGGATGGAATATTAATATTTTTATTACCAATAAAGAAACTGTTTTTTAAGAAAATTCTACTTTCTCCTGAAGTTGCTGGAATTTCTTCCTTTCTTCATGTGTTGCCACCCAGGTCAGGGTGTTTCTGTGCACCGGAGGTAAGATTTGGGAGTGAAGAGGGGAGAGCTGAAGTTTCTTCGTTTTTGAGATTCAGCCAAATGCCGCAAAGTTGATCGGACGGCGCTTCATAGTACAGATGGACAATGACCCCAAGCATACAGCCAAAGCTACCCAGGAGTTCATGAGTGCAAAAAAGTGGAACATTCTGCATTGGCCAAGTCAATCACCAGATCTTAACCCAATTGAGCATGCATTTCACTTGCTCAAATCCAGACTTAAGACGGAAAGACCCACAAACAAGCAAGACCTGAAGGCTGCGGCTGTAAAGGCCTGGCAAAGCATTAAGAAGGAGGAAACCCAGCGTTTGGTGATGTCCATGGGTTCCAGACTTAAGGCAGTGATTGCCTCCAAAGGATTCGCAACAAAATATTGAAAATAAAAATTTTTTTTTTGGGTTTGGTTTATTTGTCCAATTACTTTTGACCTCCTAAAATGTGGAGTGTTTGTAAAGAAATGTGTACAATTCCTACAATTTCTATCAGATATTTTTGTTCAAACCTTCAAATTAAACATTACAATCTGCACTTGAATTCTGTTGTAGAGGTTTCATTTCAAATCCAATGTGGTGGCATGCAGAGCCCAACTAGCGAAAATTGTGTCACTGTCCAAATATTTCTGGACCTAACTGTAGATGCACTTTTGTACTGGAATACCATTTTTTTCCATATCTCTATAAGTATACTCACTACATATACATTTATAGCATTGCTCATCCAATTCCTCCTGATTCATAAATAGAACAACAGAACTATTCACTCTTCTGTGGATAGTTCATGAATATTCAAGTCCTGGACAACCCCTTTAACACGTTGGGATTCCTTCTCTACCCTTGTATTTACTTACATATGACTGTCTGATAATCCGAAATATCTGATCATAAAGCACGTCAGGGCCCATTGATGATAGATTGTATTGATTTTTCTGTAAATATAGAGGCTTTTTAACTTGCTTTACAAATATACGGTTGAAACCAGACGTTTCCATCCGCTCTCTATAAAGACACATCTGCATGTTTTTCTCACTATCTGACAAGAAATCAGAATAAACCTTTTCTCTTTTAGGTCAATTAGGAACCAAAATTACTTATATTTGCCAAATGCAAGAATAATGAGAGACTGAGAAAGTTTTTTAAGGTATTTTTATTACTTTCTGCAAAGTTATGTTTCCATACACTAAGGCGGGCTTTGCACGTTGCGACATCGCAAGCCGATGCTGCGATGTCGCACGCGATAGTCCCCGCCCCCGTCGCAGGTACGATATCTTGTGATAGCTGGCGTAGCGAAAATTATCGCTACGCCAGCTTCACATGCACTCACCCGCCCTGCGACCGTCGCTCTGGCCGGCGACCTGCCTCCTTCCTAAGGGGGCGGGTCGTGCGGCATCATAGCGATGTCACACGGCAGGCAGCCAATAGCGGCGGAGGGGCGGAGATGAGCAGGATGTAAACATCCCGCCCACCTCCTTCCTTCCGCATTGTGGCCGGCGGCAGGTAAGGAGATGTTCCTCGCTCCTGCGGCTTCACACACAGCGATGTATGCTGCCGCAGGAACGAGGAACAACATCGTACCTGTCGCTGCACCGGCATTATGGCTCGTTCATCGTATCATCTAGGATTTACACACTACGACATTGCAAGTGACGCCGGATGTGCGTCACTTTCGATTTGACCCCACCGTCATCGCACCTGCGATGTCGTAGTGTGCAAAGCCGCCCTAAGAGTACTGTGCCTTTAAACAATATAGGAAAGCCCGTATGATGATGTCATGTCTTTGGAAGCTTCTGATAGGTTTTTTGGCAACATCTGAGTTAATTAGAGACACACTTGTGGATGTATTTTAATGCACACCTAAAACACACTGCTTTTTTGTGTAGCATCATGAGAAAGTCAAAAGAAATCAGCCAAGATCTCAGGAAGAGAATTGTGGACTTGCAGAAGTTTGGTTCATCCTTGGGTGCAATTTCCAGATACGTGAAGGTGCCTCATTCATCTGTACAAGATGGGAATGTTCAGCCCTCATACCGCTTAGGAAGGAGATGGTTCTGTTTACCAGAGATGAACGTGCTTTGGTCAGACATGTGCATATCAATCCAAGAGCAAAAGCAAAAGACCTTGTCAAGATGCTGGAGGAAGCTGGTAAGATTGTGTCATTATCGACAGTGAAACGAGGATTGTATCAACATGGACTCTATGGCCACTCTGCCAGGAAAAAGCCGTTACTCCAAAAGGGTCTTAAAAAAGCCAGATTAATGGTTGCAAATGCACACAGGAACAAAGATCTTAATTTCTGGAGACACGTCCTGTGGTCTGACAAAACTAAAATTGAACTGTTTGGCCATAATGATCATTGCTACTTTTGGAGGAAAAAGGGAGAAGCTTTGAATCCTAAGAACAAAATCCCATCTGTAAAACACATGGGGTGGCAGCATCATGTTGTGGGGTTGTTTTGCTGCAGGAGGGACTGGTTCACTTCACAAAATAGATGTCATCATGAGGAAAGAAGATTATGTGTGAATCATGAAGCAACATCTTAAGACATCAGCCAGGAACTTAAAGCTTAGGAGGAAATGGGTCTTCCAAATGGACAATGACCCGAAGCTACTGCCAAACTGGTGACAAAGTGGCTTAAGGATAACAAAGTCAATGATTTGGAGTGGCCATCACAAAGCCTGATCTCAATCCTATTGAAAATTTATGGGCAAAGCTGAAAAGGCAGGTGTGAGCCAGGCGACCTACAAATAGGGCTCAGTTACACCAGTTCTGTCAGGAGGAATGGGCCCAAATTCCTACAAACTATTGTGAGAAGCTTGTGGAAGGAGATCCAAAACATTTCACCCAAGTCATACAGTGTAAGGGCAATGATAGCACATACTAATGAAATGTTTGACGTTGCAAAAAGTAATAAATATACCTTAAAACATGCATATGTGTCTTTTTAGATAGTGTATGGAAATTTCTGATTTCAACTGTATGTCATTTGAACCTTGAAAATTTAGGACTGTGACAGGAGATGGACAGATAACCCACAGCATGTTTCCATAACACTGATATCTCTGTGGAATAGGGATCTTAATTTATAATACGCCATCTTGTGACATTGACCTTGTCTATTAATGCACCTGAGCAATCCTCCTAATGCCAGAATACAACTTAATGATCAGTGTAAGAAATCAATTCTGAATCTGTCATCACAATGACATCTTTATTCTATTCAGTCAGCAAATAGTTAATGGTATTTTAAGAACTGGTAGTCATTGGTAAGTAGATTTGCTATTTATCTGCCATAAAAAAAAGTGTGCACAAACGGAAGGGACTTTTTGCGTTGGTTACCGGCCATAGGACCACATACCGCCTGCCTGCGAGAACCTGTCACTGTGGAGTCCTCTTTAAATCAGGTTGATCCTCGCTGGAGTCTGGAGCAATGAATGCCTTAATAAACACCTTGATTAACATGTATGGTATACATCACACTGCACTACCAGGAAAATGTTCTTTCACTCAAGATATTCAGATGTACTATTGGAGATACCTATGGTGATGAGGTAAGAAGAGGTTGCTCACACTGCTGTCCACCCTATCTATTTGATCTTATACTGGAACTACAAGGAGTGCTGAGTAATGAAGGAGCTGCTCACACTGCTGCCCACCCCGACTATCTGATCTAATAATGGAGACACCAGGCTTGATAAGGTAAGCAGAGGCTGCTCACCCTGCTGCCCACCCTAACTATCTGATCTAATAATGGAGATACCAGGCATGCTAAGGTAAGAAGAGGCTGCTCTCACTTCTGCCCACCCTATCTGATCTAATAATGGATATACCAGCCATGCTAAGGATAAAGAAGACACTGCTCACACTGCTACCCACCTTGACTATCTGATCTAATAAGGGAGATACCAGATGTGCTAAGGGTAGAAGAGGCTGCTCACACCGCTGCCCACCTGGAATATCTAATCTAATAATGGAGATAACAGCCATGCTAAGGTAAGAAGACGCTGCTCCCACTTCTGCCGACCCTGACTATCTGATCTAATAAGGGAGATACCAGGCGTGCTAAGGTAAGAAGAGGCTGCTCACACTGCTGCCCACCCTTACTATCTTATCTAATAATAGAGATGCCATGCATGCTGAGGTAAGAAGAGCCTGCTCGTACCTCTGCCCACCTTATCTGATCTAATAAGGGAGATACCAGGCATGCTAAAGTTAGAAGAGGCTGCTCACACTGCTGCCCACCCTTATTATCTGATCTAATAATAGAGATACCATGCATGCTGAGGTAATAAGAGGCTGCTCACATCTCTGCCCACCCTATCTGATCTAATAATGGAAATACAAGCCATGCTCAGGTAAGAAGAGGCTGCTCACACAGCTGCTCACCTTAACTATCTCATTTAATAATGAAGACACCAGGCTTGCTGAGGTAAGAAAAGTCTGCTCACACTGCTCTCTCTGACTATCTGATCTAATAATGGAGACACAAGGCTTGCTGAGGCAAGAAGAGACTGCTGACACTGCTATCCACCCTGTATTTCGGATCTAAGGCTGGAGATACCGGGAGTGCTGGGGTAAAAAGAGGCTGCTCACACTGATTTTCACTCCGTCTTTCTAAATGCTGAGCAACTGCTGTGCCTTGGTGGTGATAAAAAATTAATGTGGGACAGAACAAAGTTGTGTAAGAACAGGATATCATGGTAAGTGTTGCTTTTCATTTTGTTACTGCCTCAACAGTGTAGGTCTGGGGTGATTTGGGCCCACCAATAATATTAAGGGGTACTTTGCACGTTGCGACATCGCTACTGCGATATTGTTGGGGTCAAATAGAAAGTGAATCACATCCGGCGCCGGTAACGACGTTGCAACGTGTAAAGCCTAGATGCGCCGATAAACGATCGCAAAAGCGTCGTAAATTGGTGATCTGTGTAGTGTCGGACATTTCCATAATGTCGAACCAATAGGAGATACGATGTTGTTCCTCGTTCCTGCGGCAGCACACATCGCTGTGCGTGAAGCCACAGGAGCGAGGAACTTCTCCTTACCTGCCTCCACCGGCAATGCGGAAGGAAGAAGGTGGGGGGATGTTTACGTCCCGCTCATCTCCGCTCCTCCGCTTCTATTGGCCGCCTGCCGTGTGACGTCGCTGTGACGCCGCACGACCCACCCCCCTTAGGAAGGAGGCGGGTCGCTGTCCAGAGCAACGTCGCTGGGCTAATGTTCGCTACGGCAGCTATCACAAGATATCGCATCTGCGACGGGGGCGGGGACTATCGCGCTCGGCATCGCTATCATCAGCTAGCGATGTCGCAGCGTGCAAAGTACCCCTAACTCTTCATCTTCATGAAAATAATACATTATTATTATTTATTATTATAGCGCCATTTATTCCATGGCGCTTTACAAGTGAAAGAGGGTATACGTACAACAATCATTAACAGTACAAAACAGACTGGTACAGGAGGAGAGAGGACCCTGCCCGTGAGGGCTCACAGTCTACAGGGAATGGGTGAGGGTACAATAGGTGAGGACAGAGCTGGTTGCGCAGTGGTCTACTGGACTGAGGGCTATTGTAGGTTGTAGGCTTGTTGGAAGAGGTGGGTCTTGAGGTTCCTCTTGAAGCTTTCTACGGTAGTGGAGAGTCTGATGTGCTGAGGTAGAGCGTTCCAGAGTATGGGGGATGCACGGGAGAAATCTTGTACGCGATTGTGGGAAGAGGAGATAAGAGAGGAGCAGAGAAGGAGATCTTGTGAGGATCTGAGGTTGCGTGCAGGTAGGTACCTGGAGACTAGGTCACAGATGTAGGGGGAAACAGGTTGTGCATGGGTTTGTATGTCATGGTTAATGTTTTGAACTGGAGTCATTGGGTTATGGGAAGCCAGTGAAGGGATTGGCAGAGTGGCGAGGCCGGGGAGTAGGGAGGGGAGAGGTGGATTAAGCGGGCCGCAGAGTTTAGGATAGATTGGAGGGGTGCAAGAGTGTTGGAGAGCAGGACCTATCGTTCTATATAATAATCTACTGGGTAGTTTGTTAAATGATTGGTGAAATGTTGCCTTTGTGCATAGTGAATCAAGTGTATTGTGCCAACGACCGCTCCTATAGTGGGTGGTGGGCTGACTCCTGCCCACGGAGGGAATCTCTTCTTCACCTTTGGGCCAGTCCAAGCCTGTGCCTCAATAACAACAGTCTCTGTGTACAATGCTCAGAAGTGGTACTAATGGTTACAGCATTAGGAGCACGACCAATCCGTAGATCTGCATATGGTAAAGATTGCTGTTTGTTTTCTTATAAGTAGTTTTCTCAGAATCTCCCAATTCTTGGCAAATTTCTTTAAGATGATACATCCTCCCTAATAAATGGATACATTGCACAGTGGTGACAGTGAGATTTGTGTCAGTTCTAACTTTGCATTCAGAGAGGATACATCTACACAATAGAACTTGTGGAAGTCTGAAATTCCATTGGCGTTAAAGTTTTCTTATTGCAATGATGCACAGTGTGTGTGTGCCAACCTCCGCTGCGGGGAACTGCACCAACAAGTTCTACTGCTATTTAATCCAAATCTTCTGTGGAAGGACACATGCCGCACATATGGAGTATGACAGTCCTCAGTATAATACTTGTATTTACAGAAAGTGCAATGTCAATAGTCCACGTTCTACTAGAACAATTCGAAAGAATAACATACGTCAGGAAACATAGCAAAAAAACTACAATACAGAGCAGCCAAAGAATGTGTAATTAATGTCAGCACAATACATATCAGATGAGGGACAATCAATGTGGCAGGTTCAGAAGTGACAACATTTCCAAAGGTCACGTGCACTATGTGATCATTTAATGTCAACGTGCCAAAATATGAATATCAATAAAGGTTAAAGCCTCACTCCAGCTTTCTTTATATTTCACCGCTGGAGTGGTGCTTTAAATGTAAAGGCCGCTTTACACGCAGCGACATCGCTAACGAGATATTGTTGGGGTCACGGAATTTGTGACGCACATCCGGCCTCGTTAGCGACGTCGTTGCGTGTGACACCTACGAGCAACCGCTAGCAATCAGAAATACTCACTAAATCGTTGATCATTGACACGTCGTTCATTTTCAAAATATCGTTGCCGGTGCTGGACGCAGGTTGCTTGTCGTTCCTGAGGCAGCACACATCGCTACGTGTGACACCCCAGGAACGACGAACAACAGCGTACCTGGGTCCTCCGGCAACGAGGTGGGAGTGACGTGAATGCGGCTGCTCTCCGCCCCTCCGCTTCTATTGGTGGCCCGCTGATTAACGTCACTGTGACACCGCCCCCTTAAAAAAGAGGTTGTTTGCCACCCACAGCGACGTCGCTAGGAAGGTAAGTCGTAGCGATATTGTTCACCACGGGCAGCAATTTGCCCGTGACGCACAAACGATGGGGGCGAGTGCGATCGCTAGCAACATCGCTAGCAATGTCGCAGCGTGTAAAGCGACCTTAAGTCTCCTGCCCCTATTCTTGTACTCACTTTTCGCCGAATTCACTTTTTTCCAGTGCTTCTGTCGATCTTTGGCAGTTTGTTACCTGCCGGCACCTCCAGTGTTTCATGGAACGCGTCACAGGTCACAAATCATTACAACTCTATGACAGCCACGTTCTTGCCTCGCTTTGGCTCTCCTAGTATTGCATTGGGAGCTTGTGACATAACTTCTGACTTCCGGTCAGTTAGAAGTTATGGGCTCAAGATGGCACAGTGGGACTGGGGCAGCACCGAAAAACAATGGCGCTGCCGGAGAGTGAGTATAATACATGGGTTTACATTTAAAGCCCCACTCCAGAGCTGAAAAACAAACACTAGACTGGTGCATTAATAAGCTTAAAGGGGTGGTTCAATACTTATTTTTCCAAGCTACATTGATATAATGTTAAGAAACAAGGCTTCTTTCAAATACCTTGTCTTGCCAATAGTGCCTGTGAGCGGTGCTATTGCAATCCACTCACCCCCCCTTCTCGTGACCCCCCAGGCTCCATGACCTCTGATGTCAACTTCCCGTTGACCTGACATCACCGCGGCTATCCCCAGGCTTCCGTGAGTGACTGGGCTGTGAGTGGAGTTTCCCTGCTCGTCACAGCCCAGCGTCACAGCCCAGCGTCACAGCGCAGCATCGCTCCTGCTTGTGGCACTCTGCAGTAAAGGAGAGAGCAGGGAGATGCTGGGCTGTGACGCTGGGCTGTGATGACCGGTGAAACTCCACCCACCACCCAGTCACTCAGACAGACTGGGTCCGGCCTCGGTGATGTCAGGTCAACTGGAAGTTGACGTGACATCATCAAACATCAGAGGTCACGGAGTACGGGGGGTCACGAGAAGGGGATGAGCGGACCGCAATAGCGCCGCTCACAGGCACTATTGGCAACAAAAGGTATTTGACAGAAGCCATATTTCTCATCATTATATTGATTTGGCTTTGCAAACTAAATAGTAAAACACCTCTTTAATTAAGCTCATTATCATATCAGAGCCTCGGCTGTGGATCTTCTAGATCAGGGTTCCCCAACTCCAGTCCTCGAGGGCCGCCAACAGTGCATGTTTTCAGGATTTCCTTAGCATTGCATGGGTGTTGGAATCATCAACTGTACAGGTGATTAAATTATCACATGTGCAATACTAAAGAAATCCTGAAAACATGCACTGTTGGCGGCCCTTGAGGACTGGAATTGGGGACCCATGTTCTAGGTGGACAATATCAAAATGACCTATGCATTGTAGAAATGAGATTTAAATATTTATCCCATACAAAACTGATGCATTTAAAGATACAATGGCACAAAGCAAAACAATAAATGTATGATTTCATTAAATATCACTTCCAATCAATAATTTGCACTTTTAATTCTTTTTTTAAAAAAAAAGGTGTTTTAAAATACCAATTGTCAAAAGAATGTCATCTATATATCCACACTGTTTTCTATTAAAAAAAAAACACTTTAATATACAGTAATATGAGCGTATTCCTCAGAAACACCCAAAGGACTTTACTTTATAAACAACTAAACTAATCTGTATAACAAATCTGACCATAGAAACACTTTTTACATGACAACTTGACAACTAGACTGGAGAAAGTCCAAATCGGCCTCATAGAAAGTTTCATTCTCCGATGTGTCATATCAAGAATTTTAATTATGCACTGTGCAGGGAACTTCAAGGAACAATGGGAGTGAAAACAACCTTTATTAACAAACTGTCAACTGGTTAATTTTGGAGAGAGTGGTAGCTAATGAATTTCACATATCTCTTCTACATGCCACCGCGGGAATGTGACTTAATAGGATCTCACAGCAAGATTGGAATGTTCTGCCAATGGCACATTATTGGCTCCAACACTCTATTACTACAGCACAGGTGAATTAACTATTTATCATCCACAGCAGATCCAGCTAAATTTACATCATGCAAATCTTTTGTCTAAAATATAAAAAAGGAAAAAAGGTCAAATAATGCGGCAATGGTAAAAAAAAAAAAAAAATTGTAGCCTATTTGGAAAAAAGGCAATTGACCAACCTTTTTTTTACCTTTTTTTGAAGATTAATACAATTGAAAAGACATGCAATATGAATGTACTTATAGAAAGACATGTATATACTGTATATATACATGTACTTATAGAAAGACATATATATATATATATATATATATATATATATATATATATATTATAGCTCTGGCAAAAAATAAGAGACCACTGCAAAATTTTCAGCTTTTCTGATTTTTCTTTTTATAGGTGCAGTATATTTTTTTAGTAAAGTGTAAATTGTTCTTTTATTCTATAAACTACTGACAACATTGCCAGAGCTGTAATATATATATATATATATATATATATATATATATATATATATATATATATATATATATATATATATACACACACAGTACAGACCAAAAGTTTGGACACACCTTCTCATCACTGGAACAACTGTTAAGAGGAGACTTTGTGCAGCAGGCCTTCATGGTAAAATAGCTGCTAGGAAACCACTGCTAAGGACAGGCAACAAGCAGAAGAGACTTGTTTGGGCTAAAGAACACAAGGAATGGACATTAGACCAGTGGAAATCTGTGCTTTGGTCTGATGAGTCCAAATTTGAGATCTTTGGATCCAACCACCGTGTCTTTGTAGAAAAGGTGAACGGATGGACTCTACTTGCCTGGTTCCCACCGTGAAGCATGGAGGAGGAGGTGTGATGGTGTGGGGGTGCTTTGCTGATGACATTGTTGGGGATTTATTCAAAATTGAAGGCATACAGAACCAGCATGCCTACCACAGCATCTTGCAGCGGCGTGCTATTCCATCTGGTTTGCGTTTAGTTGGACCATCATTTATTTTTCAACAGGACAATGACCCCAAACACACCTCCAGGCTGTGTAAGGGCTATTTGACTAAGAAGGAGAGTGATGGGGTGCTACGCCAGATGACCTGGTCTCCACAGTCACCAGACCTGAACCCTATCGAGATGGTTTGGGGTGATCTGGACCGCAAAGTGAAGGTAAAAGCCCAACAAGTGCTAAGCATCTCTAGTAACTCCTTCAAGACTGTTGGAAAACCATTTCCAGTGACTACCTCTTGAAGCTCATCAAGAGAATGCCAAGAGTGTGCAAAGCAGTAATCAAAGCAAAGGTAGCTACTTTGAAGAACCTAGAATATAAGACATATTTTCAGTTGTTTCACACTTTAAGTATTTCATTCTAGATGTTTTCATTCATAGTTTTGATGTCTTCAATGTGAATCTACAATTTTTAGAGTCATGAAAATAAAGAAAACTCTTTGAATGAGAAGGTGTGTCCAAACTTTTGGTCTATACTATATATATATATATATATACAGTTAGGTCCAGAAATATTTGGACAGTGACACAATTTTCGCGAGTTGGGCTCTGCATGCCACCACATTGGATTTGAAATGAAACCTCTACAACAGAATTCAAGTGCAGATTGTAACGTTTAATTTGAAGGTTTGAACAAAAATATCTGATAGAAATTGTAGGAATTGTACACATTTCTTTACAAACAATCCACATTTTAGGAGGTCAAAAGTAATTGGACAAATAAACCAAACCCAAACAAAATATTTTTATTTTCAATATTTTGTTGCGAATCCTTTGGAGGCAATCACTGCCTTAAGTCTGGAACCCATGGACATCACCAAACGCTGGGTTTCCTCCTTCTTAATGCTTTGCCAGGCCTTTACAGTCGAAGCCTTCAGGTCTTGCTTGTTTGTGGGTCTTTCCGTCTTAAGTCTGGATTTGAGCAAGTGAAATGCATGCTCAATTGGGTTAAGATCTGGTGATTGACTTGGCCATTGCAGAATGTTCCACTTTTTTGCACTCATGAACTCCTGGGTAGCTTTGGCTGTATGCTTGGGGTCATTGTCCATCTGTACTATGAAGCGCCGTCCGATCAACTTTGCGGCATTTGGCTGAATCTGGGCTGAAAGTATATCCCGGTACACTTCAGAATTCATCCGGCTACTCTTGTCTGCTGTTATGTCATCAATAAACACAAGTGACCCAGTGCCATTGAAAGCCATGCATGCCCATGCCATCACGTTGCCTCCACCATGTTTTACAGAGGATGTGGTATGCCTTGGATCATGTGCCGTTCCCTTTCTTCTCCAAACTTTTTTCTTCCCATCATTCTGGTACAGGTTGATCTTTGTCTCATCTGTCCATAGAATACTTTTCCAGAACTGAGCTGGCTTCATGAGGTGTTTTTCAGCAAATTTAACTCTGGCCTGTCTATTTTTGGAATTGATGAATGGTTTGCATTTAGATGTGAACCCTTTGTATTTACTTTCATGGAGTCTTCTCTTTACTGTTGACTTAGAGACAGATACACCTACTTCACTGAGAGTGTTCTGGACTTCAGTTGATGTTGTGAACGGGTTCTTCTTCACCAAAGAAAGTATGCGGCGATCATCCACCACTGTTGTCATCCGTGGACGCCCAGGCCTTTTTGAGTTCCCAAGCTCACCAGTCAATTCCTTTTTTCTCAGAATGTACCCGACTGTTGATTTTGCTACTCCAAGCATGTCTCCTATCTCTCTGATGGATTTTTTCTTTTTTTTCAGCCTCAGGATGTTCTGCTTCACCTCAATTGAGAGTTCCTTAGACCGCATGTTGTCTGGTCACAGCAACAGCTTCCAAATGCAAAACCACTCACACCTGTAATCAACCCCAGACCTTTTAAAACTTCATTGATTACAGGTTAACGAGGGAGACGCCTTCAGAGTTAATTGCAGCCCTTAGAGTCCCTTGTCCAATTACTTTTGGTCCCTTGAAAAAGAGGAGGCTATGCATTACAGAGCTATGATTCCTAAACCCTTTCTCCGATTTGGATGTGAAAACTCTCATATTGCAGCTGGGAGTGTGCACTTTCAGCCCATATTATATATATAATTGTATTTCTGAACATGTTTTTGTAAACAGCTAAAATAACAAAACTTGTGTCACTGTCCAAATATTTCTGGACCTAACTGTATATATATATATATAAAATGTATATAAAAAAAATTGTATATATATATATATATATATATATATATATATATATATAGTGTAGATGAATTTATACCATCTACATGTAAAGTTGCTAGGTTTTACTTTTTTATTTCATGGTTTCAAAGTCTGAGTTCTCTGTCGGAGCAATGTGAGCAGCTTTCACTGCCTCTAGCACAGCAGTAAGTGACAGCACAACATCCAGTTATTTTATCCCCACCTACCAAAAGGAACCAGTGACTGAATTCGGAACGTTCGATCAACATTTCTCAAGATGGATAGTCAGGATGCCTCTATAACTATTAAACAGCCGGACAACCCCTGGTGACATTGATGCGGTCGCACAACTTTTATCTAACATGTATGGGGGCAGCTTTAATTTCAGTTATGGAAGCTCCCAGTCCAAAAGTCTCAGTTGGATAAATAACTCTCAAAATAAAGAAAATTATTAAATATGTTACATCATGAGTACAACCAAGCTTGGACTGGCCAATATGGGAGCCGGTGAATTCCCTGGTGGGCCTCTCTGTTTGTCAAAAAGGTAATGTAATACCTGCATGTAGCTAAACAATGAGACCCAGTGGTCAATGTTTCTGGTGGGCTCTTGCCACAATAGTCTAAGGACGGCTTTTCGCGTTGCAACATCGCACGTGCGATGTCGGTGGGGTCAAATCGAAAGTGACGCACATCCGGCGTCACTTTCGACATCGTAGTGTGTAAATCCTAGATGATACGATTAACGAGCGCAAAAGCGTCATTATCGTATCATCGGTGTAGGCTCCGACTTTTTCAAAATTACACTGCCGCGACAGGTACGATGTTGTTCCTCGTTCCTGCGGCAGCACACATCGCTGTGTGTAAAGCCGCAGGAGCGAGGAACATCACCTTACCTGCCGCCGGCGGCTATACGGATGGAAGAAGGTGGGCGGGATGTTTACATCCTGCTCATCTCCGCCCCTCCGCTTTGATTGGCCGCCTGCCTTGTGACGTCGCTCTGACGTTGTGCGACCCACCCCCTTAGGAAGTAGGCGGGACGCCGGCCAGAGCGACGTCGCAGGACAGGTGAGTCTATGTGAAGCTGGCGTAGCGATAATGTTCGCTACGCCAGGAATCACAAGATAGGGGCGGGGACGGGGACTATCGCGTGCGACATCGCAGCATCGGCTTGCGATGTCGCAACGTGCAAAGCCCGCCTAATACTAATGCCAACAATTTTTTTATATATGCCAGATGTCATCCAATGTGGCATAGACGTCTTTGGCCAACCTCAGGCTCCAGATGCGGCAGATGACTTTGCATCGCACATAGTGAAAAATGCAAATATATATATATATATATATATATATATATATATATATATATATATATATATATATATAAAAATAAATCAGTTGTGGCACAAAAATCCATAAAAAAACCTTCAATCCTACCTATATAACATACAGCACTACTCAGCATCCAGGATCCCTTTAAATCCTGGTTCAATCATTCAAAATGACTCCTTCAATAAAATAAAAGACACCCCTTCCCATATCTCCGTGAGCAGCTGTCTGAGAGCAAATATTCACTTTTCCCATAAAACACCACAGCAGGAATAATGCTCAGCCCCACACATCTGGCAGACAGCACTTTATTATCTATATATCTATTTATTGCACCATTTTGTAATTTCCTTTGCTTGTATTAACGATGATTTACCATATGCACTTTCTATCACACAAACACCCCCTAATGACAAAAATGTAAGATGCACATGCTGCACCGTAAACCGTCATTGTAGACCCTAACAGGTACTGGGAATTATTTTTAGTGAAAGCAAAATCATTCTGGCTTGAAGCCCAGTGCAGCGAGATCCTTAAAAATGGACATGCAATAAATCTGATTTACTAACCCGCAGAAACATTTCGTACAAAGTATATAACCTTGGAAGCTTCAAAGTTTTCCCAGACTTCAGGCCATATACAATTAAATCCATACCTAGTGAGTCTAATAACATATTCCACCTACAGGTCAGCAAATAGATCCCATTGTTCCATTGTTTACCCAAAGATCCGATGTCAGGGTGACTGCTGCAAAACGCTGTTGACAAGCTGGAAATAAAGACAATGAGGTCCGGCTGGTCTATATTAGAAAAGTCCGTTGCAACTGACAAACTGGTCGACCCGAGCAGCTGTCACTAGTAGGGATGTATCTAGGACAGACGAGAGATTATTACTATCACAAAGTATGCTAAGTCGCTCAAGATACCAAGAGGCTAAAAAATAAATAAAAAAAAAAATATATATATATTTTACAAAAACAAGCAATGTCTGAATTAAATATAAAAGACACTCAGTCTGACTAGTTGGGAAACATTTTAAGAATCTACCGGAACCATTTTCAGGGATGATTATTTCACAGTAAATTTTATTTTTATTTTGAGCATTTTATTTTTTTATTTCATTTTTCATTTCAGCTATCGAACTATATCTGATTTTTAGAAATATTTTTTGAAATTGTCAACCAGAGAGTGTAGCGCTGGTGTCCCTGCATCCCTTGCTCTTATCCCTGCAGGGACGTGGGCTTACTCACCGCCACAGCTGGCTCCCTCCACCATGGCGGGCATCCCTGCATTCCTCCACATGGGTGCCTCCTGCTTCCGCTTCCCGAGGGCTGTGCATGCGGCACAGGGCGTCCGGGAGTGCTCCTTGGGTATGCGCGTGCTACCGCTCTTCTCCATGAAGTGCCTATCCCTAAGAGGCACTGAGTACTTAAGGCACTCTCCCATTAGGGGAGGTGTCTGATCAACGTCCTAGATTAGTTAAGAGTCCAGTTCTCTAGCCAGCTAGTTGTCAGATCCTCTTGTTTGTCCTGTCTATCCCATTGTGCATGTACCTGGTTCCAGCTCATCCAGCCCTGCCTGTACTTGGCTCTAATCCTGTCCTGCCCTGTTGGCACCTGGTGCCATCCTGTCATGCCTATACCTATTAGCAGTCTATCCTGGCCGTGCCATCTGCCTCAGCCACTCCGGTAGTTGCAGCTTTGCTGGTGAGTGTGCCGGTCCATCCTAGCCATTCCATCTGCCTGTGCCACTCCGGTGGTCCTAGAATTGCTAACGACTCACCTATCCGCCATGGCCATACCATCTGCCTCTGGTAACCTGGTGGTCCCTGTCTACACTTGAGACTCAGCCTGTCTGCATCTGTATTCTTCCTTGCCTTGGGGGGGTCCACTACCACAGTCCCGGACTCTACGCCATCAAAAGATAAGCCCAGGGTCCCCCTGTGGTACAGTGGGTCCACTTTATCTTGCCACTTTTTCCATTTCCAACGGTGAGCGTTAGAGAGATTCTTCAAGTCCTTATTGCCAAATTTGCTTTTATAGGACCCTCAAATACATAACAAAATAAAGTTACACAAACTAAAGGCACCTTTGTCTCATCATAGTTTTTTGTGCTTTCTTTTCTTACTCAAAAAAAAATAAAATTCAAATTCAGCCTCTCAATCTGATGTGAATTACCCAACATTAACAGTTAAGCCTGCTTTACACGTTGCAATTAGTTGTACAATCGCATTTGCGATGTGACACGCCCAGGTTGCATACGGGATCTTCTGAGATTGCACGTTGGTCGTTCATTTGCTGTCACACGAGCGTTAGTAGTCTATGTTAAATTGATCAATTTTATGTGCGATCCTTTAGATCATGTGTTCTGTGACGTATGCATTGGGCACCTTTTTTTTTTTTATTTATTGACTTGCCAAGCGTGTGTAATGTGTAGGGATGCGTTTTTACTATGTCATCTGCCATTCAGCTCTGCTACATGGCCGCTGACAGCAGACACAGACAGCCATGTAGCAGAGCTGAATGGCAGATGACAGCAGACACAGACAGAGCCGCACTGTCAGAATGAACTCGGGTGAACTTCACCCGACTTCATTGTCATGCTGCATCTCTGTCTGTGTCGCGCCCTGATTAGCGGTCACCTGTGAAGGATTCACCGGTGACCGCTAAACTCCTGAGTAACTGAATTGAGCAGCCCTCTCTCATATACTCACCGATCCCCGGCACGGCGCTGCACGGCATTCACACTGCTCCGGCGGCTTTTACTATTTTGAAAAAGCCGGTCGCCCATTAAACAATCTCGTATTCCCTGCTTTCCCCGCCCACCGGCGCCTATGATTGGTTACAGTGAGACACGCCCCCACGCTGAGTTACAGGTGTCTCACTGCACCCAATCACAGCAGCCGGTGGGCGTGTCTATACTGTGTAGTGAAATAAATAATTAAATAATTAAAAAAAACGGCGTGCGGTCCCCCCCAATTTTAAAACCAGCCAGATAAAGCCATACGGCTGAAGGCTGGTATTCTCAGGATGGGGAGCTCCACGTTATGGGGAGCCCCCCAGCCTAACAATATCAGCCAACAGCCGCCCAGAATTGCCGCATACATTAGATGCAACAGTTCTGGGACTGTACCCGGCTCTTCCCGATTTGCCCTGGTGCATTGGCAAATCGGGGTAATAAGGAGTTATTGGCAGCCCATAGCTGCCAATAAGTCCTAGATTAATCATGTCAGGCGTCTATGAGACACCCTCCATGATTAATCTGTAAATTACAGTAAATAAACACACACACCCGAAAAAATCCTTCATTAGAAATAAAAAACACAAACATATACCCTGGTTAACCACTTTAATCAGCCCCAAAAAGCCCTCCATGTCCGGCGTAATCCAGGATGCTCCAGCGTCGCATCCAGCGCTGCTGCATGGAGGTGACCGGAGCTGCAGAATACACAGCCGCTCCGGTCACTTCCACACAGCAAATGAAGACAGCCGTGCGATGAGCTGAGCTGTCAGTGAGGTTACCCGCTGTCACTGGATCCAGCGGTGGATGCAGCGGTGGCCGCGGGTAACCTCAGTGACAGCTCAGCTGATCGCGCTACTCACCGCCGCTCCTCTCACCTCCACGCAGCAACTGAGGTGAGTATCGCGATCAGCTGAGCTGTCACTGAGGTTACCCACGGCCACCGCTGGATCCAGTGACAGCGGGTAACCTCAGTGACAGCAGCTGATCGCGCGGCTGTCTTCAGTTGCTGTGTGGAGGTGACCGGAGCGGCGGTGTATTCTGCAGCTCCGGTCACCTCCATGCAGCAGCGCTGGAAGCGACGCTGGAGCATCCTGGAGTACGCCGGACATGGAGGGCTTTTTTGGAGCTGATTAAAGTGGTTAACCAGGGTATATGTTTGTGTTTTTTATTTATAATAAAGGATTTTTTCGGGTGTGTGTGTGTTTATTTACTGTAATTTACAGATTAATCATGGAGGGTGTCTCATAGACGCCTGACATGATTAATCTAGGACTTATTGGCAGCTATGGGCTGCCAATAACTCCTTATTTCCCCGATTTGCCAACGCACCAGGGCAAATCGGGAAGAGCCGGGTACAGTCCCAGAACTGTCGCATCTAATGTATGCGGCAATTCTGGGCGGCTGTTGGCTGATATTGTTAGGCTGGGGGGCTCCCCATAACGTGGAGCTCCCCATCCTGAGAATACCAGCCTTCAGCCGTATGGCTTTATCTGGCTGGTTTTAAAATTGGGGGGGACCGCACGCCGTTTTTTTTAATTATTTATTTCACTACACAGTATAGACACGCCCACCGGCTGCTGTGATTGGGTGCAGTGTGACACCTGTCACTCAGCGTGGGGGCGTGTCTCACTGTAACCAATCATAGGCGCCGGTGGGCGGGGATAGCAGGGAATACGAGATTGTTTAATGGGCGGCCGGCTTTTTCAAAACAGTAAAAGCCGCCGGAGCAGTGTGAACGCCGTGCAGCGCCGGGGATCGGTGAGTATATGAGAGAGGAGGATAGACTGACATGGACAGAGAGAGAGGGACAGAGATAGTGACCGACTGACAGAGATTAGTGAATGACAGACATTGTGAGGCGCTTCAGAACGCAGCTTTTCAGCTGCGCTCTGAAGCGGACCTTTTTTAAGCTGCGGTGCAGAGCGCACACCTGCGCACATAGCATCAGACACCAAAATCGTATGAGGGATGTCACACGTTACAATTCACTAGGTTCGTGCAACAAAACGCTCAATTCTAGACAAAGATACGATGTGTTTGCGATCAACGGTTTTGCGTTCAATCCTGATCGCACGTAGATGTCACACGCAGATACCTCACAAACGATGCCGGATGTGCGTCACTTACAACTTGACCCCAATGACGGATTGTGAGATATATTGAAGCGTGTGTAGCGGGCTTTAGTTGGATGGTTAACCCTTCCCCTATCATGGTGCACTACGTGGCACCCTTATAATACAATCATAGCGTAGCCAAATAACTCTAAATATTAGGGATTATTACCACATTATATGTTTTTTTATAGGTTTGGACACCATGTATAAAATCAGGGATGCAAACTTTGTGATCAGGTCCTGCCTCTGGATGATAGGGCAAGTCCAAACTAGTGTCGCGGTTTCCCCTCCCTGTCCACATGGCTAGGGGGTGGAGCCTTCTCCCGGGGCTCACTTCCGGAGCTGGGATGCTTTAAGTACTGTCATCTCCGGTGAACCAGCATCAGCTATAAGCTTAGCGCTGCCTTGCCTGAGTGCTGGTCCCTGTAAGTGTGATCCTGATCGGTTCCCTCTCTGTGCCCTAAGCCTCTGTCTGTGTTCTGTCCCCTAGTCATTCTGCCATTCCTCTACCCCACCTCCTTGCTTCCCACAATAGCCCCGGTTGTTCCCCCCTCTCCTACTTCCCCACTCGGTTGTTTCCTCTGGTACTGACCTCGGCCTGATCTCGACTCCTCCTCCTCTGTTAGTTCCTCCACTCTTCCTGCTGCCAGTACTGTGTATGACCCGGACCCGTCTGACCATCCCCATGCCCCACATCTTCAGCTGTCCAGCTGATGCTGCAGGGCACTGCATCAGCGCACACTGGGAGTTCCCCTCCTTGCTCATTCAGCTCCGTGTACTGTCTTTCCCTGCAGGACTCCAGCTCCCCCTACTGGCAGCCTGACACCTAGCTTGTTCTTGACTGTGGACAGAGCTGTAAAGCAATTTACCTATTCTCTTTACCCAAGCTTGGTTCACAAACTTTAACACGTAAATTGGAAGACAGAGAGTCACAAGAACATGGATAACTCATAGGAAAGTGGTGTAAACTTTTTGGATTGCCCACTAGTAGGACAGCCTCTTCTGATACTAAAGCTCCTATTCATCTCCCATACCGATGCCGTTCCAGCAATGTCTGGACTCACGGTGCTGGAGCTCACGTAGGGTTGTGATGTCATGCGAGCCCTGCATCCAATCAGCATCGGCTTCCTTCTCCCTGCCTTTGGACCAAACAAGCAATCAACAGGAAGTGAGCTCAGCCGCAGAACTCACTTCCTGTTGATTAACTCGTTTGTTCCGAAGATGGGGACACAGAAGCTGATGCTGATTGGATGCGGGGCTCGCATGACATTCCACATCAAGTGGACCAGTTTTAAAAATTGTCCCCACTCGACCTTCTCCGATTTTGCTGAAAATGTATAAGGATGTACATGTATGTTTGAAAAAAGGTTCTGTAAATTTTTAGGGCTAGATCTCAAATACATTGGGCACTGTTGACCTTTCACTGGAGGCCCCCCCCAAGCCTGCGGCTTCAGCTAAGAGGATTTTGCAAACTTTGGCACATAGCCATTAGAGTTCTATACTGGCTATGATGCTGAAATTTGGCATACTAGCTCAACTTTTGCTGCTAAACACGATAAAATTATTACCGGCTATGACAAAACAATATTTTGGCCGCAATTTTGTGTCAAAGTAGCTTGTAAAACGTGTCGCATAAAATTTCTGCCTAACTTTGCCCATATATAACTCAAAACCAAAAACCAATAGTAACTGGTGCTTTGCCCTGTACACCAAACATCTACATGATTTTGCATTGCTGCAATATCACGGTCAAAGCATATCTATTTGTGGAAATATTCACACCCATATATGATGACAAACTTTAAAAAAATGAATTTTACCTATTTTTAGGTCAAATGTCTCAAAAAGGGTACCCCTAAAATATATTAATTCTGATATCATTAGAAAGAGCACATTTTTCTCTACAATGATCATTTGGGGTTTTTTTGGAGTCTCTCAGTTTAAGAAAAGAAAAATGCCACTGAACATGGTGTTATTTATTAATACGCAATGAATGGTAACTGCACTATTCAAACCCTTGCGTTGGTCCATGGTGGTTATACCACAACCAATTCACTAAGAATTGGTATTACAATCCTATTAAGAATTGTAATAATGCTGTCTTTCGAGTATTGGCAGCCCCATTGCCTAGGAGCCATGGCCGATAGCCGTGCAAGGCCAGCCGCGGGCGGTCTCTTTATTGCAGGTTCCGAAGCCTGAGGGTGGGTGTATTTGCCTAGGATCCCAAGCCTAATATTGGGTATCTTTTGTTGGTTCCCAAGCCATAATGTTCAGTCTAAGTGGTCTGGAATTGTTGCTTCAGCGATGGATCTGCAGCCCCGTACAAAAATTTCAAAAATTTTCTCAACTTGTGCCACCACAATGCTGATTTCAATATCAGCGCTGAATGGAATCCTCTTAGCTGAAGCCACAGGCTTGGGGGAACCTCCAGTGAAAGGTCAACAGTGCCCAATGTATTTGAGATCTGGCCCTAATAATTTACAGAACTTCTTTTCAAACATACATGTACATCCTTATAAATTTTTAGCAAAATCGGAGAAGGTCGAGTGGGGACCATTGGTCCACTTGACATGGAATGACCCCCATGTGAGCCCGGGCACTGCATGTCAGGACCCCGCCAGTACGGGAGATGAGTATAGGCTTTATTATTTTACTTGAGGTAAACAAGCAATTAGAAGTGGTGATCCTAGTAGTGGACAAACCCTTTCAGATAGAGTGAGGTGAACCAAGAGTGTGACATTGTGAAGAAAGTACTACAAAGATACATTTATTAGGACGATGTTCACATATGCAGTTTTCTGGGCAGTCATTATCTTGGTACATAGGGTCTGAGTAGTGGTCTATGGATCTATCATACACTGGATATGTTGGCTTTTTTGTAGAATCAGACCAGACAGGCTAGTCTCCATACGCATCATGAGTCTTGAGGGTCTATGTCACAGATTCACGGGTTGTTCTTTCTTGGACAGCTTTTGGTAAGTACTAACCACTGCATACTAGGAACACTCAGGAACACCTGCCATTTTGGAGATGCTTTGATCCAATCATATAGTCCAGCCCGCCATACACATTACATAGCTGTAGGACATCCCATACACAGTGGAGCTGTGTTCTTTGGCGGTGGCTTATGTCTGGAAGAACAAAAGGTTCGAAGTCTCAAATCTGATTTGCTGGATCCTTAACTCCTACGGCAATTTACTGTAAATATCCCACCATACAAATTAGACTAATCTCGACCAGACTGATATCGATTAGTAGTCTAATGTAAATGGTGGGCTTAAAGTGTGTGGGAACCTTCAGACTCTCCCATTACAGATGATGGATCCGGTCTGCTGAATTTCAATGGCAGATCCTTAAATTATTCATGGAGATCAACCACTGCCAGAGCTCTCTCCTAGAGAATACAGGAGTGCCGGACCGTGCCGAGTGTTCCCCAATATGGGGGAGTTAGAAAAAGCTTGCGGTTTAATGACTATTCAGATGACAACTATCCTCATGACTATGGAGGCCTACACTTTTATCTATGCTTTCTGCTTCCAATACATCAAACTTGAGAACTAATTATTCTCCTGTTGTCTAATATATTCCACCCTTGACAAGTGAAATTTCATAATCACTAGCTTTCTTCCCTGAAAACCCTTGAAAGGGGTTTCCCCATGAACAAAGTTAATTTTTAAGTTAATTTTAATCGATAGACCTTGGAATAATAATAATTTCCACAATTGGATGTTTTTTTGTAAAAATGTTCCTGAACTGAGATAATCTTATATATGTGTCCCTGCTGTGTACTGTGTAATGGCCGTGTCTGACTGTACAGGGACATTGCCTGATCATACCACAGCTTCTGGGCCGGGGAAGAAATAAAAAAATATTCAGACATTACAGCATGGCATCATAGATGATTCTTTCTGTGAGGTAAAACATTTCCCTGCCTGTTTTTAAAAAATGTTTTACCTCAAAGAAAGAATTATTTCTGATCCCATATGGTAATGTCTGTATATTTTGTTACTTCCTCCCTGGCCCAGCAGATGTGGTATGATCAGACCATGTCCCTGTATGGTCAGAAACGGCCATTACACAGTACATAGCAGGGGCACTGTATACTCTTTTGTGTCATCCTCTGCCCAGGAGCTGTGGTATGATCAGACCATGTGCCTGTACAGTCAGACACGGCCATTACACAGTACACAGCAGGAACACTGTATACTCTTTTGCGTCCTCCTCTGCCCCGCAGATGTGGTATGATCACACCATGTCCCTGTACGGTCAGACACGGCCATTACACAGTACATAGCAATGACACTGTATACTCTTTTGCATCCTCCCTGGCCCAGGAAATGTGGTATGATCAGACCATGTCCCTGTACAGTCAGACACGACCATTACACAGTACACAGCAGGGACACATATATAAGATTATCTCAGCACAGGAACATTTTTTTTAAACACATCCAATTGTGGAAATGATTATTATTCCAAAATCTATTGATTAAAATTAACTTTGTTCATGGGAAAACCCCTTTAAGTAATTTTAATATTATGGCTGATTGTTTTAAAGTTAACAATGTAACGATGAAGATGAAGCAAACGGCTCCTAATCTGTAATATATGTAGTACCGCCATCAAAGAACTATAGCCTGAACCCAGTGAGCACCTGTTCTCAATTGAAGGCATCTCTGAGATGTTGGCAGCCATATTTGGAGAGACTCCGGGAAACGGCTTTACACAGGGCTGTACTGATATTTTTATTGGTTTCCATCTTCTGCCAAAAGGCATCAGAAAAGGTGGAAAGTGAGAGCAAATGAGGAATAAATTTGCTAGGCATTCTAGATTATAATATAAAAGTCGTTATAGGAGAACAACCAGTGAAAAAACACACCGTGGTACATGTAAGGGTATGTGCCCATGTAACAGATTTGTGTACAGATAAAACTGCATGTTTTGGCAGGAAAAACGCACATTCTTTATCGCATTTTTTCATGTGTTTTTCATGTTTTTTCACGTCATGGCGATCGCGGGGTTCCTGCGTTGTACACCGGCTGATCTTACAGCTGAGACCCGGCTCTCACTGCCAGGAGCAGTGCCCGCACCGCTCCTGGCAGTTTAAGCCCCTAAATGCCGCGATCAATCGTGATTGCAGCATTCAGGAGGCAGCGAGAGGAATCGCTTACCTCTCCCAGGCGATCGGTCCCTGTAATGCGATCACAGGACCAGATCACTGCCATGGCAACCCTTGCTCATCACCATGATGACCCCATAATGACCCTGGGTTACTGAGCTATGGATCGCGTCACAGACCATGCCGGATGCATGGTGTGTGAGGTAAAGTGTCACTGCAGTGGGTTAGATCAGTGTTTAGACACAGGAAAATAATTTTTCAGCGCCAAAATCTGCAAGGAAAAAAATCTCACAACATGTGCACAGCAAGTCAGGATTCTCATAGACTTTGCAGGGATGCATTTTCCTTGCAATATTGATAAAAATCTGCAACAAAAAACACATCGTAGGCACACAGCCTAATAGTGTGTGCCACACTATCTTCAAGGCACAAATGTCTGAAGACTTTGCCACATTAGTGATCTACTCTAAATCTAATGGATGTAACAATCCTGGGCAGCTGCAGGCTGCTATTGTCAGGCTGGGGGGGCAATAAGCACGGGTCTCCCCAGCCTGAGAATAGCAGCCCCCAGCTGTTGGGCTTTCTCATGACTGGGTATCAAAATAGTGGGGAACCGCAAGCTGGTTTTTAAAATTATTTATTTAAATAATTAAAAAAGCCGCATACAAGTCTTCTTATTTTCATATACAGCCAAGATAAACGCACGGATGGGTGCTGCAGCCCATGGCCATATGCTTTATCTGTGCTGGGTATCATAATATGGGGGGACCCTACACCAATTTTTTTCATTTTTTTTTTTTTTACCCCTTGATATAGACCCACAGATGCAAGTAGTCAGACACGTTGTCCCACAGGGTGGGAGCGCGTCTATCTGCAATCAATCACAGACGTCGGGGCTGCCGGTGGGCAAGGGAAGTAGTGAATATGTATGACGCTAATGCGCAGCCCCGGAAGTAGAATCAGTGGCCCTGGAAGCAGTTACAGCTGCCTGCTTTATTCTTATTTTCTTTATTTTTTTAATTTTTTTTTTTTTTAATTACCTGAGTTGCCGGACCCCGAATCATTACCTGAAGTTCCCTGAGACTACCGGGCCGGGGGCAAGCATCCAATACTTTTGAACCTGCGCTGATCTGGACTTTTACAGTCCGGGTCCGCCCTTCACTACTCAGAAATCATTGGAACAATACCGGCATGTGGAACAATAAAGAGAGAATTAATTATTCTACAGAACAATTACGGTACTTTTTTTTTTTTTTTAAAGATTTTTGCGGACTTTTTGCGGAGAATTACTATAATTTAAATTTGAAAATCAATTTAGGTAGAAAAACTGGCATTTTATTAAGAAAAATACTGTGTGATCAACCAGCCTTATAATTAAATGGGATTTCCCAAAAATAATTTTTGCTATGTTATTTGAGAGCAGCATGATATAAGGGCAGAGAACTTGACTCCAGTGATGTATCACTTACTGGGCTGCTTGCTGCAATTGTGATAAAATCACAGTTTTCTCTGCTGCAGATTATACCGGTTCTTTGAATCCTGAGCTCCATATAACCCTGCCAACACCACTGATTGGCAGCTTTCTGTGTACACTGTGCATAGGCAGAAAGTTGCCAATTAGGGATGATCCAATACTTTGATTATTCGGCTTTCCGAATATTTTCCGAATACCTCGCCGCTATTCGACTATTCAGTGCACAATGTAAGTCTATGGGAAGCTCGAATAGTTCAGAATAGTTGTTATTCGGGTTTCCCATAGACTTACAATGCGCATCTGTTAGGTCCGGGTGATGGTGGATCCTCTGGGCCGTGCACCAGACTCCCCCAGTGAGGCAACCTGGAGCTAACCCCTATACAGGGACTGTCCGGTCACCCCACCAGAGGGCCTAGGTACACGGTAGCCGGAGTACTAGCGGGACCGGGATAGCGTCCCTCAGGGAACAGGTAGAACGGAATCTTTAGAGCCACAGAGTTCTTGGAGACAATTAAGGGAGTCCGGTACGGGTGCTGGTTAGGAAGCTCAGACGGGATCCGGGTTAGCTGGATGTGACGGGGAGGCAGCCGGGTGAAGCCGGGGATCACAGACAGGCACAGGCAGACGTAACGGTGGTGGGATTCCCCGCTGACGGACACCGGAGGACCTCTTGGCAAACCCGGATTCAGGGGCCGGTTACGGAGGCAGAGCAGACTCTACGAAAGAGACAGAGTTAGCACAGGCAAGGCACATGGGGACCTGGACTCCTAGCTTGCAGAACTTGACGAACAGGCGACACCCTCCAGGCAGGGAGCTCCTAATATACCTGACCCTGACTGATGCAATATCCTGTTAGGGAGTGCAGGGCCTTTAAGAGGAAGTCAGTGACCGCGCGCGCGCCCTAATGCACATGCGTGACGCCCGGGTGCCGGAGGCCAGAGCAGGGAGCGGTGCCGAGGAAGACGTGTGGCTGGAGGCAGGAGACCCGGGGACAGGAACGGTGAGTGAGAAACGACGTCGGGACCCGGGGAGCGTGACAGCATCGAATATTCGCAAATAGTTGAATAGCTGCGAGGTATTCGGAAAATATTCACGAAGCCGAATAATCGAAGTATTCGATCATCCCTAGTGCCAATCAGTGATGGGAGCGTAATTATAGAGCTCATAAATATGCAGGATTATATGGCAGAATATCTACTAGTCCTCCAGTGATAATATCCTACTGATAAAACTGTGATTTTATCCAAACAACAGCAAGTAGTCCAGTAAATGACCCATCAATGTAATCACAGGGTCTCTGTCCCTATGTCATGCTGTTCTCAGAATAAGTGACAAAAACCTGGTGACAGATTCCCTTTAAATGTCCTGACCACATGAATATATAGAATTGTTGTTTCTGCAGCATACGTTGGACAGGTTTGCTTTAAATAAGCTGCTGTAGTTAGATAATTAGTGACATTAAACTCTAAAGCACAGAAATGATTGCAGGAAAGAAAAAAAAATGCCCCTCTTTTTGTAGCTTTGATCACGTCAAGGAAGTATTAGTCAACTTTCCGGACAGCTCTCTCCTCTGTGATTCAGCGCGGTTTACTGAAACATCTGATTATTTTCCCCAACATCAAAGTAACACTATGCAAACACATAGATAGCACAGGATAGGAAATGCAAAAGACTATAAGAATATACTGTAGTATTAGTATTAATTAGCAAACAACATCTATATACTGACCATTCTAAAGCTTTATCTTTAATTAAGATCTCCATTTATTTATTTTTTTTTGCAAACTTTTTCAGTGGGCCTCATGCACTAAGCAAAGCTGGATGCATAAATTCTATGGGGGCACAGGCAGTCCCCTGCAGCTCAGGTCAATAAAGCCACAGGTATTCTGCATGCTGCCAGATGCTTCCCCTTCCCTTTAAATAGGCACATGTTCCATCACCCGATGCCGGTTATAGAAAGCATTTTGAACTGACCCCTGTTGAAGGATGAAGTCTGTGGACGCTGTTGAAGCCGTGCCACCTGCAAACCTGGTTCTTTGCTGCAGCAGTTAAGTTGCTGACCTTTAGCTCCTTTCAGCCCTGTTGTTTGGCTGCAATATTTGGTGCATATCCTTTTGTCTATTTCCTCCTGTCTCTCTTCTTTCCACTGTGTTTATTACCGTAGAGGTGATGGTTAGTGCATGTACCGGCCTTGGCACTAGACAGGGTGAGTGTTGGGATACTTAGGGACTAGGCATGTGATGGTGACGAGGGGAAGGACTCATATATAGATGTTAAGGGATCTCAGGGGTCAGACACAGGTTAGTGTTGGAGGTGCCCTGACCCCAACTCCCTATCTTCAGGGCCTTCCTCTCACTTTAAAATCCCCTTTGTATCCTCTGTGTTGTGCCAGAACCATATGTGGGAATAGCTCTTATTTTATTTTGGGGGGAAAAGTGATTAAAGAAGAAGTTGTCCAGTTTTGGGTCTGAATTAAATTTTTCGTTGCATTTGATCTACTCTAAGGGGTATTTTACAAGTTGCGACATTGCTAGCATCGGCTAGCGATGTCGAGCGCGATAGTACCCGCCCCCGTCGCACATGCGATATCTTGTGATTGCTGCCGTAGGGAACATTATCGCTACGGCAGCATCACACGCACATAACAGGTCGGCGACGTCGCTGTGACCGCCGAACAATCCCTCCTTCAAGGGGGAGGTGCGTTCGGCGTCACCACGACATCACTAAGCGGCCGGCCAATAGAAGCAGAGGGGTGGAGATGAGCGGGACGTAACATCCCACCCACCTTCTTTCTTCCGCATTGACGGTGGACGCAGGTAAGGAGATGTTTGTCATTCCTGCGGCTTCACACACAGCGATGTATGGTGCCGCAGGAACGACAAACAACATCGGACCTGCAGCTGGAGCGACATTATGAAAATGAACGACGTGACACAGATCAGCGATTTTTGACTGTTTTGCGCTCGTTCATCGTCGCTCCTAGGATTTACACATTGCGATGTCGCTACCGGCGCCGGATGTGCGTCACAACAACTGTGACCCCAACGATATTTCGGTAGCGATGTCGCAACGTGTAAAGTACCCCTAAATCTAATGGATGCGACAATCCTGGGTGCCTGCAGGATGCTATTTTTAGACTAGGGGGCCCAATAAACATGGGTCTCCCCGGCCGGAGAATACCAGCCCCCAGCTGTCGAGCGTTATCATGGCTGGGTATCAAAATTGGAGGGAAGGGGGGAGGTGCATGCCGGTTTTTTAAATTATTGGGTTTTGAAATTATTCTGGGGTTTGTGAATTAATCTTGAGATCTGGAATTAACTTTGAAGTCTGATTTATTTAATGTTATTAATTTTGCCATCTGATCTGGAGGTTTGTATTTATTTGCAAGCCTAAATTAATTTGTCTACATTCATTTTTTTTTGGTCTGGATTAATTTTTCTAGTGTATATTAATTTACAAGTCTGGAATGAGGTAGGATTTAATTTTGGGGTTGAGAATTTTGCGCAGATTACAGCAGAAAGCATATATTTATAGATTTATTTTTATTTTTACTGTGTGCCGGAGTGTTATTGTTTAAAAAGCAGGTAAAAATGAGGATGTTGCGACTCCATTGTGAGAACTTTCCGGCATTTCTTATCATATGGCAGACATTATATAGTGATCGCTGGTGTCAGATGCTCTGCCTGCCACTAGAACCTGACCGTCAAGCCTTTATCTTAGAGCAAAAAATAACTGTCCGTACAACGAGAAGTAACTCTGATCTACAGTTTTGTTCACATTTTATCAGTCTGAAAATTTGTCTCTCTGAACTTGTTTCTTTTTTAAAAAAAAACAAGTCCAATATGTTTAATTTTGTGTTGTCCTATTTTTTAGATTGTGGAGTGAAAATGTCAAATCCAGTCAAATTTTGAATTTTTAAATTTTTAGGGCATATTTTCATGGGTGTTGCTGCTTTCGGTCCGTTGCCTACTCCATCTTGTGTGATCGTCGTCCTCCTGCCCAGCCCCGTGTGGATGACGCACCCTATGTCATTCATACAAAGGCCTCCATTGCACTTCTGCGCACAAGCACTTTCATCTGCCCGGCTGAGGGGAAATCAAAGTATTATAGTGCGCATGCGCGAGCATATCAAAGTGTGCTTGCGCAGTAGCGCAAAGGTGGCCTCTGTGTGGATGATGTCATTCACATGGGTCAGGGCAGGAGGACAACGAATGCACAAGATGGAGGAGGCGCTGGACTGTGAGCACCGATGCCAATCAGACCAGACCGCCCCCTAGGTGAGCATCAGAAAAGTGTTTTTTTATGTTCTATAGATCGGCCTGGGCTTTAATATACAGTATTCTGGAATGTCATATATAAGGGCTGACTGGTCGTGGCCGCAGCTTATAAGGGAAAAACCTGTTGACAGGTTCCCTTTAAGCTCATTTTTTTTTTTTTTTACAGGATTAGGTATTATTGAAAGGAGTTGACCACTTTTATACTTAATACATTTTTTTTTAGTTTTTTTTTTCCTTAAATAGATATATTTGGGTCTAAAATTCACTTTTGCTATTGGGAGTCATTTTTAAAAAATTGCACCTTTTCGCTTTTACAGTTTCTTTGTTTTCTGCACAATCAACTTTGATGTGGTCTGGTGACAAAAATCAGTTACAAGGAGATGAAAGAATAAAGAAAAACAATAGAATCAGTGTTTGATCGGTTCACACTGAGGATAAGGCTACTTTCACACATCCGGATTTTTGCTCTGCGGCACAATACGGCGTTCTGCAGAAAAACCGCAACCGGCTTTTGTAACGCCGGTTGCGTTTTTTTTTGCATAGACTTACATTAATGCCGTATTGTGCCGCAGGGGCTTGCGTTCGGTCCGGTTTTTGCCGCATGCGGCAGATTTAGCCGATGCCGCGGCCGGATCGAACGTTCCCTGCAACGTTTTTTGCTCCGGCAAAAAACACCGCATCGCGCCGCATCCGGCCGCTGCGACGCATTTTTCAATGCATACCTATGGAGGCCGGATGCGGCGCGATGCGGAAAAAAAACGCATCCGCTCGCCGCATGCGGTTTTTTCCACTGCGCATGCTCAGTAGCATGCCGCAACCGGAAAAAAACGGACGGACCGCATGTAAAAACTTATGCAAAGGATGCGGTGTTTTCGCCGCATCCGTTGCATAGTTTTCACAGCCGGATTGAGCCGCAGTGCTCAAACCGGATGTGTGAAAGTAGCCTTACAACAGCATGATCAGATCTGGTGTGCACCAAAAAATGGAAAAATTGCATCCTCCCTCCCCCGGAAGTGATCTGTTTATGGCTTACTGCATGTGGCCAGAGACTCGAACTGCCCAATTAGTGACTTCCATCGGGGTCTAGGTCAAGTCTGGGTCCCAAACCAAACTTTATCTAAAGTCTGGATGAACCGAACTTCCATGGGTCCGCTCATCCCTACTGATGATCCATTTGACTTGTAAGGTTCCCACCAACTTCTAAAGCTTTTCTTGACATCAATATCACAGAACCTCAGACCGGATGAAAAATTCAGATGAAAAACAAAAAAATGCATACTAATCCCTAAGTGCAAACCTAACCTTACCATCTTTTCTTTTCTAGCTAAAAATAATACAATCTCACAAAAAAAGCAAAAATGTTACTATTTTTGTAAGTAGCTTTGTTTAAACTTATTATGTGGCAGGTGTGAAAATGCCGAAAACTTATGCAGTTGCCGTCACACCCGAGCTCATGTCAGTGACGGATATGGCCTGGGAGAATGAATGAGAAACGAAGACATCAATAGAAAGTCTAAAATGCACAGAATCGCCCCTGGGTGGAGGCTTCTACTACCGGCTGGGTGAGGCCAAGAGGTGAAGGAAAGTTGTACGAGGACACAGTGTATTAGTCGATTTATTTCATGTATGCAAACTGAGAAAACTTTCTATAAGTTTTAGTCTTTTTATGAATGAATTTAATAGTTTTATTAGTTTTATTAACTTGAATTTGTCTTTTTCAATGGTATTAACTATGTACGGTAAGTATATGTGTACAAGTTGCATATTTTTCCCTTATTAAACCCCATTCAAATCTATTTTATTGGCTAATTTATGTAGCATATATTTAGTTCAGACAACACTTCCTGATCTAGTGCAAAAAAAAAAAGGTATGCTTGGTATTAGCCACTATTTGTAAAAGTTAAAGGCCTTTATCTTAAAGGGGACCTGTCACCGTATTTGGCCCCTATAAGCCGTGGCCACCACCAGTGAGCTCTTATATACAGCATTCTAGAATACTGTATATAAGAGTCCAGGCCGCTGTGTATAACGTAAAAAACACTTTTATAATACTCTCCTAGGGAAAAGTCCGGTCCAATGGGTGTCACTGCTGTCTAATCTGGCGCCTCCTCTCATGGTGCGATTTCCATCCTCCTTCCAGTGTGGATGATGTAGACATTGTGCTCCTTCGCAGACGCACTTTGATTTGCCCTACTGAGGACAGATCAAAGTACTGTAATGTGCAGGCTCCTATAAAAGGTTAAAGACCGCCCGCGCATGTGCACTACAACACTTTGATATGCCCTGAGCAGGACCTCAATGCCGGCCTGTATGGATGATGTAGGACGCGTCATGCACACGAGCCTCAAGAGGAGGACAGCGATCACAGCAGAGTGGAGGCACCGGAGTGGAGAGCAGCAATGCCCATCGGACCGGACCAACCCCTAGGTGAGTATTATAAAAGTGTTTTTTTTATGTTATACAGATCGGCCTGGGCTCTTATATACAGTATTCTGGAACGCTGTGTATAAGAGCCCACTGGTGGTGGCCGCAGCTTATAATCGCCAAATCTGGTGACAGGTTCCCTTAATTTCATCCAACCCCATTATAATTCTGTATACTTGTGATTTGGTGTGGTATATCATTGCCCCATACTACACTTCCTGAAGAAGCACTAAAAAGGGGCTAAAAAATTGCTACATTTGGCCATTTTGTACATTTAAAGGGGTTGTCCCTAGAGGGTCGGACAAACAAAACTCTGATAGAAACTTCGAAAACAGTTATCTTGATCAAATTCAATTAAAAGCCTTGATAAAGCCTTTTTGGCTGACCCGTTTCTGACCTTTGAGGCCCTTACACATAGCACAAGTGAAAACTCAAATGCTGAAACAGCAAATGTTTAAGAAATCGATGGTGGTTTGTCCCTTCTTTTGGATAGTTTCTCTAGAACAGCTATTCTCCCTGTAAAATAGGTGATGAGTTTCTGATTGCCGGGGTTCCAACAGCTGAAACTACCACCAAGAACATGACTCTGCTTTTTTCTCTTTTAATGAAGTGATGGACGAGCATGAGCACCACTCTGAGGGTTGAGCATGAGCACTAATGCTCTATTTATTGTCAATGGAACTAGGAAATATAGAGCTATTTTCTTGGTGGTTTTCCCAGCCGTCAAATCCCCAGCAATAATCAACTTTTCATATATTCTGTAATGGGTGATAGCTTGCTATGGTCTACAAACCATTTTAACGAAAAGGGATTGTAAGAGGAGGAATACCCCTTTAAAAACTATGATTCCTTCACTTTCCAAACATATGAGTAAACTAGGAAGCAAATCTGGTAGCAGGGTGGGTCATGGCGAAGTAATTTGGTGAGTTGCCCAAATGAATCACCGAGAATAAAAATAGCAGGTACTGTAGGTTCATAGCACAATGGAGATGCAACAGGCTCAATTGTCCTTGTAGGAGATCTAAGAGCACAGATCCCATTCTCTGACATTTCCATTGTAATAACCCTTTCCTATATGGCAAATTAGGGTAGATATACTTAAAAAGGGGGTATTCACAGCTCTGGAACTTAAGGGCCTGTTACACGCTACGATATATCTAACGATATGTCGTCGGGGTCGCGTCGTTAGTAACGCACATCCGGCATCGTTTGACATATCTTGGCGTGTGACATCTCCGAGTGACTGTAAACGAGCAAAAATACTCACCTTATCGTTGCTCGTTGACACGTCGCTCATTTTCAAAAAATCGCTTGTCCTTCTGCGCGCCGGTTGTTCATCGTTCCCGAGGCAGCACACATCGCTCCGTGTGACATCTCGGGAACGATGAACTGCAGCTTACCTGCGGCCTCCGGCAATGCGGAAGGAATGAGGTGGGCGGGATGTTACGTCCCACTCATCTCCGCCCCTCCGCTTCTATTGGGTGGCCGCTGTGTGACGTTTCTGTGACGCCGAACGTCCCTCCCCCTTCAGGAAGAGGATGTTCGCCGCCCACAGCGAGGTAGTTCGGGAGGTAAGTACGTGTGACAGGGGTTACTGACTTTGTGCGACACGGGCAACAAATTGCCCGTAACGGACAAACGACGGGGGCGGGTCGATCGCACATGCGAACGCACGATAACTCGTTCCGTGTAAAGCGGCCTTTAACCTTCGTGATCCAGAGTAGATAGTACCTAGAAAGAGGACTTCTGCTCTGATGGACTCAATGAAACAATGGTTCACATGGTCAACTTTTAATGGACAGATGGGATAATCCCTTACAATTAATTTCTGTTAATGTTTATGCAGTGCAATTCCTTTATTCTGGCAACCTACAATCCAAAAAGTCTGATATTCCACCATTTCTGAATAACATAGACTTTAAAAATGCCAGATGTCTAAGCAGACATTACCAATTAGGCTGTGAGCCCTCGATCAGGGTTCATAGCATTTTGGGTGCAGAGTATTTTCGCTGAGTCCAAAACGCTGCATTGTACAGTACAAGCACAGTGGATGGGATTTCTAGAGATCCCATGCCCTTTGTGCTTGTTTTTCCCGCAGCGAAAACTGACCTGTGGTGCGGCTTCCCGATCCTCAGCATCTCAATTGTTTGCCGCGAAGACACGAGTGTTCTCCACAGGGAGAACAGAGAGAAAGTCCGCAGCTGCCCGAGCCCGGACTGTGGCCATGAGCAGATGCCGTCACCTACGGAGGAGACTTGCGGCCCCGCAGGTCAAGACCCGCCACATCCAGGACGCAGTGGTGGGTCCTGATTGTGTGCACATGACTGTTTTTTTAGGTGGATCCGTTCCAAAACTCGTCTGAAAAATCCCAAGTCTTTTAAGTTTCTATTAATCTCTTTAAGTTTTCAAAGATGACAAGCAGTTAAAAAACGTGACCTGACAATTCTTCAGGCATTTTCTGCCCTGAAGACAGTCTACATAAAAGTCAAAGGAAAGGCTCAAATTATGCCAGGTATACGCCCGGGCATCTTTGTGAGCATGTTAACAGAATTTTTGCATGAATAGTGGAAAAAAAATGTAAAATGGAGCTTAAAAATGTCTGGAAAACACCAGTAAAAGAGATGTCCAACAAATGTTGAAAAATTCCTTAGGGAACATACAAAAAAAAGCTAAAAAAAAAAAAAACCCGCTTTATATGTGCGCACTTACCGGATTTTGCCGCGGATTTTCCGCATGTTTCGCTGCAGAAAATGTTCATAACATCTCTGCAGTGAATCACCAGCAAATCCAATGGAGAAAAAAAATCCTGTGCGCACTGGGCGGAATTTGACAGCTGCATGTTTTGCTGCGGAAATCCCGCAGCAAAAACAAGTGCATGCCACTTCTTTTCCGCAGGTAGCTGCGGGTTTTCCCTAATCTAATGTAAAAATCACGCAGGGAACAGCTTGCGGAAAAACCGCACCAAATCCGCACCAATTCCGCACCAAATCCGCAACAAAACGCGACAATCCGCATGCGGATTTGATGCGGATTTTTTCCGCAGGTGATAAGATCTTTGAGAGCCTGCGGAATTTACGCAAGGAAATTTCATTTCCCAGTGCGCACATAGCCTTAGCAAATAAAAACATGCTGGCATTTCCTCAAGTATCTTCCTCTTCAAAATCTCCTCGCATTAACCTGCCTGAAAGAAGCATCATGAGAACATTACCTTAGGGAGTTATAGTAGTAGATTTTGAGTTAGTATTTTCATTTTAGTGCTTAATGGTCTCTATTAGTTGATGAGCAGTTGGATACTTGGATGGGTGCGACTTGAGTACCCAAGTATAATGGACATCAATGGAGAACTTAAGTATTTTTCTAGGAAATAATCTGGAGAAAATGCCCTAGTCCCCCACTGACTTTCATTATACTCGAGTCGCACCCATCCAAGCATCCAACTGTCTATACCGAGTACTGAGCACCCGAGCATGGCAGTGCTCGCTCATCACTGGTTATGAGTACCAAGCATCTGAGCATAGTACTGCTCCTTCATCACTAGTTATGGGTACCGAGCATCCGAGCATGCTAGTGCTCACTCATCACTAGTTACGAGTACTGAGCACCCGAGCATGGTAGTGCTCACTCATCACTAGTTACGAGTACTGAGCACCTGAGCATGGTAGTGCCCACTCATCACTAGTTACGAGTACTGAGCACCCGAGCATGGTAGTGTCCACTCATCACTAGTTACGAGTACTGAGCACCCGAGCATGGTAGTGCTCACTCATCACTAGTTACGAGTACTGAGCACCCGAGCATGGTAGTGCCCGCTCATCACTAGTTACGAGTACTGAGCACCCGAGCATGGTAGTGCTCACTCATCACTAGTTACGAGTACTGAGCACCTGAGCATGGTAGTGCCCACTCATCACTAGTTACAAGTACTGAGCACCTGAGCATGGTAGTGCCCACTCATCACTAGTTACAACTACTGAGCACCTGAGCATGGTAGTGCCCGCTCATCAATAGTTACGATTACTGAGCACCTGAGCATGGTAGTGCTCGCTCATCACTAGTTACCAGTACTCAGCACCCGAGCATGGCAGTGCTCGCTCATCACTAGCTACAAGTACCGAGCACCCAAGCATGGTAGTGCTCACTCATCACTACTTATGAGTACTGAGCACCCGAGCATGGTAGTGCCCGCTCATCACTAGTTACAAGTACCGAGCACCTGAGCATGGTAGTGCTCGCTCATCAATGTAGGAAAATAACTTTAATCCTCCCAACAGCATTCGGCTTCCAGTCATAAGGGTGGTGCCGGCGCGGGTTCAGTCACCGCTCTGTGTATGGAGAGCGGTGGCTGTAACTGTGGCCCCCGCACTGATTGACAGCAGGTTCTAATGCTAAGTGGCTATCAGTTAGTGCAGGGGCACAGTTATATCCACCGCTCCCCATAGACAGAGCGGCGCCTGAACCCACGCCGGCACCACCCTTATGACTGGAAACCAAACACTGCCCGGAGGATTAAAGTTCATGTCCTCCTGGCACTCGGGCTCTAAGAGCCGGATAATGGGCATGTTCAGAACTTAGAGCTGGGAAGAGCCAGGCTCGGATTCAGGCTGTCCACGGTTTGTGCAGTATAAACCAGGTGACAGGTTCTCTTTAATACAGAATTTATCCAAAAAAATCTTTTTTTTTCTTTTTAAATCATCAACTTGACAACAAACACCAGGATCCAGCTAAATGTGAATGATTCCTTCTCTCGATATATCTACAATGTCACTGAATGAGAAATGTATACCAAATATTTTATCTGATAAAAGAATGTTTCACTATGGATTGGGACAGCGGCCAGAAAACGAGCAAACTATGGGTGAGTAATGCGAGAAGATCCTCATTGTCTCCGAGGTGCTCTTCTAAGCAAATAGTTCTTCATGTTCTCAGAGACAATGTACAGAAGAGCAGGTTCTGACATGCTCCAAGAAAATGCCTTCTCCAGCCTTACACAAAAGATTAGTGTCTCTACACCCTCTATGCTCAAACACATTCCTCTGCTCGCTTTCTTTTCGCATAATTTTGTTACATGCCTTTATTGTTATGCTGAACTGCTTATACTTGACACTGGAAACCTTTTTAGGAGGTTTTTAAGGGCTTTCAAAATTTATACCTAGTATTTCCTAACTAATGAAGTGCAAACGCTAATGTTCTATAATGTACACTATTCGGGTGGGATAATGCCAACCATCTAATGTGTAAGGAGGACCTCTGACTCCCCAACAAATGACTGTGGGGAAGTGAAGGGTTTGTTGTGCAATTTTATTTTAAAGAGTTTGGCCATTATTTTTTTATAGATGGACTATCCTTAAGGCCACGTTACACGCTGCGATATCGTGACCGATATCGCTAGCGTGGGTACCCGCCCCCATCGGTTGTGTGACATGGGCAAATCGCTGCCCGTGGAGCACATCGCCCAGATCCATCACACTACTTACCTGCCCGGCGACGTCGCTGTGACCGGCGAAACGCCTCCTTTCTAAGGGGGCTGTTCGTTCAGCGTCACAGCGACGTCACAGCTGCGTCACTGAACCGCCGCCCAATAGAAGTGGAGGGGCAGAGATGAGCGGGACGAACATCCCGCTCACCTCCTTCCTTCCGCATTGTGGGTGGGACGCAGGTAAGGTGAGGTTCCTCGTTCCTGCGGTGTCACACGGAGCGATGTGTGCTGCCGCAGGAACGAGGAACAACTTTGTTACTGCTGCAGCAACGATATTAGAGAATGGACCCCCATGTCACCGATGAGCGATTTTGCACGTTTGTGCAACGATGCAAAATCGGTCAAAGGTGTCACACGCAACGGCATCGCTAAAGCGACTGGATGTGCGTCACAAATTCCATGACCCCAACGAGATCGCTTGAGCGATGTTGCAGTGTGTAAAGCAGCCTTTAGGATAGGTAGTCAAAGGCTGATCGCCAGGGGTCCGACACCTTTCACCCTGCCGATCAGCCGTTGTTGGTTCCAGCGGTGGCAGCAAATAGCTGGAAATGGTTAGCTCTGGAGGTGCTCCGTCTTCTGATAGCGGCTGCAGCCTGGTACTGCATATCTGCCTCCCACTCAGTGACAGCTGATCAGTGTTGCACCCCGGTCGATCACACACTGACGACCTATCCTAAAGATAGGCTATCATTGTTAAAGTAGTAGCCAGCCTCTTTAAATGCCCAATCTTTATGTTTCCAGGGTGGATAAGCTGCTGCCAGAAATGTCTCGCAGCATGAAGGGGTTGTTTAAAATTGTAAAATGCTTGTAAAAACAAGTAACTTTGCAAGTTACTTCTTATTAAAAATACTCTCTAATTTCACGAATTGAGGGATTTTTAATTTATAGTTTAATTTGTAGCTCACTGCCGGCTACCTCTGCAGTGTACCGGAAACGTCCAAGGAGGGCGCACTTGCAAGCTATTTGCTTTACAGCTTGCAATACTGCACTGAAACTGGACGGACCCAGCCATCAGCCTATTTTATAGTGCCCGTGAGCTCCTTCAATGATGCTGTCACGACGTGGACTTGGGGAAGGTCCGGTGTGAGCCAAAACACACAACAACAGGGGGGACACTTTAACAACAGAGGTCCCTTAGACTAGTGAGAGGGAAGATGGACACCTCCTCCACATACCTGTCACGGTAACCTGCACTCCCAGCCAGTCCCTATAGAGGTTCCTCACCTGTCGCCGAGCAGGAACCTGAAGCCCTGAAAAGACCCTACAACAGTCCCTAGCTAGGGAGTGGGCAGGTGAAGGACGCTAGCACTACTACTACACTGAAACAACACACAGGGAAAGGAAGACAGACAGGGGGGGACACAACAACAGACTGCTGCAGTCAGCACCAAGACTACAGCCACCACAGCAACTACAACAGAGATTTTCAGCAGCTCCTTCCACCTCCTGGCCCAGCATCTAAATGACAAAGAGAATAACTGGCACCCTCTGCAGATAGCACAGGGTATATCAAGGGACTGGGAGTGGTCCCAAACCAGAAACACTTGAGCTGGTAATTAGCTGGCAAGGAATACTGACATTAACCCTACAAGTGACAAAAGAAAGGAAAACACGTTAAATATTGAGAGTCAAAAATGGAAAATGACTCTCAAGTCCTGAATCTGTCACTAGTTTCATAAAGCAGAGAGACAAGTGTGACAATAATAATGACAAATAGTTGGCTGAGTGTTGCTGAGCCGGAGCAGTGCTGCGGTCGGCGCCATCTAGCGGTCGAACGTTTCAACTGTTTTATTTAATACAATGTTTTACTCTAATGCGTGTTTTATAGTAATATAAAGTATAACCTGTAATTTGTGAGTAATGTGTTAAACATATAATGGAAAGTATAAGAATGTCAACGAGATAAGGATTAGAGTAAGTGCAGGTTTTAGTATGTGTAGTGTGGCAGGTACTTCCTGGTTGCCGAGGGAATGGATAGCCATGATGGGAGGCGTGACAGAGCCAGAGGGTTGACTGGTGAGACAGGCCTGAGAGAAATGAGTTCTGCAGAGGGATTCCTAGAGTGTGGATAAAGTTTGGTAAAATAGACCCATCGGGGAACCTGGAGGTATCCTTCAAGTGTCCGGAGCCTACGGCTCACATCTAGGAGGGCTTAAAAGAGTACAGGGACTAGACAGGCACGCCCAAGACAAAATTCCTCGGGACAGGCCTAGGAAAGTCAAGGGACTAAAGCCATCCAGGGCAGTGTTTGGACACAGATAGCCATGGAGACAAGAACGGGGTTACGTAGACACATAGGCTCGGCAGCTGCAAGGCTAATTCCCAGGCAGCGGGCTAGGCAGAAGAACGGGAACAGCGACAGCATAACGGGATAGAAATGGCCATGTCTGTTGAAAAGGTTGAAGAACAAATAAACCGTTCCACGTTGTTTTGTAAAGAGACTCTGGGTGTGGTGTGTTGCCCTGTCATGACTACGATGGTGACCAGTTGAGAGGAGGTGGACGCTCCCCTGAAGTATCGCACCCCCGTCCAGGGCAGAACACAAACACAGGTTCAGTCTGGTGTAGTAGAACGGAACCCTGTTGGCCCAGAATTTGCTCCCTTCTACAGATACACTAAAGTATCCCTGTTTTATCTGTCTCTGGGCTAGTAGATAAAAAGATGAGCACTGGGTGAAAAAACAGCAGCCTCTTAGAGAACACATGGTGGTAGAAGAAAATAATGTAATTGCAGAACTATTGGATGACAGGACTATGATCATTTTACCACCACTGCACATCAAATTAGGTTCAATAAATCAGTTTGTAAAGGCTTTAAACAAAGAGGGAAGACACTTCAACTACATCTAACCATGAAGAAGCTAAAGGCGGATATTTTTGACGGTCCTCAAATCAGAGAACTCATAAAAGATCCTCACTTCAAAGATTCATTGATCGATGCTGAGGCAGATGCATGGTCTACTTTCACTATGGTTGAACAGAACTTTCTTTGGAACTATAAAGCAGGTAATTACACTGAACTATAAGAAAGAATGCTGTATTCTTTTTTTGTCATCTTGGCTGTACAATGAGTATTCAGGTGCCTTATTTCCACAGCCTCTTGGATTGTTTCCCAGAAAACCTTGGTGACCTAAGGGAAGAGCAGGGTGAACGATTTAATCAAGACTTAAGAACTATAGAAGAAAGATACCAAGGTCAGTAGGATACCCACATGATGGCGGATTACTGCTGGTCTATTAAGAGTGATTGCCCTGGCGCAACTCACCGAAAGACATCTTTAACACTAGAACTACTGGACTCGTGACACCTATATAGAAATACGTGGTGCAAAGTAGTCAAAATGACTACCTCAGTAGTTCTAGTGTTAAAGTGCCGCTTTTGCGAGGCATCTCAGTAAATGAACAGTGTATCAATGACAACTCTTTATGCATGTTTAATTCTTATTCTGTGATGTAAATTCTTAATAAATAAAATAAATCTACATGTAGGAATTTGTTTTAATGACCAAGAAGGCAAAAATAATACTGATTAGTAGACATCAATCCTGGTGTTTGATCGGTCGTATGCATATACATAGGGTATATCACATCGCATTAACTAAAGCTGATGGAAGAAACATAAGGGCAGAATTAGAATTAGTGACAAAAACTGACCTAAAAACAAGTTTAAATATCTAAATAACCAATTTTCTTGTTCTGCAGGGTGTGAGGCAGTGACAGGGGTAATATTTGAAGACCGCTATGTGTCCCCCAGAATGTGTCTGGAAACCCTCTGAGTTTGCTATAGCTATTACTGGGAGTATAGCACAAAGGGTAACAGGGAGACAGATCCCTCCTCCCAGTCCAGGTTTTGTAGCAATCCTCATGTCCGGCATTTTCATTTAAATCATGCAGAGCACAGCAGGGTGTGTCTCAGTTGAGAGCCAGGCTTGGTGAAGCTAACACATGCGGTGTGAGCTGGGCTGGCTCTGTGTGGAGTGAACACAGGCCAAGAGTGTGAGCCTAGGAGAACCTTACACAGATCCCTGCGGTTAAAGGGGTCCCAAGGTAATGTGGCGCCCCTGACCTGGTCAGGCACCACTGAGTACTGCACCCATGCTGGGGACAGTACAATACAGGTAATCCAGAAGGCTGACAGGGGTGTGGAACACAGGCGCATAGTGATCAGGTCTCACACATGTACCCATGAGAGGACCCCTGGGGATCCCAGGAGGGGGCAAGCCTTCACCTTCACTGGAATAGTGGAGGGGGTAGAGCCTCCATCTCCTCTCAAGGGGTGTGGTAAGAGAATCTGGTTGCTAGGTGGCGTAGGCAAGAACAGGAGAGGAGGAGCAGTGAGTCAGTTAGAGCAGAACTCCATAGGGCTCAGTGAGGAGCAGACCTGTGGGGCTGTTGCTGTCTAACAGCGCCCGCGCAGTGGCTACAGACGGGGGAGAACGGTCAACTAGGAGTGCTGCCTGAAAGCCAGCTTCAGCTAGAGAGTGCAACGGAGTGGGAAGTAAGGAGACTGCTAGAGAGCACCAGGCCCAACCGGGCGGCAGATCCCGAAGCGAAGATAGATCCAGCTTTCTTCTGCTAAACCTGCCGGTGTGGGGCTCTCAAAGCCCACACCACATCACCACAAAAGCCGCAGCCACGTAACCGCAAGTTAGGGCCCATAGGTCATAGGAGGCAAGAGGCTGGAGTGGCCTGGTCCGGGGAACAAGCATACGGCGAACGAAGGGGAGAGAGGCTGCAGCATCTTCCCTGGGTGACCCCCATAGGGACTCAAAGTCGGGGTCACCCCAAACCACCAAGGGCTAAGGAAGGCGAGTCAGTAGTCACCCTCATAAAGTCAGCCTGAAGGATACCTGGTTCCTACCTAGTTCATCTCAGCTACGCCCGGGTTACTCACCCTGCCACCTGAAGTGAGTAAAAACCCTGAAAGACATCCTGCCTGTGTGGTCATTCTGCGACTTGTGGTACTACAAACCTACACAGGGCCCTGGGGCTTGCCTCACTCTCAGGAGGCTCCTACATCTAACTGCACACACCATCAGCCCCAGGCGACCCTCAACCTGCAGTGGCGGTCCCTACTGGCCGCAATACTGAGAGTGGCGTCACGATCAAAAACAGAAGATTTCCTACCAGTGACGGAGATCCAGCAACGTGGAGTCCCTGAAGGTAACGCACCGACACCGATACAACACCTGTGGGGCTTCACATCTGGCGTCACGAACAGGATAAGGACTAGACCTGTCCAGACAGGTGACCATGTGCCTGGGCGGTCCGCTTGAAAAATTGGAAGCGCCGCCATATTGCCACCATGAAAAGCGCGCTGAAAAACAACAGCAGCCCGCGCTGGAAGAAGTTACCGCCCACGAAGAGGTGTGGCTACCCAGAGATCCCCTGCAGAGTTCTGACCTTGCCGGCTGTGAGAGCGGAAGCGTCCAGAGACGGCGGAGCAGAAGAGAAGCCAGCAGCTCGCTAGAGGAAATGGAATCCAGACGCGGATACCCAGAACCAGGCACTGCTGCCTGGTGGTGCCGGGAGCTTGCTATTTTCTGCGACCAGCTGGAGGCCAGGATTGTGCGACGGCTCAGAGAAGAACGCACGGAGCTCCTGGAAATGGCTGCGGCGGTGCGGACCTATGAGGAGAGTGCCGCGCGGAGCCTGCCGGATCGAGCGGCGACGACGATTCAGACCCCGATGGGTGAGTCCGGTGTTGCCCCGGCTAGAACAAGAGCCCCGACCCTAGCTGCTACGACCGCGGTCCCAGAGGAGGCGCCCGGTGCGGCGATGCTGAGTGAGGCCGCAGCCACGCTAGGTGCGGCCCGCCAAGCCCAGGCCGCTGCAGCGATGCCCCGCCTGTCCCGCAGGGCCCCGACCACCACGGCAGTGCTCATCCGTGCTGCAGGTGTGACGCTGACCCAGGCTGCCACCCTGCTGAACCCGGTCCGCCAAGACCCCAACGCAGCAGCGACGCTCGTCCGCGCCGCAAGTGATATGCTGAACCAGGCCGCAGCCCCGCCGGGTGCGGCCCGCCAAGCTCCGATCACTGCAGCGACGCCCGACTCAGCCTGCACGGACCCCATCGAGGCTGCGACGCCTAGTGAGACCGCGGCTGCAGTGTCCAGTCCGGCCCGCCAGGATCCGGCCGCGACAGAAACGCCAATTCAGGCCGCCGCCATGCCAGGCGCGGCCCGCCAAGACCAGTCCGCCGCCATACAGGGCGCGGCCCGCCAAGACCAGGCCGCCGCCATGCCAGGCGCGGCCCGCCAAGACCAGGCCGCCGCCATACAAGGCGCGGCCCGCCAAGAAGAGAAGACTACCTCATCATTTTCCCCGGCCTGCAAGGCCAGAGCAGACACCGCTCCCCAGTCCAGAGAGGTCCCTGCCAGGAAGACCCTGATAGGAGAGGACCCCGAATACTGGAAGCTGAAGGCTGATCTGGAGGCCCAGTTCCCGCAAGAGATGGTGGATCGGTACCTGCTCCCTCCGCATACCCCCAAGGAGATTCAGGCAACCCCTGCAGCCGCGCCAGAGAGCCCACCGCCCAGACCAGCTGAAGAGAGCCCATCCCCAGCACTGCCACAACCAGAGTGCAGTGAAGAACTAAGGGGGAGAGGAGGCCAGGAAGCTGAGGGGCTGACTCTGACTCCAGTGCCACCAGCAGTGGACCCATACCCAGAGCCGGAGATGCTGCCCTATTCCCGCTGGGAGGAGGAAGACTTGACACCGTCAGCAGATGAAGATCAACCCAAAGACCTCACCTGGGAGCCTGCAGGCATGAACCCAGCCCGCAAGACACGGCGCAGCAGATCAAAGTATCCTCCAACACCACAGTCTCCAGAGCAGAGAGAGGTCACGGCCAGAGACCTGGAGGAGAAAAGGTGCCTAAGAAGGTCCCAAGCCCAGGCTAGAGGACCCCTTTACAGAGGGATAGTAGAGGACTTCAACTTGAAAAGCGGATACGGCTTTATTGTAGTAAAAGGAATAAAAGAGGGCATATTCGTAAATCGGAGAGATGTTCAAGCCCACCTGCCCAGAGGACATTCAGGCAGAAATTTGAAAATTGGAGACTTAGTACAGTTCACCCTGCATCAAGGAGAAAGGGGCTACTATGCCTTAGACGTAGCACCATGTCCCAGACAAGAAAGACAAGAAAGACAAGAAAGAAAAGACAGAGATACAGAAACAGATACAGAAAAAGAAACAGACGAAGATCAAGAAAGGAAAGATAAAGAACCTATAGATGAAACAACCACAGACAAAGATCCTACAGATGAAACAACCACGGACGACGACGGAGAGCAAGAAAGTCACAGGTGCCAGTGCCCAACGTGCCCACGCCCTAGTGAACAAGAGGAGTAAAGTAAAGGAAAGTAAGAAGTTACTGTTTTGACCAGTTTTGAAAAGTTTTGTTTGCAACGTTTAAGAAATGCGCCCACAAAAACTATTGTGAGAAATAAACTTTAAGGCTATGAACTTGCTATAGCCACAAACTCTCGCAGTGTAAATAGTTACACCAGTGGCACCACCACCAGGGCCAGCCTGTTTAGGGGCTTGGCTCGTCTGCAACCAGGGGGGGCCCGTCCGTAGAAAAGGGCCTTGGCTCACCTGCGACCAGAGAGCACGCCTGTTTATGGGGCCTTGGCTCACCACCACAAAGAGGGTACCTGGCCAGCACCAACTGTGGAGGCCGCCTCTGCATCCTGCCAGAAGAGGCTGAAGGCGCGGATCCACCAGGCCAGGTATACCCTGAAACCACCAGCCCATGTAAGCCGCCTCTACATCCTGCCAGAAGTGGCTGAAGTCGCGGCCAACGGGAGAGGAAGATTGGAGGAAAGGTCTGGGGAAGTAGATGGCCCAGACCTGGTTACCAACAGGACCGGTGACCTGCCTCCTGAGAGGGTTTTGGGTGGGTTAACGGACTTGTGGGTGGAGGGTGGTGATGTCTGATACCTGGTGGTTTTAAAAATGTTTTACATGTTTTAATGTTTTATGCATTTTAAAATGTTGTCTTGCAGCCCGAGGACGTGCTGGTGATAACTAAGGGGGAATGTGGCGCCCCTGACCTGGTCAGGCACCACTGAGTACTGCACCCATGCTGGGGACAGTACAATACAGGTAATCCAGAAGGCTGACAGGGGTGTGGAACACAGGCGCATAGTGATCAGGTCTCACACATGTACCCATGAGAGGACCCCTGGGGATCCCAGGAGGGGGCAAGCCTTCACCTTCACTGGAATAGTGGAGGGGGTAGAGCCTCCATCTCCTCTCAAGGGGTGTGGTAAGAGAATCTGGTTGCTAGGTGGCGTAGGCAAGAACAGGAGAGGAGGAGCAGTGAGTCAGTTAGAGCAGAACTCCATAGGGCTCAGTGAGGAGCAGACCTGTGGGGCTGTTGCTGTCTAACAGCGCCCGCGCAGTGGCTACAGACGGGGGAGAACGGTCAACTAGGAGTGCTGCCTGAAAGCCAGCTTCAGCTAGAGAGTGCAACGGAGTGGGAAGTAAGGAGACTGCTAGAGAGCACCAGGCCCAACCGGGCGGCAGATCCCGAAGCGAAGATAGATCCAGCTTTCTTCTGCTAAACCTGCCGGTGTGGGGCTCTCAAAGCCCACACCACATCACCACAAAAGCCGCAGCCACGTAACCGCAAGTTAGGGCCCATAGGTCATAGGAGGCAAGAGGCTGGAGTGGCCTGGTCCGGGGAACAAGCATACGGCGAACGAAGGGGAGAGAGGCTGCAGCATCTTCCCTGGGTGACCCCCATAGGGACTCAAAGTCGGGGTCACCCCAAACCACCAAGGGCTAAGGAAGGCGAGTCAGTAGTCACCCTCATAAAGTCAGCCTGAAGGATACCTGGTTCCTACCTAGTTCATCTCAGCTACGCCCGGGTTACTCACCCTGCCACCTGAAGTGAGTAAAAACCCTGAAAGACATCCTGCCTGTGTGGTCATTCTGCGACTTGTGGTACTACAAACCTACACAGGGCCCTGGGGCTTGCCTCACTCTCAGGAGGCTCCTACATCTAACTGCACACACCATCAGCCCCAGGCGACCCTCAACCTGCAGTGGCGGTCCCTACTGGCCGCAATACTGAGAGTGGCGTCACGATCAAAAACAGAAGATTTCCTACCAGTGACGGAGATCCAGCAACGTGGAGTCCCTGAAGGTAACGCACCGACACCGATACAACACCTGTGGGGCTTCACAGTAACAAGACTTTTTGATGCAAAGAATTTGTCTATATGCACCGGCTGTGATCCGGAAGAGACTTTGACTGTGGGAAATTGGATCTATTTATGCTGCAACAATAAATAGACTGTTGGTGTGAACACGCTGCTGCCTCACTGCCTCACGTTTTTGCCCAAACAACGCTGCTACCTCACAAGGGTAATGTAATATTTATTACCGGAGAATGGCAATTTAGATCTGTTAATCAATGTGACAAATTTTTCTTAAAAAGAACCTGTCAGGAGCATTTTACTAAGTAAAGGACAGACAGGGCCATATTGGCACTGTTATACTGACTAAAATGATACCTGAAGTGAAGAAATTAGGTTTGTGTATTTTCTTTAACCTGTGTTTTGAAGTTTTCTCCTTTTCATATCTTCATGCATTGGGTTGGGCCTGTGGAAGGATTTTCAGATCTGTTTTGGCCCCTTCGTTGTCTTTTCTTCTTCCTTATTTAAATTTCGGACTGGCCCCATCATAGTGGTGGGCAGCGTTTGCGCAAATTGATCTCATGGTGGGATTCAGTAAAATGCCATCGGTGGCACAGAGGAATCTGCGCATGCGCAGGCGCAGGCACCATTCTATTGGAGACTACCACTACCAAGCTGGTAGTGATTAGGGATGAGCGAATGTATTCGCCACTATTCGGTATCCGACGGAAAACAGGCTATTCGCACCATTCGGTATCCGACGAATAAAACAACATCCGCTCCGATACTTTCAATTTCATTTCTGACTTCCTGGCGCCTGTTTTCCAGCCAATTGCCTCCAGGTCCGGCGTAATCCCCACGAGGTTGAGGTCAAGGTCGGGAGATCGAGAGAGAGAGACAGACTGAGCCGATACTGTTTCTGCTTTTTCCCCAGTCACCACAGCTCGCCGTTAGGTCCAACGTGAAATTATTCAGGTTATCCATAGACTTACATTACGCATCAAATATTCGCGAATAGTCGCGACCTATTCGTCGGATATTCGTCGAAGCGGATATTTTCATATTCGATCATCCCTAGTAGTGATCAATCTGGAAAAGCGCCGCCCTCCGCTAGGAGAGCGCCACAATGGAATTCAAATATGGAAGAAGAAAGGACACCCAGAGGCAGCTGAGGGGGCCAGAACATAGGTGAAAACCCTTCATCAGTCCCACCCCGATGCACGAAGATATGAAAAGACAAATACTTCATAAGCAGATTAAAGAAAATACACAAAACATATTTCTTCACCTTATGTATCATTTTAATTAACATGACAGCCCCCTTATGGCCTTGTCTGTACTTTACTTAGTAAAATGCTCCCGACAGGTTCTCTTCAACACAAAAATGAAACCTAAAAATGTGTGTACATCAGTTTTATATAATAAATATGGAGCTATGATATTATTTCTTTACAATTTCTTCTAATTTCATGTCCAGTTTGCACCTGTTCACATTTGTCTGTTAGGAAGTGACGTCAGTTTTTAGATTATAGGGTCATGCCTTCTAACTGAGCGTTCCGTCCCACCAGTTTAAGGTGACTTTTAAGATTTTATGAGGCATTTTATGTAAAATGAAGTATAACGAATCTTTTTAGATAATTACACATAAAACGCAGATTTTACAACTATTACGTGAGATCGTTTTATGAGGTTTTTTTCCTCCCTTTTCCAGAACGGACGTGTACGGCAAGTATTAGCCTGTAATTCATATCCATCTGTGGCCTAATAAAGTTACAGAGTTCTGTATTTAGTAAAACTTATTTTACTCAATGCACTGCTCATAAACAATGTAAAGGCTGCGTTAAACGCAGCGATATCGCTAGTGATGTCGCTGGTGAAAGCACCCGCCCCCATCGGTTGTGCGTCACAGGTAAATCGCTGCCCGTTTTGCACAACATCGCTAGGACCTGTCACACACACTTACCTGCCCTGCGACGTCGCTGTGTCCGGCGAACATCCTCCTTTCTAAGGGGGCGGTTTGTGCGGCGTCACAGTGACGCCACACGCAGCCGTCCAATAGAAGCAGAGGGGCGGAGAGCCATTTCTCATTGACTTCAATGTTAACAAAACGCAAGCAAAATGGCAAAAACAATTGACATTCTGCTTCTTTGAACGCATGGTTTTTGCCACAAAATATGCAAATTAAACGCTGCGTTTGGAAACGCAAAGTGCGGTCAGGAAATCCACATTCTCCATAGGCTTTGCTGGAAAATCAAAACGCATGCCTTTTGGCATGAAAATGCTGCAGTTCAAAACGGACCTAAAATGCACCTGAAACGCAAGTGTCCTGAGGCTATGTCCGCACTTTGCTTTTTACCTGCTTTTTACCTGCTTTTTCAACTGCAGCGTTTAATGCCAAAATACATGCGTTCTGCTTTTCAAGCTTAGTCTATGGGAATTTGGGTTTCTTGTCCGCACTGTGCAGTTCAAAACGCAAATGGCAAAAACAATTGACATGTTGCTTATTTGAAAAGCGATGTGTCACTTACTAGGCTGCTTGCTATCACCAGGATTTTGCTATGTAATCTGAGAGCAGCATAATGTAGGGACTGACAGCCTGATTCCAGCGATGTGTCACTTACTAGGCTGCTTGCTATCATTTTGATAAAAATCAGTGTTTTCTCTGATGCAGATCTAGCAGTTCTCTGAATGCTGAGCTCTGTTTAACCCCACCCACACCACTGATTGACAGGTTTCTGTGTAAACCATGCATAGGATAGTGAAAAGAAAGACAGATCTCATGATTAGGCCGGAGTCACACTTGTGAAAGACTCCTGCGAGTCTGATATCACATCACCTGGCACGGCCGCACTCTCTCCTGACAGGAGCAGGTCGGCTGCATGTATTTCTATGCAGCTGAGACGCTCTTGTCTGGAGAGTGTGCAGCCGTGCCGGGTGATGCGATGCGAGACTCGACCAAGTGTGACTCCGGCCTTTTTGAGGTCTACATGGCGGCAGTTTTGATAGTCCTCGCTAAAATAATCTCCTGTGTGTTTTATCAAAACTACAGCAAGCAAACCAGTAAGGCTACTTTCACACATCCGGTTTTTGCTCTGCGGCACAATACGGCGTTCTGCGCTGTGGCGCATTTTTCAATGCATGCCTATGGGCACCAGATGCGGCGCGATGCGGAAAAAACGCATCCGGCCGCCGCATGCGTTTTTTTCCACTGCGCATGCTCAGTAGCGTGCCGCAACCGGAAAAAAAAGGACGGGCCGCATGTAAAAACGTATGCAAAGGATGCGGTGTTTTCGCCGCATCCGTTGCATAGGTTTCACAGCCGGATTGAGCCGCAGTGCTCAAACCGGATGTGTGAAAGTAGCCTAAGTGACACATCACTGGAATCAGGGTCTCTACCCCTACATTAGGTTGCTTTCAAATGAGGTAGCAATAATCTGGTGACAAGAGTCTCTGTAACGTCTATTAATGATTTACCGGAAAAGTAATACGAGACAAAAATAATCAACTGTGGAATTCATTCCACTCGGAAAAAGGTCAAACGCAATCATAAAGGTATAAGCAGAACCTTGAAAATTAGATATTTTTTTAATCCTTTCAATTAATGGGCGTGGGATCTGTTTAATTTCGAGCCCTGTTTATTGTATTACACCGCTCAATAGGAACAATGGCCATGAGAGTCCGAAAAGGCGGGCTAGGTAATATTTCAAAGTCCGTGCCTTTGTTTGCCATGTTCTGGTCCTATGAAATCAAACATAGTGAAAGGAGCTAATTCTTTCCCCTGACATGGCAACATTTCAAGAAAAGCTTAGATTACCGCCAGCTGATTGCAAATCTTCAGCGGTTTCGTTCTCAAGGACCTTTGCCGACATCGGGATCCCATAGGCGGTCAGCCAGGAGGACACCGTACCAAAACATCCCCCGAAATTCTGCAGCCATATACTTTATATTAAAATCCTAGCATGCAACACATGTAAAATGTCAGATATATCCAACATGATCACTGGCGGCAACAAAGCGTATCAAGCTCTTCTGGTCTGACCCTTGGATTTTTCGAGCTTGTATGTGATATCCTCAAATCGGGGCCAAAAAATGCACAGTACTAAATTTCTCTCCGTCAAATATGTGCAAAGCTCACCCCGGCTTGCCAACTGGCCCAGAATACAATCCGGGGTTAAAAGCCGATGCTGAACTCATAGATTCAATATCTGACATATTTGTTTAACTTATGTCTGCTATTTTCCCATCCTCTGCCAGACGTGACCTCAAGATCTCAAATATGCGTGAATTAACTGCACAAACTCTGCAAACGGACGCCAAAAACGATAGGGCTGCGCGCGAGCCGACATCCGAGAGCGTGCGGGATGTTGTCCTTATAGCCTACTATTTTCCAGGCAGGGCAGACATTTATAAAAGTAATGAATGATGTATCTGATTCCAGGCAGACATACAGCATGAGGATGGTCAGGATGTGCGCTAATACGGTATCTGCCCCCGATAGGACATTTTTGACCCATTGGATCTTGGAATTGACCTGGAAAAATGGGCAAGTGGTGAGAAGAACCACTGTCATACACATTACACATACACACAACACAGTATACAGCGAGCGAGCACACTGCACACTGTACACAAGCACAGAGGTAGATTCATGGAGAATATGTGCTAGCGAGTACATTAGTGCACACTCTGCACAAACAAGCACACAAGGACATTAACAGACAATATATACAAGTGAGTATATTACTGAACATTATACAGTGTGTCCACCCATATCCTGTCCACCGCCATTAACTTGAGAACGGCGGCAGCTATAGGCATAGAAGTGGTGTCTAGGTATAGTAAAGTAGCCATGCGCTACGCAATGAAACCACCTATAGCGCCACCTGGGGGAAAACAGCAGAGTTAGCATTTTTATCTCGAAAACGGAACAAGATAGAGAAAAAAGTGAATTACAAAGTTGTAGGGCATCATCAATTCAATACGAATCAACACCTTGCATACAGAAATGCTGTGATTAGAACGTGTAAAACTCACAAGGCTGCGGACGTGAAGCGATACCTCATGGAGACCTTCCTACAAGTCATTGGGTATGGTGGCTGTGTGGAGTGGCCTCCACGCTCACCTGACCTGACCCCATTGGACTTCTTTCTGTGAGGTCACATCAAACAGCAGGTGTATGCGACCCCTCCACCAACATTGCAGGATCTACGACGACGTATCACAGATGCTTGTGCAAACATGTCACCTACCATATTGCATAGCGTGCAGCCAGATACAGTATGCTGTGCAGAGGCCAGATGTGCATTGCAGCTGACGGGGGCCACTTTGAGCATCAAAGTTACATGAGCGCCATATGCGTGACCAGCATTCAATGTTTTTGGGGGGGGGATCATAGGTTATATGTCACAGCATTTCTGTATGCAAGGTGTCGATTCGTATTGAATTGATGACGCCCTACAACTTTGTAATTCACTTTTTTTCTCTATCTCGTTCCGTTTTCGAGATAAAAATGCTAACTCCGTTGTTTCCCACCAGGTGGTGCTATAGGTGGTTTTATTGCGTAGCGCATGGCTGCTTTACTATACCTAGACACCACTTCTATGCCGATAGCTGCCGCCGTTCTCAAGTTAATGGCGGTGGACAGGATATGGGTGGACACACTGTATACAAGTGAGCATAATACTGCAAAATATATAAAGTGAGCATAATAACACACTATATACAAGTGAGCATAATGCTGCACACTATATACAAGTGTATATTGCCGCACTATAAAGTGAATAATTGCACAATAAAGAAACAGCACAATATAATGCATACAAGTGTACACATTACCATATACTGTATCCAAATGAGTACACTACCGAACACTCTGCTCGCGTAAGAATAAACATGTATATAAAGTGAGAAATGACTGTATTCTTTACATAAGTAAGCATACACCTGCACACTAGACAAGTGAGTACACCAGGGCTCTCTAGACACAAATAGGTATACTACTTTACACTATGCAAAACGTGTCATAGTAAGACACACTATATGCAGACTAGTATATTGCCGCAGACTATATATATACTGTAAGTGAATGATTTACAGAACATTATCATCAAAGGAGCAAACTGCAGAAATAAGTGCACACGTGAACATGGTATATTACCACAAATGAGTGTACACAGCACAGTGAGTACATAACTGCATGCTATATGGCCCTATAATTCACCACTGAAAAATACATACATGTCAGTAGTGTGTGTACTGGACAGAGAAAGCTGGAGCCGCACACTGTCCGGATACAACATGGAACACATTTGTGGTGCAGACACCATGTATCTGACCGGCTCATAAAAAGCTGCAGGCTCAGGAATGTGGAGGACAGAGCTATAAACATGCACACGGGCCGCAATATAACAGCAGGGGCTCTGCACTGCAAGAACAGCAAGAAAAGCCTCCACATTGCCTATGACATCATTAAAACATTAATGATGTAAAAATCAGACACAAAGAAACAAAAAACGAGAAGACTGTGTGTGGGATGGAAATGTATCAGTAAGGCTACTTTCACACATCAGTTTTTTTGCAATCAGGCACAATACGGAAAAAAACGGGTAAAACGGATCCGGTACCACATCCATTTTATCCCCATAGATTTGCATTGTTACCGGATTGTGCCTGATGGCTTTGCGTTACATCCGTTTTTTTCCGGATGCGGCAAAATTAAAGCAGCGGCCGGAGGCAACGTATCTTGTAACGTTTTCTTGTCCGGCAAAAAAAACGCATCGCGCCACGGCGTGTTTTACAATGGAAGCCTATGGATCGGGTGGATTCAGCCAGCTTCCGTTTCCGTGCGCTCCTTCAATGATGCAAAGGCAGAGCTGCCTCTACTGGCACCGTCAGAAGGCGCACAGTTTAGAACAGTGGTGTCACATATTCCTGACGACTGAACATTAGGGTACGGTTCCACTAGCGTATACCTTGTGATGCGAAAGCATTGGAAGCGTTATGCTAATGACCCTCTGTTGCGAGCATCAGCCGAGGGTCATGCGACTGTGATGCGATCTTGCGATTTGATCACAGCTGCGGAGATGAGGGAGGAGGCAGCACTTTCTCCCCATCTCCTCCCCGGCCTGTCTCTTTGTATAACGCACTGCAGTCGAATGACATGCGAGTGCAGTGCGATGTTTCACACGCACTCATAGACTTGTATAGGGGGTGCGTGAGCAGAGACTCGCTGCCAAACATAGCATGCTGCGATTCATTTCTCATGCCGATATGGGATGAGAAATCAACCGCAGATGGACGCTGCCCTATAGTTTTGAATTGGTGCCAGCACAATCTGATGTTTTATCGGATTGCACTCGTCTGTGCAAAACGCAAGTGGTACCGAGGCCTTAGAACAATCCTTTAACCTGGTTATAAGTAAGAATTAGGGTATGTGCATACGATCAGGACTCACTGTGTCCTGGACGCAGCAGGTCCTGACCTGCGTGCCCGCGAGTTTCCTCCGCAGGCCAATGCAGGAGACCGCAGCTGCTTGTACCCACGATCAGGGTTCAGTGCGCTGCCGTCTCTCGCTTTTGTTCACCCTACGGAGGACGCATGTGATTCCGCAGCAAACAATTGACATGCTGCGGTCTGGAAAGACGCTCCGCAGATCAGTGTTTGCTGCAGAAAAAACAAGCACAGTGGGTCCGGGATTTCTAGAAATCCCTCCACTGTGCTTGTACTGTATAACGCAACATTTTGGACGCACCTGAAGCATGCTGCATCCAAAACACTGCAAACACCGATTGTGGGCACGGAGCCTTATTTATGAACACAAAAAGTTACACTTTTCAGCACTAAACCGGGACATTCCTCAGGCCAGAGGAAGGGATTTTTTTTTTTTACCACTCTAAGGCTTTGTGCACACAGTGCATTTTTATTTTGTTTTTTTGTTGCATTTTGAGTACAGTTTTGTCACAAAACTGCAAGCAAATCCTAATGCCAGCAATGTCAATGAGAATCCTGAAGTTTTGTGCAAATGTTGCTTTTTTCCCCTTACAGATTTCGTGCAGAAATAAAACTGCAGCATGTCAATTCTTTTATTAAAAACACATTGGACAAAAAGTATGCAAAAAAAAAACCAAACAAACATGAAAACTGCACTGAAACCGTGGCAAAAAACGCAGTTTTTCCTTCCAAGAGATGCAGAAATGGTGCAGAAAGTTCTGCAACCAAATACTCAACATGCTCTCTGAGCGCAAATCCTAAATCTATCTTCACATGTTGCTTTTGTGCTGCTTTTTTCAGCAGCAAAACCTGCTCTCTGCAGTAAAAAAAAAGCTGCTTCCAAAAAGCAGTTTTTGCTGTGTTTTTTTTTGCTTTTTTTTAACTGTGTTCTAAGTGTGTCATTTGTCTAAAGTACATGTCAGGACAAAGTTAATTTAATTCACCACAAAGGCAGCAAAAAAGCAGCAAAAAATGCAGGAAAAAAGCAGCAAAATGTAGTAAAACAATGCAGGAAAAAAAGCAGCAAAAACACAGGGGAAAAAAGCAGAAAATAAAAAGGCAGGAAAAAAAGCAGAAAAACACAGCAAAAATGCAGGAAACAAAGCAGCAACAATGTAGTAAAACAATGCAGGAAAAAAAGCAGCAAAAACACAGGAAAAAATGCAGAAAATAAAAAGGCAGAAAAACACAGCAAAAATGCAGGAAAAAAGCAGCAACAATGTAGTAAAACAATGCATGAAAAAAAGCAGCAAAAACACAGGAAAAAATGCAAAAAATAAAAAGGCAGAAAAAAAAGCAGAAAAATGCAGGGGAAAAAAGCTGCAAAAACACAGGAAATAATACAGGAAAAAAGCAGAAAAAAATGCAGGAAAAAAAAAGCAACAAAAACACAGCAAAAAAATGCAGGAAAAAAGCAGCAAAAATGAAGGAAAAGAGGGCAAAAAATGCAGGAAAAAAGCAGCAAAAATGCAGAAAAAAAAGTGCAGGAAAAAAGCAGCAAAAATGCAGCTGTATTTTTGCACTCTCATTGGTTTCAATTGTGAAAAAAACTGCAAAAAAAGCTGAAAGAATTGAACCCCAGCAGTTTTCCAGTTCAGTCAGGAAAAAGAAAAGCGTGTACGTGTGCATGAGATTTCTGGAATCTCCTAGCTTTTTTTAGTACTGTAAAAAGTTTCTTTTTACTTGCATAAAACTCATCAACATCATCTTGATTCAAAATAGACCTCTTCCCAGTCTCCCAGTGCTTACAAGCTCAATAAGAAGAAGCTTGTAAGCACTGTGCATACTCCGATTATATATATATTTATACAGTATATATATATATATATATACATATATATATATATATATACAGTATATATACTGCTCAAAAAAATAAAGGGAACACTAAAATACCATTTTGTTGTTTAAGTGTTCTCTTTTATTTGAGCAGTGTATATATGTATATATATACAGTTAGGTCCAGAAATATTTGGACAGTGACACAATTTTCGCGAGTTGGGCTCTGCATGCCACCACATTGGATTTGAAATGAAACCTCTACAACAGAATTCAAGTGCAGATTGTAACGTTTAATTTGAAGGTTTGAACAAAAATATCTGATAGAAATTGTAGGAATTGTACACATTTCTTTACAAACACTCCACATTTTAGGAGGTCAAAAGTAATTGGACAAATAAACCAAACCCAAACAAAATACTTTTATTTTCAATATTTTGTTGCGAATCCTTTGGAGGCAATCACTGCCTTAAGTCTGGAACCCATGGACATCACCAAACGCTGGGTTTCCTCCTTCTTAATGCTTTGCCAGGCCTTTACAGCCGCAGCCTTCAGGTATTGCTTGTTTGTGGGTCTTTCCGTCTTAAGTCTGGATTTGAGCAAGTGAAATGCATGCTCAATTGGGTTAAGATCTGGTGATTGACTTGGCCATTGCAGAATGTTCCACTTTTTTGCACTCATGAACTCCTGGGTAGCTTTGGCTGTATGCTTGGGGTCATTGTCCATCTGTACTATGAAGCGCCGTCCGATCAACTTTGCGGCATTTGGCTGAATCTGGGCTGAAAGTATATCCCGGTACACTTCAGAATTCATCCGGCTACTCTTGTCTGCTGTTATGTCATCAATAAACACAAGTGACCCAGTGCCATTGAAAGCCATGCATGCCCATGCCATCACGTTGCCTCCACCATGTTTTACAGAGGATGTGGTGTGCCTTGGATCATGTGCCGTTCCCTTTCTTCTCCAAACTTTTTTCTTCCCATCATTCTGGTACAGGTTGATCTTGGTCTCATCTGTCCATAGAATACTTTTCCAGAACTGAGCTGGCTTCATGAGGTGTTTTTCAGCAAATGTAACTCTGGCCTGTCTATTTTTGGAATTGATGAATGGTTTGCATCTAGATGTGAACCCTTTGTATTTACTTTCATGGAGTCTTCTCTTTACTGTTGACTTAGAGACAGATACACCTACTTCACTGAGAGTGTTCTGGACTTCAGTTGATGTTGTGAACGGGTTCTTCTTCACCAAAGAAAGTATGCGGCGATCATCCACCACTGTTGTCATCCGTGGACGCCCAGGCCTTTTTGAGTTCCCAAGCTCACCAGTCAATTCCTTTTTTCTCAGAATGTACCCGACTGTTGATTTTGCTACTCCAAGCATGTCTGCTATCTCTCTGATGGATTTTTTCTTTTTTTTCAGCCTCAGGATGTTCTGCTTCACCTCAATTGAGAGTTCCTTAGACCGCATGTTGTCTGGTCACAGCAACAGCTTCCAAATGCAAAACCACACACCTGTAATCAACCCCAGACCTATTAACTACTTCATTGATTACAGGTTAACGAGGGAGACGCCTTCAGAGTTAATTGCAGCCCTTAGAGTCCATTGTCCAATTACTTTTGGTCCCTTTAAAAAGAGGAGGCTATGCATTACAGAGCTATGATTCCTAAACCCTTTCTCCGATTTGGATGTGAAAACTCTCATATTGCAGCTGGGAGTGTGCACTTTCAGCCCATATTATATATATATAATTGTATTTCTGAACATGTTTTTGTAAACAGCTAAAATAACAAAACTTGTGTCACTGTCCAAATATTAACCAAAAAAAGGGACCAAAGATCCATATCTGTTTAAACTTTAAGCAGTGCAGATCCCACCATGTTACTCGTATATGAAACCAAAAAAGGTGTTTCTGCAAGTAAGGACTTATCAATAATTCATGCAATATCCATCACGATTAGAAAAAAATATCAAATTTTATTCAGTCATAATTGAAGTACAATATTATATTATTTTATTAAATGCTGGTATACACAGAATTTAAAAGAACCCTACCCCATAAAAACAAACAAAGAAACAACTGGTGCGTTGTGGAACAGTCATAGTATCAAAAAATTCATATATCATACATACATATAAGTTCCTGGGTATAAATAGGCAAGGGCGCATCCGATGATTGCCCACAACTATAATGGAGTGCCACTTAAACTCAAAAAGTTTAAATCTTAAACCTGCAGTTTGCATTTCATATTGCGGCCAGATCTATAATTCATAACCGTATGGGTGGAATAAATAATAGGATTAAGCTGTTTTTTAGTTGACAAAATTTATATATATATCATTTATGGGAAACAAAACACAATGTTCAAAGGCAATATATATATATAGTTCAATCCAATACACAGGGGCACAAGGCTTCCCGTTAAAGGTAAAGAGGTTTTCCAAATATTAATGAAATTGTGTTATTACAAAGGATAAATCCCAACATTTAAAGATATTTTATCAACCTGATATTTACCTTATATCAAAGATAAATCACACCCATTAAGGTTGAAATAATTCAGAGGGTCATAATTAATATACCCAAATGGTGGACCACAACGCCCAGCACCTCAATGTAAACACTGGTGCGCTATGGAACAACCATAGTATCAATAATTCCCATATCGCATATATAGATATAGATTCCTGGGTGTAAGTGAATAAGGACACCTCCAAAAGTTACCCGCAAGGTCTTATATCAAAGGCAAAACCACCTCCATTAAGGTTAGAATAGTTCAAGGAGCCATGATTTGTATACCCGGATGGCGGACCACAACGCCCAGCACCTCGACGCGCGTTTCGCCTCTCGCTTCGTCAGGAGGTGCTGGGGTAGCCGTGGGGTCACTCATATATAGTAAGAGCCCACCTGGTGTCTAATTCGGCGCGCGCCGCACAGCGGAGGTCGCATCGTCCACTTCCGCCGGCGTCCCTGGACCTAACTGTACATATATATGAAATATCAGTTGAACCAAACATAAGTAATAAGTTGAATATTTTTTCGATTCCTATCTTCAGACTCATTTATAGGGATACCTCTTGAACCTTTATAATGTGCAGCTTTTAAACACATTTTTTTTTATAAATTTGTTCTATTAATTCCAATAAATATTAATATTTTATCGTGATCCAAATATGTTTGGTATTTTATTGAAGTTGTAGAACAGATGCAAACAATATGTCATCATATCCAAATTTTAATTTATTTTTTTTTGCACAGGATAATCCTGTTTGATGATAAACCTTTTTCTTTTTAATCTCTCATCTTTGATTTCTTCGCTTGTTACACAGGGCAATTATTGTTTAAAGAGCTCATTATAATTCAGATTAAAATAATAATTACTCCATGTAAATCGACCCTAGGGCTACAAGACAGGATTTACTGTAGCAGCAATATGAGAGGGTTTAGAAAGTTGCAAAACCAATAAGGGAATCCATCAATCAACGGACTGTCAGTGGATTCAGCCGTGAATCTAACCATAGATGGACGACCAATACACCAATAATGAGGATGACGGCTATTAACCGTAACTTCCCGCCAGTCCAATATAGCAAAGAATCCGGCAGTCAAAATGTGTTGCAAACACATTTTGAGTGCCGAATTTTCTACATTGTGATATGGAGTGGGACTGCCCCTGTTGACTATATCGGAGTGCACAGTGTGCTGATATAGTTAATCTCTGTGGCACAGAAGGAACACACAGATCTCTGTGCACTGTCACTCTCTGTTCTCTATACCCCAGGGACTACTTTGGACCCATTATACAGTGTGAAAGCTAATATTAGGGTCAATATCCAGTTTGGGGGCCACAATGGGAACCATTAAACAGTGTGTTGGGTACTGTGGGGGCTATTATACAGTGCGGAGGCCATTATACTGTATAGAGGGTTGCTTTAAGCCCATTATATTGTGTAGAGGAAAGCTGTGGGCCCATTGTACTGTGTATAGGGGAGCTGTAGGTCCAACATACTGTACATAGGGAACTGTGGGGGCATCTTACTGAGTATAAAGGAGCTGTGGGCCCATCATACTGTGTATAGGGGAGCTGTTGTGGGGGCATCTTACTGTGTATAGGGGAGCTGTGGTAACACTATACTGTGTATGGGGGAGCTGTGGGCCCATTGTAATGTGTATAGAGAGCTATGAGCCCATCATACTGTATATAGGGGAGCTGTGGGTCTACCATACTATCTATAGGGAGGCATGGGCCCATCATACTCTATATAGGGGAACTGTGGGTCTACCATTCTATGTATAAGGGAGCTTTGGGTCCACCATACTGTATATAGGAAGCTGTAAGTCCATCATCCTGTATATAGGAGATATGTGGGCCCATTATACTGTGAATAGAGGAGCTGTGGGCCCATCACACTGTGTATAGGGGATCTATAGGTCCATGATACTCTTTATAGGAGAGCTGTGGGCCCATCATACTGTGTATAGGGGAGCCATGGGCCCATCATACTGTGTATAGGGGAGCCGTGGGCCCATCATACTCTGCATAGGGATTTATTCACTGGATAGTTGATAACTGCTGGATCAGAGCTGCCCACCCCATCATCTTCATCAGTCCATAGACTTTGACTGGAGTGGCAATAAAATCTAAGGACAATGGACTCCCATTCTGGTGATTGGTCTCTGTTATTATCTATTCAGTGAAAAGGTGATTACATGATATTACTGGATTACAACTAATGGTGAAATCTGGTCAACAAAATCTCCTAATATGTTATAGACACATGAGGGAACATTGTAATTGTCTTGTCATCTTCTGAAATGTAGTATACATGGTGGCCATTAAGAGGGAGATTACAGAGACGGGGGTGACTAATCGGTCGTAGACAGAGACAAGGCCTCTGATAGATCTGATATATTAGTAGATAGTATCGGTGGAGTTCAATGTCGTGAGAGTCCTACTAATCAGCATAAACTTTACTAAGTGCCTTGCTCCTGGACTTTAAGTGTGCAAACCTTCCAAAATCTGGTCCCAGATATTATTAACTTAGGTACAATAGTAACGTTAATGTACAAGTTCATCAGAAAGTCATGGAAAGAGTCCATTCCCATCACATCGAAGACAGAAAGATTACAAAGTACAAAGAACTAAATCATCGGTGAGAAGAGAGTAGAATCCGGTGTAGTAATATCCCCATTCCGGGGGCTGAAGACCCAATGTCAATGGGTTTCTCTGAACAAGTCCTGTTTTTCCTAAGAACACATCACTCTCTATGAATCTCCATGTTCAGTGGAATTTGCACATTTTTTACACTACACCGAGAGCACATTTTCTCCACATAGTTACCGATGTGACAGCTAACATGTCCTGCCAAACCCAACTGAAATGTAATCCGTCTTCTTGTATTTAAGGATTACTCACCTAAAAACACACTTTTCACATACAAGGCATTCATTCTCATGTGATGTCACAAATCCTAAAAACAACTAAAAAACTGTATGGGATTATCAATAAAGCCTGACCTCCATGTTGACCGTTAGACCTCCAAAGCTATCAACCCCCGAAGCCAGTATTGTGCTACTTTCTTAAAGGGGTTTATGGAAATCATGCTAAAAGAAATAAAACACTATCATCTGATAAATCAGCTTCTACTGCTATATTGGTAATCACTGCATTGCTGCAGTGGTCACATTGATGCACGGCTCGTCGTCGCTGCCGGAAGATACAAATATCAGGCAGGTAATATCGGCACTGGAACTGTGGGGTAATTATCAGGTCAGTTATTTTTTTTTATTTCATTGCATTTTCTTTTCCTAAACAGGAGCAGTGTAATGCTCGCCGCTGGCGTAGAGGCAGCGTGCAGGAATAGTGGACCCATTAAACCACAGGGGGGACTCGGACTTACCCTTTAGTGGGAGCGGCTCAACTAAGGGCCCACCGCAAGGTGGACAAGAGGTAACACTCCCAGGACAGTGACCGGGATAGTGGCAGCTGACCCCCAGGACAAAAGATGGACTCAGGTATAGACGGGTGCAGGTGGGGTGACCGAGACAGGCTGGACAGGTGAGTACAGACAGGTATGTGGGCACAGCAGGGATCGATTGGTATGGGAAGGCAGGTACTGGGTGATGGACAAAGGAGCTTGGGACCTGATAACTAGCTAGCAGACTGGTAGCCAAACTAACTAAGGACATTGTCCAGGCACCTTCACTAATGGGAGGGTACCTTAAAGAAGTGGTTCACGCATATTCATTATTGGCCACATCGATATTATGTTGAGAAACAAGGTTTCTGTCAAATACCTTGCATTGCCAATAGTGCCTGTGAGTGGCGCTATTGCGAACCGCCCTTTCTCATTGCCTGACCCCCAGGCTCCATAACTTCTGGCATCCGGTGATGGCATGTCAACTTCCTGTTCACCTGACACCACTGCGGCCGGCCCCAGTCTCCGTGAGCTACTGGGTTGTGGACGGAGTTTCATTCACCACTCATCACATCCCAGCATGTCTCCTGCTTGCAGCGCTCTGCTGTGAAGGAAGAGGGAGCAGGAAGATGATGGGCTGTGACACTGGACTGTGATGAGCGGTGAAATGACGCCCACAGCCCAGTCACTCAGGGAGACTGGGGCCTGCCTCACTTGACGTGACATCACCGGATCCCAGAGGTCAAAGAGCCCGGGGGTCACACGAAGGGGGTGAGTGTGGCACAATAGTGCCGCTCACAGGCACTATTGGCAACACAAGGTATTTGAGAGAAACATTGTTTCTCAACATAATATCGCCGTGGCCAATAATGAATATGGGTGAAACACACCTTTAAATGCATAGTAACTCTCAGCCATAGGCTGAGAGGCATTTCCTGGAGACAGCACACTGGCCCTTTAAGAGGTGGACAGGTGTGCACCCTAAGCACACTCCCAGGAGAGACTTGCGCTGTGCGTACAGGACCCGGGAGGGGAATGAGGCATGAGGATGACCAGGGGGGGGGAGGACATAACCTGGCTGGGGCGGTGAAGGCGGTGCTACAAGGGGAAGCTAGCTACTTATTCCAGCAGTGACCTCACCATTCATCTATACCCCAAAGCCTATATACTAGTATAACGACCACATATAATGACAAACAACTAGTAATGTAGTTGGCCCATCATCTGCTCAGTGAGACGGAATAAGGGCATAATAGAAGAACCAGAAGGTGCCAATATTGGTTGGAGAACTGGTGCACTCAACTCCCCACCCACTCGTCACACACACTGGTTTTGGTTGCAGCAGTAATTATTGTTGTAGCATAGTGAACAAGATGTCACCTGGAAGGAAATAGTCTCACTGAGGATCCAACCAGGCATGCCGAATCAGATGGCAACTACAGCAGAGAGACCACACGAAGAGGGAGGATAGGGAATCTCCCTTACCACAACAGTACCACTTCCCCTTGAGCGGGTGGTCTCGTGTGTGACTCAGAGACTAATAGATTGTAATTTGTTGGGATGGTTGTCATTAGTAGTAATGTTGAGCACTTTCAATAACTATGGAAGTGTTTCTTTTCTTTTGGTCCTTTACTTCATATTCTAACCCATAAAGGAGGCATTCATGGCCCAAATAGTTTTTTTGACTGCACCATATTAGATGGGTAAAATGTACAGCAAATGTCCCTTTTGTCATTAATGGGTGACAGTCAGGGGCGGAACAATCACGGTCGCAGGGATCGCAACCTTGCCCAGGGTTGCAGGGGGCCCATTGACCCCAGCCCCTGCTTCAGCTGGATGTGCGTGCGAAGTCGTCGGGTCCCTGCACTGCAATACACGCTGCCAGCCAAACTGAAGCTGGCAGCTATCATCGGTGTCCCCGTGACTGAGGCGGTACATGACAATGATGTCATACATTGCCATAGCACGTATGCCGATGAAAGCTGCTGGCTACCGCGAGCCAGCCATAGAGGAGGACGCCATGCCGCATGGCAGCTGGGACTGTGGTGAGTAAAGTATATAACAGGACGGGGACAGGAGAGGAACATATATAGCAGGAGGAGGATAGTATATACCAGGAGGGGGATATTATATACCAGAAAGGGGACAGTATATTCCAGAAGGTGGCCCTGCACAGTATATACCAGGAGAGTCACAGTATATACCAGGAGGGGTACAGTATATACCAGGAGGGGCCCAAGAGATGGACAATATATACAAGGAGGGGGACATATATACCAGGATGGGGGATATATTTACTAGGATTGAGGACATATTTACTAGTATGGGGGACATATATACCAGGATGGGGGACATAATAACAGGATGTGGAACATATATACCAGGATGGGGAACATATATACCAGGATAAGGAACATATGTACCAGAATGGTGGAGATATATACCAGGATGGGAAACATATATACCAGGATGGGGAACATATATACCAGGATGGGTAATATATATGCTAGTATGGGGAACATATATATCAGGATGGGGAACATATATATCAGGATGGGGAACATATATATCAGGATGGGGAACATATATACCAGGATGGGGAATATATATGCTAGTATGGGGAACATATATATCAGGATGGGGAACATATATATCAGGATGGGGAACATATATATCAGGATGGGGAACATATATACCAGGAAGGAGCCCAGGATGGGGTACATTAGTACAGGATCGGGAACATTACTACATAATGGGAGAGGGCAGCTCATACGTCTTTATAGGATTTAGGACACTAAATACATACATACATATACATGCATCTGACTAACATGCAGGGATGGGGGTGTCCAGGTCCAAATTTTGCCCTGGTGCCCATCAAACTCTAGTTATGCCACCGTTGACAGTTGATATGGTGTCAGTGCCTATTTGTACGGTGATACACTTTGTGATCAGTGCTTGTACCAGTCATGTAATTGTGAAGCCATATGACCTCTAACTGAAGAGTTGGAGAATGTAAAATTGCACAGTAAAGTTTGGTGTCATCCCCGAAACCCGCACAGACAGATTCCCTTAAGGCTACTTTACACACTGCGATATCGGTCCCGATATCGCTAGTGTGAATACCCGCCCCCATCTGTTGCGCGACACGGGCAAATCGCTGCCCGTGCCGCACAACATCGCCCAGACCTGTCACACATACTTACCTGCCCGGCGACGTCGCTGTGACCGGCGAACCGCCTCCTTTCTAAGGGGGCGGTCAGTGCGGCGTCACAGCGACGTCACGGAGCGGCCGCCCAATAGCAGCGGAGGGGCGGAGATGAGCGGGACGTAACATCCCGCCCACCTCCTTCCTTCCGCATAGCGGCCGGGAGGCAGGTAAGGAGAGCTTCCTCGTTCCTGCGGCGTCACACATAGCGATGTGTGCTGCCGCAGGAGCGACGAACTACATCATTACTGCTGCAGTAATGATAATCGAGAATGGACCCCCATGTCACCGATGAGCGATTTTGCACGTTTTTGCAACGATGCAAAATCGCTCATCGGTGTCACACTCAGCAACATCGCTAATGCGGCCGGATGTGCGTCACAAATTCCGTGACCCCAACGACTCCGCATTAGCGATGTCGCAGCGTGTAAAGCCCCCTTTACACCTTTTACAGTCTATCAACGTGAAGGCCATATTGAGTTTGCCTCATTTCAGATTCCGAACAGATTTTTTAGACGAGAAATAAATGAGGTCGGTGATAACTTTAGTTACTGCAGGTATATAGTGGATCCGCCTACAGAAACTCTTACTAATATTAGCAAATATAGTCTATTACTTTCAAAGCAAATTCATAAACCGAGCAGATGTCACCAGCCGTAAAAATACATCTGCAACTCATGTCAATGGGGCTGTTCATCTCCCACCACCGTGCATCAGCAAAACCACAAGACAGGAGAATTCAACGGAAAACCAGATGCGAACAACCAGTAGTTGGAGAGAAGATCCAGGGGAAGGAGGCAGCGATGAGTAATATGTTCTCATATGGTGAATCTCAGATAAGTACAGCCAAAATAAATGTGAATACGTAACAGAGGATTTTTTTAGTAAAATATAACATTCATCAGTATAGAAAAAATCTGTGATCATGACGTCTTCGGACACTCGGATGGGGTCAACTCGAGTAACGAGCATTAAGGAAGTCAATGGGAAACTCAAGAATTTTTCTGGAAGCCCCTTACAGGATGGATGGGGATGAGATCTCTCTCACTCTCGTCCCCGACCCTCCTATTAAGGTCTTCCGGTAGAAAGAGAGAGAATATGCCGGGCAGGAAATTGAGCACCAACATGATACTTGATAAGAGTACCGACCGTCTTGAGGACCCTGATACTCAATCAAGTATCGAGCAATGCCGAGCACTAGAAAAGTTGAAGATCATGCCCACTTGGCTAGCAAGACTGGATTTAAAGGGAACTTGTCACCTACTCACCTGTGGGGTGGTCCAATATGGTCCGGTTCGATGGACATCGCTGCTCTTGGGTCCGGCGCCTTCTCTATGCTTGTGATCGCCGTCCTCCTTGCTTCGTGTGGATGATGCATCCTATGTCATCCACACGGTGTCGTCCGTTTGGGCTCCTGCGCATGAGCACTTCTCTCTGCCCTGTTGAGGCAGAGCAAAATATTGTAATGCGCAAACTCAAGGAAAGGTCAAAGACCTCCCGCGCCTGTGCATTACAATACTTTGCCCTCAGCATGTCAGAGAGAAGTGCGCAATGGAGGGCGCTGTGGGGATTACATAGGAAGCATCATCCACACGAAACAAGGAGGACGGCGATTGCAAGGATAGAGGAGGCGTAGGACCCAAGAGCAGTGACGCCTATCGGACAGGACCATATTGGACCGTCCGGTAGGTGAGTGGGTGACGGGTTCCCTTTAAATACATGGAGAAGGGGTGATTACTCACAAAAGGGGTGCACAGGAACATTAGATAAACAAGACCAGATTCAGAACATTTATATAATGTAAAACAATCACATATTGACGGCAAGTGACAGGTCCACTATAAAGGCAATTTATTCTTTGTTTTGACATGGGAACTTTTGCACATGGTGGGGTAAATGAAGGGCTAAAGATTAAAACCTTCGCAGTCTCATAGACCAGCTCTTCTACTGCACGTATATTTCTATAGGACCATAATGGTGTACCAGCTTTTATGCACCTATATAGTGGAATGGCTTTCTTAAAAAAACACACCAGGCAGGAAAAAGTGGCACAAAAGCCACATAAACATTAAAAAATACAGAAAATAACATTGATAGAAGAGAATTAATAAATTGTGATATCAATATCAAAGATTAAATGCATGTTCTATGCAAATTGTTAACATCTTCCTGATTGGCGGTAAAGTAAATGATCAGCCTACATAAATGACATAAGGAGTCAAGTTTTGCATACAGCAACATGGAAGAGTCCAAAGAACAGAATCTCCAGTCCATGACCTTTACCCAACTAGGAACAGCGAGTCCGAGACGTGATATTATCAGTCTTGTATAACTGAACACCACCAATCTCTAAGATAATACTAATCCCCTGTAAATGCTGTGTATTTGGTCAACGAGGTGTCTGCTCATCTTCATCAAGAAAATAAGGAACAGGCATTATAATGGGGATGACTAAAGATAGGGAGGGATCAATAAAGGAAGGAAAAGCATCACAATTTTGCTGTGCAGAGCATCTTGCACACAGATGATGCTCTGTCGCACCTTCCTGAAATAAGGAGCCAGGAATGACATCTTTCTTTTGTGGAGAGCATTTTGCATTTGGAGATGCTCTGCTGTGTTTCTTTGAGCACTAGCTGGTAGGTTGTTTGACAGCACAGGATTCCATGCAGGTTCTAGGAGGGGCTGATTACTCATGTGTTCCACCTTCCTGGTAATTGCTTTGTTTCATTACTGAGCATGCTTTCTCAGAACCTCGCCAGTCGTACTCTCTGGTTCTGCAGTTGTGCTCTTGGCTTGTGTTTGTGCTTGTGTTCTGATCTAAGTTTCCTCATTGACTCCTCCCTGCCCGCCCCCTGTTCTTGTCATTACCTCCTGGCTTCTGACCTCGGACCTTTACCTGACCACGTCTCTGTCTGCTCCCTGAATCTATATGTACTTTCCTGCAATTCTGACCCTCAGCCTGTGACTTGACTGTATTTCTGATTACTCCAGTGCCCTGTCGTTACCTCCTGACCTGGGACCATTACCTGACTACGTCTCTGTCTGCTCCCTGAATCTATACGTACTTTCCTGCAATTCTGACCCTCAGCCTGTGACTTGACCGTGTTTCTGCTTACTCCCATGCCCTGTCGTTAACTCCTGGCTTCTGACCTCAGACTGTTACCTGACCACGTCTCTGTCTGCTCCCTGAATCTATACATACTTTCCTGGAATTCTGACCCTCAGCCTGTTATTTGAACGTGTTTCTGCTTACTCCCGTGCCCTGTCATGTCCTCGTGTTTCCTGACCCGGCTTGTCTGACTACCCTTCCGTCTACAATATCCGTAAGTAGTGTCTAGCATCACAAAAAGTATAAAGCAAGGATTACTTTTCGTCACTTTACTAATCAAAGCACTACCCTGGTCCGATCTGGTCTTCGGTACTATGCGGCACTTCGGCAACGACAGATATTTTGCAAATGATGAATCAGAATACAAAAGTTTCACAACCCCTTTTACACAAGGTGCAGGACTACAAGTTATCTGCGATAAAGACATTACGAGGGTCCTGGATGAACTTTCAGTTATTTCCAGCAGAATCAGAAAATCAGGAGAAGTGAATTATTACAGCAGATTTCCACACTGACATCTTTTCCCTACTTTCCTGTGAACCATTTGCAGCTATGATCGACGCTCCATGTGATGAAACTTTGCATAACAAGGTCAGGAGTCCACCGTCTGATTTACATGGACTTGTTTGTAAGCACTTTCCATTGATTCTTACCCTGTAGGTGGCAGGGAAGCGTCCTGGCTGGAGTTTTCAGACCAAGATCCCGAATCGTCCATTCCCCAGCAGTGTCCCTCGGGTGCTGAGAAGAGTCGTCCTTATTTCAGCCGCTGTATAATAAAATAATGGATAAGTAGCTGCTCCATGTCCCCCAATACCCCACTATTAACATATTGTCTCCAACATATTGTCTTCATGTTTACAACTTATCATGTAGCCCCCTACTCATTATGTCACCCAACAATATTACCCCTCCTGTGGATCTCAGTCAGCCATCAGCATGTTTCCCCATTATCTGCCCCCCTTTATATCACCTCTATGATTTCCTCTTTTTGATATTAGTTTCCCAATCATCATTGTAGACCCAATGTTATATCCTATCAAGACCTCCTCCCGTCACCTCCTTATTACTTCACCCCTCCTAATCACATTGGCAGAGCCTCTGGGGTGCCAGAACAGCAGAAACCCCCACAAGTGACCTCATTTTACAAACTGCACCCCTCACCCCATCTAATCATATCATTCCACCTGGATGACATTATCTTACCATTTTATTTTGTGCCACCCATGTTTATACTGTGGTATTTCTCTTTACCTTCTTACCTTTAATATCACCTCCTCTATCATATTTTCTATTATATATCATATATATTATATCATGCATTGTGCTTTGGGGTTTTTTGTTTGTTTTTTAATTCTGCCATACTCCTCAGGAGCTGTGGAGTTTTTACCAATGGGGCTACAGAATTGCCTAAAGACACCTTCTCCAAAGAATCTGTGAACCCCGCCCCCTTGGCAAAAAAACATAAAAATTTGCACTTTAATAAAAAGGGCCAAATTTGAAAGTAATTAACCTATTCTCACAAATAAACTTCTGTTATAAAAACATTTCTTTTTATTATTTGAAAAAGTGACATATTAAAACACTTCACAGATATGAAAGACAAAATTTCACCAACAAATGAACCAATAATAAAATTTCTCCCAAGGAAGGCCTTATACCTGAATACTAGCCATTGATGGGTATTATTCAGGTATAAGGTCATCCTTGGGAGAAACCTCATATCAATCCTTCAGTGTGACACCATTGCTTCTTCATGCCCTTATCAGCACATCCCTCATAGATGTCACATTACCCCCTCTTGTTCTATCAAAGACTCAGCATAAAACCATATCTTTATGTCTTCTTTTGCATCATTAATACCCCCTTATCAGCATATCCCTATACACAGCATGTCACCCCCTTCTTATCATACACACTCTTAGCATGTCACCCCCTTCTTATCATACACACTCTTAGCATGTCACCCCCTTCTTATCATACACACTCTTAGCATGTCACCCCCTTCTTATCATACACATTCTCAGCATGTCACCCCCTTCTTATCATACACACGCTCAGCATGTCACCCCCCTTTTATCATACACATTCTCAGCATGTCACCCCCTTCTTATCATCACACTCTCAGCATGTCACCCCCTTCTTATCATACCCAGTCAGCATGGCACCCTCCTCTTATCATATCCACTCTCAGCATGTCACCCCCTTCTTATCATACACACTCTCAGCATGTCACCCCCTTCTTATCATGCACACTCTCTCTCAGCATGTCACCCCCTTCTTATCATACACACTCTCAGCATGTCACCCCCTTATTATTTCTCAGCATGTCACCCCCTTCTTATCATACCCAGTCAGCATGGCACCCTCCCCTTATCATATCCAGTCTCAGCATGTCACCCCCTTCTTATTTCTCAGCATGTCACCCCCTTCTTACCCCTCAGCATGTCACCCCCTTCTTATCATACCCAGTCAGCATGGCACCTTCCTCTTATCATACACACCATCAGCATGTCACCCCCTTCTTATCATACCTACCCTCAGCATGTCACCCCCTTGTTATCATACACACTCTCAGCATGTCACCCCCTTCTTATCCCTCAGCATGTCACCCCCTTGTTATCATACACACTCTCAGCATGTCACCCCCTTCTAATCATACCCCTCCTGACACTGTGCACATGTCTATAGGCAAGTTTGGAAAAATTCCACTATCACATGCAAAATCAGAAGCTGCTCTTGGCAACAAAAGCTGTCAAACCCAAACTTTCTGCCTGTTCTCAGTTCCTACATGGAAACACATGCCTGACACTGTCCACATAAACCAGCAGCATGTGAGCTATAAATCAACACCCTGCAGAGCCCAGTCACTGGCATGCTGGTACTTGTAGTGCCAAAAGTGAGCTGAGCCCTTTATCACTGCCAGCTTGCCCCTTACAAGCATATATATCATAGGAGAGGGTATATAAGTTAATTAATGACATTATATCCAAAATTTGCACATTTCAGGCTTTAATATTATACACAGGACACATTTTTGATAGCAGTTGTTAGTAGAAGCATGAACTAAATGGGGAACAAAGCTAAATAAACCACATTGTGGCCAAGAATGGGTTAAATTAGATGCAGTTCCTAATATTTACAAACAGAAAGGGTCAAATAATAAATAGTGCAACAATGTATCACATGGGAGAGTGTAAGGGCCGCTTTGTTATTGGCAGGCGGGCACTTGTATCCGGCATATAAGGGGTTAACTCTGCCCAACTTTCCTCCCAGTGGAGTTCTGCGCTGGGTGAGAGTCCAGTGACATTAGTGCAATGCGCTGCACTTACCTCAGCTCTCCATGTGACCGCCTCCAGCGCAGGCTGCAGTGTGCCCGAGCAGCATATGGCAGAGCCCGGGCAGTGCCAGCAGCCGCTATCCTCCCCACCAGCACCACACCGAGCGCCGCTGTCCCGGGCAGACACTGACACCAACCTTGTGCGGAGACTCCCGGGAACAGAGCCGCCTGTGTGCGCCGCCGCCTGTGTGCCAGCCTCCGTGCCCCCGCCCTCCGAGATTACTGCAGCTTAGCATGCAAGCCGAGTCCTGCCCCGGCTCCGCTCCCGACACTCCCGGCAACAGCCACACTGCTGGCTCCCCGGAGCGGCGGCGAGGGCGGGGCAGAGGCCAAGCGGGGACCGCGCACACCTGAGAGGACACACACTGTACACTGCACACACACTGTACACACCTGGAGCACACACACTGTACACACCTGGAGCACACACACTGCACACACCTGGAGCACACACACTGCACACACCTGGAGCACACACACTGTACACACCTGGAGCACACACACTGACACTGCACACACACTGTACACACCTGGAGCACACACACTGTACACACCTGGAGCACACACACTGCACACACCTGGAGCACACACACTGTACACTGCACACACACACTGACACTGCACACACACTGTACACACCTGGAGCACACACACTGTACACTGCACACACACACTGACACTGCACACACACTGTACACACCTGGAGCACACACACTGTACACTGCACACACACACTGACACTGCACACACACTGTACACACCTGGAGCACACACACTGTACACTGCACACACACACTGACACTGCACACACACTGTACACACCTGGAGCACACACACTGACACTGCACACACACTGTACACACCTGGAGCACACACACTGTACACACCTGGAGCACACACACTGTACACACCTGGAGCACACACACTGTACACACCTGGAGCACACACACTGTACACACCTGGAGCACACACACTGTACACACCTGGAGCACACACACTGTACACACCTGGAGCACACACACTGTACACACCTGGAGCACACACACTGTACACTGCACACACACTGTACACACCTGGAGCACACACACTGTACACACCTGGAGCACACACACTGTACACTGCACACACACTGTACACACCTGGAGCACACACACTGTACACACCTGGAGCACACACACTGTACACTGCACACACACACTGTACACACCTGGAGCACACACACTGTACACACCTGGAGCACACACACTGTACACTGCACACACACTGTACACACCTGGAGCACACACACTGTACACACCTGGAGCACACACACTGCACACACCTGGAGCACACACACTGTACACTGCACACACACACTGACACTGCACACACACTGTACACACCTGGAGCACACACACTGTACACTGCACACACACACTGACACTGCACACACACTGTACACACCTGGAGCACACACACTGACACTGCACACACACTGTACACACCTGGAGCACACACACTGTACACACCTGGAGCACACACACTGTACACACCTGGAGCACACACACTGTACACACCTGGAGCACACACACTGTACACACCTGGAGCACACACACTGTACACACCTGGAGCACACACACTGTACACACCTGGAGCACACACACTGTACACACCTGGAGCACACACACTGTACACTGCACACACACTGTACACACCTGGAGCACACACACTGTACACACCTGGAGCACACACACTGTACACTGCACACACACTGTACACACCTGGAGCACACACACTGTACACACCTGGAGCACACACACTGTACACTGCACACACACACTGTACACACCTGGAGCACACACACTGTACACACCTGGAGCACACACACTGTACACTGCACACACACTGTACACACCTGGAGCACACACACTGTACACACCTGGAGCACACACACTGTACACTGCACACACACTGTACACACCTGGAGCACACACACTGTACACACCTGGAGCACACACACTGTACACTGCACACACACACTGTACACACCTGGAGCACACACTGTACACTGCACACACACACACTGTACACACCTGAGAGGACACACACTGCACACACCTGGAACACACACTGCACACACCTGGAACACACACTGTACACTGCACACACACTGTACACACCTGGAGCACACACACTGTACACACCTGGAGCACACACACTGCACACACCTGGAGCACACACACTGTACACACCTGGAGCACACACACTGACACTGCACACACACTGTACACACCTGGAGCACACACACTGTACACACCTGGAGCACACACACTGCACACACCTGGAGCACACACACTGTACACTGCACACACACACTGACACTGCACACACACTGTACACACCTGGAGCACACACACTGTACACTGCACACACACACTGACACTGCACACACACTGTACACACCTGGAGCACACACACTGTACACTGCACACACACACTGACACTGCACACACACTGTACACACCTGGAGCACACACACTGTACACTGCACACACACACTGACACTGCACACACACTGTACACACCTGGAGCACACACACTGACACTGCACACACACTGTACACACCTGGAGCACACACACTGTACACACCTGGAGCACACACACTGTACACACCTGGAGCACACACACTGTACACACCTGGAGCACACACACTGTACACACCTGGAGCACACACACTGTACACACCTGGAGCACACACACTGTACACACCTGGAGCACACACACTGTACACACCTGGAGCACACACACTGTACACTGCACACACACTGTACACACCTGGAGCACACACACTGTACACACCTGGAGCACACACACTGTACACTGCACACACACTGTACACACCTGGAGCACACACACTGTACACACCTGGAGCACACACACTGTACACTGCACACACACACTGTACACACCTGGAGCACACACACTGTACACACCTGGAGCACACACACTGTACACTGCACACACACTGTACACACCTGGAGCACACACACTGTACACACCTGGAGCACACACACTGCACACACCTGGAGCACACACACTGTACACTGCACACACACACTGACACTGCACACACACTGTACACACCTGGAGCACACACACTGTACACTGCACACACACACTGACACTGCACACACACTGTACACACCTGGAGCACACACACTGACACTGCACACACACTGTACACACCTGGAGCACACACACTGTACACACCTGGAGCACACACACTGTACACACCTGGAGCACACACACTGTACACACCTGGAGCACACACACTGTACACACCTGGAGCACACACACTGTACACACCTGGAGCACACACACTGTACACACCTGGAGCACACACACTGTACACACCTGGAGCACACACACTGTACACTGCACACACACTGTACACACCTGGAGCACACACACTGTACACACCTGGAGCACACACACTGTACACTGCACACACACTGTACACACCTGGAGCACACACACTGTACACACCTGGAGCACACACACTGTACACTGCACACACACACTGTACACACCTGGAGCACACACACTGTACACACCTGGAGCACACACACTGTACACTGCACACACACTGTACACACCTGGAGCACACACACTGTACACACCTGGAGCACACACACTGTACACTGCACACACACTGTACACACCTGGAGCACACACACTGTACACACCTGGAGCACACACACTGTACACTGCACACACACACTGTACACACCTGGAGCACACACTGTACACTGCACACACACACACTGTACACACCTGAGAGGACACACACTGCACACACCTGGAACACACACTGCACACACCTGGAACACACACACTGTATACTGCACACACACTGTACACACCTGGAGCACACACACTGCACACACCTGGAGCACACACACTGTACACTGCACACACACTGTACACACCTGGAACACACACACTGTACACTGCACACACACTGCACACACCTGGAGCACACACACTGCACACACCTGGAACACACACACTGCACACTGTACACACCTGGAGCACACACACTGTACACACCTGGAGCACACACACTGCACACACCTGGAGCACACACACTGTACACTGCACACACACTGTACACACCTGGAGCACACACACTGTACACACCTGGAGCACACACACTGCACACACCTGGAACACACACACTGTACACTGCACACACTGTACACACCTGGAGCACACACACTGCACACACCTGGAGCACACACACTGCACACACCTGGAGCACACACACTGTACACACCTGGAGCACACACACTGACACTGCACACACACTGTACACACCTGGAGCACACACACTGTACACACCTGGAGCACACACACTGCACACACCTGGAGCACACACACTGTACACTGCACACACACACTGACACTGCACACACACTGTACACACCTGGAGCACACACACTGTACACTGCACACACACACTGACACTGCACACACACTGTACACACCTGGAGCACACACACTGTACACTGCACACACACACTGACACTGCACACACACTGTACACACCTGGAGCACACACACTGTACACTGCACACACACACTGACACTGCACACACACTGTACACACCTGGAGCACACACACTGACACTGCACACACACTGTACACACCTGGAGCACACACACTGTACACACCTGGAGCACACACACTGTACACACCTGGAGCACACACACTGTACACACCTGGAGCACACACACTGTACACACCTGGAGCACACACACTGTACACACCTGGAGCACACACACTGTACACACCTGGAGCACACACACTGTACACACCTGGAGCACACACACTGTACACTGCACACACACTGTACACACCTGGAGCACACACACTGTACACACCTGGAGCACACACACTGTACACTGCACACACACTGTACACACCTGGAGCACACACACTGTACACACCTGGAGCACACACACTGTACACTGCACACACACACTGTACACACCTGGAGCACACACACTGTACACACCTGGAGCACACACACTGTACACTGCACACACACTGTACACACCTGGAGCACACACACTGTACACACCTGGAGCACACACACTGCACACACCTGGAGCACACACACTGTACACTGCACACACACACTGACACTGCACACACACTGTACACACCTGGAGCACACACACTGTACACTGCACACACACACTGACACTGCACACACACTGTACACACCTGGAGCACACACACTGACACTGCACACACACTGTACACACCTGGAGCACACACACTGTACACACCTGGAGCACACACACTGTACACACCTGGAGCACACACACTGTACACACCTGGAGCACACACACTGTACACACCTGGAGCACACACACTGTACACACCTGGAGCACACACGCTGTACACACCTGGAGCACACACACTGTACACACCTGGAGCACACACACTGTACACTGCACACACACTGTACACACCTGGAGCACACACACTGTACACACCTGGAGCACACACACTGTACACTGCACACACACTGTACACACCTGGAGCACACACACTGTACACACCTGGAGCACACACACTGTACACTGCACACACACACTGTACACACCTGGAGCACACACACTGTACACACCTGGAGCACACACACTGTACACTGCACACACACTGTACACACCTGGAGCACACACACTGTACACACCTGGAGCACACACACTGTACACTGCACACACACTGTACACACCTGGAGCACACACACTGTACACACCTGGAGCACACACACTGTACACTGCACACACACACTGTACACACCTGGAGCACACACTGTACACTGCACACACACACTGTACACACCTGAGAGGACACACACTGCACACACCTGGAACACACACTGCACACACCTGGAACACACACACTGTACACTGCACACACACTGTACACACCTGGAGCACACACACTGCACACACCTGGAGCACACACACTGTACACTGCACACACACTGTACACACCTGGAACACACACACTGTACACTGCACACACACTGCACACACCTGGAGCACACACACTGCACACACCTGGAACACACACACTGCACACTGTACACACCTGGAGCACACACACTGTACACACCTGGAGCACACACACTGCACACACCTGGAGCACACACACTGTACACTGCACACACACTGTACACACCTGGAGCACACACACTGTACACACCTGGAGCACACACACTGCACACACCTGGAACACACACACTGTACACTGCACACACTGTACACACCTGGAGCACACACACTGCACACACCTGGAGCACACACACTGCACACACCTGGAGCACACACACTGTACACACCTGGAGCACACACACTGACACTGCACACACACTGTACACACCTGGAGCACACACACTGTACACACCTGGAGCACACACACTGCACACACCTGGAGCACACACACTGTACACTGCACACACACACTGACACTGCACACACACTGTACACACCTGGAGCACACACACTGTACACTGCACACACACACTGACACTGCACACACACTGTACACACCTGGAGCACACACACTGTACACTGCACACACACACTGACACTGCACACACACTGTACACACCTAGAGCACACACACTGTACACTGCACACACACACTGACACTGCACACACACTGTACACACCTGGAGCACACACACTGACACTGCACACACACTGTACACACCTGGAGCACACACACTGTACACACCTGGAGCACACACACTGTACACACCTGGAGCACACACACTGTACACACCTGGAGCACACACACTGTACACACCTGGAGCACACACACTGTACACACCTGGAGCACACACACTGTACACACCTGGAGCACACACACTGTACACTGCACACACACTGTACACACCTGGAGCACACACACTGTACACACCTGGAGCACACACACTGTACACTGCACACACACTGTACACACCTGGAGCACACACACTGTACACACCTGGAGCACACACACTGTACACTGCACACACACACTGTACACACCTGGAGCACACACACTGTACACACCTGGAGCACACACACTGTACACTGCACACACACTGTACACACCTGGAGCACACACACTGTACACACCTGGAGCACACACACTGCACACACCTGGAGCACACACACTGTACACTGCACACACACACTGACACTGCACACACACTGTACACACCTGGAGCACACACACTGTACACTGCACACACACACTGACACTGCACACACACTGTACACACCTGGAGCACACACACTGACACTGCACACACACTGTACACACCTGGAGCACACACACTGTACACACCTGGAGCACACACACTGTACACACCTGGAGCACACACACTGTACACACCTGGAGCACACACACTGTACACACCTGGAGCACACACACTGTACACACCTGGAGCACACACACTGTACACACCTGGAGCACACACACTGTACACACCTGGAGCACACACACTGTACACTGCACACACACTGTACACACCTGGAGCACACACACTGTACACACCTGGAGCACACACACTGTACACTGCACACACACTGTACACACCTGGAGCACACACACTGTACACACCTGGAGCACACACACTGTACACTGCACACACACACTGTACACACCTGGAGCACACACACTGTACACACCTGGAGCACACACACTGTACACTGCACACACACTGTACACACCTGGAGCACACACACTGTACACACCTGGAGCACACACACTGTACACTGCACACACACTGTACACACCTGGAGCACACACACTGTACACACCTGGAGCACACACACTGTACACTGCACACACACACTGTACACACCTGGAGCACACACTGTACACTGCACACACCTGACACACTGTACACACCTGACACACTGTACACACCTGGAGCACACACTGTACACACCTGGAGCACACACACTGTACACACCTGGAGCACACACACTGTACACACCTGGAGCACACACACTGTACACACCTGGAACACACACTGCACACACCTGGAACACACACTGTACACTGCACACACACTGTACACACCTGGAGCACACACACTGCACACACCTGGAGCACACACACTGTACACTGCACACACACTGTACACACCTGGAACACACACACTGTACACTGCACACACACTGCACACACCTGGAGCACACACACTGCACACACCTGGAACACACACACTGCACACTGTACACACCTGGAGCACACACACTGTACACACCTGGAGCACACACACTGCACACACCTGGAGCACACACACTGTACACTGCACACACACTGTACACACCTGGAGCACACACACTGTACACACCTGGAGCACACACACTGCACACACCTGGAACACACACACTGTACACTGCACACACTGTACACACCTGGAGCACACACACTGCACACACCTGGAGCACACACACTGTACACTGCACACACACACACTGTACACACCTGGAACACACACTGTACACTGCACACACACTGTACACACCTGGAGCACACACACTGCACACACCTGGAGCACACACACTGCACACACCTGGAACACACACACTGCACACTGTACACACCTGGAGCACACACACTGTACACACCTGGAGCACACACACTGCACACACCTGGAACACACACACTGTACACTGCACACACACTGTACACACCTGGAGCACACACACTGCACACACCTGGAGCACACACACTGTACACTGCACACACACTGTACACACCTGGAGCACACACACTGTACACACCTGGAGCACACACACTGCACACACCTGGAACACACACACTGTACACTGCACACACACTGTACACACCTGGAGCACACACACTGCACACACCTGGAGCGCACACACACTGTACACTGCACACACACACTGTACACACCTGGAACACACACACTGTACACTGCACACACACACTGTACACACCTGGAGCACACACACTGTACACTGCACACACACACTGTACACACCTGAGAGGACACACACTGCACACACCTGGAACACACACACTGCACACACCTGGAACACACACACTGTACACTGCACACACACTGTACACACCTGGAGCACACACACTGCACACACCTGGAGCACACACACTGTACACACCTGGAACACACACACTGTACACTGCACACACACTGTACACACCTGGAGCACACACACTGCACACACCTTGAGCACACACACTGCACACACCTGGAACACACACACTGCACACTGTACACACCTGGAGCACACACACTGTACACACCTGGAGCACACACACTGCACACACCTGGAACACACACACTGTACACTGCACACACACTGTACACACCTGGAGCAAACACACTGCACACACCTGGAGCACACACACTATACACTGCACACACACTGTACACACCTGGAGCACACACACTGTACACACCTGGAACACACACTGTACACTGCACACACACTGTACACACCTGGAGCACACACACTGCACACACCTGGAGCACACACACTGTACACTGCACACACACACTGTACACACCTGGAACACACACACTGTACACTGCACACACACTGTACACACCTGGAGCACACACACTGCACACACCTGGAGCACACACACTGCACACACCTGGAACACACACACTGCACACTGTACACACCTGGAGCACACACACTGTACACACCTGGAGCACACACACTGCACACACCTGGAACACACACACTGTACACTGCACACACACTGTACACACCTGGAGCACACACTGCACACACCTGGAGCACACACACTGTACACTGCACACACACTGTACACACCTGGAGCACACACACTGTACACACCTGGAGCACACACACTGCACACACCTGGAACACACACACTATACACTGCACACACACTGTACACACCTGGAGCACACACACTGCACACACCTGGAGCACACACACTGCACACACACACTGTACACACCTGGAACACACACACTGTACACTGCACACACACTGTACACACCTGGAGCACACACACTGCACACACCTGGAACACACACTGCACACTGTACACACCTGGAGCACACACACTGTACACACCTGGAGCACACACACTGCACACACCTGGAACACACACTGTACACTGCACACACACTGTACACACCTGGAGCACACACAATGCACACACCTGGAGCACACACACTGTACACTGCACACACACTGTACACACCTGGAGCACACACACTGTACACACCTGGAGCACACACACTGTACACACCTGGAGCACACACACTGTACACACCTGGAGCACACACACTGTACACTGTACACACCTGGAGCACACACACTGTACACACCTGGAGCACACACACTGCACACACCTGGAGCACACACACTGTACACTGCACACACACTGTACACACCTGGAGCACACACACTGCACACACCTGGAGCACACACACTGTACACTGCACACACTGTACACACCTGGAGCACACACACTGTACACACCTGGAGCACACACACTGCACACACCTGGAGCACACACACTGTACACTGCACACACACTGTACACACCTGGAGCACACACACTGTACACACCTGGAGCACACACACTGCACACACCTGGAGCACACACTGTACACTGCACACACACACTGTACACACCTGGAGCACACACACTGTACACTGCACACACACACTGTACACACCTGGAGCACACACACTGTACACTGCACACACACACTGTACACACCTGGAGCACACACACTGCACACACCTGGAGCACACACACTGTACACTGCACACACACACTGTACACACCTGGCGCACACACACTGCACACACCTGGAGCACACACACTGTACACTGCACACACCTGACACACTGTACACACCTGACACACTGCACACACCTGGAGCACACACACTGTACACTGCACACACCTGACACACTGTACACACCTGACACACTGTACACACCTGACACACTGCACACACCTGACACACTGTACACACCTGGAGCACACACACTGTACACACCTGGAGCACACACACTGTACACTGCACACACCTGACACACTGTACACACCTGGAGCACACACTGTACACACCTGGAGCACACACACTGTACACACCTGGAGCACACACACTGTACACACCTGGAGCACACACACTGTACACACCTGGAGCACACACACTGTACACACCTGACACACTGCACACACCTGGAGCACACACACTGTACACACCTGGAGCACACACACTGTACACACCTGGAGCACACACACTGTACACTGCACACACCTGACACACTGTACACACCTGGAGCACACACACTGTACACACCTGGATCACACCTGGAGCACACACACTGTACACTGCACACACCTGACACACTGTACACACCTGACACACTGTACACACCTGGAGCACACACACTGTACACTGCACACACCTGACACACTGTACACACCTGGAGCACACACACACTGTACACTGCACACACCTGGAGCACACACACTGTACACTGTACACACCTGGAGCACACACACTGTACACTGTACACACCTAGAGCACACACACTGTACACTGCACACACTTGGAGCACACACACTGTACACTGCACACACCTGGAGCACACACTGTACACTGTACACACCTGGAGCACACACACTGTACACTGCACACACTGTACACACCTGGAGCACACACACTGTACACTGCACACACCTGGAGCACGCACACTGCACACACCTGGCACACTGTACACACCTGGAGCACACACACTGCACACTGCACACACCTGACACACTGTACACTGCACACACCTGGAGTACGCACACTGCACACACCTGACACACTGTACACACCTGGAGTACACACACTGCACACTGCACACACCTGACACACTGCACACACTGTACACACCTGGGACACATACCTGGAGCACACACACTGTACACTGCACACACCTGACACACTGTACACACCTGGAGCACACACTGCTGGGTCCTCGGAGCGGCAGCGAGGGCGGGGCAAAGTCCAAGCGGGGACCGCGCACACCTGGAGCACACACTGTACACTGCACACACCTGGAGCACACACACTGTACACTGCACACACCTGGAGCACACACACTGTACACTGTACACACCTGGAGCACACACACTGTACACTGCACACACTGTACACACCTGGAGCACACACTGTACACTGCACACACCTGGAGCACACACACTGCACACACCTGAGACACTGTACACACCTGGAGTACACACACTGTACACTGCACACACCTGAGACACTGTACACACCTGGAGCACACACCTGGAGCACACACACTGTACACACCTGGAGCACACACACTGTACACACCTGAGACACACACACTGTACACTGCACACACCTGACACACTGTACACTGCACACACCTGAGACACACAGACACACTGCACACACCTGACACACTGTACACACCTGACACACTGTACACTGCACACACCTGAGATACACTGCACACACCTGAGATACACTGTACACTGCACACACCTGAGATACACTGTACACTGCACACACCTGGTGCACACACACTGCACACACCTGACACACTGTACACACATGGAGCACACACACTGTACACACCTGGAGCACACACACTGTACACACCTGGAGCACACACACTGTACACTGCACACACCTGACACACTGTACACTGCACACACCTGACACACTGTACACACCTGGAACACACACACACTGTACACACCTGGAGCACACACACTGTACACACCTGGAGCACACACACTGTACACACCTGGATCACACACACTGTACACTGCACACACCTGAGACACACAGACACACTGCACACACCTGACACACTGTACACACCTGACACACTGTACACACCTGACACACTGTACACTGCACACACCTGACACACTGTACACACCTGACACTGTACACTGCACACACCTGACACACTGCACACACCTGACACACTGTACACTGCACACACCACCTGACACACTGCACACACCTGGAGCACACACACTGTACACACCTGGAGCACACACACTGCACACACCTTACACACTGTACACACCTGGAGCACACACACTGTACACACCTGGAGCACACACACTGTACACAACTGGAACACACACACTGTACACAACTGGAGCACACGCACGGTACACACCTAGAGCACACACACTGTACACAACTGGAGCACACACACTGTACACACCTGGAGCACACACACTGTACACAACTGGAGCACACACACCTGGAGCACACGCACTGTACACAACTGGAGCACACACACTGTACACACCTGGAGCACACGCACTGTACACAACTGGAGCACACACACTGTACACAACTGGAGCACACACTGTACACACCTGGAGCACACACACTGTACACAACTGGAGCACACACACTGTACACACCTGGAGCACACACACTGTACACAACTGGAGCACACACACCGTACACACCTGGAGCACACACACTGCACACACCTGGAGCACACACACTGTACACAACTGGAGCACACACACTGTACACACCTGGAGCACACACACTGCACACACCTGGAGCACACACACTGCACACACCTGGAGCACACACACTGCACACACCTGGAGCACACACACTGCACACACCTGGAGCACACACACTGCACACACCTGGAGCACACACACTGCACACACCTGGAGCACACACACTGTACACACCTGGAGCACACACACTGTACACACCTGGAGCACACACACTGTACACACCTGGAGCACACACCTGACACACTGTACACTGCACACACCTTAGAGGACACACTATATACTGCACACACCTGAGACACGCAGACACACTGTACACTGTCTGTACACACACCTGACACACTGTACACTGCACACACCTGGAGCACAGACACTGCACACACCTGAGACACACAGACACACTGTTCACACCTGAGATACACTGCACACACCTAAGATACACTGCACACACCTGAGACACACAGACACACTGTACACACCTGAGATACACTGTACACTGCACACACCTAAGATACACTGTACACTGCACACACCTGAGACACACTGTACAATGCACACACTTGAGAGACACTACACTGCACACATCTGTGATACGCTGTACACTGCACACACCTGAGACACACTGTACACTGCACACACCTGAGACACACTGTACACTGCACACACCTGAGACACACTGTACACTGCACACACCTGAGAGGACACACTATATACTGCACACACCTGAGACACGCAGACACACTGTACACTGCCTGTACACACACCTGACACACTGTACACTGCACACACCTGGAGCACAGACACTGCACACACCTGAGACACACAGACACACTGTTCACACCTGAGATACACTGCACACACCTAAGATACACTGCACACACCTGAGACACACAGACACACTGTACACACCTGAGATACACTGTACACTGCACACACCTAAGATACACTGTACACTGCACACACCTGAGACACACTGTACAATGCACACACTTGAGAGACACTACACTGCACACATCTGTGATACGCTGTACACTGCACACACCTGAGACACACTGTACACTGCACACACCTGAGACACACTGTACACTGCACACACCTGAGACACACTGTACACTGCACACACCTGAGACACACTGTACACTGCACACACCTGGAACACAGACACACTGTACACTGTACACACCTGAGACATACTATACACTGCTCACACCTGAGAAGAAACACTGTACACTGCACACACCTGAGAGAAGACACAGGCACACCACACACATCTGGAACACAGACACACTGTACACTGCACACACCTGAGACACACTGTACACTGCACACACCTGAGACACACTGTACACTGCACACACCTGAGACACACTGTACACTGCACACACCTGGAACACAGAAACACTGTACACTGTACACACCTGAGACATAATATACACTGCACACACCTGAGAGAAGACACAGGCACACCACACACATCTGGAACACAGACACAGTGTACACTGCACACACCCGGGAGGAAACACAGACACACTATACATTGCACACCGCTGGAAGGACACAGGCACTGCACACACCTGAAACACACAGACACACTATACACTGCACACACCTGGGACACAGACACACTGGGCACTGCACACAGCTGGAAGGACACATAGACACACTGTACACACCTGAGACACACATACACTGTACAGACAGATACACTGTACACACCTGAGACACACAGATACACTGTACACACCTGGGAGGACACACTGCACTCTTCGCACACCTGAGATACATACACACTACAAGCACAGTGTATACTGCACATACCTGGGAGTACATATAGACACACTGCACACACCTGAGACACATACACACCTGGGACACACAGACACGCCTTGAACACATAGACACAAACACACATACACACTGCACAGCGTAGGAAGACACACACAGATACACTGAACAGTACAGACACAGTCGGACACACCCTGTACACACAATGCTCATCCTGTGGACACACAGCTCCTAGGGAACAAACATACCTATCTTGTACACACTGCACACAACATTTTAAAGGACACAGTGTGTCCTTTAAAATGTTATTATTTTTATTTTTGGTGTCTCCCCCTCCAGTATTAATGGAGGGGGAGACGCCAAAAACAAAATATACGGTATATATAATTTGTGTAACAAAATGCACTTTGAGATCCAATTATTCACCGTTTTCAAGATCGTCACCTGCTGTCGATGAATAGAGTAATTCTTGTTTTTTTGTCCAGAGACCAACACCCCATTTGTTTGCCTTTCTCACCTGTCTGACACCCCTTTCACCCCAGCACTGCTTTGGTGGCCTCTATTGTGACCAAACGTGATGACTCTCCGGCCAATTCAGTCATCTGGGCACTAAAGCCAGCTTTACACGCTGCGACATCGCTAGCATCGGCTAGCGATGTCGCGACCGATAGCTCCCGCCCCCGTCGGTTGCACGATATGTGGTGATCGCTGCCGTAGCGAACATTATCGCTACGGCAGCATCACATGCACATACCTGTGCAGCGACGTCGCTGTGACCGGCGAACCGCCTCCTTCAAGGGGGTGGGGTGCGTTTGGCGTCATAGCGACGTCACTGCAGCGTCACTGAGCGGCCGGCCATTAGAAGCGGAGGGGTGGAGATGAGTGGCCAGAACATGCCGCCCACCTCCTTCCTTCCGCATAGCCGGTGGATGCAGGTAAGGAGATGTTCCTTGTTCCTGCGGTGTCACACATAGCGATGTGTGCTGCTGCAGGAACGACGAACAACATCATACCTGTCGCAGCCGCGATATTATGGAAATGAGTGATGTGTCAACGAGCAACGATTTTTCACATTTTGTGCTCGTTGATCGTCGCTCATTTGTGTTACACGCTGCGATGTCCGTAACGGCGCCGGATGTGCGTCACTTACGACGTGACCCCGACGATATCTCGTTACCGATATCGCAGCGTGTAAAGTACCCTTAAGGGGTACTTTACACGTTGCGACATCGCTGCCGATATATCGTTGGGGTCACGTTAGTGACGCACATCCGGCGCCGTTACCGACATCGCAGAGTGTAACACAAATGAGCGACGATAAACAAGTGCAAAAACGTGCAAATTCGTTGCTCGTTGACACATCGCTCATTTCCATAATATCGCTGCTGCGACAGGTATGATGTTGTTCGTCGTTCCTGCGGCAGCACACATCGCTATGTGTGACACCGCAGGAACAAGGAACATCTCCTTACCTGCGTCCACTGGAAAAGGAGGAAGGAAGGAGGTGGGCGGGCTGTTCCGGCCGCTCATCTCCGCCCCTCCGCTTATATTGGCTGGCCGCTCAGTGATGCTGCTGTGACGTCGCTGTGACGCCAAACGCACCCCACACCCTTGAAGGAGGCTGTTTGCCGGTCACAGCGACGTCGCTGCACAGGTATGTGCATGTGACGCTGCTGTAGCGATACTGTTCGCAACGGCAGCAATCACCACATATCGGCCATTCGACGAGGGCGGGTGCAATCGCGCTCGACATCACTAGCAATTGCCAGTGATGTCGCAGCGTGTAAAGCGGCCCTAAGACCGCAGGCTCAAGGACGAGATGTCTGTGACTACTGGAGGCTCGGAGAGGTAACGTAAATTCTTTATTTTCCAACCAAAATTTTGGAAAACCCCTTTAGTTTTTTTAAAACATTATATAATTGTATGTTACTTCATATTCTTTCTAATTCCATAAAGTGAGAGAACGTTTTTACGTTGGAGAAGAGGATTCAGCTTTAGGATGTAGGAATCCTCGGAGAAATCCTGCATCGCTCTATACAAGGCTCCAGCTGAAGGTCTGACAGTGTCGCTACACAAGCCCGGATGAATCGCGGCTCTGTTTTATATCCAAACTCTGAATCTGTTTTTAGGGGAAAAAGAAAAAAAAGTCTATTCCTGTTTACGAGCCTCACAGCACCAACGTGTCTCCAATTCCTGCGGTAAGAAAGTGTGCACTGTACCTCCGCATGCCAACCGCGCCAAAACATCATGGCCACACTCTTCATACAAGTTCTATTTTGTACAATAGATTTACATTATTTCTATTTTATTACCTTGATTTCTAATTCAGATTATATTATCTTTAATTTTACATCCCTGTGTGATATAGTTATACAACAGGATCATTATTTACATAAGTCTGCGTGGTCTTTTAAGGGGTTAACGAGCGGCACAAAATATATTAGATTGTGTGTGAATTATAATTACTGTCATACTTTATGGTTCAAGTGTTACCTGTCCCATTTTCAGCGGCGCTCTTCTGGTTCTGATAGGTTTCCTTACCCCTCAAATCCCTCTTAGGCCTCTTTCACACATCCGTTTTTCGTCGTCAGGCACGATCCAGCTAAAAAACCGATACGACGGATCCGGCGAAAAAAAGGATCCGTCGCATCAGTTTTTTCCATGCGTTCCTTCCATTTTTTGACAGATCCGTTGTGATACTGAGCATGCTCAGTTAAAAAAAAACGGATCCGTCGTTGGATTCCGTCATATGCCGGATGATGATGGATCCAACGCCCATAGGCTTCCATTATACAACATGCCAGATGGCGCCGGATCCTGCGTGGTCCGTTTTTTTGCCGGAAACAAAAAACATTGCATGCTGTGTCCTTTCCGGCTGTAGGACGAAGAAATTTCACCGGATCCAGCATACTCCGCATGCAACGCAAGGCCATCCGGCACAATCCGGTGCTAATACAAGTCAATGGGGAATAAAACGAATCCGGCGCCAGATCCGTTTTATCTGCCTTTTGCTGAATTGTGCCGGACGGCAAAAACCGGATGTGTGAAACCAGCCTTAGGTGGGCTTTGCACACTACGACATCGCAGGTGCGATGTCGGTGGGGTCAAATCGAAAGTGACGCACATCCGGCGTCACTTGCGATGTCGTAGTGTGTAAATCCTAGATGATACGATTAACGAGCGCAAAAGCGTCGTTATCGTATCATCGCTGCAGCCTCCGACATTTCCATAATGCCGGGGGAGCGACAGGTACGATGTAGTTCCTCGTTCCTGCGGCCGCACACATCGCTGTGTGTGAAGCCGCAGGAGCGAGGATCTTCACCTTACCTGCCTCCCGGCTGCAATGAGAAGGACGGAGGTGGGTGGGATGTTTACATCCTGCTCATCTCCGCCCCTCCACTTCAATTGGCCGCCTGCCGTGTGACGTCACTGTGACGCCGCACGACCCGCCCCCTAAGGAAGGAGGCGGGTCGCCGGCCAGAGGGACGTCGCACGGCAGGTATGTGTGTGTAAAGCTGCCGTAGCGATAATAATCGCTACGGCAGCTTTCGCTATATATCGAACGTGCGACGGGGGCGGGACTCTCGCTGCAGCATCGGTAACACATTGTTACCGATGTTGCAACGTGCAAAGCCCGCCTTAGTGTCATCTAAACCAGCTCCCTTCTCTGTCTATGAAGCAGCCCTGAAGTAGAAGGGGCCTAGCTTAGCGAGTGATCTGAGCCTGACAGTCGGCCCCTTAATGTAGATCACCAGGCATGTGCCGATACGGAGAGGGTGGAGTAAAAAATTCCTTCCTGTTTTAGACCAAAGCGGAAGTGGAGCTGTTGGGACCACTGATACTAGGACAAGGCCACAGAATTGAACAATTAGGTATACTAGTAAGTGCAATTATGGCATATAACATTTTCATGTACAATAGAATACATTTTTGCGTCAGTTGACAACCCCTTTAATATATATATGTATTTGTCTACAAGGTTCAGAGCTTAAAGCTCCTTCTGAGGTGCCGGCTGTGTCTGCGCGGGCGGGGTGTCACTTCCAAGCTGACTGGTTACCGGAAAAACTTCATGCAGGTCACCATCTTGGATTCCGGAAACGCTTCTTGTCTTCACCCCCGATTCTGGGTCCTTCAACATCAGCACAGAATTTACTCTTTCGACCCCCAAGTATTTGGTGATTTCACGTGGGTCTGATGCAGCCGTTCATGCCAATATAGGGGTTGTAACTGTCGCACTATGAGTTGAGCCTCCCCTTGGCTTTATTTTCAATTTCTTATGTAGGTAAGACTGTATTTGTGCTATTTCTTTTACTGTCTACATTCCTGTGCAAACCATAGAAGCTTAAGAACTGGAGCTTGATAATTCTTCCAATTAAAACCATTGTAAGAGTCAGAAAACCCACAAGAATAAACACTCATGAGTTATCCTGAGGATAGGTCATTAATATTAATGTTACCTTTCATTATACAGTCTGTTATTTATCACCGCTTGTACATAGTCTGGTCTTGGCTCGTACATAGTCTGGTCTTTTCTAGAATAACATATGGTTGCTAAACCTGGACAATAAAGGAACAAGACAGAAGAAAAATCAATGCATTCAAAATTTGATGCTAGAGAAGGATTTTATCAACAAAATGGATGTCAAGAAGAATAAACATATCAATTTTGTAACAAATTAAGCCAGACATCACTCGAAGCAAGGATCACTAAGCTATGACTAAGCTATGACTTACCTACTTTGGACACTGGAGAAGGACATCATGGTCGGAAAAATAGAAGGAACAAGGCAAGGAGGAAGACCAGCAACCTGATGGCTTGATACTATCAGGATAATGGTGGAGAAGACCCTGATGGATCTATCTCAGCGAAGAAAACTCTGGTGGATCTATCGATCTTCCTACAGAGCATTCATCTATCAAGTCACCCTGGATCGAGATTGACCTGAAGGCTGTTAAATAAATATTTATCACAACTCCATTGGGTTGAGCCATGATGACTGGACTGCCGAACCGGCTTTTAACCTCGGCCTCTCCAATCCGTTGCTTCTTGATGCCCTCAGCAGGTCTTTGTTTACATGGCTACAGACGTGATGTAGTGTCTACAGTAAGTGACTACTATGGGGGCGAAAGACAATTGAGGTTGCACTGGTAAGTAAGATGGTTTTTTTTTCAATTTCAGTGGGATCCAGCCAGTATCCCGACATTTATTTTAGGTAGAATCCCTTGAATCATCAGGCAGAGTCGATTTAATGCAAATAGAATTTGGTTCAAATCAAAAAGGCATCAATTGCCTTGAAAATATGTTTTGTTATGCTCTGAAGTCTCCAAACCCCAAAATATGGTAAATGGATGGAAGATAAGGGGTTAAAAGAATGTGTTTGGCCCTCACCTGACTCTATGCCACCTCCATCTCCCCAATCCTTTACATGAGTCTTTGGGAATCTTCCAGCTCTGAGGCTATGTGCCCACGGTGCATTTTTTCATGCTTTTCTGCAGCGTTTTCAACTGCACCTTTTTAGTGCCAAAATGCATGCGTTTTGATTTCCCAGCAAAGTCTATGAGAAATAGGGTTTTCTTGTGCCCACCATGCAGTTCAAAACGCTGCGTTTAATTTGCATATTTTGTGGCAAAAACCATGCGTTTATAAAAGCAGCATGTCAATTGTTTTTGCCATTTGAGGTGCGTTTAGATAACATAGAAGTCAATGAGAAACAGGGAGTAACCAAGAAACATCAAAATTCCAGCGTTTTACCTGCTTTTTAGGTGCAGAAAACATGCGTTTTGGACTAGCAAAACGCATGCTTTTTGGCCATCAACAAAATGATTTCATATGTCCCTTTACACACACACATAATCCGACAATTAAATTAATGAAAAATAAGAATTTATTACTATTTTTTCAATATATTGTATATTAGCGCTATAATTTAATGAAATATGTCTATTTTCATGATTAATTCATTATATTAATTAATTTGGGGTTTTTTTCTCTTTTTTCACTGTGTTTGACAGATTAAACTTTATTTAGCAGTGTCCTGATGTTCAAAACGCATCTGTCAAAACGCAGGTGGAAAAGCATGCAAAAAGCGCTAAAAACGCATCAAAAAACGCGGGGAAAAACGCATGCGTTTTAAGCACTATTTTGTGGCCAAAAGCAACTTTCAATAAATCAATTACTGCCAGAGGATGCGTTTAGAAATGCAAGGTCCTCAACGCAACGTGGACACATAGCCTGAAGCTCATGCAGTAACAGGGACCACGTCATTGACCCAACGCATGTAGAACCGAAGAGACTCATGGACGGTGCGGTGGACCAGAAGCTGCAACGGTGGGGAAGAGACAAGTGTAGTATGTTTGTGGTCTGAATGGAGATGAGTGAGCCACTGCCAGATGTTACCCTTGAATACAAGGTATTGGACATGAAAATTCAACATGCCCAATTTTTTTTTCCCCCTGGAATAGACCAAAGGAACATCGGCTGAAAATTTAATGCCCATTACACGGTGGTGGCTCCCTCCATAATTGATGGAACCCATCAACGTCAGACATTAGTCTCGTGTATGAGCAACTTCACTATGCAGGAAAGATATGATCTATTTGAAACAAAAAAGACCCTCATTCTCTTCCTCTGGTTTAAAGGGGTTGTCCACCATTGGGGGAACGTTTTTTATTTTTTTTTACTTTAATGCATGTATTTGGAGATAAAAATATTTTTGCAATTGAGTTTTAATAAAAAAATTACAACAATTTTTTTTTCACCTTTTTGCTTTTAATGGCTCTTTGTTTTCCTAATTATAAACAAGCTACTAGTATAGCACCGTTATAGAATTAAACCAAAAAAGCAAGAAGAGGTACCAAAAAAGCAAGGAGAGGTAAACCAAAAAAGCAAGGAGAGGTACTAAATAAAAACGAAGCGGTAAACCAAAAAAGCAAGGAGAGGTACCAGAAAAGCAAGAAGAGGTACCAACAAAGCAAGGAGAGGTACTAAAAAAGCAAGGAGAGGTACCAAAAAAGCAAGGCGAGGTACTAAAAAAACAAGGAGCGGTAAACCAAAAAAGCAAGGAGAGGTACCAAAAAGCAAGGAGATGTACCAAAAAAGCAAGGAGAGGTAAACCAAAAAAGCAAGGAGAGGTAAACCAAAAAAAGCAAGGAGAGGTACAAAAAAAGCAAGGAGAGGTACCAAAAAGCAAGGAGAGGTAAACCAAAAAAGCAAGGAGAGGTAAACCAAAAAAGCAAGTAGAGGTAAACCAAAAAACCAAGGTGAGGTAATCCAAAAAACCAAGAAAAGGTAAACCAAAAAAGCAAGGAGAGGTAAACCCAAAAAGCAAGGAGAGGTAAACCAAAAAAGCAAGGAGAGGTAAACCAAAAAACCAAGGTGAGGTAATCCAAAAAACCAAGAAAAGGTAAACCAAAAAAGCAAGGAGAGGTAAACCCAAAAAGCAAGGAGAGGTAAACCAAAAAAGCAAGGAGAGGTAAACCAAAAAAGCAAGGAGAGGTACCAAAAAAGCAAGGAGAGGTAAACCAAAAAAGCAAGAAGAGGTACCAAAAAGCAAGGAGAGGTAAACCAAAAAAGCAAGGAGAGGTAAACCAAAAAAGCAAGAAGAGGTACCAAAAAAGCAAGGAGAGGTAAACAAAAAACCCAAGGTGAGGTAAACCAAAAAAGCAAGGAGAGGTACCAAAAAAACAAGGAGAGGTAAACCAAAAAACCAAGGTGAGGTAAACCAAAAAAGCAAGGAGATGTACCAAAAAAGCTAGGAGAGGTACCAAAAAAGCAAGGAGAGGTAAACCAAAAAAGCAAGGAGAAGTAAACCAAAAAAGCAAGGAGAGGTACAAAAAAACCAAGGAGAGGTAAACCAAAAAAGCAAGAAGAGGTAAACCAAAAAAGCAAGGAGAGGTAAACCAAAAAAGCAAGGAGAGGTAAACCAAAAAAGCAAGGAGAGGTAAACCAAAAAACCAAGGTGAGGTAATCCAAAAAAGCAAGAAAAGGTAAACCAAAAAAGCAAGGAGAGGTAAACCCAAAAAGCAAGGAGAGGTAAACCAAAAAAGCAAGGAGAGGTAAACCAAAAAACCAAGGTGAGGTAATCCAAAAAACCAAGAAAAGGTAAACCAAAAAAGCAAGGAGAGGTAAACCCAAAAAGCAAGGAGAGGTAAACCAAAAAAGCAAGGAGAGGTAAACCAAAAAAGCAAGGAGAGGTACCAAAAAAGCAAGGAGAGGTAAACCAAAAAAGCAAGAAGAGGTACCAAAAAGCAAGGAGAGGTAAACCAAAAAAGCAAGGAGAGGTAAACCAAAAAAGCAAGAAGAGGTACCAAAAAAGCAAGGAGAGGTAAACAAAAAACCCAAGGTGAGGTAAACCAAAAAAGCAAGGAGAGGTACCAAAAAAACAAGGAGAGGTAAACCAAAAAACCAAGGTGAGGTAAACCAAAAAAGCAAGGAGATGTACCAAAAAAGCTAGGAGAGGTACCAAAAAAGCAAGGAGAGGTAAACCAAAAAAGCAAGGAGAAGTAAACCAAAAAAGCAAGGAGAGGTACAAAAAAACCAAGGAGAGGTAAACCAAAAAACCAAGGAGAGGTAAACCAAAAAAGCAAGAAGAGGTAAACCAAAAAAGCAAGGAGAGGTAAACAAAAAAAAGCAAGGAGAGGTACCAAAAAACCAAGGAGAGGTACCAAAAAAGCAAGGAGAGGTAAACCAAAAAAGCAAGGAGAGGTAAACCAAAAAAACAAGGAGAGGTACCAAAAAAGCAAGGAGAGGTAAACCAAAAAAACAAGGAGAGGTACCAAAAAAGCAAGGAGAGGTAAACCAAAAAAACAAGGAGAGGTACCAAAAAAGCAAGGAGAGGTAAACCAAAAAACCAAGGAGAGGTACCAAAAAAGCAAGGAGAGGTACCAAAAAAGCAAGGAGAGGTACCTCTCCTTGCCTCTTTGTTTTCCTACACGTTCAACTTCAATATGGGCATAAATCATCGGACAGGAGATCAGAAAGAGATAAAGCGTTACAAACTCTTATCATAGAGGTCAACTGATCGTTTCTCAGTTAACTCATTCCGCAGCCAGCAATAGGCAGTGCAACACAGAGGCTGTGGAATGCAAACGGTGCAACATTTTTAATGACACCCAAGTGCAAAAAGGATTTTTAGCCCCAAAAGTAATGAAGTAATGAAAAGAAAAATGCCCTCAAAGGTGGTCATGTCAAGTAATGATAATTAGAAGAATTTCTTCATGAGCTCAGTGGTCTCTACAGCCATTGGTAATATGGATCCGATCGTAATCTCCATAGCTTGTCTCCACCCAAAACCACAACATTTTCACTAACAATTAACAATATGACCCCATGTCATTTCTCGTATTCTATAACCTCTTCCTTAAGCCAAAAAAAGTTAAACCTATTTGCGTTTTCTGTAATTTTATTTTATTTCTGACAACTTTTATATTTTCTAAACATAGTTATCGGGCCACCATCCTGTCCAAGCTGCTGTAATGTTTTGTTAACAGCAATTTAGAGATTTACAACCTTGTCACCTATGGTCACTGATACATCCTGTGTTAACTGCCTTCTGCTTTATAATGAAAGATCTGCATTTCAATTTTATCCTGCCTGTGATGATAATGAGACTGCTGAGAAGTGATCTCTTCAAAACAGGAGATGTCAGTCTATCATGAGGGTCAGTGGCAAGGTGTAAGACCACAATATGTCAGGGTTATTATAACATCCCGAACTTGCGGTCTCCTTCCCTTATACCCTGTAGATTATAAGCCCATTGTCACAAGGAGTTTTGCTCAAAACGTCCGAGTGTCATGGCGGCATCAGCCACTGTTCACAGTACAGATTCTGACACTCTACACCTTGGTTTTTCTGGTGCTTTACACAAGCATGCTTTGGCGTTGAACCAGCTATGAGCTCATTAATAGTCATGCTAGCAGGAGTTAACCTTAGCTGGCCTGCTGGGATCACATGTTGTTGGAAACCTATCACAATTACTCACCTGTTTTTAAGATGGTGGAATCTGTCTTCCCATTCCAACTATAGCTTTGCTGTGTTGGTCTGTGTGCTCTTGTGTCCCAGTCCTGTGGGTGATTATATTTTGTGGTGCTTGAGTTGTTGTAGAAGTCTCTCATCTTGTTCTTTCCTCTCTGCTCTTATTTTCCTCCTTACCTCTTATTGTCTTATACCTTTGTGTGAGTGTGATGTGAGATAATTTTGGTTTACCCTGTTTGTCTATCTCTGTTGGTTATCACACTCCTGTCCTGGCCCTCCCCCGGTGTAGGGGAGGAGGACGTAAAGTATCAAGACTGGTCAGGAGCAGGGTAAGGTAGGCGGCTTAGACATCCTCACCTTCAGAAGTAACTCTGAGCTAAGGGATAGCTAGGGTCCCCTTAGTGTGAGGGCCAGTATGGGAGCCCTATCCCCTGTTCTTCCCAATCATCGTGACACTCATGAGGGCAGGGTCCTCTTCTCCTCTGTACTAGTCCATCACTGATAGATCATTTATTGTAGAATGTATATCAACACTCTTCACATATACTGTAGCCTAGAATTAATGATACTTTAAAACAAATAATAATATGATGATTATTATTATTAACAATAATAATAATAATAATAAAAGGGATTGTCCACTACTTTTACATTGATGGCCTATCCTTAGGATAGGTCATCAATGTCTGATTGGCCGGGGTCTGAGACACGGCACCCCGCCAATCAGCTGTTCTCGATCCCGGCGGCAGCAGCAGGCAGCTGAAAATGCTCAGTTCCAGAGCTTCCCCATCTTCTGATCGTTACCACGGTTGGGTATTTCACATCTGCCTCCTATTGATTAGAAGGGGAGGCGGTTGTACAGTACCCGGCTGTGGCCGCTGTCAGAAGACGGAGCAACTCCGGAACTGAGCATTTCCGGCTGCCACCGCTGGGACCAAGAACAGCTGATAGGCGGGGGTGTGGGGTGTCAGACCCCAGCTAATGAGAACATGATGACCTATCCTAAGGATAAGCCATCAATGTCAAAGAAGTGGACAACCCCTTTAATAATATTTGATTTATTCTCTGTATAGGACATTATGGATTCTGTAAACACAAAAAATAACTATAAAAGTATATTAATAGAATATATTTAAAGGGGAGTTTCATTACTATGATATTGACAACTAATCTTTAGGATTGATGAGGATCTGACATTTGGCACCCCTGCCGATCAGCTGTTCTCAGCCTTACTGGCGACTGGACTTAAACCGTTGCAAAGCTGGAACAGCACAGCTCCTTATGCTGTTTAATGGCCTTCTTCAGGGTCTGCAGATCAGATCTTATTCTGTTGAACGGTAGCTGATCTGCAGTGCCCCGCAGCAGCTACTAAATAGTTCACATAGCTGTGCTGTTTAACCCTGCAGCTTTTTACATCCGGAGCTGAGGATGGAGGTGTCAAATGTCAGATGGCCACCGACCTTATACTGATGACTTATCCTACAAATATGCTTCATAGATCTCTCTATAACTGCATGAATTTTTATTTTAATAACTTTTATTTGATACTTTATTGGGTTTATGAGACAAAAAAAGGAAAATTGAGAGACATAATATGTTCAATTTTATTATGGGCTAGAATTGGCGAGGTCCAGATATCACCTTGGTCTGCATGAGGCTCGTGACTCTTCTTCATCTGATCTGTTGGAACCTCAGTAGAAAAACTTTGCTTATAGATATATATCTTTACAATAATCATTTTGCTCACGTAGGTGGCAAACAGAGAATTATGTTCCAAAGATAAAACTTCGTGAAAGAGCCAAATCCTGTCCTTGGCCAAACTCCAACAGATATGATGTGGAAGTGACAGGATGCCGAAAAGGAAGCAAAATACCCCATAAGGCTCCTTTGGATCTTTTTCTTACTCTGAAAATTTAAACTGTTCCTGAGCGTTTATACAACTTGATCTCATTCGATGAATGTGATAAATAGACCATCTGCAAATCACCCTAAGGCTTGAAACACACATCCGTGAAACACGTGCGTGTTTGGTCCGTTTCCGTGTATACTGGAGACACGGCCAAACGTGCACCAATGTTACTATATCTCAGCGGTTACAATTACGTTTTTGGTTATGTCCGTCTCCGTGATGCGTTTTGTGGGCCGTGTCTCACGCCAGCATGTCCGTTTTATTCACGCAACACGCAGCACGGACCCAATGAAAGTCAATGGGTCTGTGCGCACGTCCGAGTGACATGGACGCATCTCTGTTTGTTCCCTGTATGTTTTGTGCTTTTTTCATGTGATGTCAGTCTTTTTTCTTTTTATGTTTAGTTCTCTCCCTCAGTCCGTCGGTCGGTCTCTATGTCTGTCTGTCCCTCTAGCTGTCTGGTGGTCAGTTCCCCCCTCTCTCATACTTACCATTCCCCGATCTCCGGCGCAGCGCTGCACGGCTGTTTTAAAAACTCCGGCGGCTTTTCCTCTTTTGAAAAAGCCGGCCGCCCATTAATCAATCTCATATTCCCTGCTTTACCCGCCCACCGGCGGCTGTGATTGGTTGCAGTGAGACACGCCCACCACGCTGAGTGACAGCGGCTCTTCCCGATTTACCCTGGTGCATTGGCAAATCGGGGTAATAAGGAGTTATTGGCAGCCCATAGCTGCCACTAAATCCTAGATTAATCATGTCAGGCGTCTATGAGACACCTTCCATGATTAATCTGTAAATTACAGTAAATAAACACACACACCAGAAAAAAATCCTTTATTAGAAATAAAAAACACAAACAAATTCCGATCAGCTGCTGTCACTGAGGTTACCCGCGGCCACCGCTGGATCCAGCGGTGGCCGCGAGTTACCTGACTGACAGCAGCTGATCGCGCTACTCATCTCATTAGCTGCGTGGAGGTGACCGGAGCGGCGGTGTATTCTGCTGCTCCTGTCACCTCCATGCAGCAGAGCTGGACGCGACGCTGGAGGACCGTGGAGTACGCCGGACATGGAGGGTTTGACGGGGTTAATAAATTGGTAATGAGGGAATTTGTTTGTGTTTTTTATTTCTAATAAAGGATTTTTTTCGGGTGTGTGTGTTTTTTTACTGTAATTTACAGATTAATCATGGAAGGTGTCTCAGACGCCTGACATGATTAATCTAGGATTTAGTGGCAGCTATGGGCTGCCATTAACTCCTTATTACCCCGATTTGCCAACGCACCAGGGTAAATCGGGAAGAGCCGGGTACAGCCCCAGAACTGTCGCATATAATGTATGCGGCAATTCTGGGCAGCTGCTGACTGATATTGTTAGGCTGGGGGGCCCCCCATAACGTGGGGCTCCCCATCCTGAGAATACCAGCCTTCAGCCGTATGGCTTTATCTGGCTGGTATTAAAATGGGGGGGGACCGCACGCCGTTTTTTTTAATTATTTATTTATTTATTTTACTGCACAGTATAGACACGCCCACCAAATAAGAATAACGTTTGGAACACCATTCTAAGTCTGAACTGGGTGCAAAAACCTAAAAAAACATCACTATGGGGAGATAAGGTATGCACACCAGTGACTATGTAAGGGGAATACATGGAATAGCAGAAACTGCTGTGTGAATACTGACTTGAAAAATCCAATAGCTATATGCAAGTGTGAATATGTGAAAAATGGAATCTGCATTACTGCCATGAACATATGAATCAAGAGAAATTTAGTTACTGAATTGATCAATGCAATAGAGCCCCAACACTACGCCAAAGTATTTCTCTACGTTGGGGTCCCTAGCTTGCGTGTGTCCTCTCATGCAGTTAAAAAACCTACCGTGTATGGGAAGCTGAGACCCAGGCTATTTATGCGTATGATATGGATTGGCAATAGGTGTGGTTGGGGAGGGTTCACAAACGAAAAAATACTAACAAATAAGAATAACGTTTGGAACACCATTCTAAGTCTGAACAGGGTGCAAAAACCTAAAAAAACATCACTATGGGGAGATAAGGTATGCACACCAGTGACTATGTAAGGGGAATACATGGAATAGCAGAAACTGCTGTGTGAATACTGACTTGAAAAATCCAATAGCTATATGCAAGTGTGAATATGTGAAAAATGGAATCTGCATTACTGCCATGAACATATGAATCAAGAGAAATTTAGTTACTGAATTGATCAATGCAATAGAGCCCCAACACTACGCCAAAGTATTTCTCTACGTTGGGGTCCCTAGCTTGCGTGTGTCCTCTCATGCAGTTAAAAAACCTACCGTGTATGGGAAGCTGAGACCCAGGCTATTTATGCGTATGATATGGATTGGCAATAGGTGTGGTTGGGGAGGGTTCACAAACGAGTTCAGACTTAGAATGGTGTTCCAAACGTTATTCTTATTTGTTAGTAATTTTTCGTTTGTGAACCCTCCCCAACCACACCTATTGCCAATCCATATCATACGCATAAATAGCCTGGGTCTCAGCTTCCCATACACGGTAGGTTTTTTAACTGCATGAGAGGACACACGCAAGCTAGGGACCCCAACGTAGAGAAATACTTTGGCGTAGTGTTGGGGCTCTATTGCATTGATCAATTCAGTAACTAAATTTCTCTTGATTCATATGTTCATGGCAGTAATGCAGATTCCATTTTTCACATATTCACACTTGCATATAGCTATTGGATTTTTCAAGTCAGTATTCACACAGCAGTTTCTGCTATTCCATGTATTCCCCTTACATAGTCACTGGTGTGCATACCTTATCTCCCCATAGTGATGTTTTTTTAGGTTTTTGCACCCAGTTCAGACTTAGAATGGTGTTCCAAACGTTATTCTTATTTGTTAGTATTTTTTCGTTTGTGAACCCTCCCCAACCACACCTATTGCCAATCCATATCATACGCATAAATAGCCTGGGTCTCAGCTTCCCATACACGGTAGGTTTTTTAACTGCATGAGAGGACACACGCAAGCTAGGGACCCCAACGTAGAGAAATACTTTGGCGTAGTGTTGGGGCTCTATTGCATTGATCAATTCAGTAACTAAATTTCTCTTGATTCATATGTTCATGGCAGTAATGCAGATTCCATTTTTCACATATTCACACTTGCATATAGCTATTGGATTTTTCAAGTCAGTATTCACACAGCAGTTTCTGCTATTCCATGTATTCCCCTTACATAGTCACTGGTGTGCATACCTTATCTCCCCATAGTGATGTTTTTTTAGGTTTTTGCACCCAGTTCAGACTTAGAATGGTGTTCCAAACGTTATTCTTATTTGTTAGTATTTTTTCGTTTGTGAACCCTCCCCAACCACACCTATTGCCAATCCATATCATACGCATAAATAGCCTGGGTCTCAGCTTCCCATACACGGTAGGTTTTTTAACTGCATGAGAGGACACACGCAAGCTAGGGACCCCAACGTAGAGAAATACTTTGGCGTAGTGTTGGGGCTCTATTGCATTGATCAATTCAGTAACTAAATTTCTCTTGATTCATATGTTCATGGCAGTAATGCAGATTCCATTTTTCACATATTCACACTTGCATATAGCTATTGGATTTTTCAAGTCAGTATTCACACAGCAGTTTCTGCTATTCCATGTATTCCCCTTACATAGTCACTGGTGTGCATACCTTATCTCCCCATAGTGATGTTTTTTTAGGTTTTTGCACCCAGTTCAGACTTAGAATGGTGTTCCAAATGTTATTCTTATTTGTTAGTATTTTTTCGTTTGTGAACCCTCCCCAACCACACCTATTGCCAATCCATATCATACGCATAAATAGCCTGGGTCTCAGCTTCCCATACACGGTAGGTTTTTTAACTGCATGAGAGGACACACGCAAGCTAGGGACCCCAACGTAGAGAAATACTTTGGCGTAGTGTTGGGGCTCTATTGCATTGATCAATTCAGTAACTAAATTTCTCTTGATTCATATATTCATGGCAGTAATGCAGGTTCCATTTTTCACATATTCACACTTGCATATAGCTATTGGATTTTTCAAGTCAGTATTCACACAGCAGTTTCTGCTATTCCATGTATTCCCCTTACATAGTCACTGGTGTGCATACCTTATCTCCCCATAGTGATGTTTTTTTAGGTTTTTGCACCCAGTTCAGACTTAGAATGGTGTTCCAAACGTTATTCTTATTTGTTAGTATTTTTTCGTTTGTGAACCCTCCCCAACCACACCTATTGCCAATCCATATCATACGCATAAATAGCCTGGGTCTCAGCTTCCCATACACGGTAGGTTTTTTAACTGCATGAGAGGACACACGCAAGCTAGGGACCCCAACGTAGAGAAATACTTTGGCGTAGTGTTGGGGCTCTATTGCATTGATCAATTCAGTAACTAAATTTCTCTTGATTCATATGTTCATGGCAGTAATGCAGATTCCATTTTTCCACATATTCACACTTGCATATAGCTATTGGATTTTTCAAGTCAGTATTCACACAGCAGTTTCTGCTATTCCATGTATTCCCCTTCCATAGTCACTGGTGTGCATACCTTATCTCCCCATAGTGATGTTTTTTTAGGTTTTTGCACCCAGTTCAGACTTAGAATGGTGTTCCAAACGTTATTCTTATTTGTTAGTATTTTTTTGTTTGTGAACCCTCCCCAACCACACCTATTGCCAATCCATATCATACGCATAAATAGCCTGGGTCTCAGCTTCCCATACACGGTAGGTTTTTTAACTGCATGAGAGGACACACGCAAGCTAGGGACCCCAACGTAGAGAAATACTTTGGCGTAGTGTTGGGGCTCTATTGCATTGATCAATTCAGTAACTAAATTTCTCTTGATTCATATGTTCATGGCAGTAATGCAGATTCCATTTTTCACATATTCACACTTGCATATAGCTATTGGATTTTTCAAGTCAGTATTCACACAGCAGTTTCTGCTATTCCATGTATTCCCCTTACATAGTCACTGGTGTGCATACCTTATCTCCCCATAGACACGCCCACCGGCTGCTGTGATTGGGTGCAGTGTGACAGCTGTCACTCAGCGTGGTGGGCGTGTCTCACTGCAACCAATCACAGCCGCCGGTGGGCGGGTAAAGCAGGGAATACGAGATTGATTAATGGGCGGCCGGCTTTTTCAAATTAGAAAAAGCCGCCGGAACAGTGTGAACGCCGTGCAGCGCCGGTGATCGGGGATCGGTGAGTATGAGAGAGGGGGGGACACTTCAGTCACTCTGGGGATTAGTGGTCACTGGTGAATCCTTCACAGGTGACCGCTAATCAGTACACGGCACAAAGACACAATGAAGTCGGGTGAAGTTCACCCGAGTTCATTCTCATCCCGCTACTCTGTCTTCCGACATGTAGTAACGACATTTTGCATCACACACGTACATTTCACACAGACAACACATACACATGTCAGTTATTTCACTCACGCACACACGGACATTCCACACGCACATACGGCTAGCATACGGGATACACACGCAGGCCACACATACCATAAAAACGGACCTAAAAAACGGAAAACGGACCCGAAAAACGGCCCGTTTTACACGGACGTGGTTTTCACGGATGTGTGGCGGAGCCCTAAAGGCGTTGTTCAATATTTAAACATTGAGGGCCTAGGATAGGTCATCAATGTCTGATTGGCCGGGGTCCGACATCCGGCACCCCCACCAATCAGCTCCTCCCTGGTGAGAGCGGCAGCTCAGTTCGTCTTCTAATAGCGACCGCTACCAGGTCCTGGCTACTTCCTATTGATTTGAATAGGTGGCAGATGTGCAGTACTCGGCCTCGGCCATCCTCACAAGACAGGGTAGCTCTGGTACTGAGCATTTAGGGCCACCTGCTGCAGCCGCCGGGACCGAGAACAGCTGATCGGCGGGGGTGCTTGCTGGCAGACCCCGGCCGAACAGACATTGATGACCTATCCTAAGGGGTACTTTGCACGTTGCGACATCGGCTAGCGATGCCAAGCGCGACAGTCCCCACCCCCGTCGCAGATGCGATATCTTGTGATAGCTGCCGTAGCGAACATTATCGCTGCGACAGCTTCACACGCACTTACCTGCCCTGCGACGTCGCTCTGGCCGGCGACCCGCCTCCTTCCTAAGGGGGCGGGTCGTGCGGCGTCACAGCGATGTCACACGGCAGGCGGCCAATAGAAGTGGAGGGGCGGAGATGAGCGGGACATAAACATCCCGCCCACCTCCTTCCTTCCGCATTGCCGGTGGAGGCAGGTAAGGAGAAGTTCCTCGCTCCTGTGGCTTCACACACAGCGATGTGTGCTCCCGCAGGAACGAGGAACAACATCATATCTCCTGTTGATGCGACATTATGAAAATGTCCGACACTACACAGATCACTGATTTTCAACACTTTTGCGATTGTTTATCGGCGCATCTAGGCTTTACACGTTGCGACGTCGTTACCGGCGCCGGATGTGCGTCACTTTCTATTTGACCCCGACGATATCGCAGTAGCAATGTCGCAACGTGCAAAGTACCCCTAAGGAAAGGCCATCAATGTTAAGGTAGAAAACAACCTCTTTAATTAAAAATGATGGTGACTTACCACCCAAAATCAGATCTCTTGCCTTGCAATGGGGAGGCGGCAACACCCTGAAAGATGTATCTGTAAGCAAAGCTTTTGATGTGGCTTTTATCCTAAGTCATATCGCAAAGCTTGTTTAGGCCCTGTGTGCATGCCGCGGATTTACCCGCAGATTTGCCACGGATTTGCTGCAGAAAATGTGTTTAACATTGCTGCAGTCATTCCCCAGCAAATCTTATGGGTTTTAAAAAATGCTGTGCGCACACTGCGTTTTTTTATACCTGCGGATTTTCTGCTGTGGAATTAATCAGCATGTCACTTCTTTTCCGCAGGTACAGTACCTGCGTTTTTTGCCATAGATAATGGTAAAAATACGCAGGGACCAACTTGCGGAAAATCCGCTGTAAATCCGCAGCAAATCCGTGGAAAAAACGCGGGTGCAGTTTTTTCGTAACCCTCCGTCACATACAATATCTGTTCTAACGAGTTCACATAAAATGTGACTGTCAGGCGCAGGCTAGAAAAATACCTATAATATCTAATGTTTGCAATTTCAGTGCTCTAAAAGTGATCAGTGACCTTCATAGGGATGTAATAAAAGAGACTACACATAATCAGGTGCAAAAAAACCCAATTTACTTAACATAAAACTAATAACTCTGAAATACAAACATTTCAAGACTCCCGCCAAATAGTCCCCAGTTCGACTCTACAACTCTACAAAGAAAATTTATGGAAACAAACTTAATTTTAAGGTACCTTAAGTACTATTAAACACATATTCAATCAGAATCAGATCCTGAAGTTTCCCCAGAAAAATTACACTTGCAGAGCATGTGATGAATAAAAACATAAAATACCAACCTTATTGAGTGTGACGTGTTCACATACAATGAGCCTGAGAGATTAGCGCAGTTATATCTGTCCTCCTGAAGCTCTGCAATCCAACTGTGGTATGAGGTTTCACAGAGCTGCTAGAGACAGGAGACTACCTGGAGGGAGGGGATTTCCTCACAATCTGGTGAGGAAGGAGAAATGAAAGTAAAAGAGATGTGCCTGTCAGGCCTATTGTATGTGACGGAAGGTTAAGAAAAAGGCACTTTCTAGTGCGCTCATAGCCTAAAGTGTCAATATTGACTTTTAGGATTGCTATTTCCACTAGGTGACACTAGAGTTCAAGTCCTCTTCCTCTCTGAAAAGACAATTTGCATATTTAATTTCCCAGAGGAGCATTGCATGGCCTATAAGTCTTTTTACGCTAGCATATCAGGAATGTTACTCTCCACAAGGAGAGACATTACCCTTAGACCCCTGTCAGAAATCTCTCATACAGCCAAATGAGATCTCTTGCTTTGCACTGATGAGTAGTAACACCTCAAAACACAGTGTCTGCAAATTGAGATTCTAGGTTGGCTTTTCTCGTAAGTCTTGAGGTAAGGCTCATAAAGTGTCAATATTGACTTTAAGATGGCTACTTCCATTTGGTAAGTTCAAGTCCTCTTCCTCTCCAAAGAGACAATTTGCATATGTAATTTCCCAAAGGAGCATTGCATGGCCTTTAAGTCTCCTTACACTAGCATGTTAGACTTGCCACTCTCCATAAGGAGAGATGTTACCCTTTACCCCAGTCAGGGGACTCTCATACAGACAAATCAGATATCTTGCTTTGCACTGATGAGGAGCAACACCCTGAAATACTGTGTCTGCAAATTGAAATTCTAGTTTGGCTTCTATCCTAAGTTTTGTGGCAAGGCTAATTAAAGGGTCAGTGTTGACTTTTAGGATTGATTCTTCCAATAAGTAGTGCCATAGTTCAAATCCTCTTCCTTTCCAAAGAGACAATTTGCATATTTAGTTTCCCCGAAGAGCATTGTATGACTTATAAGTCTCCTTACACTTTGTATTATGGCAAGGCTCAATAAAGGACCAATATTGACTGTTAGGATTGCTATTTCCAATAGGTAACGCTAGAGTTCAAATCCTCTTCCTCTCCAAAGAGATAGTTTACATATTTAAGTTCCCAGAGGAGCATTGCATGGCCTATATGTCTCCTTACACTAGCAGATCAGGCATGCCACTCTCCACAAGGAGAGATGTTACCCTTATACCCTAGTCAGAGGCCTCTCATACAGCCAAATCAGGTATTTTGTTTTGCACTGATGAGGCACAACACCCCGAAACACAGTGTCTGCAACTTGAGATTCTAGTTTGGCTTTTATCCTAAGGGGTGCTTCACACATAGCGAGATCGCTACCGAAATCGCTGCTACGGCACGGTTTTGGTGACGCAACAGTGACCTCATTAGCGATCTCGCTGTGTGTGACACTGAGCAGCGATCTGGCCCCTGCTGCGAGATCGCTGCTCGTTACACACAGCCCTGGTTCGTTTTCTTCAAAGGCGCTCTCCCGCTGTGACACACAGATCGCTGTGTGTGTGACAGCGAGAGAGCGACGAAATGAAGCGAGCAGGGAGCAGGAGCCGGCATCTGGCAGCTGCGGAAAGCTGTAACCAGGGTAAACATCGGGTAACCAAGGTGGTTACCCGATATTTACCTTAGTTACCAGCCTCCGCAGCTCTCACGCTGCCTGTGCTGCCGGCTCCGGCTCTCTGCACATGTAGCTGCAGTACACATCGGGTTAATTAACCCGATGTGTACTGTAGCTAGGAGAGCAAGGAGCCAGCGCAAAGCAGTGTGCGCGGCTCCCTGCTCTCTGCACATGTAGCTGCAGGACACATCAGGTTAATGAACCCGATGTGTACTGTAGCTAGGAGAGCAAGGAGCCAGCGCTAAGCAGTGTGCGCGGCTCCCTGCTCTCTGCACATGTAGCTGCAGGACACATCGGGTTAATTAACCCGACGTGTTCTGTAGCTAGGAGAGCAGGGAGCCAGCGCTAAGCAGTGTGCGTGGCTCCCTGCTCTCGCGGTTATGATCGCTGCTTCGGCTGCTGTGTTTGACAGCTAAGCAGCGATCATAACAGCGACTTACAAGGTCGCTGTTATGTCACAGAAAATGGTGACGTAACAGCGACCTCGTTGTCGCTGTCGCTTAGTGTGAACCAGCCCTAAGTCTTATGGCAAGGCTCATTAAAGGGTCAATGTTGACTTTTAAGATTGCTTCTTCCAATAAGTAGTGTTAAGTCCTCTTCCTTTCCAAAGAGACAATTTGCATATTTAATTTCCCAGAGAAGCATTGTATGACTTATAAGTCTCCTTACACTTTGTCTTGTGGCAAGGATCAATATTGACTTTTAGGATTGCTGCTTGAAATAGGTGACACTAGAGTTCAAATCCTCTTCCTCTCAAAAGAGACAGACAGTTTGCATATTTAAGTTCCTAGAGGAGAATTGCATGGCCTATAAGTCTCCTTACACTAGCAGGTCAGGCAGGCCACTCTCCACAAGGAGAGATGTTACCCTTATACCACAGTCAGAGGCCTCTCATGCAACCATATCAGATATTTTGCTTTGCACTGATGAGCCACAACACCCCATAACACAGTGTCTGCAAATTGAGATTCTAGTTTGGCTTTTATCCTAAGTCTTATCGCAAGGCTCATTAAAGGGTGTAACGTCCGGGTGGTGGAACCTCTGGACCGTACACCGGTTTCCCTTGAGGAGGCAGCCAGGCAGGTCACCCCGCCAGAGGGTCTGGGTGCACGGCGGCCGAAGCACTATTGGTAGCCGGACAGTCCGTATGGGAGCAGGAAAGGTGGATGGAGTTCTGGACGGTGGTCCGGGTGACGAGGCTCAGAGTCCGAGGCCAGGTGGTAAGGTCAGGCGGGATCCGGGACTTGCTGAGCGATGGAACGGGTCACCAAGCGGAGCCAGGGACTGGAGACTGGCGGAGCTGCAGAGATGGTGGAACATCCGCCGAAGTCACCGTCCGGGTACGGGAATGAGCGTGGTTCGGAGCGGCTGGCGTGGCAGGACAGGCTCTACGAGACAGGACAGGGTTAATGCAGGCAAGGTACAAGGCAAAGCAATAGGGGACCTGAACACTAGCTTACTAAACACGTAGAACAGGCCCCGCCCACCAGGAAAGAGAACCCTTATATACCCTGTACCTTTCTATGCAATATCCTGTTTCTGGGTGCTGGCCCTTTAAGAAAGGGTCAATGACCGCGCGCGCGCCCTAATGCGCATGCGCGAGGCCCGTGTGCCAGAAGCCAGTCCAGGAAGCGGGGAGTAGGAGGCAGGAGCGCCCGGCTGGGAGTCCCACCTCGCAGAGGAGCGCCGGGAGCGGGGAGCTGGACACGTGGAGGCTGCAGGCGGGGACGAGGAGGACGGGACCGTAGTGGTGAGCAGGGACGCCGCCGGGGAGCGGGAAGCGGGCCACGGGGACCGGAGAACGGGACAAGGGGACCGGGAAGCGTTACAGTACCCCCTCCCCCACGCCCCCCCCCGCAAGCGGGACAGGAAGGCACGAATCAGAGGAGTGCCAACATTCTCCCGGGGCTCCCAGGACCTATCCTCAGGACAATAACCCGCCCAGTCCACCAGGAAGTATTGCCAACCACGTACGGTCTTCATGGCCACGATATCCCTTACCGCATAGATGTCATCGTCAGCGATGGGAGGAGGAGCAGTACCGACCTCAGCGGAGAAGGGACCAAGGACAACAGGCTTGAGCAAGGAGACATGGAAAGAGTTGGGTATCCGCATCGTGGCCGGGAGCTGCAGCTTGTAGGAGACAGCATTAATCTTGCTGACGACTTTAAACGGCCCGATGTAACGAGGACCCAACTTGTACGATGGCAACTTCAATCGGACATACTTGGATGCAAGCCAGACCAGATCACCAGGGGAGAAACACGGGGGATCCAAGCGCCTTTTGTCCGCATGTCTCTTCATCCGCAAAGAAGCCCGCTCAAGGAAAGTCTTGACAGAGCTCCATATGGCTGAGAAGTCCTGGACCAGAGCATCTGCTGCGGGGACATCGGAAGCCGAGGATACTGGCAATGGAACCGAAGGCTGAAGTCCGTAAACGACTCGGAATGGAGAGCTGGAGGTGGACTCGCTGATGTGATGGTTGTGGGAGAACTCAGCCCAAGGAAGAAGCGTGGACCAGTCATCGTGATGGGCATTAACGTAGTGGCGCAGGAAGGAGGTCAGGATTTGATTGACCCGCTCCACTTGCCCATTCGACTGAGGGTGGTAGGCCGAAGAAAAGTCCAGAGATACTTCCAGATGTTTGCAGAGGGCCCTCCAGAAGCGCGAGGTAAACTGAGTTCCTATGTCGGACACAATGTGTGCGGGAAAGCCATGCAATCGGAATATATGTTGGATGAAGGAGTCAGCTAGCTCCTGGGCAGAGGGCAGCCCGGCCATGGAAATGAAGTGAGCCATTTTGGAGAAACGGTCCACCACAACCCATATGACTGTGTGTCCAGAGGATAAAGGTAAGTCCGTAATGAAGTCCATTGCGATATGTTGCCATGGAACAGAAGGAATGGGCAGAGGCAGGAGACGTCCATATAGTAGGTGCTTGGGTGTCTTGTTCCGGGCACAGGACGGACAGGCCGAGACGAAGGTTGAGACGTCTTTACGGAGGGACGGCCACCAGTAGTGACGGACAATCGTGCTCCAAGTCTTCTTCTGACCAGCATGGCCGGCGATCTTCGAGGCATGGCCCCAGTGCAGGACTCTCTGTCTGTCAGTATCTGGGACATAGGTTTTCCCAGGGGGTATCTGAGTTACCGTGACAGGATTCACCGGCATGATGTTGCTGGGGTTGATGATGGGCTGGAACGTCTCCTCCTCCAACTCCACGGGCACTAAGGACTTGGACAAAGCGTCTGCCCGCACGTTTTTGTCCGCAGGCCGAAAATGGAGTTGGAAATCAAATCGGGCAAAAAACAAGGACCAGCGGGCTTGTCGTGGGTTCAGTCTTTGGGCTGACCGCAGGTACTCCAGATTCTTGTGGTCTGTGTATATGATTACAGGGTATACTGCGCCCTCCAAGAGGTAGCGCCATTCCTCCAAGGAAAGCTTCACGGCCAGTAGCTCCCGATCCCCGATGGTGTAGTTGCGTTCGGGTGCTGAGAAGCTCTTGGAAAAGAATCCACAAGTGACCAGCTTGCCGGAGGGGGAGTTCTGCATCAACACTGCTCCGGCTCCTGAGGAGAAGGCATCCACCTCCAAAGTGAACTGTCGGTTCAATTCAGGGCGATGGAGAACCGGGGAGAAAGCAAACGCCTGTTTCAAGGAGCAGAACGCGGCATCGGCCGCCGGGGGCCAGTCCTTAGGATTAGCTCCTTTCTTAGTCAAGGCAGAGAGAGGCGCAGTCAAGGCGGAGAAATGCGGGATGAATTGCCGATAATAGTTCGCAAAGCCGAGAAAGCATTGGATAGCCTTCAGTCCGGAAGGAGGAGGCCAGTTGATGATGGCAGACACTTTCTCTGGGTCCATCTGCAGGCCAGTGTCCGAGATTACATAACCCAGGAAGGGAAGAGATGACTTTTCAAAGATGCATTTCTCGTACTTGGCGTACAGACGGTTCTCTCTAAGCCTCTGGAGAACTAGCTGCACGTTCTCTCTGTGGGTCTGTAGGCCCGGAGAGAAGACCAGGATGTCATCCAGATATACCACGACACAGACATAGAGGAGATCTCTGAACACGTCGTTCACCAGTTCTTGGAAGACTGCCGGACCATTACACAGACCAAAGGGCATGACACAATACTCATAGTGCCCATCCCGAGTGTTGAAGGCGGTTTTCCATTCGTCTCCAGAGTGAATGCAAACCAGGTTATAGGCCCCACGAAGGTCCAACTTGGTGAAGACCCGGGCTCCTCGGAGCCGATCGAATAGTTCGGGGATAAGCGGCAGAGGGTATTTGTTCTTTACGGTGATCTGGTTTAAACCCCGGTAGTCGATGCAAGGGCGCAGATCACCTTCCTTTTTCTTGACGAAGAAAAACCCTGCTCCGGCAGGGGATGAGGACCTCCGAATGAACCCCTTTGCCAGGCTCTCGGTAATATAGGCAGACATAGCTCGTGTCTCTGCAGGGGACAAGGGGTATATTCTTCCTCTAGGAGGCGTGGTTCCTGGCAGTAAATCGATGGCGCAGTCGTAGGGACGATGAGGCGGTAGTACCTCTGACTCCTTTTTATCAAAAACGTCCGAGAAGGACCAGTAGGCAGAAGGCAGTCCTGGTAGAGACTCTGGAACCGGAGGGCGTCGAACGGGCTGGATGGTTTTCAGACATCTCTCGTGGCACGAAGAGCCCCATCGGGTGATTTCACCTGTACTCCAGCTGACCGACGGTTCGTGTGTCCGTAACCATGGGAGTCCCAGGAGGATCTGATGAGACATACGCGGGAGGACGTAGAAGGCGATCTTCTCGGTGTGCAGAGCACCGATCCATACTTCCACAGGCTTGGTGATCAGTGAGACGGTGTCAGAGAGGGGTCTCCCATCCACAGAGGCGATCACCAGCGGTTTCTCTAGTGGGAGGACAGGCACCTGGTACTTATCCACCGTGGCCTGCTGGATGAAGTTGCCTGCTGCTCCGGAATCAAGATACGCCTCTGCCGTGAACCGGGTCTCTTCTGTGGTGACTTGAATAGTCCATGTAACGGAGTCTGAGAGTGTCCCAGCACCTAGGGTGGCCTCTCCTAACAGGCCTAGGCTTTGGAGTTTCCCGGCTTCTCGGGACAAGAGCGTAGCAGGTGTGTGCCAGCTCCGCAGTAGAAGCAGAGACCTTTTGCTAGTCGTTCTGCTCTGCGTTGCTCAGACTGCCTCAAGCGGTCAATCTGCATGGGCTCGTGGGTAGAAGCGCCAGGTGACGCCGACTGGGGAGCGATGGGCTTCAGTGGTGGGGAGGCGTGCCGCATCGGATGCCTCTCGCGGGACACCTCTTTGGATCGTTCCTGGAAACGAAGATCCACTCGAGTCGCTAGAGCAATCAGGGCATCCAAGGAGGACGGCACGTCCCGACCCGCCAGCTCATCTTTAATCCGACCCGAGAGTCCCTCCCAGAAGGCGGCAGTTAGGGCCTCATTGTTCCACCCGAGTTCCAAGGCCAAGGTGCGAAACCGAATGGCGTATTGGCCCACCGTCAGAGTCCCCTGACGTAGCCGGAGGAGGGATGAGGCAGACGCGGAGGCGCGTCCGGGCTCGTCAAAGGTGATACGAAATGCCTGCAGGAACTCCTGGATGTTGGTAGTTACCGGATCCTCCTTCTCCCACAAGGGGTTCATCCAGGCCAGTGCCTCTCCTTCCAGATGTGACATCATGAAGGCGACCTTGGCTTGGTCAGATGCAAAAAGTTGTGGCAGCTGCGTGAAATGGAGGGAGCACTGATTAATGAATCCCCTGCAGGTCTTGGGATCACCGGCGTACCAGGGTGGTGAGGCCAAACGGAGTTTGGAAGCATCCAAGGAGACTGCCACGGGAGCTGCGGTCGTGGGTTGTGCAGTGGGAACCCGAGATGCCACAGGTGTGGCCGCTGCTTGTAGCGCATTCAGACGGGCATCCACAGAAGTCATAAAGTTCAGCATGCGGGTCTGGGTCTCGCGCTGTCGTGTGAGTTCCTGCTGCAGGGCCGCTAGTGCTTCGGCGGGATCCATGGCCTGTTCTAGCTGTAACGTCCGGGTGGTGGAACCTCTGGACCGTACACCGGTTTCCCTTGAGGAGGCAGCCAGGCAGGTCACCCCGCCAGAGGGTCTGGGTGCACGGCGGCCGAAGCACTATTGGTAGCCGGACAGTCCGTATGGGAGCAGGAAAGGTGGATGGAGTTCTGGACGGTGGTCCGGGTGACGAGGCTCAGAGTCTGACGCCAGGTGGTAAGGTCAGGCGGGATCCGGGACTTGCTGAGCGATGGAACGGGTCACCAAGCGGAGCCAGGGACTGGAGACTGGCGGAGCTGCAGAGATGGTGGAACATCCACCGAAGTCACCGTCCGGGTACGGGAATGAGCGTGGTTCGGAGCGGCTGGCGTGGCAGGACAGGCTCTACGAGACAGGACAGGGTTAATGCAGGCAAGGTACAAGGCAAAGCAATAGGGGACCTGAACACTAGCTTACTAAACACGTAGAACAGGCCCCGCCCACCAGGAAAGAGAACCCTTATATACCCTGTACCTTTCTATGCAATATCCTGTTTCTGGGTGCTGGCCCTTTAAGAAAGGGTCAATGACCGCGCGCGCGCCCTAATGCGCATGCGCGAGGCCCGTGTGCCAGAAGCCAGTCCAGGAAGCAGTGAGGAGGAGGCAGGAGCGCCCGGCTGGGAGTCCCACCTCGCAGAGGAGCGCCGGGAGCGGGGAGCTGGACGCGTGGAGGCTGCAGGCGGGGACGAGGAGGACGGGACCGGAGTGGTGAGCAGGGGACGCCGCCGGGGAGCGGGAAGCGGGCCACGGGGACCGGAGAACGGGACAAGGGGACCGGGAAGCGTGACAAAGGGTAAATGTTGACTTTTAGGATTGCTTCTTCCAATAAGTAGTGATAGAATTCAAGTCCTCTTCTTCTCTAAAGAGAAAATTTGCAACTGAAAAATACAAAAAGTTACAGTACTTATAGGTCACAACATATATGTGTCACGCTCCCCGGGTCCTCGGTTCCGCTCCCCGGGTCCTCACCCCCGCTCCCCGGCTCACCTGCCACGCTCCCCGCTCTCCAGCCTCCGGTGCCCGTCCTTCCCAGGCCCCCTGGTCTCCGATCCCGGCGCCCGACGGCTTCCCAGGCCCTGGCCGGCTCCCCTGCGTCCTCCTCGCAGCCTCCTTCCCTGGCTTCTGGCACCCGGGCGGCGCGCATGCGCATTAGGGCGCGCGCGCGGTCACTGACCCTTTCTTAAAGGGCCAGCGTCCATTAACAGGAAATGAGGCTAAACAGGTACAGGGTATAAAGGGGGTTATTGTCCAAGGGGGCGGGGCCTGATCTTCGTGTTTCCTAAGCTAGGAGTCAGGTCTCCTGGTGTTTCTGTGCATGTACTTACCTATCTCTCTCGTAGAGCCGTGCCTGTCTCGCCATCCAGTCCTGCCGTATCCCGAACCCCGAACGCTGTCCATCTGCCATCCTGACAGTCCGCACCATCCCGGATCCCTGCGGTGACTCATCACCTCGCTCCAAAGGTTCCGGACCCCGCCTGACATCATCTCGGCTTCCGAACCAGAGCTGCGTCACCCGGACTACCACCCGTGACTCCGTGGTCCCAGGGACTTCTCCGCTATTCTCGTGTGCACGGACTGTTCTGCTGTTTATAGTGCTCCAGCTACCGGACTCTTTACTACCATCTAGGAGTTCGGCCCAGTGGATCCACCTCCTGGGTCTGCCCGTCCACCTGGCCGTGACAGTAAGATCAGGCCATGGATCCTGCTGCAGCACTAGCAGCCGTACAGGAGGAACTCCAACGCCAGCGTGAGACTCAGACCCGCATGCTGCAATTCATGTCTTCTGTGGACGCCCGCCTGAACACGCTACAAGCGGCAGTTACGACTTCAACATCCCGGGCTTCCACTAGTCAAGCCACGGCTCCAGCTCCTGTGGCGACTTCTTCAGATACCACCAGACTTCGGTTGGCTTCACCACCCCGGTACGCCGGAGACCCCAAGACCTGCAGGGGATTCTTAAACCAATGCTCCCTCCATTTCACGCAGCTGCTGCATTTGTTTGCCTCCGACCAAGCCAAGGTCGCCTTCATCATGTCCCATCTAGAGGGTGAGGCACTGGCGTGGATGAACCCCTTGTGGGAGAAGGGGGATCCTGTGACCACGAACATCCAGGACTTCCTGCAGGCATTCCGTGGTACCTTCGATGAGCCCGGACGCGCCTCCGCGTCTGCTTCGTCTCTTCTCCGCTTACGTCAGGGGACTCTGACGGTGGGTCAATACGCGATCCGGTTTCGCACCCTGGCCTCAGAACTAGGGTGGAACAACGAGGCCCTAACCGCCGCCTTCTGGGAAGGACTCTCAGGGCGAATTAAAGACGAGCTGGCGGGTCGTGACGTACCGACCACCCTTGATGCCCTGATTGCCCTAGCGACTCGAGTGGACATTCGCTTTCAGGAGCGATCCAAGGAAGCGTCCCGTGAGAGACGTCCGGTACGGCATTCTCCTCCTCCGCAGAAACCCTCCGTACTTCAGTCATCGACAGCTGGGGCTCCCGTCCACGAGCCCATGCAGATCGACCGAGTGCGTCAGTCTGAACAACGTCGAGCAGAGCGGCTCGCCAAGGGTCTCTGCTTTTACTGCGGTGAGGGCACACACCTGCTACGCTCCTGTCCAGAGAGGCCGGGAAACTCCAAAGCCTAGGGTTGGTAGGAGAGGCCACCCTAGGTGCTGGGACTCTCTCTGACCCGGTTACATGGACAGTGCAAGTGACAACGGGAGAGACGCGGTTCACGGCTGATGCCTACCTCGATTCCGGGGCAGCAGGCAATTTCATCCAGCAGACCACGGTGGACAAGTACCGGGTGCCTGTTATTCCACTCGACAAGCCCCTAGTGATTGCCTCGGTGGATGGGAGACCCCTCTCTGACACCATCTCCTGGATCACCAGGCCGGTCGAACTGCGTATCGGTGCCCTTCACACCGAGAACATCGCTTTCTACGTCCTCCCACACATGTCCCACCAGATCCTGCTGGGACTTCCATGGTTGCGGACACACGAACCATCAGTCAGTTGGGGCACTGGCGAAATCACCCAATGGGGCTCTTCGTGTCATGAGAGGTGCCTAAAGTCCATACAACCCATCCGACGACCTCCGGTTCCAGAGAACCTACCGGGGCTGCCCTCGGCCTATTGGTCCTTTGCAGATGTTTTTGATAAAAAGGAATCCGAGGTACTGCCGCCACATCGTCCATACGATTGTGCCATCGACCTGCTCCCAGGAACAACACCACCACGAGGACGGATATATCCTTTATCTCCAGCCGAAACAAGGGCCATGTCTGCTTACATCTCAGAGAGCCTGGCAAGGGGGTTCATTCGGAGATCCTCCTCTCCTGCTGGAGCAGGTTTCTTCTTTGTCAAGAAGAAAGAGGGCGACTTGCGCCCATGCATAGACTACCGGGGTTTGAATCAAATCACCGTAAAAAACAAGTACCCACTGCCGCTCATTCCCGAATTGTTTGACCGGCTTAGAGGAGCTCGTGTGTTCACCAAGCTGGATCTTCGGGGTGCTTACAATCTGGTCCGCATCCGCTCTGGTGACGAATGGAAAACCGCGTTCAATACGCGCGATGGACATTATGAATACTGCGTGATGCCCTTCGGCCTGTGTAACGCTCCTGCCGTCTTTCAAGAACTGGTGAACGACGTGTTCCGGGACCTTCTCTACATCTGTGTGGTAGTGTATCTAGATGACATCCTTGTCTTCTCTCCGGACCTCCAAACCCACAGAGAAAACGTACAGCTGGTTCTACAAAGACTGAGAGAGAATCGTCTGTACGCAAAGTATGAGAAGTGTGTCTTTGAGCAGTCTTCTCTCCCCTTCCTGGGGTACATCATCTCTGATACCGGACTGCAGATGGATCCCAAGAAGGTCTCCGCCATTCTCAACTGGCCTCCTCCTTCTGGACTGAAGGCAATCCAACGCTTCCTGGGATTCGCCAACTACTACCGCCAGTTTATCCCTCACTTCTCTGCCTTGACTGCTCCTCTCTCCGCCCTGACTAAGAAGGAGGCTAATCCAAAGGACTGGTCACCTGCGGCTGACGCCGCGTTTGGCTCTCTGAAGCGGGCATTTGCCTCCTCTCCTGTACTTCACCGTCCGGAGTTAAACCGCCAGTTCACCTTGGAGGTGGATGCCTCCTCCTCAGGAGCCGGAGCAGTGCTCATGCAAAAGTCCTCCTCCGGGAAGATGGTGACTTGCAGATTCTTCTCCAAGGGCTTCTCAGCGCCTGAACGCAACTACACCATCGGTGACCGAGAGCTCTTGGCAGTCAAACTGGCTTTGGAGGAATGGCGCTACCTCCTGGAAGGGGCAGTGTACCCCGTGATTATTTACACGGACCACAAGAGCTTGGAATACCTGCGGTCCGCTCAGCGACTGAACCCACGGCAAGCCAGGTGGTCCCTATTCTTTGCCAGGTTTGATTTCCAGCTTCACTTCCGACCCGCGGACAAGAATGTACGTGCTGATGCCTTGTCCAGGTCTTTCATGCCCATGGAGCAGGAGGAAGAGACTACCCAACCCATCATTTGTCCTAGTAAAATCATTCCGGTGGCCCCTGTCACCCTGGCCCAGATACCGCCTGGGAAGACCTATGTCTCCGAGGTAGACAGGGAAAAAGTGTTACACTGGGGACATGCCTCGAAAACAGCCGGTCATGCTGGTCAGAAAAAGACATGGGGTGCGATTGTACGTCATTACTGGTGGCCATCCCTTCGCACGGACGTCGCTGCTTTTGTATCCGCCTGTTCCTCTTGTGCCAGGAACAAGACGCCCAAACACCTCCCATATGGCCGTCTTCTGCCTCTACCGATACCGTCAGTTCCGTGGCAACACATAGCAATGGACTTTATTACGGACTTGCCATTGTCCTCCGGACACACAGTCATATGGGTCGTGGTGGACCGGTTCTCTAAAATGGCCCATTTCGTCCCTATGGCTGGACAGCCCTCTGCTCAGGAACTCGCGGACGCCTTTATACAACACATCTTCCGCTTGCATGGCTTTCCATTACACATCGTATCCGACAGAGGAACTCAGTTCACCTCCCGCTTCTGGAGGGCTCTCTGTAAACATCTGGGAGTGACTCTGGACTTTTCATCTGCATACCATCCTCAGTCTAATGGCCAGGTAGAGAGGGTCAATCAAATCTTGACCTCTTTCTTACGTCACTATGTTAACGCCCATCATGACGACTGGTCCGCTCTTCTTCCCTGGGCTGAATTCTCCCACAACCACCACGTCAGTGAGTCCTCCTCCAGCTCTCCCTTCCATGTCGTTTACGGACTTCAGCCTTCCATCCCATTGCCTGTATCTCCTTCTTCGGATGTCCCTGCTGCAGATACAGTAGCCCGTGACTTTGCAACCATTTGGGACTCTGTCAAAGCGTCCCTTGGACGTGCTTCCCTGCGGATGAAAAGACACGCTGACAAGAAACGTCTGGACCCTCCGTGTTTCTCTCCTGGAGATCTCGTCTGGCTTGCTTCCCAGTACGTCCGCCTGAAGATACCATCATACAAGCTGGGTCCTCGCTACATTGGGCCGTTTAAAGTCCTCAACAAGATCAATGAGGTCTCCTACAAGCTACAGCTCCCGGCCACGATGAGGATACCCAACTCATTCCACGTCTCCCTGCTCAAGCCGGTTGTCCTTGGTCCCTTCTCCGCTGCTGCCAGTCCGGCTCCTCCACCTATTGCCGATGACGACATCTATGCGGTAAGGGATATCGTGGCCATGAAGACCGTACGAGGTCGACAGTTCTTCCTGGTGGACTGGGAAGGGTATGGTCCTGAGGATAGGTCCTGGGAGCCCAGGGAGAACGTGGGCACTCCTCTGATCCGTGCCTTCATGTCCCGGTTGCGGGGTGGGGGGCGTGGGGGGGGGGTACTGTCACGCTCCCCGGGTCCTCGGTTCCGCTCCCCGGGTCCTCACCCCCGCTCCCCGGCTCACCTGCCACGCTCCCCGCTCTCCAGCCTCCGGTGCCCGTCCTTCCCAGGCCCCCTGGTCTCCGATCCCGGCGCCCGACGGCTTCCCAGGCCCTGGCCGGCTCCCCTGCGTCCTCCTCGCAGCCTCCTTCCCTGGCTTCTGGCACCCGGGCGGCGCGCATGCGCATTAGGGCGCGCGCGCGGTCACTGACCCTTTCTTAAAGGGCCAGCGTCCATTAACAGGAAATGAGGCTAAACAGGTACAGGGTATAAAGGGGGTTATTGTCCAAGGGGGCGGGGCCTGATCTTCGTGTTTCCTAAGCTAGGAGTCAGGTCTCCTGGTGTTTCTGTGCATGTACTTACCTATCTCTCTCGTAGAGCCGTGCCTGTCTCGCCATCCAGTCCTGCCGTATCCCGAACCCCGAACGCTGTCCATCTGCCATCCTGACAGTCCGCACCATCCCGGATCCCTGCGGTGACTCATCACCTCGCTCCAAAGGTTCCGGACCCCGCCTGACATCATCTCGGCTTCCGAACCAGAGCTGCGTCACCCGGACTACCACCCGTGACTCCGTGGTCCCAGGGACTTCTCCGCTATTCTCGTGTGCACGGACTGTTCTGCTGTTTATAGTGCTCCAGCTACCGGACTCTTTACTATCATCTAGGAGTTCGGCCCAGTGGATCCACCTCCTGGGTCTGCCCGTCCACCTGGCCGTGACAATATGGAACTGAATGAATGTGGCTGACTTGTCAACTATGAAAAACAAACTTCTGACCGTAAAATACATGGTAATATTCCTTTTTTAACTAACAAAATAAAAATAGGACATACAGCAGAGACGGAGTTATACGCTGCACTGTGAGGTCGGGATGTACATGTACTTTCTTGCGCAGAAAAAAGCTTAGTTATGTCAGGAATGTATTCTACCTGCAAAACGCAGGAGTCGGAAGAGTTGATAAATCATGTATGCTTAATGAACGCAGAAGGTTCGAAGTGTAGTGATCACTAATAACAGAAAAGAAAATATATAAGGGGGATAAAAAACAAGAGCAGCCTTATACAATGGGAAATTTAGAGGGGCGATTGTTTTATGACTTAGGTGATGCTGAATGTACATAAGGACTTGTGTAAGGGTCCCGCTCCTAATGTGAAGAATGACTGATCTGGTATATAGGGGACACAGACAAGTGCATACAGCTCCGCTTGCCTAGCAGTAGCTGCGGGCTACTAACATTGTGTTACCTAACTACCGTATGTATAGGAAAATGAAGGCCTGGAATTACAGAGTTCAGAAGAGAAGCAAAATGTTAATAAAGTATATTGACTAATCAATCATAATGCTGCTTTACTGAATATTTACACATTCAAGTGAAGGTTTGAAACAGTTTTTCTTTTTTTTAAATCTAGATCCAAATATCCGACATACATTAGAAATGACTACCTGCAGCCGCCACTAGAGGGAGCTTAGGAGCTGGCTGCATACAATTTACACATTAAACTCAATGATAAACTGTATACAGTGATCTAATCTGCCTGCTCCTCCTAGTGTTGGCTGATAGTGACTATAATTTAAAAGGGGTGCTTATTATCCGATTGGTGTGGGTCCGTGTCAGGGGTGTGACACGGGTGACAGACAGTCATGTGGTTTCTGGCCATAGAAGGTCACAGCGTTTGGCTGTGCAGAATGCTCCCTGGCTTTCTATTGTTCCTGCTGTCAGTATTCATTGGTAAAGGTAGCTTTCCTGTTGGATATTCATCTCTCTCCCTTTTGGACCCAGCAGGAGCTCGCCTTCCACCCAGCTGCTGATCATCAGCCTTCTCTTGATACTTATATACCACTTCCTTCCTTGGACTGTACTGGTGATATTGTCATGCTAGGTACGGGGAAGTACCAATCGAACAGTGAAAGGGAAGTGAAACCTTGTGTCTAGGGAAAGGGAAGATGGTGACCACTGACTAAACCTACTGCTGGTCCTTGGGGTCCTCAGGTATCTGGCTTGGTGCATAAGTGCGGAACCTATCTAGGGTGGTGAGGGACCCCAGAGACCAGGAGTAGGTTTGGTCAGGGGTCACCATCTTCCTGTTCCCTAGACACAGGGCTTCCCTTCCCTTTGGCTTTTCGCTTGGGAACACCATAGTCATACCTCCCAACTTTTGAAGAAAAGAAAGAGGGACAAATTATTCTACACACCTAGAGGATGTGATTAATGAAATTCCCGCCCTTGTTGCATCTAAAGATGCTGCTGATCTTTGGAGTTTTGATATATCTGTCCTCTATAAACTTTTATGTGGAGCCTGAAGAAAACACAAGTTTAAAAAAAACACTGTTCCTTTTTCAATGCAGAATCAAAGCTTTTCTGTACTATTAAAAAAAAAACACTAAATACCCTGATTTAGATCTTGTCACAATGAGTATGGGATAGCGGGGAACCGGGGCTCCTAAGCTGACCTTCAAGCTAGGGAGTCCCATGCTATCCCTAACCTCAGGAATGCTCCTGATGGTGGAGAGGCCTGACTCTCCTTCCAGTCCTGATCTAATTGCCCCTCTCCCTGGGGAAGGACAGGACAGGAATGTGATGAAACCCACAGATAAAGACAAACAATTTCTGAGACTCCAAATATGTCCATGTTGTTTGCTGATTTGTGATGTTTACTATTTTTTTAAAAAAATTGCATTAAAAATTACAATATTGTAATTGTTTTTTAGTTATTTTGTAGGAAGAAAAAAAATGTCTTTTATTCTCCCTCTAGAATACAGAGACATAGAGGTGCACCTCTATATACAAATTGCATGTAATACTTGTATAATACAATGTATCTCTATGTACCAGTATAATCTGCCTATGGAGTCAGAGCCTGCACTGCAGCTTCAAGATTACAAAATTCTCCAATTGACATCATCAGAACCTGTGGCTTTAGAATGTAGGTGTTACCTGCAATGTTGTAGGTTGTCTGTTCAAGTCCCAGAGAAGATTACAAAAAAAATTAGATTGTTTCCTATTCTTCTTAGCAGTTTTATAGGAACAAAAAAAACGGACTTTTTCTTCACCTATAGAATACAGGTACATAGAAATACACTGCTATGTACAGATGTAATTCTATGTACCAGTATCATCTGCTTCTGATTTTTCTGCCTGCAATACAGCTCAAGTATATCAAATTCTCTTATCTTCCTCAGTGTTGGGGTTGGTTCATTGCTAGATCTCCGACTTTTGTACTTAGAGGATGTGACTTTGAGTCTTTGTTAGATCAGAGGAGAAGGGAACTGTTTATGTAATTTATGTGCTGAGAGATGCCACCACCCACCTGAGTCTGTGAAGACAGTGAGAGGAAGTTGTGACAAAGTCCTTACATGCTGAAACAGCAGGACAGTCGCACTAAATCCTGGATAATTGGGAGCTATGCTCATAGGGAATGACTTGAGTAGCGGTCGACCATCTGAACTGCTGCTCCATTCTAATGGGGATACAAATTTCCCAATCTGATGAACAGTGCTGAGCCCCCATCAATCAATAAATTATCATCTCTCCTATGAACAGGTCATATCTTGTTTTAACCAAATAATCCCTTTCAAGCATCATCACAAAGTGACCTGTTGACTAGATTAGGCTTTTATATTACATTTTGGAAATGTGTTTTTGTTTTCATATCACAATCTGTATTGTAAAGTATCCTTGTAATTTTTACACTGGTGACTGGGGCTACTTTACACTTCCTGTTCTTTCCATTTTTGGGGATTAATTGAGTCATTATCATCACAGGCAGGATAACAATGACAGGCAATAGCTCTATATACAGGTGATAATATAGTATCCATCAATCAGAATAGGTGATGTCACAGCTCACCTCCTCCTCCGCAATAACTGATAACACCTCTATATACATGTGAAAACACAGGATCCACCAATCACAATAGGTGATGTCACAGCTCGCCTCCTCCTCCTGTGCAATGACTGATAACAGCTCTATATACAGATAATAACACAGGATTCACCAATCACAATAGGTGATGTCACAGCTCACCTCCTCCACCTGTGCAAAGACTGATAACAGCTCTATATACAGATAATAACACAGGATTCACCAATCACAATACGTGATGCCACAGCTCACCTCCTCCTCCTGTGCAAAGACTGATAACACCTCTATATACAGTTCATGACACAGGATCCACCAATCACAATAGGTGATTATCACAGCTCACCTCCTCCTACTGTGCAATGACTGATATCAAGCTTGGTTCTGATCTCGTATCTCTGCAGTAGGCTCAGTTCTGATCTCGTATCTCTGTAGTAAGCTTAGTACAGAGGAGCAGTGTGTGGGGGGATATAATAAAGAGGATCAGTGTGTGTGTGTGTGAGAAATATCATGCAGAGGAGCAGTGTGTGTAAGGATATTATACACAGGGACATTGTATGGGGGAATATTATACAGAAAGATAGTTTGCGGCGGGATATTATATATGGGCAGTGTGGGAGAGATATTATGTAGAGGGGCGGTGTAGAGGGTGTATTATGGAGAGGGGCGGTGTAGAGGGTGTATTATGGAGAGGGGCTATGTAGAGGGTGTATTATGGAGAGGGGCTGTGTAGAGGGTGTATTATGTAGAGGGGCGGTGTAGAGGGTGTATTATGTAGAGGGGCGGTGTAGAGGGTGTATTATGGAGAGGGGCGGTGTAGAGGGTGCATTATGGAGAGGGGCGGTGTAGAGGGTGTATTATGGAGAGGGGCTATGTAGAGGGTGTATTATGGAGAGGGGCTGTGTAGAGGGTGTATTATGTAGAGGGGCGGTGTAGAGGGTGTATTATGGAGAGGGGCTGTGTAGAGGGTGTATTATGGAGAGGGGCGGTGTAGAGGGTGCATTATGGAGAGGGGCGGTGTAGAGGGTGTATTATGGAGAGGGGCTGTGTAGAGGGTGTATTATGTAGAGGGGCGGTGTAGAGGGTGTATTATGTAGAGGGGCGGTGTAGAGGGTGTATTATGGAGAGGGGCGGTGTAGAGGGTGTATTATGTAGAGGGGCGGTGTAGAGGGTGTATTATGGAGAGGGGCGGTGTAGAGGGTGTATTATGGAGAGGGGCTGTGTAGAGGGTGTATTATGTAGAGGGGCGGTGTAGAGGGTGTATTATGGAGAGGGGCGGTGTAGAGGGTGGGTGCATTATGTAGAGGGGCGGTGTAGAGGGTGTATTATGGAGAGGGGCTGTGTAGAGGGTGTATTATGTAGAGGGGCGGTGTAGAGGGTGTATTATGGAGAGGGGCGGTGTAGAGGGTGTATTATGGAGAGGGGCTGTGTAGAGGGTGTATTATGTAGAGGGGCGGTGTAGAGGGTGTATTATGGAGAGGGGCGGTGTAGAGGGTGTATTATGGAGAGGGGCTGTGTAGAGGGTGTATTATGGAGAGGGGCGGTGTAGAGGGTGTATTATGGAGAGGGGCTGTGTAGAGGGTGTATTATGTAAAGGGGCGGTGTAGAGGGTGTATTATGGAGAGGGGTAGATTAGGGGTGTATTATTAATTTTTTGACGGAAATACTTCATTTTCTGGAGTAATGTAATCAACTGGATTACCAACTGGAGTAATGTAATCAACACCGCTGCGGTTAGTGATTGGCTGCAGCCGTCACATAAATAATGACATCATAACCTCAGGACCATCAGTGCAGCGGCCTATGAGTGGCAGGGGAGCTATCAGCTGTGCATTGATTGTTTCTTTACATTCTAACTTTTGCAAAGTCCCAGAAAAACCATTTCAATGCTATAAACGTCCTGAATAATTATGTGCCAAATTGTCTGTGCCGCCAACAATACGAAACACCCGTGGGATTTTCACAGCCATTGCAAACGCTGTCATAATTAAGATTTATTTCCCAAGGTCAGCCGGTTCCAGCACAGGAGCCTCTTCCACGTGTTGCATAACGTGTCATTACACAGAGGCAGCTCTGACTGTTCTTGTGCCTGAGGTCGGACCTCCTTATCACTATGTAATAAGTGCACACAATGAAGTATATTGTGCAATGAATGAAATGGCGGCCAGGCACTAGTTTTCTTCAATTCTTGAAAACCTATATCTCCCGGGTCCGGCTAAGAATTCTAAGGCTACTTTCACACCTCCGGCTTTTGCAATGCGGCACAATCCGGCACTTTGCAGGAAAACCGCAACCGTTTTTTTTTGCTGCCGGTTGCGTTTTTCCTGCATAGACTTTAATTAGTGCCGCATTGTGCCGCATGGGCTTGTGTTCGGTCCGGTTTTTGCCGCATGCTGCAGATTTAGCCGATGCGGCGGCCGGATGGAACGTTCCCTGCAATGTTTTTTGCTCCGGCAAAAAAAAACCGCATCGCGCCGCATCCGGCCGATGCGGCGCTTTTCCCAATGCATCCCTATGGATGCCGGATGCGGAAAAAAAACGCATTCGGCCGCCGCATGCGGTTTTTGCCACTGCGCATGCTCAGTAGCATGCCGCAAGCGGCAAAAACCGGACCGGCCGCATGTAAAAAAACGTATGCAAAGGATGCGGTGTTTTCACCGCATCTGTTGCATAGGCTTCACAGCCGGATTGAGCCGCACGGCTCAAACCGGATGTGTGAAAGTAGCCTTATATATCAACATTTGGACATCCACTGACATATGTCATTGAAAAAAAGAGACCCTAACAATATATTTTATGCCTGCACTCTTTTCTAAAGTGGTAAAGTTTTAGCAGGTCCTTCTTAACATGAATGTTCAACCAGATTTCACATGCATTACCAACTGCATACATTATTATATAGATCTTCCATAACTGATGAGGCTGGTGTACTTACTTTTAAAAAGCAATGCAATGTCAGAATGGCTGTCTACTTCTCTTTGAAAGTTTTGTTTTCTAGCTGGATCAACAAAAAGCTTACTTATTTTTCAGGAATCCAAAGACATTTTGTCATGGATTTTCAGAGCAACTACACCAGTCTCATTGGGTCTAAAGGCACCCTTAAGTGGGTCAATAGGATGGGTCAATATGGGAACAGGAAAAGTAGAGTAGCAGGAACTTTTTAGATTTTCTAAATCAGTCTAAGGCTGCTTTCACACCTCCGGTTTTTCCTGTGCGGCACATTCCGGCGCTTTGCAGAAAAACCGCAACCGTTTTTTTTTGCCGCCGGTTGCGTTTTTTTGCGTAGACTTTCATTAGTGTCGGATTGTGCCGCATAGGCTTGCGTTCGGTCCGGTTTTTGCCGCATGCGGCAGATTTAGCCGATGCGGCGGCCGGATGGAACATTGCCTGGCACGATTTTTTGTCCGGCAAAAAAAAACTTACATCTTACCGATGCGGCGCGATTTGCAATGCATGCCTATGGACGCCGCATGCGGCATCCTGCAGCAAACACCGCATCCAGTCACTGCATGCGTTTTGTTCCACTGAGCAAGCTCAGTAGCGTGCTGCAAGCGGCAAAAAACGGACGGGCCGCATGTCAAAAACTTATGCAAAGGATGCGGTAGTGTCACCGCATCCGTTGCATAGATTTTAGAGCCGGATTGGCCGGCTCTGCTAAAACCGGATGTGTGAAAGCAGCCTCAGCCTTTTTTATACCTTTGATATCCCTTTGATATTGTAGTAAGCTCAGTTCTGATCTCGTATCTGTAGTAAGCTTAGTACAGAGGAGCAGTGTGTGGGGGGATATAATAAAGAGGATCAGTGTGTGTGTGAGAGATATTATACAGAGGAGCAGTGTGTGTAAGGATATTATACACAGGGACATTATGTGTGGGGATATTATACAGAAAGATAGTTTGTGATAATATATATGGGCAGTGTGGGAGAGATATTATGGAGAGGGGCGGTCTAGAGGGTGTATTATGGAGAGGGGTGGTCTAGAGGGTGTATTATGGAGAGGGGCGGTCTAGAGGGTGTATTATGGAGAGGGGTGGTCTAGAGGGTGTATTATGGAGAGGGGCGGTCTAAAGGGTGTATTATGGAGAGGGGCGGTCTAGAGGGTGTATTATGGAGAGGGGCGGTCTAGAGGGTGTTTTATGGAGAGGGGCGGTGTAGAGGGTGTATTATGGTGAGGGGCAATGTAGAGGGTGTATTATGAAGAGGGGTGGTGTAGAGGGTGTAATATGGAGAGGGGCGGTGTAGAGGGTGTATTATGGAGAGGGGCGGTGTAAAGGGTGTAATATGGAGAGGGGCGATCTAGAGGGTGTATTATGGGGAGGGGCGGTGTAGAGGGTGTAATATGGAGAGGGGCGATCTAGAGGGTGTATTATGGAGAGGTGCGGTGTAGAGGGTGGGTGTATTATGTAGAGGGGCGGTGTAGAGGGTGTATTATGGAGAGGGGCGGTGTAGAGGGTGTAATATGGAGAGGGGCGATCTAGAGGGTGTATTATGGAGAGGTGCGGTGTAGAGGGTGGGTGTATTATGTAGAGGGGTGGTGTAGAGGGTGTATTATGGAGAGGGGCGGTGTAGAGGGTGTATTATGGAGAGGGGCGTTGGAGAGGGGCGATCTAGAGGGTGTATTATGGAGAGGTGCGGTGTAGAGGGTGGGTGTATTATGTAGAGGGGCGGTGTAGAGGGTGTATTATGGAGAGGGGCGGTGTAGAGGGTGTAATATGGAGAGGGGCGATCTAGAGGGTGTATTATGGAGAGGTGCGGTGTAGAGGGTGGGTGTATTATGTAGAGGGGTGGTGTAGAGGGTGTATTATGGAGAGGGGCAGAGTAGGGGTGTATTATTAATGTCATTGATGTCTTTGATATCATTATCTAAAATGGGATATGCCAAACAGATCATGGGTTTTCAAAATAAGTACACCAGTCTCATTGGGTCTAAGGGACCCTTAAGTAGGTCAGGAGCATGGTTTAATATGGGAACAGTAAAAGTAGAATAGCCAGAACTTATGACATTTTTTTTTAATCAGTCCTTTTTTATCCCTTTGCTATCCCTTTGATGTCATTATCTAAAATGGGAATTGCCAAACAGATTTCTTTTTTTTTTTTCTAAATAATCCTTAATTGTCATGGTTGTTTATAATAATGTGACCCACAAAAAAACAAGGAACCAAGGATGAAGACTCCAGCCTTAGAATCTTCTTTTCTCGCCATCACTCACATAGTTCCTGTGCTTTGGACAAATACCTTTAAAGCGATACTGTTACCAGTTAATTAAAAAGTGAATTTTATATGTAGGATTACTTTCCATGCTCAGATCTTGTTTATATGTGATTCCTTTGAAGGCCATAATAGACCTTTTGTGACGGGGGTTTGTGAGACTCTCTTCATTGTTTTGGAAGATGGTAACATTTATATTCTTGTTGAGGGCAATCATTGCTTTAATCTCCTTACGTTTTATACGCTTAGATAATATTTATGGGTTCTTGATTGTATAGAGTGTCGACTTCTAAAGTTCCTAAGTATATTAAATCTAATCATGTATCTTATATTGGTTAACAGACCTGATCTTAATAGGTGTGAGGAACTATGTAATCTATGAGAACAACAAAGAGTTAACATTGTGCTTAAATTATTATTATTTTTATTATTATTATTATGAGACATTAATACATGTGATTAGAGGATGGGTGTCAGCTTAGTCATCAAGAAAAGCCTCTTTATTGCTTTTAAGGCCCCTTTCAGATGTCCGTGTTTCAGGTACGTGTGACATCCGGATGCCACACGTACCCATGTTATCCTATGGTGTTACTCACATGTCCGTGTTTTCAAGTTAACTGTGTGGCCCCACACGCAGACACGGAGTCATGAACGTTTTTTTCTCCAGCAGCACTGATGTCCGGAGAAAACACGTGTCTTTAAAACAAAATTAATTTGTATACTTACCTGTCTCCAGCGCTGCTGTCTTCTTAGCTGCTGTCACTTGGTTCCGACCCTCACTCATTATGTTCATGCATATTCACTGCACCGCGAACCTGGAAGCAGCAGCATCGCTGGGGACAGCATCGCCAGAGACAGGTGAGTATCCAGCAAGCAGTGTGTGTGCAGTGACATCAGGAGGTCATCAGAGTATCCAAGGAACTCGGATGACCTCCTGTCGACAACCCCGTGACAGTGAATTCATGGGTTCATTAGAGTTCATTGGGATCTCTGATGAACCCGTGACATTACTTCTGCGACGCCCGTGGTAGAGCGAATGTCATGGGGGTGTCGTCAGAAGGTCATTCGAATCACTGCCGCAGCCACACAAACACACTGCTGAGGGCGCCCCTCTGGTGACCTAGGCTGACCTTATGAGGTCCAGGTCACCACAGGGAAGCATACACAGCAGTGTATGTACCTGCAAGTGCTGCTCTAACAATGAATGGGGAACGTTCAGTTCGGGGTGTCTGCTAGACGCCACCCATTACTACTACCAGGGCTTGATGCCAGCTGGGATAATAAATTTGCAAAAATTTCTACATTTCTGATTTTTTTTCTATCAAGATGGGATGCAGAGTGTTCATTAATGACAATTTTTTTTTTTTTTAATTTACCAATTGACTGCAATGTAGCAAAGAGTGAAAAATTTAAATGGGTGTGAATACTTTCTGTACCCACTGTACCTCTTGTTTGGAGTTCTTTGTATGATTGCTGTTTATTTTACTCCTGTCTGTCTTATCCTCTCTGTGTCTTTAACCTAGAGAGTGACTAGCGTTCCCGCTGTCCTACGTACTATACAGGGCTGAGTCTAGGGAAAGACAGGGATAGGTATGTAATTGGCGACAGGGTGAAATAACCTATATAGGACATTAGGGAGTGCAGAGACCAGCCTTAGGAGGTGACCCTGTGTGTTGCAGCGCTTGCCGGGGGTTTCCGTGTACCTGGCGGAACCCCAGGAGAATAAAGTAATTATTATTATTTATTATTATAGCGCCATTTATTCCATGGCGCTTTACAAGTGAAAGAGGGTATACGTACAACAATCATTAACAGTACAAGACAGACTGGTATAGGAGGAGAGAGGACCCTGCCGCGAGGGCTCACAGTCTACAGGGGATGGGTGAGGATACAGGAGGAGAGAGGACCCTGCCCGCGAGGGCTCACAGTCTACAGGGAATGGGTGATGGTACAATAGGTGAGGACAGAGCTGGTTGCGCAGTGGTCTACTGGACTGAGGGCTATTGTAGGTTGTAGGCTTGTTGGAAGAGGTGGGTCTTGAGGTTCCTCTTGAAGCTTTCCACGGTAGTGGAGAGTCTGATGTGCTGAGGTAGAGCATTCTATATCTCTCTCTCTCTCTCTCTCTCTCTCTCTATATATATATATATATATATATATATATATAAGTAATCAAAACTGATTGGTCAAGCAAACTCTGGTGTTGTATGTCTCACCATCTGTTGGTGTCAACGACTGGTCCAAAGAAGCTAGTAAGTGTCTAGCTCCCCGCCTACACCACTTCCACACACGGAGTCTGCCCATGAGGCACGGGTAAGCCCCATTTCATCTATATCACAGACATACCCTTGTTACAACCTGTGTATGTGGAGCAGAGACCCCAGAGGTAATGGTCCTGCTTCCACCTTCAGCAGCTTCTATCACATGTTCTGTATGATGAACTATTCAACTCCAAAAACCCCATACACTGTTCTTGTACAGGAGCTCTTGAAGTTTGCCACTGGTTAAGAGACTGTTGAGGAGGTGGAGACTCTAGTATTACATTATTTAAAAATTAAGAGAGTCCAACAATCTCGATAACGTCTATAGAATTTAAAATACAGATCTACGAGCACTCATGGCCACCTGTCCTATATGTAGAGGATCAAGTGGGACCAAGTTCTGAAGTTGGGATGGGTTAGGTCAACCAACCTTAATCTGATACTTTGGAAAACAGTAGGAACCCCAATCAGAGACAGAGCATAGCCACTAAGTAACATGGAGCCCATTCTCAGACAAAGTTCATCCACTTATTGAATAGTTAGTCTTGGATTTGAATGGGCAGCATCATCTAATACTATACTTTCTCGGCAGCTGATTGTTGGGTGTGCCAAACCCATTTGATCCTTCTCACCCCCCAGTCTGTACCATATTGTAATCAGGCTCCAGCAGTAGCTATTGTCCTTGATCTGGTGGGGGGTTGCATGTATATTGTTCTCCTCTACAGGGGACTTCCCTAATACACAATCTCTGGAGACTGTGTTCTAGAAACTTCTTTCTATCTAAGAGCTACAAGAAGCAAATGTTAAAGGAGTGGGTCTGAGCACTTCTGCGCATCCAGGGGGTGGATCTAAGGAGAGGTGGGAGATTCAGCCCCATGTTTTGAGTTAGTTGATGCTTTGTTGGATAAAGGCGAGGATCTGTGCTGAGGCCAGGTCCTGGTGCCTGTGTATGGACTATGGGACATTGAAGATCAACTGCTTCGTGGGATTGTGTTGTCTCAGCCACGCTACCGGATTTAAGGAACTCATCTAAGGACTGTTGTTGCATTTTCCTTGGCGTCGGATTGCTGGGTGGCGCCCCCGGATCTGTGTCCTTTGTGTGGACTCATTGAGGACTCTAAAGAACCTTTTGGATATTGGTTGTTTTATGCTCTCTGCCTCAGTAAAACTTGTTGTATTGTTCATCAGCCTGGTGTCCCTGCCTGCTTTGTTGCATACCCTATCACACCCATATACTGTTCTTGCACAGGAGCTCTTGAAGTTTGCCCCTGGTTAAGAGACTGTTGAGAAGGTGGAGACTCTAGTATTACATAATTTAAAAATTAAGAGAGTCCATCAATCTCGATAACTTCTATAGATTTTAAAATATAGAGCCATGAGCATGCATGGCCACCTGTCCTATATGTAGAGGGTCAAGTGGGATCAAGTTCTGAAGTTGGGATGGGTTAGGTCAACCAACCATAATCTGAAACCTTGGAAAACATAGTAGAATCCCTCAATCAGAGACAGAGCATAGCCACTAAAGGGTGCTTTACACGAGACGATCTATCGTGTGATAGATCGTCGGGGTCACGGTTTTTGTGATGCACATCCGGCATCGCTTGCGACGTCAGGCTGTGTGACACCTCCGAGCAACGCAGTATAGCTCACAAATCGTGCGTCGTGTACTCGTTGCTCGGTTTCATAATCTCGTTTAATTAAAATGGCGCTGGTGGCTCATCGTTCCCGGGGTAGCACACGCCGCTCCGTGTGACACCCCGGGAATGATGAACAGCAGCTTACCTGCGTCCCGCAGCACCCGCCGGCTATGTGGAAAGAAGGAGGTGGGCGGGATGCTTAAGTCCCGCTCATCTCCGCCCCTCTGTTTCTTTTGGCCGGCCGCTGTGTGACTTCGCTGTGACGCCGAACGTCCCTCCCCCTTCAGGAAGAGGATGTTCGCCGCCCACAGCGACGTCGCACAGCAGGTAAGTGCGTGTGACGGGGGTTAATGACTTTGTGCGCCACGGGCAACTAATTGCCCGTGATGCACAAACGACGGGGGCGAGTACGATCGAAAGTGAAATTGCATGATAGATCGTACCGTGTAAAGCAGGCTTAAGTAACATGGAACCCATTTTCAGTTGAGGTTCATCCACTTATTGAATAGTCAGTCGTAGATTTGAATGGGCAGCATCATGTAATACTATACTTTCTCGGCAGCTGATTGTTGGGTGTGCCGCATCCATTTGATCCTTCTGAATCGGCACATCAGTTGGGTGGCTACTTTGTGGCTCCTTTAAATCAGGATAGCCAATGCATGCTTTAAATCCTAAACAGAGAAGCCAAAATCTTTTGGAACATAAACACTTTCATAAGTGATCCTCTTTAAATGAATAAATAAACCTCTCGGGATGTCTGAGAGTCTTGAGTAGAGGACACTTTTGGGCAGAGTATATAACAATCTAAAAGTCCTGCTATGATTGGAGAAGGGCCACAATCCATCATATCAGGTACATGTTTATTTTTCACTTTTCGCAGAATATTTGTCCCTTTGTTCGTCTGGTCTAAACATATCTGATAGGCTCCACGATGTGAAGTTCTCGTATTTATTCAACTGCAGTATACACAGAACCCAGTATATTAGACATTAGTGATAACGTAGCTGGAAAACTTTATCACAAATGAACAAACAAAGCCACATTTTGCCATAGCTACACCATATCAAACATTTCATTCAGGTTTTTTTTTTAGTTTAGTATATTAAAATCACAAGGTCCTTCAGATGATAGCATTGAAATGCGCACTCAGTTTCCATCACTGTTTCTTGCCCTGTAGAATATTCTGAAATGATCCAGAAATGATCAGTCTTGGAGAAATCTTGGAGCGTACAAAGGGGTTAATCTCCTGTTAATTCACTCCTGCACCTTTTTAGGCCAATTGGTCTGATGTCCTCCTGCAGACGGACAGGTAGACGCCAGCTGCTGCCAGTTGTCTTATGGTACTAATTAGATGAATCTTGAATGAAATGGCAAATTTTGACATTAGTGAATGGTTGTTGGCTGGTTTGGTGAAACATATGTTCATAATCATTCAAAATACCACAAACAAAAGAATACAGCAGCACTCTGTATAGAATATATTAAATTTAAACTGCATTAATGCTATATGGAATATACTTAGATAAATGAAGGTACTTAGCTCACAAATTGGCCAATCCATATGAGCCCATCAACCACGGCAAGGTGACCTTTCTTAGATGGGACCCAAACCCAACTCATACCTCTCCTGGACTAAAAATCTACAAATATATTGGTAGGCAGGATCCAGAACTAATTAAAAATACCCTTGGGTTGAAGGGTGGAGAGCCCAGTTAGACATACTTCCAATATATACTATGGAAAAACAAAATAACTGCATCTCCAGATAGAACATAGCAAGTGTGAACAGGTGCCAACTGCGCAAAACACAAACAAAATGCAGTTTAAATGTATTATATTCTATGTTTGCATATATCTTTGGGCTTACAGTGCAGCTGTATTCTTTTGGAGGCTGCCTACATCTCCAATATATATTGGAAAAAAAAACAAACCTGCATCTCCAAATAGAACACAGCAATTGTGAACAGGTGCCAACTGCAGAAAACACAAACAAAATGCAGTTTAAATTGACTATATTCTATGTTTGCATATATCTTTGGGCTTACAGTGCTGCTGTATTGTTTTGTCTGTCTACACCTCCAATATATATTGCAAAAATAAATAAATAAATAAATAAAAACTGCATCTCCAAATAGAACATAGCAAGTGTGAAGAGGTGCCAGCTGCTGTAACTACATGAAACACAACAAAATGCAGTTAAAATTTCATATTTCTATTATTGCATATATCTTAGTGCTTACAGAGCGCTGCTGTATACTTTTGTTTGTGTTTTTTGTAGTTATAGCAGCTGGCACCTGTTCACACTTGCTATGTTCTGTTGCAAAATTACCTTTTTTTGTTTTTGCATTCAAAATACCAGTTAGAGCATGTTGATTTTTCTTTTAGTTGATGATCAACATTGGCAGCATCATTGGTCGAAAAAATTCAGTCCAGGTAGGACTTAAATCTGCAATGCCCCTGGTGGTTTTGTGTATCCTACCGCTTGCTTTCTAATTGTAGCCAAAGTAGACTTTGATGTGCGCCACTGCTCTGCTATCATTCCCCCAAAATGGTGCTGAAAAGGAGTGTCAATCAAAGACAAAAGATGGAACGTCTGTCCTGACATCCAGTGACAGGCAGTGCTTTGAGGCATTGGATTATGGAACCCATTTTAGATGCAGTGAAAACACTCTGTGTTGTACAGTACAAGCAGAGTAGATGGGATTTCTAGAAATCTCCTGCCCACTGTGCTTGTTTTTCCAGCAGCGTAAACTGACTTGCGGTGCGGCTTCCCGAGCCACAGCATGTCAATTTATTGCTGCGGAGCGGACTTCTCCCGTTTTATGCAGATTAAGTCACCACACAAGAAACTACAAGTGCAGGAGGAAGGACCCCTGCCCTGTCAGCCCGTGTGCGGGACCAGCACACACCTTCAGAGGCTCCCAGCATTCGGCCTTGGTTTACAAAATGGACTTTGTGTGCTTTATTACCACAGTGAGTACGCCGGTACCATCTGGTTCCTTCCTAAAGACTGCTCCCTGCTACCCTTAATGTCCCGGGACTACACCTCCCCTACCCGTGGAGGGGATTCCACCTTGCTGCCCTGCTCCATCAGCCCCGGGCACCTCCATAACAAGGCAGCGGCGGTGTCACCAACCATCACCGCAACCCACGGGTGGCATCACTGACAAACTCTTCCCCTGTAAATACTCCCCTTTTTATTGTTGTGGGCGACGGGCCACTGCATGATCCGGATCCCGGATCCGGCTGCCACTCAAGCCCCAGCCACGATCCTGGATCCGAGCGCCTCGGGTAGCCATCCCCTGCCCGCAACAATAATACTCACCTAAACTGGTCGCTGCGGTGGATGTGGCTCAGATGGGCGTCTCCGTTCTCCGGTGCTGGCGCCACCTCTTTCGGCCATCTTCGTCCTCCATCTTCTGAAGCCGCGGTGCATGACGTGTCTGATGTCATACACATTCGCCGACATTCAGGTTCTGATCAGGTGCACTTTGATCTGCCCTGAACAGGGCAGATCAAAGTATTGTAGTGCACCTGCGCGGGACCGGCGAGTGTGTATAACGTAGACGCGTCATGGACCCAGGCTTCAGAAGGAGGACGAAGATGGCAGAAAGAGGAGGCGTCGGCACCGGAGGACGAAGACGCCCATTTGAGCCTCATTGACGGTTTAGGTGAGTATTATAAAGTTATTTTTACTTTCTACACAGCGGACTGGGCTCTTATATAATTACTAGAAGGTGGCCCGATTCTACGCATCGGGTATTCTAGAATTTACGTATTGTGTAGTTCATGTATGATTTTTGTTTATATATATATATATATATATATATATATATATATATATATATAGATGTTGTTGTGTGTAGTTACCAAGTGTTTGTGTAGGGGCTGTACATGTTCTGGGTGTTGTCTGGGTGTGACGGGGGGTGAGAGCGGTGTTGTATGTGTGTTGCGTGTGTTGCGTTGTTTGTGGAGCGCTGTGTGTCTGTAGCGTTGTGTGTGTGTTGCGCGGTTTGTGTGTGTGTGGTGTGTTTTGGGGGAGGTATGTTTTGTGCAATGTGTGTGTTGTGCGGTATGTGCGTATATTTGTGTGTGCCGCGGTGTTTGTGTGTTGGGTGTTGTGTGTGTGCAGCGTTGTCTGTGTGTGTGGGTGTCTGTGTAGGGCAGTTGTTTGTGGTTCCCAGTGTGTGTGTGTGTGTGGTGTGTTGTGCAGTGCGCGTGTGTGTGTGTGTGTGTGTGTGTTGGGGGGAGGTGCGCACTCCCAAACGTGCTCCATCCCCCATGCAGCGCACTCCCCATCGTGCTCCATCCCCTATGCTGCGCACCCCCCATCGTGCTCCATCTCCCATGCTGCGCACTCCCAAAAGTGCTCCATCCGCCATGCTGCGCACTCCCAAACGTGCTCCATCCGCCATGCTGCGCACTCCCAAACGTGCTCCATCCGCCATGCTGCGCACTCCCAAACGTGCTCCATCCGCCATACTCCGCACTCCCCATCGTGCTCCATCCCCGATGCTGCGCACCCCCCCATCATGCTCCATCCCCGATGCTGCGCACCCCCCCATCGTGCTCCATCCCCCATGCTGCACCAGCATCAGCCTCTCTGCCCCCAGCATCAGCTTCTCTGCCCCCAGCATCAGCCTCTCTCCTCCCAGCATCAGCCTCTCTCCTCCCAGCATCAGCCTCTCTCATCCTAGCATCAGCCTCTCTCCTCCCAGCATCAGCCTCTCCTCTCTGTCCCCAGCATCAGCCTCTCTCCTCCCAGCCTTCCCCAGCATCATAAACCCAAAATTAGAAGAGTTGACCATAAATCACAAATATTCAAAATTCAACTGGGATAAACCAACAGCTATTTAAACCAAATTATCCCAATAAAGATAATAAGTTAATAAAACGTTTTTTTATTGATGGTATATTAAAAACATAAACACAGACATAAATTAAAAATCAAGGCAAGGGGAGCAGTACTAACCCACAGTGGGAACCATATACATTAAATAACCTTAGTCCCAGCAGGTCACATACAGCTATAATATACAACAAGAGCATTAATTAGGCAGCTAAAATCATCCCCATATAATAATAACAATAGTCTCCATTAGATCGCTGCCCATTAAAGTACTCAATTCAAAACAATACCAGTATGCGGTCATGTGACCTGGCTACGAAACACATGGTTTTCCCCATGCTGTGCGCCGCTTGCCTGCGTCCCGACGGTTGCTAGGGGACGCGTCCCCCTCGCCCACGTCATCGCATGCCAGTGCGCGTGCGTGTGACGTGGCCGACGGTGACGCGCTCCTGAACTTCCGGCTTCCGGTTTGGGTGCTGACATGGTGGCGCCACATATGAAAGTACGGGGCATTTGATTAATAAACACATGTGTGCCGGTCCTATATAAGAACGCTCACTGCTTGCCTCCACATCACTCCCTGAGGAAGCGGTGTGAAACACGTGTTGGAGTGGCTGGCAGGGGAGCAGGTCTTTGTACTATTGATATGACAGCAGGTCTGGTATTGTTTTGAATTGAGTACTTTAATGGGCAGCGATCTAATGGAGACTATTGTTATTATTATATGGGGATGATTTTAGCTGCCTAATTAATGCTCTTGTTGTATATTATAGCTGTATGTGACCTGCTGGGACTAAGGTTATTTAATGTATATGGTTCCCACTGTGGGTTAGTACTGCTCCCCTTGCCTTGATTTTTAATTTATGTCTGTGTTTATGTTTTTAATATACCATCAATAAAAAAACGTTTTATTAACTTATTATCTTTATTGGGATAATTTGGTTTAAATAACTTCCCCAGCATCAGCCTCTCTCCTCCCAGCCTCCCTCCTCCCACCCTCCCCCAGCATCAGCCTCCCTCTCCCAGCCTCCCCCAGCATCAGCCTCCCCCAGCATCAGCCTCTCTTCTCTCAGCCTACCTCTCCCAGCCTCCCTCCTCCCAGCCTCCCTCAGCATCAGCCTCCCTCTCCCAGCCTCCCCAAGCATCAGCCTCCACCAGCATCAGCCTCTCTCCTTCCAGCCTCCCCCAGCATCAGCCTCCCCCAGCATCAGCCTCTCTCCTTCCAGCCTCCTCCAGCATCAGCCTCCCTCTCCCAGCCTTCCCCAGGATCAGCCTCTCTCCTCCCAGCCTCCGTCCTCCCAGCCTCCCCCTCCCAGCCTCCCTCAGCATCAGCCTTCCCCTCCCAGTCTCCCCCAGCATCAGCTTTCCCCTCCCAGCCTCCCTCAGCATCAGCCTTCCCCAGCATCAGCCTCTCTCCTCCCAGCCTCAGCCTCTCTCCTTCCAGCCTCCCCCAGCATCAGCCTCTCTCCTTCCAGCCTCCCTCAGCATCAGCCTCCCCTTCCCAGCCTTCCCCAGGATCAGCCTCTCTCCTCCCAGCCTCCTTCCTCCCAGCCTCCCCCTCCCAGCCTCCCTCAGCATCAGCCTTCCGCTCCCAGCCTCCCCCAGCATCAGCCTCCCCAAGCATCAGCCTCCACCAGCATCAGCCTCTCTCCTTCCAGCCTCCCCCAGCATCAGTCTCTCTCCTTCCAGCCTCCCCCAGCATCAGCCTCCCCAAGCATCAGCCTCCACCAGCATCAGCCTCCCTCGTCCCAGCCTCCCCCAGCATCAGCCTCCCCCTCCCAGCCTCCCCCAGCATCAGCCTCTCTCCTCCCAGCATCAGCCTCTCTCATCCCAGCATCAGCCTCTCTCCTCCCAGCATCAGCCTCTCCTCTCTGTCCCCAGCATCAGCCTCTCTCCTCCCAGCATCAGCCTCTCTCCTCCCAGCCTCCCCCAGCATCAGCCTCCCCCAGCATCAGCCTCTCTCCTTCCAGCCTCCCCCAGCATCAGCCTCCCTCTCCCAGCCTTCCCCAGGATCAGCCTCTCTCCTCCCAGCCTCCGTCCTCCCAGCCTTCCCCAGCATCAGCTTTCCCCTCCCAGCCTCCCTCAGCATCAGCCTTCCCCAGCATCAGCCTCTCTCCTCCCAGCCTCAGCCTCTCTCCTTTCAGCCTCCCCCAGCATCAGCCTCTCTCCTTCCAGCCTCCCTCAGCATCAGCCTCCCCTTCCCAGCCTTCCCCAGGATCAGCCTCTCTCCTCCCAGCCTCCTTCCTCCCAGCCTTCCCCAGCATCAGCTTTCCCCTCCCAGCCTCCCTCAGCATCAGCCTTCCCCAGCATCAGCCTCTCTCCTCCCAGCCTCAGCCTCTCTCCTTTCAGCCTCCCCCAGCATCAGCCTCTCTCCTTCCAGCCTCCCTCAGCATCAGCCTCCCCTTCCCAGCCTTCCCCAGGATCAGCCTCTCTCCTCCCAGCCTCCTTCCTCCCAGCCTCCCCCTCCCAGCCTCCCTCAGCATCAGCCTTCCGCTCCCAGCCTCCCCCAGCATCAGCCTCCCCAAGCATCAGCCTCCACCAGCATCAGCCTCTCTCCTTCCAGCCTCCCCCAGCATCAGTCTCTCTCCTTCCAGCCTCCCCCAGCATCAGCCTCCCCAAGCATCAGCCTCCACCAGCATCAGCCTCCCTCGTCCCAGCCTCCCCCAGCATCAGCCTCCCCCTCCCAGCCTCCCCCAGCATCAGCCTCTCTCCTCCCAGCATCAGCCTCTCTCATCCCAGCATCAGCCTCTCTCCTCCCAGCATCAGCCTCTCCTCTCTGTCCCCAGCATCAGCCTCTCTCCTCCCAGCATCAGCCTCTCTCCTCCCAGCCTCCCCCAGCATCAGCCTCCCCCAGCATCAGCCTCTCTCCTTCCAGCCTCCCCCAGCATCAGCCTCCCTCTCCCAGCCTTCCCCAGGATCAGCCTCTCTCCTCCCAGCCTCCGTCCTCCCAGCCTTCCCCAGCATCAGCTTTCCCCTCCCAGCCTCCCTCAGCATCAGCCTTCCCCAGCATCAGCCTCTCTCCTCCCAGCCTCAGCCTCTCTCCTTTCAGCCTCCCCCAGCATCAGCCTCTCTCCTTCCAGCCTCCCTCAGCATCAGCCTCCCCTTCCCAGCCTTCCCCAGGATCAGCCTCTCTCCTCCCAGCCTCCTTCCTCCCAGCCTTCCCCAGCATCAGCTTTCCCCTCCCAGCCTCCCTCAGCATCAGCCTTCCCCAGCATCAGCCTCTCTCCTCCCAGCCTCAGCCTCTCTCCTTTCAGCCTCCCCCAGCATCAGCCTCTCTCCTTCCAGCCTCCCTCAGCATCAGCCTCCCCTTCCCAGCCTTCCCCAGGATCAGCCTCTCTCCTCCCAGCCTCCTTCCTCCCAGCCTCCCCCTCCCAGCCTCCTTCAGCATCAGCCTTCCCCTCCCAGTCTCCCCCAGCATCAGCCTCCCCCATGATCAGCCTCTCTGCTCCCAGCCTCCTCCAGCACGCCGTGCTCCTCTGCCGACACTCACACACCCGATCGCATCCACTCACACACACCCGATCGCATCCACTCACACACACCCGATCGCATCCACTCACACACACCCGATCGCATCCACTCACACACACCCGATCGCATACACTCACACACACCCGATCGCATACACTCACACACACCCGACCGATCGCATACACTCACACACACCCGATCGCATACACTCACACACACAGACACTGACGATATCGCACATACGCGCTCACAGTCACAACATCCGGAGATACCACATGCTTCTGGCCATGTGATCCTCCGGCAGGTCCTGGAAGCTCACAGCACAGTATCGAGGCCGAGAAGCAAGCGATATCGCCGGATGCTGTGAGTGTGTGGATGCGATGTGTGTGTGAGGTGTGTGTGAGGTGTGTGTGAGGTGTTTGTGAGAGTGAGTGCGATCTGATGTGTGTGTGTATGCGTGTGTGTGTGCTGTTATGTTTGTGCGTGTGGAACTCCCGCCGCTGCAGGACCTTGATTTGCTGGTAACTATGCAAGCATGGTTACCAGCGCATCACGTCCCCCGCTCGCACGGGAGCCCCCACCAGCATATGGCGGCGGCGTACGCTGATGTGGGCTCCCGTTGGGGAGGGGGGAAAGGGGGGGGGGAGTACAGTACTCACCTGGGATTCGTGGCTCCGTGACCGTGTCAGTTCGGGCAATGCGGGGGGGGGGGGGGGGTCGAGAGCTAACGTCTATTGCGTGAGGGGGGCGTGGCGTGGCGTGGGCGAGTTGCCAATGCCTGCAGGGTGCCGGGGCGAGAGGCCAATCTGTGGGGGGGGGCAGAGCCTGGGCGAGCGGCTGGCCAATCCGTGTGGGGGCGCAGCCGGGGCGAGAGGCCAATCCGTGTGGGGGGGCGGGGCCATGGCGAACCCAGCGGCCAATCAGCTTTGTGTCACCGTAAGGAAATGTCACCGTGACACAATGTCACCGTGACACAATTTTGGAGCATGACAGACAGACAGACAGAATAAGGCAATTATATATATAGATATATGTTGCATAGATTGCTGTATATAAGAGCCCATTGGTGGTATAGTGGTAAAACCTGGTGACAGGTTCATTTTAAAAGAAAAATCTAGATGACAAAATGCCTTTATGTCATTTTGCTCCCTGTCAAAATTTTTGTTTTACATTGGTCTTAAAATAACTGTAAATTAAACAAAAAACCTCCCACCTAATTTCTTTGTACAGAACAATCGATTTTGCAATGCATTCTCTGGATCTGTTGTAACAGACACGTATATGGTGGTTCGGCAGGTTATTACTGGTGTAGAAAATTAAGACGTGTCATCCGAAACTCGCTGAGATATAACGTTGGGTATCTGTAATAACAAAATATAAATATTTAAAAGGGGTTAAATTAGAAATGGAAATATATATATATATATATATATATATTTTCCACTTGGAGCATATGTGTTATTTCCCTCGAGTAAGAAGCGGTGCAAGAAAATTATTTTTGTTAAGTCTGTTAAAGTTGCGTTCCAGGTAATTATCATATAAAAGCAGTCAGCAGATTCTGACACGTGAAAACTTCCTGGAGCAGAATGCGGGACGCTAACTTGCCGCGCTCATGGCTGTTACACTATTTCGCTAAGCTTCTGCACCGGGCTTGTTGTTCATGTGTCTGTCCGGGATCCCTCAGAGCATTCCAGCCCATGGGTAGGGCTCCAGACGACAAGCAGATGCTTGCAGGGGCCTATGTGCAGCTGTACGCTGGCTCTGATCGTTTAATCATTACAGATTGTGCATTCCGTTCCTACAAGTGGAAGTGGTTATTTCAACGAAGAAGCTTCTACAAGGTGAATGTCACACAGGTCACACATTTTATCTTCTCAGATCATCTAGACTTCTGGGTTTTAACTTTTTGACCCAGCCATCAATTGTTAGATACCATACACTCTAAGGGTATGTGCGCACGTTGCTTTTTACCTGCTTTTTACCTGCTTTTTTGCTGCTTTTTCTTCTGCGCTGTTTAATGCCAAAATGGATGTGTTCTTCTATTCAAGCAAAGTCTATGGGAATTTGGGTTTCTTGTTCACACTATGTTGTTCAAAATGCTGCCTTTTTGTGGCAGAACTTTGGTCAAAAACTCAGCTTTTCAAAGAAGCAACATGTCAATTGTTTTTGCCATTTGGGTTTTGCACTGCAAAGCTGAGTTTTTGACCAAAGTTCGGCCACAAAAAGGCAGCATTTTGAACAACATAGTGTGAACAAGAAACCCAAATTCCCATAGACTTTGCTTGAATAGAACAACACATCCATTTTGGCATTAAACAGCGCAGAAGAAAAAGCAGCAAAAAAGCAGGTAAAAAGCAGGTAAAAAGCAACGTGCGCACATACCCTTAAGGTTAGATTTGCCAATGTGATTCTTTGCCTTTTGACCAAATGTCCAATCAATAATAATTAAAATCATTTGATCAAGCTGTATGAGTTAGGCCTAAAGGTCACTTTACACACAGAGATAAATCTGCGTCAGATCTGTGGTTGCAGTGAAATTGTGGACAATCAGTGCCAGTGTGTCGCCCGCAGCTCCCAGGGACATCCATACACCCGCAGGAACGCCATGGGGTCTCCATTTGTTGGTATCTCTGGACACAGGTATGTCAGGTTTATTTACATGGGAGTCGTGACGCCACTCACGGTTCGCGGTCAGGGTTATGGGTGACCGCCACTGCAGCTTTAACGAGCGTATGGGGCTGATGGAGTCTGCAGTTATATGGTGTGGCCTCCCGTGAGTGAGGCTGGCCCCAGGGGCTCGGGTGTGTGGGACAACAGGTCGAAGAATAACTCAGTCGCAGTCCAGAAAGTCTTTCAACTTGTTTACTCACGTTCAGCTGGTTTTGTGAGGTAACCCAGGCGAAGCTGCGAAAAACCAGTAGAGACCCAGGTATCCTTTGTGCTGGTATAAGGGTAGCCTTTAGCTCGCCTTTCTAGCACTTCTTGTTTCAGACAACCCATGACTTAAAGTACCGTGGGATTCATCCAGGAAAGTCGCAACTGCCTTTTCTCCCCTTTCTGGCCCGTTTGCTGGCAGCGTGGACCAAGGAAGATGGCTCCAGACTCGATCCTCCTTATGGGCCCCCTAGTTGCTGCTGATGCTTGGACTCTGTAATGGTTGGTGAGGAACCTCTAGTCCCTCCACCTGCAGGATTTAGCAGACCACTAAATGGATGTCTGGCTCTAGGGACCTGTTCCCCGTGCGTGCCAAGTAACCAGGGATCCCCATACTCAAGTGCCTGTCCTCTCTTCAGGTGTCTTTCAGCCTGACTGTGTGGCAACCAGCGGCTACTCCACGTGCAGGGTCTGACTAGCGTGTCCGCTCTCTTGCGTCTCCACTATCAGACAGGCTCTTCTCTCCTTCTCCTTCTTCTGACTGCCACTGCAACTCTAGCTCCCAGCCTCTCTACCACCCCCCCCTTGATTGGATGTGGAGGCACGCCCCCTCCTGGGTCTGCCCAGGGTTCCCCTCAAAGGTGTGGGAGACCTGGTCACTATGTGTCTGTGCGTACACACCCTATTCCAGCCTTCAGGATTACCTGGAAGTACTGCCCTAGCATGGGTGCAATACATAGTGGTGCCTGACCAGGTCAGGGACGCCACACCAGGTTTGTGGCTGTGTACAAATAGAACAATATGTCCATGATTTCACTGGAACCACCGATCTGCAGATTTATCTCTGTGTGTAAAGTGGCCTTAAGACACATGGCATGAAAATCGGTGCGAGTGGAGTGCGATAAAAAAAATCGCATTCCACTCGGACCAATATTAGCCTGTGTGTCAGTGTGCTGCCCTGGCAACACCAGGGTGTCACAGAGGTTTGCATCCATCTTTCTGGTGCAGATCTCACTCTCCCTTGGGGAGTTTCTAACACAGTGATACACAACACCAGTGGGTGGAGCTGAGAGGTCTGAAGTGTCTGGGAGGAAACTTTCTAGGGAGTTTCCAGTTTGCAGTGGGCAGTCAGTCTGCAGGAAGCGTACAGTCTGGAAGGAGCTCTGGTGTGGAGCTTGGGAAGAGGGGCAGGAAGGGCCTCAAGGATAGGCCAGCCGCTTATGGGGACCCGAAGTGGACCGGGACAGGATAGTGGCCCCCCGGTGCTGACTGTCGGGACCCGGTCTGGACCTGTGCGCGGAGCAGACACAGACCTCAGGAAGGAGAAGAGCACCCGTATTACACCCCTGGGTGAGGGGCCCATCCTCACAGCAGCCGAGGACAGCAGTTACCAGCAATTTGGTTTACAAAAGACTCTGTGTTTATTGAACTCACCACATCAGTGTTTACTGACCCTCCACATCAATACAGCCTTATCCAGCACCAGGACAACCGAGCTGTGAGTGTACTATTCCCTGCAATCCCTGCCACCACCACAACTCCCAACTGGCCCCTGGGACTACAACTCCCCTACCCGTGGAGGGATCCCACCTTGCTGCCCCGCTCCATCAATCCCAGGCACGGTCCCCAGAGGCAGCGGCAGTACCACCATCTCATCACCGCAACCCACGGGTGGCGTCACAGACAATTTCCCTTGTAAATAACCCCTTTTCACTTGTGGGCGGCGGACCGCTGCTCGAGCCCGGGTCCGGTTCCCACTCAAGCCACAGTAAAGCCCTGGATCCAAGCAGCCCCTTAGCTACAGTCTGGCCTCCGCCCGCAACAATTTGGCGCTGCGAACAGGATAGATACCCATCCACTTACCTTGTGGAAGTGCGCCTTGTATTGAAGTCAGCGGTGATCCGTTGCAAAATTTCCAGAAACCGCCATATTGCCGCCATTTTTGGGTGCGAAGATTCCCGCCCAGGGTCTCCTTCCCCGAGAAAAGGGCGCAAAAGCCGAAGTCCCGCCCCCTGAGAACACGGCCAGAAAGCAAGGCTGGAAGTCGCAAAACAAAACTAACAGGCCTGAAAGATGGGTGCCTGCAAAAGACCAAGGGGGGCGGGCAGAGAAGCTGCGGCATGTAACCAGTACTGCAAAGTGCAGGGACGCCAGGACTCTGCAAAATTCTGTTCCTGGACACAAGAGTGGTAAGATGTCACAGCTGGCCGCAGCCCCGATGACGCCATCCCCGGCCCTGGCAGTCCGCCTGGCCACAACAGAGATGACGTCGGCCCCGGCAGTCCACCTGGCCGCAACAGCGATGTCGGCCCCAGCCCTGGCAGTCCGCCCGGCCGCAACAGAGATGACGTCGGCCCCGGCAGTCTGCCTGGCCGCAACAGAGATGACGTCGGCCCCGGCAGTCCGCCCGGCCGCAACAGAGATGACGTCAGCCCCGGCAGTCTGCCCGGCCGCAACAGAGATGACGTCAGCTCCGGCAGTCCGCCGGGCCACAATGACGGCAGCACCCGTCCTGAAATCTCCCCCAGCTGCAGCGCCAGCCGCTCCCAAATGCCCCGTCCCGGCTGTGGAACAGCGGAAGTGCACCTGCCGAGAGGAGGAGAAGGCCACTGAGTGTTGGGGCTCTCGGCAGTTAGCAAGGCCGGTTGGAGCCGGAGCCGAGGGCATACGAGTGGGCCTGGCTCCTGAGCAGGTGGCAGAGCACGGAACCCGTGCCCTGTACTGGGAGCGGCAGCAGCAGCGCTAGTGGAATATGGACGGCTACCCCCAAGTTAACAGTTTAAAGGTTTCAAGTTTAAGTGACTGCCTATCACCTTTGTTGAACCTCCCCACGTTCCCCGGGAGAGGCCATCCAGAATTCCGGGTGGAAGGTGGTAGAGGCCCATCGTTCTTGTTGAACCCCTCTGGTGGGAGCCAGATGGGGCTATCAGGGTCGTGAATGGTGTGTGATATGTCGGTGTCACTGGGGACCCTAGGTGGAGGACGATGGTCAGTTAACTGTTTTGGTAGTGAAATCCGGCTACCCCTTTTGCCCTGTTATGCCCCACCAGGACTGTAGAACAACATGGAGTGGACTGTCGGAGGAGAGGCCTGTGTGAAGGTGGCCGAAGTCCAGTCGCCATGAGGACCGGTGACTTTCTTGTTGCTGTGGACTGGTGGGAGGTGGGCTGTGGGCGCTGTAACGTTTAAGACTTTAAAAGTTTGAGCAAACGTACCTCCAAATGTGGGAAGATGCATGTTTGTAATGTTTTAACTTTTTTTCTTTCCCGTTAAAAAAAAAATGAATAAATAAACGCTGGTAGCTGGCCAGCCCGAGGATGGGCTGTGTTTTACCAAGGGGGAGTGTGCCGCCCTGGCAAAACCAGGGTGTACAGAGGTTTGCATCCATCTTTCTGGTGCAGATCTCACTCTCCCTTGGGGAGTTTCTAACACAGTGACACACAACACCAGTGGGTGGAGCTGAGAGCTCTGAAGTGTCTGGGAGGAAACTTTATAGGGAGTTTCCAGTTTGCAGTGGGCAGTCAGTCTGCAGGAAGCATAGAGTCTGGAAGGAGCTCCGGTGTGGAGCTTGGGAAGATGGGCAGGAAGGGCCTCAAGGGTAGGCCAGCAGCTTGTGGGGACCCGAAGTGGACCGGGACAGGGTAGTGGCCCCCCGGTGCTGACTGTCGGGACCCGGTCCATACCTGTGCACGGAGCAGACACAGACCTCAGGCAGGAGTAGAGCACCCGTATTACACCCCTCGGTGAGGGGCCCGTCCTCACAGCAGCCGAGGGCACCAGTTACCAGCAATTTGGATTACAAAAGACTCTGTGATTATTGAACTCACCACATCAGTGTTTACTGACCCTCCACATCAATACAGTCTCATCCAGCACCAGGACAACCGAGCTGTGAGTGTACTATTCCCTGCAATCCCTGCCACCACCACAACTCCCAACTGGGCCCCGGGACTACAACTCCTCTACCCGTGGAGGGGATCCCACCTTGCTGCCCCACTCCATCAGTCCAGTATCAGTAGAAAGAGAAAGAAAACGTGCAAAAAGTGGGATCACCAATATAGCAAAAAAATATATCATTTATTAATTTAGACACAAAACAAAACCATGGACAACATTTAAAAACAATTATAAAGCGTAAGCTCATATATTAACACATATTTGGTGCCAAGGTATAAGGCACCAAACACACCCCACACTCTCAGTAGGCCAAAAACACCAATGAATGTTGCTGGTGAAAGCGTACACTTGCAAGATGGAACCAAAGGATACAAAACAGGGGATTGAGACAGAAAGTGCAAATGCCCAGATATAGAAACCAACTGTCAATGCATAACAATACGACACCTGAGTGGCCTAGGCCACAACAATCACCTGGAATAAATTTTGTCAAGCCAGAAAAGCAAGTGCGGACGCCAGTATGAATAAAGGTTAAAGGCCATAAAATAGAAGAGGGGGTGGGGTGGTGATCCCACGCGTATCGCTACAGCAGGGTGTAGCTTCCTCAGGGAAAAGTGAGGAAAGCCATGGTGAGCGTGTCTTAAATACATATCCTAATCAGTGACTTTTAGGATCGCTACTTCCAATAGGTGGCGCTGTGCTAGAGTTTGTCTCCTTTACTGGAGAGACAATTTGAATATTTCCCAGAGGGGCATTGCAGCTATAAGTCCCCTTACCTGGCAGCCAGACTGGCTTGCAAAGTCTCCTTAAGGAGAATAGTGTTCCCCCGTGGTCCCCACATAGCTTTCTCATGAGCCAGATCAGACACCCCCATACTTTGCACTGACGAGGGGCAAGCACCCCGAAACACCGTGTCTGCAAATTGGGATTCTGATCTGGCTTATATATCCTGAGTCATATTGCAAAGGATTGTCGAAAATCCACTTGTGACTTTTAGGATCGCTACTTCCAATAGGTGGCGCTGTGCTAGAGTTTGTCTCCTTTACTGGAGAGACAATTTGAATATTTCCCAGAGGGGCATTGCAGCTATAAGTCCCCTTACCTGGCAGCCAGACTGGCTTGCAAAGTCTCCTTAAGGAGAATAGTGTTCCCCCGTGGTCCCCACATAGCTTTCTCATGAGCCAGATCAGACACCCCCATACTTTGCACTGACGAGGGGCAAGCACCCCGAAACACCGTGTCTGCAAATTGGGATTCTGATCTGGCTTATATATCCTGAGTCATATTGCAAAGGATTGTCGAAAATCCACTTGTGACTTTTAGGATCGCTACTTCCAATAGGTGGCGCTGTGCTAGAGTTTGTCTCCTTTACTGGAGAGACAATTTGAATATTTCCCAGAGGGGCATTGCAGCTATAAGTCCCCTTACCTGGCAGCCAGACTGGCTTGCAAAGTCTCCTTAAGGAGAATAGTGTTCCCCCGTGGTCCCCACATAGCTTTCTCATGAGCCAGATCAGACACCCCCATACTTTGCACTGACGAGGGGCAAGCACCCCGAAACACCGTGTCTGCAAATTGGGATTCTGATCTGGCTTATATATCCTGAGTCATATTGCAAAGGATTGTCGAAAATCCACTTGTGACTTTTAGGATCGCTACTTCCAATAGGTGGCGCTGTGCTAGAGTTTGTCTCCTTTACTGGAGAGACAATTTGAATATTTCCCAGAGGGGCATTGCAGCTATAAGTCCCCTTACCTGGCAGCCAGACTGGCTTGCAAAGTCTCCTTAAGGAGAATAGTGTTCCCCCGTGGTCCCCACATAGCTTTCTCATGAGCCAGATCAGACACCCCCCATACTTTGCACTGACGAGGGGCAAGCACCCCGAAACACCGTGTCTGCAAATTGGGATTCTGATCTGGCTTATATATCCTGAGTCATATTGCAAAGGATTGTCGAAAATCCACTTGTGACTTTTAGGATCGCTACTTCCAATAGGTGGCGCTGTGCTAGAGTTTGTCTCCTTTACTGGAGAGACAATTTGAATATTTCCCAGAGGGGCATTGCAGCTATAAGTCCCCTTACCTGGCAGCCAGACTGGCTTGCAAAGTCTCCTTAAGGAGAATAGTGTTCCCCCGTGGTCCCCACATAGCTTTCTCATGAGCCAGATCAGACACCCCCATACTTTGCACTGACGAGGGGCAAGCACCCCGAAACACCGTGTCTGCAAATTGGGATTCTGATCTGGCTTATATATCCTGAGTCATATTGCAAAGGATTGTCGAAAATCCACTTGTGACTTTTAGGATCGCTACTTCCAATAGGTGGCGCTGTGCTAGAGTTTGTCTCCTTTACTGGAGAGACAATTTGAATATTTCCCAGAGGGGCATTGCAGCTATAAGTCCCCTTACCTGGCAGCCAGACTGGCTTGCAAAGTCTCCTTAAGGAGAATAGTGTTCCCCCGTGGTCCCCACATAGCTTTCTCATGAGCCAGATCAGACACCCCCATACTTTGCACTGACGAGGGGCAAGCACCCCGAAACACCGTGTCTGCAAATTGGGATTCTGATCTGGCTTATATATCCTGAGTCATATTGCAAAGGATTGTCGAAAATCCACTTGTGACTTTTAGGATCGCTACTTCCAATAGGTGGCGCTGTGCTAGAGTTTGTCTCCTTTACTGGAGAGACAATTTGAATATTTCCCAGAGGGGCATTGCAGCTATAAGTCCCCTTACCTGGCAGCCAGACTGGCTTGCAAAGTCTCCTTAAGGAGAATAGTGTTCCCCCGTGGTCCCCACATAGCTTTCTCATGAGCCAGATCAGACACCCCCATACTTTGCACTGACGAGGGGCAAGCACCCCGAAACACCGTGTCTGCAAATTGGGATTCTGATCTGGCTTATATATCCTGAGTCATATTGCAAAGGATTGTCGAAAATCCACTTGTGACTTTTAGGATCGCTACTTCCAATAGGTGGCGCTGTGCTAGAGTTTGTCTCCTTTACTGGAGAGACAATTTGAATATTTCCCAGAGGGGCATTGCAGCTATAAGTCCCCTTACCTGGCAGCCAGACTGGCTTGCAAAGTCTCCTTAAGGAGAATAGTGTTCCCCCGTGGTCCCCACATAGCTTTCTCATGAGCCAGATCAGACACCCCCATACTTTGCACTGACGAGGGGCAAGCACCCCGAAACACCGTGTCTGCAAATTGGGATTCTGATCTGGCTTATATATCCTGAGTCATATTGCAAAGGATTGTCGAAAATCCACTTGTGACTTTTAGGATCGCTACTTCCAATAGGTGGCGCTGTGCTAGAGTTTGTCTCCTTTACTGGAGAGACAATTTGAATATTTCCCAGAGGGGCATTGCAGCTATAAGTCCCCTTACCTGGCAGCCAGACTGGCTTGCAAAGTCTCCTTAAGGAGAATAGTGTTCCCCCGTGGTCCCCACATAGCTTTCTCATGAGCCAGATCAGACACCCCCATACTTTGCACTGACGAGGGGCAAGCACCCCGAAACACCGTGTCTGCAAATTGGGATTCTGATCTGGCTTATATATCCTGAGTCATATTGCAAAGGATTGTCGAAAATCCACTTGTGACTTTTAGGATCGCTACTTCCAATAGGTGGCGCTGTGCTAGAGTTTGTCTCCTTTGCTGGAGAGACAATTTGAATATTTCCCAGAGGGGCATTGCAGCTATAAGTCCCCTTACCTGGCAGCCAGACTGGCTTGCAAAGTCTCCTTAAGGAGAATAGTGTTCCCCCGTGGTCCCCACATAGCTTTCTCATGAGCCAGATCAGACACCCCCATACTTTGCACTGACGAGGGGCAAGCACCCCGAAACACCGTGTCTGCAAATTGGGATTCTGATCTGGCTTATATATCCTGAGTCATATTGCAAAGGATTGTCGAAAATCCACTTGTGACTTTTAGGATCGCTACTTCCAATAGGTGGCGCTGTGCTAGAGTTTGTCTCCTTTACTGGAGAGACAATTTGAATATTTCCCAGAGGGGCATTGCAGCTATAAGTCCCCTTACCTGGCAGCCAGACTGGCTTGCAAAGTCTCCTTAAGGAGAATAGTGTTCCCCCGTGGTCCCCACATAGCTTTCTCATGAGCCAGATCAGACACCCCCATACTTTGCACTGACGAGGGGCAAGCACCCCGAAACACCGTGTCTGCAAATTGGGATTCTGATCTGGCTTATATATCCTGAGTCATATTGCAAAGGATTGTCGAAAATCCACTTGTGACTTTTAGGATCGCTACTTCCAATAGGTGGCGCTGTGCTAGAGTTTGTCTCCTTTACTGGAGAGACAATTTGAATATTTCCCAGAGGGGCATTGCAGCTATAAGTCCCCTTACCTGGCAGCCAGACTGGCTTGCAAAGTCTCCGTAAGGAGAATAGTGTTCCCCCGTGGTCCCCACATAGCTTTCTCATGAGCCAGATCAGACACCCCCATACTTTGCACTGACGAGGGGCAAGCACCCCGAAACACCGTGTCTGCAAATTGGGATTCTGATCTGGCTTATATATCCTGAGTCATATTGCAAAGGATTGTCGAAAATCCACTTGTGACTTTTAGGATCGCTACTTCCAATAGGTGGCGCTGTGCTAGAGTTTGTCTCCTTTACTGGAGAGACAATTTGAATATTTCCCAGAGGGGCATTGCAGCTATAAGTCCCCTTACCTGGCAGCCAGACTGGCTTGCAAAGTCTCCTTAAGGAGAATAGTGTTCCCCCGTGGTCCCCACATAGCTTTCTCATGAGCCAGATCAGACACCCCCATACTTTGCACTGACGAGGGGCAAGCACCCCGAAACACCGTGTCTGCAAATTGGGATTCTGATCTGGCTTATATATCCTGAGTCATATTGCAAAGGATTGTCGAAAATCCACTTGTGACTTTTAGGATCGCTACTTCCAATAGGTGGCGCTGTGCTAGAGTTTGTCTCCTTTACTGGAGAGACAATTTGAATATTTCCCAGAGGGGCATTGCAGCTATAAGTCCCCTTACCTGGCAGCCAGACTGGCTTGCAAAGTCTCCTTAAGGAGAATAGTGTTCCCCCGTGGTCCCCACATAGCTTTCTCATGAGCCAGATCAGACACCCCCATACTTTGCACTGACGAGGGGCAAGCACCCCGAAATACCGTGTCTGCAAATTGGGATTCTGATCTGGCTTATATATCCTGAGTCATATTGCAAAGGATTGTCGAAAATCCACTTGTGACTTTTAGGATCGCTACTTCCAATAGGTGGCGCTGTGCTAGAGTTTGTCTCCTTTACTGGAGAGACAATTTGAATATTTCCCAGAGGGGCATTGCAGCTATAAGTCCCCTTACCTGGCAGCCAGACTGGCTTGCAAAGTCTCCTTAAGGAGAATAGTGTTCCCCCGTGGTCCCCACATAGCTTTCTCATGAGCCAGATCAGACACCCCCATACTTTGCACTGACGAGGGGCAAGCACCCCGAAACACCGTGTCTGCAAATTGGGATTCTGATCTGGCTTATATATCCTGAGTCATATTGCAAAGGATTGTCGAAAATCCACTTGTGACTTTTAGGATCGCTACTTCCAATAGGTGGCGCTGTGCTAGAGTTTGTCTCCTTTACTGGAGAGACAATTTGAATATTTCCCAGAGGGGCATTGCAGCTATAAGTCCCCTTACCTGGCAGCCAGACTGGCTTGCAAAGTCTCCTTAAGGAGAATAGTGTTCCCCCGTGGTCCCCACATAGCTTTCTCATGAGCCAGATCAGACACCCCCATACTTTGCACTGACGAGGGGCAAGCACCCCGAAACACCGTGTCTGCAAATTGGGATTCTGATCTGGCTTATATATCCTGAGTCATATTGCAAAGGATTGTCGAAAATCCACTTGTGACTTTTAGGATCGCTACTTCCAATAGGTGGCGCTGTGCTAGAGTTTGTCTCCTTTACTGGAGAGACAATTTGAATATTTCCCAGAGGGGCATTGCAGCTATAAGTCCCCTTACCTGGCAGCCAGACTGGCTTGCAAAGTCTCCTTAAGGAGAATAGTGTTCCCCCGTGGTCCCCACATAGCTTTCTCATGAGCCAGATCAGACACCCCCATACTTTGCACTGACGAGGGGCAAGCACCCCGAAACACCGTGTCTGCAAATTGGGATTCTGATCTGGCTTATATATCCTGAGTCATATTGCAAAGGATTGTCGAAAATCCACTTGTGACTTTTAGGATCGCTACTTCCAATAGGTGGCGCTGTGCTAGAGTTTGTCTCCTTTACTGGAGAGACAATTTGAATATTTCCCAGAGGGGCATTGCAGCTATAAGTCCCCTTACCTGGCAGCCAGACTGGCTTGCAAAGTCTCCTTAAGGAGAATAGTGTTCCCCCGTGGTCCCCACATAGCTTTCTCATGAGCCAGATCAGACACCCCCATACTTTGCACTGACGAGGGGCAAGCACCCCGAAACACCGTGTCTGCAAATTGGGATTCTGATCTGGCTTATATATCCTGAGTCATATTGCAAAGGATTGTCGAAAATCCACTTGTGACTTTTAGGATCGCTACTTCCAATAGGTGGCGCTGTGCTAGAGTTTGTCTCCTTTACTGGAGAGACAATTTGAATATTTCCCAGAGGGGCATTGCAGCTATAAGTCCCCTTACCTGGCAGCCAGACTGGCTTGCAAAGTCTCCTTAAGGAGAATAGTGTTCCCCCGTGGTCCCCACATAGCTTTCTCATGAGCCAGATCAGACACCCCCATACTTTGCACTGACGAGGGGCAAGCACCCCGAAACACCGTGTCTGCAAATTGGGATTCTGATCTGGCTTATATATCCTGAGTCATATTGCAAAGGATTGTCGAAAATCCACTTGTGACTTTTAGGATCGCTACTTCCAATAGGTGGCGCTGTGCTAGAGTTTGTCTCCTTTACTGGAGAGACAATTTGAATATTTCCCAGAGGGGCATTGCAGCTATAAGTCCCCTTACCTGGCAGCCAGACTGGCTTGCAAAGTCTCCTTAAGGAGAATAGTGTTCCCCCGTGGTCCCCACATAGCTTTCTCATGAGCCAGATCAGACACCCCCATACTTTGCACTGACGAGGGGCAAGCACCCCGAAACACCGTGTCTGCAAATTGGGATTCTGATCTGGCTTATATATCCTGAGTCATATTGCAAAGGATTGTCGAAAATCCACTTGTGACTTTTAGGATCGCTACTTCCAATAGGTGGCGCTGTGCTAGAGTTTGTCTCCTTTACTGGAGAGACAATTTGAATATTTCCCAGAGGGGCATTGCAGCTATAAGTCCCCTTACCTGGCAGCCAGACTGGCTTGCAAAGTCTCCTTAAGGAGAATAGTGTTCCCCCGTGGTCCCCACATAGCTTTCTCATGAGTCAGATCAGACACCCCCATACTTTGCACTGACGAGGGGCAAGCACCCCGAAACACCGTGTCTGCAAATTGGGATTCTGATCTGGCTTATATATCCTGAGTCATATTGCAAAGGATTGTCGAAAATCCACTTGTGACTTTTAGGATCGCTACTTCCAATAGGTGGCGCTGTGCTAGAGTTTGTCTCCTTTACTGGAGAGACAATTTGAATATTTCCCAGAGGGGCATTGCAGCTATAAGTCCCCTTACCTGGCAGCCAGACTGGCTTGCAAAGTCTCCTTAAGGAGAATAGTGTTCCCCCGTGGTCCCCACATAGCTTTCTCATGAGCCAGATCAGACACCCCCATACTTTGCACTGACGAGGGGCAAGCACCCCGAAACACCGTGTCTGCAAATTGGGATTCTGATCTGGCTTATATATCCTGAGTCATATTGCAAAGGATTGTCGAAAATCCACTTGTGACTTTTAGGATCGCTACTTCCAATAGGTGGCGCTGTGCTAGAGTTTGTCTCCTTTACTGGAGAGACAATTTGAATATTTCCCAGAGGGGCATTGCAGCTATAAGTCCCCTTACCTGGCAGCCAGACTGGCTTGCAAAGTCTCCTTAAGGAGAATAGTGTTCCCCCGTGGTCCCCACATAGCTTTCTCATGAGCCAGATCAGACACCCCCATACTTTGCACTGACGAGGGGCAAGCACCCCGAAACACCGTGTCTGCAAATTGGGATTCTGATCTGGCTTATATATCCTGAGTCATATTGCAAAGGATTGTCGAAAATCCACTTGTGACTTTTAGGATCGCTACTTCCAATAGGTGGCGCTGTGCTAGAGTTTGTCTCCTTTACTGGAGAGACAATTTGAATATTTCCCAGAGGGGCATTGCAGCTATAAGTCCCCTTACCTGGCAGCCAGACTGGCTTGCAAAGTCTCCTTAAGGAGAATAGTGTTCCCCCGTGGTCCCCACATAGCTTTCTCATGAGCCAGATCAGACACCCCCCATACTTTGCACTGACGAGGGGCAAGCACCCCGAAACACCGTGTCTGCAAATTGGGATTCTGATCTGGCTTATATATCCTGAGTCATATTGCAAAGGATTGTCGAAAATCCACTTGTGACTTTTAGGATCGCTACTTCCAATAGGTGGCGCTGTGCTAGAGTTTGTCTCCTTTACTGGAGAGACAATTTGAATATTTCCCAGAGGGGCATTGCAGCTATAAGTCCCCTTACCTGGCAGCCAGACTGGCTTGCAAAGTCTCCTTAAGGAGAATAGTGTTCCCCCGTGGTCCCCACATAGCTTTCTCATGAGCCAGATCAGACACCCCCATACTTTGCACTGACGAGGGGCAAGCACCCCGAAACACCGTGTCTGCAAATTGGGATTCTGATCTGGCTTATATATCCTGAGTCATATTGCAAAGGATTGTCGAAAATCCACTTGTGACTTTTAGGATCGCTACTTCCAATAGGTGGCGCTGTGCTAGAGTTTGTCTCCTTTACTGGAGAGACAATTTGAATATTTCCCAGAGGGGCATTGCAGCTATAAGTCCCCTTACCTGGCAGCCAGACTGGCTTGCAAAGTCTCCTTAAGGAGAATAGTGTTCCCCCGTGGTCCCCACATAGCTTTCTCATGAGCCAGATCAGACACCCCCATACTTTGCACTGACGAGGGGCAAGCACCCCGAAACACCGTGTCTGCAAATTGGGATTCTGATCTGGCTTATATATCCTGAGTCATATTGCAAAGGATTGTCGAAAATCCACTTGTGACTTTTAGGATCGCTACTTCCAATAGGTGGCGCTGTGCTAGAGTTTGTCTCCTTTACTGGAGAGACAATTTGAATATTTCCCAGAGGGGCATTGCAGCTATAAGTCCCCTTACCTGGCAGCCAGACTGGCTTGCAAAGTCTCCTTAAGGAGAATAGTGTTCCCCCGTGGTCCCCACATAGCTTTCTCATGAGCCAGATCAGACACCCCCATACTTTGCACTGACGAGGGGCAAGCACCCCGAAACACCGTGTCTGCAAATTGGGATTCTGATCTGGCTTATATATCCTGAGTCATATTGCAAAGGATTGTCGAAAATCCACTTGTGACTTTTAGGATCGCTACTTCCAATAGGTGGCGCTGTGCTAGAGTTTGTCTCCTTTACTGGAGAGACAATTTGAATATTTCCCAGAGGGGCATTGCAGCTATAAGTCCCCTTACCTGGCAGCCAGACTGGCTTGCAAAGTCTCCTTAAGGAGAATAGTGTTCCCCCGTGGTCCCCACATAGCTTTCTCATGAGCCAGATCAGACACCCCCATACTTTGCACTGACGAGGGGCAAGCACCCCGAAACACCGTGTCTGCAAATTGGGATTCTGATCTGGCTTATATATCCTGAGTCATATTGCAAAGGATTGTCGAAAATCCACTTGTGACTTTTAGGATCGCTACTTCCAATAGGTGGCGCTGTGCTAGAGTTTGTCTCCTTTACTGGAGAGACAATTTGAATATTTCCCAGAGGGGCATTGCAGCTATAAGTCCCCTTACCTGGCAGCCAGACTGGCTTGCAAAGTCTCCTTAAGGAGAATAGTGTTCCCCCGTGGTCCCCACATAGCTTTCTCATGAGCCAGATCAGACACCCCCATACTTTGCACTGACGAGGGGCAAGCACCCCGAAACACCGTGTCTGCAAATTGGGATTCTGATCTGGCTTATATATCCTGAGTCATATTGCAAAGGATTGTCGAAAATCCACTTGTGACTTTTAGGATCGCTACTTCCAATAGGTGGCGCTGTGCTAGAGTTTGTCTCCTTTACTGGAGAGACAATTTGAATATTTCCCAGAGGGGCATTGCAGCTATAAGTCCCCTTACCTGGCAGCCAGACTGGCTTGCAAAGTCTCCTTAAGGAGAATAGTGTTCCCCCGTGGTCCCCACATAGCTTTCTCATGAGCCAGATCAGACACCCCCATACTTTGCACTGACGAGGGGCAAGCACCCCGAAACACCGTGTCTGCAAATTGGGATTCTGATCTGGCTTATATATCCTGAGTCATATTGCAAAGGATTGTCGAAAATCCACTTGTGACTTTTAGGATCGCTACTTCCAATAGGTGGCGCTGTGCTAGAGTTTGTCTCCTTTACTGGAGAGACAATTTGAATATTTCCCAGAGGGGCATTGCAGCTATAAGTCCCCTTACCTGGCAGCCAGACTGGCTTGCAAAGTCTCCTTAAGGAGAATAGTGTTCCCCCGTGGTCCCCACATAGCTTTCTCATGAGCCAGATCAGACACCCCCATACTTTGCACTGACGAGGGGCAAGCACCCCGAAACACCGTGTCTGCAAATTGGGATTCTGATCTGGCTTATATATCCTGAGTCATATTGCAAAGGATTGTCGAAAATCCACTTGTGACTTTTAGGATCGCTACTTCCAATAGGTGGCGCTGTGCTAGAGTTTGTCTCCTTTACTGGAGAGACAATTTGAATATTTCCCAGAGGGGCATTGCAGCTATAAGTCCCCTTACCTGGCAGCCAGACTGGCTTGCAAAGTCTCCTTAAGGAGAATAGTGTTCCCCCGTGGTCCCCACATAGCTTTCTCATGAGCCAGATCAGACACCCCCATACTTTGCACTGACGAGGGGCAAGCACCCCGAAACACCGTGTCTGCAAATTGGGATTCTGATCTGGCTTATATATCCTGAGTCATATTGCAAAGGATTGTCGAAAATCCACTTGTGACTTTTAGGATCGCTACTTCCAATAGGTGGCGCTGTGCTAGAGTTTGTCTCCTTTACTGGAGAGACAATTTGAATATTTCCCAGAGGGGCATTGCAGCTATAAGTCCCCTTACCTGGCAGCCAGACTGGCTTGCAAAGTCTCCTTAAGGAGAATAGTGTTCCCCCGTGGTCCCCACATAGCTTTCTCATGAGCCAGATCAGACACCCCCCATACTTTGCACTGACGAGGGGCAAGCACCCCGAAACACCGTGTCTGCAAATTGGGATTCTGATCTGGCTTATATATCCTGAGTCATATTGCAAAGGATTGTCGAAAATCCACTTGTGACTTTTAGGATCGCTACTTCCAATAGGTGGCGCTGTGCTAGAGTTTGTCTCCTTTACTGGAGAGACAATTTGAATATCCTAATCAGAACAAAGATTGCTTACCAGCATGTAATTAGAAGCCAGAGGAGATTTTTGCATACATGCCGGAGTATATCTATGGACGCCGCCATATTCACCACCTGATCTAGTCAGGTGGACTCATGACGTGAGGGTACCCTCTACCGCGCATGCGCCGGAGCCATAGTAACCATAAACAAGGGACGTCACATGCGCATGCGCAATGCTGAAGACCGAGGAAGCGTACGTCATAAGTCACGTGACCGTGTACTGTGTGTATATCCTTACAGCAAGCGCGCTGTACTGGCACATTAATTCCAATACAAATGTCCATGTAGACACAGGAAGGGAGAGCACATACGGACATAATATAGCGTTATCCACACTATGACATAATATCATGTAAATAGTTCTTTATACAACGCATGCGCAAGGTCGATTGCACTTATCATGCCAGAGCAAAATGTGACGTTAAATATAGCATATTTCATGTTTCAAAAAATAACAATAACAGTCGCCAGAGTGGCCAGAGAAATAAACTCTGGAAGCAAAATGTAACGTTACATATGGCATTTTTTATGGCATTTTTTACATAGTGACAGAGAGAAGATGCAAGTACAATAGCAAAGGTGGAACTCATCAAGTCGCAAAAGAGTGGCAAAAAGTTATGTTTGTCACTTCTGAGGGGTATTGACCCCAAAATACAACATATTCAAAGATGTCCCATAAAGATGCATAACCGAGAATGTAGAGCCCCCATAAAGGGTAGCATCAACCAAAAACACCAAGGGGCATATCTATTGAATAGTTTGTTCATATGGAACTCCCAACACCAAAGACATGATAACGATAAATATTGCACATCGGGTCACAAATGCATCACATGTACAGTAGTTTTCGTTTTTTCATTTTTTCACTTACAGGGATTATGTACCCCAACATGCAGGTATACAAAAGAAGGTACATAGCAATAAGTATTGAGCTCCCATAAGAGGTGAGCCCAACCAAAAATGCCCAGGAACATATCTGCAGAACAATTGTACGCACAAAGTTCATGTATACATATATGTACATATAGCACATGGCCTACCGGAGCAATCCACTGTGGAGGAAAAAGACCCCTCTTAATGGAACAGGAGATCACAGGGGGCCCACAGTTTTACAAGAAAAACAAGGCAATGTCAAAAAGAGAGACATAGGCAGTCCATGGGTGAAAAGTTGCTGGATAGAACACATGGCCAGGATAAAGGAATGGATAGATCCGTTGAGAAGTCCAATTCCGTCATTAAGGACATTGAAAAACGTTCCAACACCAGACATGATTTCTTCAGGAAATGGAGAGGAGTCTTCATTCAGTTCCATCGAGGAAAATCAGGCACACCAAAGACTATATATATATGAGAATATGCATACCTGCAATCAAAGAAAAGCCACAAATAAGTGGACAGGAAGGAAGACACAGGAACCCCCGGGTGGTGGGAGAAAAAGGGGGGGAGAGGGGGACCACGGGGGGAACAGAAAGGCTGAAAATCCAGCCGATATTAGTAGTGATGAGCGAGCATGCTTGTCACTACTCGGTACTCGCACGAGTATCACTGTACTCGGGCTGCTCGGCGGGGACCGAGTAATCTCGCGATACTCGTGCTTTACTCGTGGTCTTCATTTCTGCATGTTGGCGCTCTTTTGAGAGCCAGCCCTCATGCAGGGATTGGCTGGCAGACCACTGCAATGCCACAGCCCTGTTAGTTGTGGAATTGCAGTGATTGGCCGGCCTGCACAGCGTCACCGAGCCTTTATATAGGCCGGCGCGCTGTGCTCTGCTCACAGCTATTCTGACAGTGAGGGTAGGGAGAGTGTCGCTGATTCAGGGAAAGCTTTGCGGCCCTTTATAGCTTTTTCAGTTGCAGGGCTGCAAACAGTGTGACCAAAAGTCCTTCTCAGGACTATTCTAGTTGTATACAGGCAGGCAGGGTATAGCCAGGTCGGCGTACAGTAGCAGAGTCCTTCTCAGGACTATTGTTGCTATATACAGGCAGGGTATAGCCAGGTTGGAATACAGGCTAGTGACCAAAAGAGTCCTTGTCAGGACTATTGTACCAGTATACAGGCAGGCAGGCAGGCAGGGTAGTGGTGACCGTATACCAGCCTTCATATCTGGGGCTGGTGTACACAGTGTAAAACAGTCCAGATAGTGTCTGACTTGTCTGTACTGTAATTGTCGCTCCCCAAAAAAACCTGTTAGGTTATTATTGCGTCCGTGCTTGGTTTTTAAAACCGCACGTGTGTGCCTGTTGGTGGCAGCGTACAGGTGCACTGGTGTGCGTTTTTACCAAACTATTATATAACGCACAAGTGTAGTGTATAATACACGTCAGTCAGCAGTGGCTGATAGTGTCAGAGTTCTTAATTTTTGCTCCTAAAACCTGTGTTAGGTTATTATTGCGTCCGTGCTTGGTTTTTAAAACCGCACGTGTGTGCCTGTTGGTGGCAGCGTACAGGTGCACTGGTGTGCGTTTTTACCAAACTATTATATAACGCACAAGTGTAGTGTATAATACACGTCAGTCAGCAGTGGCTGATAGTGTCAGAGTTCTTAATTTTTGCTCCTAAAACCTGTGTTAGGTTATTATTGCGTCCGTGCTTGGTTTTTAAAACCGCACGTGTGTGCCTGTTGGTGGCAGCGTACAGGTGCACTGGTGTGCGTTTTTACCAAACTATTATATAACGCACAAGTGTAGTGTATAATACACGTCAGTCAGCAGTGGCTGATAGTGTCAGAGTTCTTAATTTTTGCTCCTAAAACCTGTGTTAGGTTATTATTGCGTCCGTGCTTGGTTTTTAAAACCGCACGTGTGTGCCTGTCGGTGGCAGCGTACAGGTGCACTTGTGTGCAATTTCCAGAAACTTTGATATAACGCACAAGTAGTGAATATACACGTCAGCAGTGCACAGCATTGCAAAATGCGCAAGGGCATTGGCAAGGAACAAGGAAGTGGACGTGATGGTGGTGCAGGCAGAGGCCGAGGTCGTGGGCAAGCTCTAATTTCGCCACAACAAAGGGCCACATCTAGTCGCTCGCACGTCCTGTCCCAAATTCTTGGGGACCGCAGCAGTACACCGCTCTTGAACCAAGACCAGTGTCAACAGGTTGTTAGTTGGATAGCGGATAATGCTTCCAGTCAGATTGGCACCACCACAAACACTCTGTCTTCCACACGGTCAAGTGTCAGTAGCCGTGATACTGCACCGCACATTTCTGAACCTGATCCTCCTTCCTACCACCAGGCTGAGTACACGTCCTCCTCGGACATTAATGATCCCACACTTGGACACTCGGAAGAGCTGTTCACGTTTCCATTCACACATTCTGGCCTCTCGCCAGCTCATATTGAAGTGGGTCATGAGGAGATCGTCTGTACAGATGGCCAAATATTTGAGCAGCCACGTTCTCACGAAGTTGGCAACGTGTCTCAACAAGTGGTGGACGATGATGAGACACAATTGTCAGCAAGTCAGGAGGAGGAGCAGGGTGCGGAAGAGGAAGACGACGTGGTGGATGATCCAGTAACTGACCCAACCTGGCAGGAGGATATGCAGAGCGAGGACAGCAGTGCACAGGGGGAGGGAGGCGTAGCATCACAACAGGCAGTAAGAAGCAGGGTGGTGGCCCCAGGCAGAAGTCAGGCAACCGTTCCCCGGAACAACACGACGACACAAGGTGCCTGTACAAATGTTAGGTCTTCACGAGTCTGGCAGTTTTTTAAGTTGGATCCAGATGATTCAAAAAAGGCCATTTGCAACACCTGCCGTGCCAGCATCAGCAGGGGTACCAAAACTAGCAGCCTGACCACCACCAGCATGATCAGGCACATGTCAGCCAAGCACCCGACTTTGTGGGAAGTACAACAGAGTCGAGGAGCAGTGCTTGCTGATGTCACTGCTACGTCTTCGCTGGTTGTGCATGCGAGCCAATCCTCTGTCCATGCTGCCTGCGAACAAGCCTCCTCCACTCCTGCACCTGCAGTTGCCTACGCAGAAAGAACACCATCATCAAGCACGTCCTTGTCCCAGCGCAGCGTTCAGTTATCCATTCAGCAAACCTTTGAACGCAGGCGCAAATACACTGCCAACACCCCACATGCCACAGTTCTAAATGCTAACATTTCGCGACTGCTTGCGCTGGAAATGTTGCCTTTTAGGCTGGTGGAGACAGAAGCATTCCATGACCTGATGGCGGCAGCTGTCCCACGTTACTCGGTCCCCAGCCGCCACTATTTCTCCCGGTGTGCCGTCCCCGCGTTGCATAACCACGTGTCACAAAACATCACACGTGCCCTGAACAACGCTGTTTCACCCAAGGTCCACCTAACCACAGACACGTGGACAAGTGCTTGTGGGCAAGGCCGCTACATCTCGTTGACGGCACACTGGGTTAATATTGTGGAAGCTGGGACCCAGTCTGAGCGAGGGACGGAACACGTCCTTCCCACACCAAGGTTTGCAGGCCCTACCTCAGTCAGTGTTTCACCCACACTCTACAGCTCCGGAATGTCATGCTCTTCAGCCTCCTCCTCCTCCTGCGCATCCTCATCCACTGTGCCCTCCACATCAGTCACAAGCTGGAAGCACTGCAGCACTGCCTCGGCGAAGCGGCAACAGGCTGTGCTGAAGCTAATCTGCATAGGTGACAAACCCCACAATGCAGAAGAGCTGTGGACAGCTCTGAAACAGCAGGCAGATCACTGGCTCACACCTCTGAACCTAAAGCCAGGAAAGGTCGTTTGTGACAATGGCCGGAACCTGGTGGCGGCTTTGAGGCGAGGCCAGCTGACACATGTTCCATGCGTGGCCCATGTGCTCAACCTCGTGGTTCAGCGGTTTATAAAGTCATACCCAGAGCTGTCTGATCTGCTGGTAAAAGTTCGCCGCCTGTCTGCACATTTTCGAAAGTCACCTACTGCTTCAGCCGGCCTTGCCGGCTTTCAGCGCCGTTTGCATCTTCCGGCTCACAGACTGGTGTGTGATGTCCCCACGCGTTGGAATTCAACTCTGCACATGTTGGTCAGGATATGTGAGCAGAAGAGGGCAGTTGTTGAGTACCTGCATCACCTAAGCCGTCGGGAAATGGGTCAAACTCCACACATAACACCTGAGGAGTGGAGATGGATGTCAGACCTATGTACCATCCTCCAAAACTTTGAGGACTCCACCAAGATGGTGAGTGGTGATGACGCCATTATTAGCGTCACCATACCGCTACTCTGCCTTCTAAAACAGTCCCTGCTGAAAAACAAACATGATGCATTGCAGGCGGAGCGCGATGAGTTGCAGCAAGAAACAGTAGTGGGTGTGGGTGATAACACACAGCCCAGCCTCGTCTCATCACAACGTGCAGTGGAGGACTATGACGAGGAGGAGGATGAAGACATGGAGCAACTCTCCGGCCAAATTGAGGATATGACATGCACACCAGTCATATCCTCGATTCAGCGTGGCTGGCCAGAGGACAGGGTAGATGAGGAGGAGGAGGAGGAGGAGGAGGAGGAGGAGGACAGCATGTTCAGTCATCTTGTTGGTCAGGCTACTGAAGTCCTGGCTGTTAAGAGTCTGGCGCACATGGCTGACTTTATGGTAAGCTGCCTGTCTCGTGACCCTCGCGTTAAGAACATCTTGGCCGACAATCATTACTGGTTGGTAACACTGTTAGACCCACGCTACAAGGAGAACTTTTTGTCTCTTATTCCCGTGGAGGAGAGGTCAACCAAAATGCAGCAGTTTCGGAAGGCCATACTCACGGAAGTAGGCAAAGCATTCCCCTCACAAAACGCTAGCGGCATAGGTCAGGAATCAGTGGACAACCGAGGCGTACAGCCGAGAGAGGCACAAGTCCAATCCGCCAGAGGTAGGGGAACAGTCTTTAAGATGTGGGACAGTTTTCTCAGCCCCTCACGTACCACAGCCCCTGAGGTGCGGGGTAGTGCCACAAGAAATCCTAAGTTTGCCCAGATGCTGAAGGAGTACCTTGCAGATCGAACAACTGTACTCCGACATTCCTCTGTGCCTTACAATTATTGGGTATCCAAGCTGGACACGTGGCATGAATTGGCTCTCTACGCCTTGGAAGTCCTGGCCTGCCCTGCTGCTAGCGTTTTGTCAGAGCGTGTTTTTAGTGCCGCAGGTGGAATCATTACAGATAAACGCACCCGCCTGTCAACTGAAAATGCTGACAGGCTGACTCTGATAAAGATGAACAAGGGTTGGATTGGGCCAGACTTCACCACACCACCAGCAAATGAGAGCGGAATTTAAAGTTTGCCATGTACCTCCACTCACCCATGGGTACACTTCTCGACTTTGGATAATCGCTGGACTGCTCCTCCTTCTCCTCATGCGCCATCATGATGACCGTTACAATAGTTAGGTCTTTGTTTCAGGTATACCCCCAGTGGTAAATTTTTTCGCCCATTCTTTGCAGAATGGACATTACAACGACAGGAGACCCGCTCCTTTGCAATGGGAACAATGTTTTGAGGCCCTCATGCACGTCTCTACCCAGGGACAACGTGGAGCCTCCCAATTTTTGGCTGCCCTGCCTAAGGGCTATACTGAAATACACCCACTTCCTTAAAATGGACACTTAATGTTTTGAGGCCCTCATGCACGTCTCTACCCAGGGACAATGTGGAGCCTCCCAATTTTTGGCTGCCCTGCCTAAGGGCTATACTGAAATACACCCACTTCCTTAAAATGGACACTTAATGTTTTGAGGCCCTCATGCACGTCTCTACCCAGGGACAATGTGGAGCCTCCCAATTTTTGGCTGCGCTGCCTAAGGGCTATACTGAAATACACCCACTTCCTTAAAATGGACACTTAATGTTTTGAGGCCCTCATGCACGTCTCTACCCAGGGACAATGTGGAGCCTCCCAATTTTTGGCTGCCCTGCCTAAGGGCTATACTGAAATACACCCACTTCCTTAAAATGGACACTTAATGTTTTGAGGCCCTCATGCACGTCTCTACCCAGGGACAATGTGGAGCCTCCCAATTTTTGGCTGCCCTGCCTAAGGGCTATACTGAAATACACCCACTTCCTTAAAATGGACACTTAATGTTTTGAGGCCATCATGCACGTCTCTACCCAGGGACAACGTGGAGCCTCCCAATTTTTGGCTGCCCTGGCAAAGGGCTATACTGAAATAGACCCACTTCCTTCCAATGGGCACTTCAGGTTTACAGGCCATAATGCACGGCTCTATCCAGGGACAATGTGGAGCCTCCCAATTTTTGGCTGCCCTGGCAAAGGGCTATACTGAAATAGACCCACTTCCTTACAATGGGCACTTCAGGTTTACAGGCCATAATGCACGGCTCTATCCAGGGACAATGTGGAGCCTCCCAATTTTTGGCTGCCCTGGCAAAGGGCTATACTGAAATAGACCCACTTCCTTACAATGGGCACTTCAGGTTTAAAGGCCATCATGCACGTCTCTATCCAGGGACAATGTGGAGCCTCCCAATTTTTGGCTGCCCTGCCTAAGGGCTATACTGAAATACACCCACTTCCTTAAAATGGACACTTAATGTTTTGAGGCCCTCATGCACGTCTCTACCCAGGGACAATGTGGAGCCTCCCAATTTTTGGCTGCCCTGCCTAAGGGCTATACTGAAATACACCCACTTCCTTAAAATGGACACTTAATGTTTTGAGGCCATCATGCACGTCTCTACCCAGGGACAATGTGGAGCCTCCCAATTTTTGGCTGCCCTGGCAAAGGGCTATACTGAAATACACCCACTTCCTTACAATGGGCACTTAATGTTTTGAGGCCCTCATGCACGTCTCTACCCAGGGACAATGTGGAGCCTCCCAATTTTTGGCTGCCCTGGCAAAGGGCTATACTGAAATAGACCCACTTCCTTCCAATGGGCACTTCAGGTTTACAGGCCATAATGCACGGCTCTATCCAGGGACAATGTGGAGCCTCCCAATTTTTGGCTGCCCTGGCAAAGGGCTATACTGAAATAGACCCACTTCCTTACAATGGGCACTTCAGGTTTACAGGCCATAATGCACGGCTCTATCCAGGGACAATGTGGAGCCTCCCAATTTTTGGCTGCCCTGGCAAAGGGCTATACTGAAATAGACCCACTTCCTTACAATGGGCACTTCAGGTTTAAAGGCCATCATGCACGTCTCTATCCAGGGACAATGTGGAGCCTCCCAATTTTTGGCTGCCCTGCCTAAGGGCTATACTATAATACACCCACTTCCTGACAATGGACACTTAATGTTTTGAGGCCCTCATGCACGTCTGTATGCAGGGGCATTGGTGAACCTCACAATTTTGGACTGCCCTGGCAAAGGAAAATACTACAAAGACTCACTTCCTCAAAATGGGCACATTAGACTCAAGAGGCCTTCATGTACGTCTCTTCTCAGGGACATCGGAGTGCCACACAATGTTTTCACGTAAAATCTTTCATGTATTAATCTCAAAAAGTAACATACACCAGATCTATCTCACTATTGGGTATGTGCCCTTAACATTTCCGCCATGAAAAATCATTTTGGGGTCATTTTGGAAGGTTTTCTGGTGAGTCCGTAAAAATGGCGTAAAACGCGGACAAAATTGTTCACAGCTGTGACTTTTGAGTGATAAATGCTTCAAGGGGTCTTCCCCATGCTGTTGCCATGTCATTTGAGCACTCTTCTGAGACTTTTGTGCCATTTTTAGGGTTTCTCCATGCTGCCGGGAGGTCATTTCACAAAAATACTCGGGTCTCCCATAGGATAACATTGGGCTCGTTGCTCGGGCCGAGTACACGAGTATCTTGGGAGGCTCGGCCCGAGCTTCGAGCACCCGAGCTTTTTAGTACTCGCTCATCACTAGATATTAGATTAACTGGAGGAATACAGTCAACCATAGGTCCAAAAGAATAATAATAGCATCCCCCAGGGTCTCCAAAACAAAACCCAAAGAGCAAGCCCTCATTTCTTATAGAAGCCACTAAACAACATTTCCTCATTGAGGCCATTGGGGGAAAGACTCCGAAGTTGATAAATCCACCTGGCCTCCCTTCTCAACAATTCATCAGACATCCTTCCCCCCCGAATATTAAAGGGGACGGATTCACCCATGGACTGCCTATGTCTCTCTTTTTGACATTGCCTTGTTTTTCTTGTAAAACTGTGGGCCCCCTGTGATCTCCTGTTCCATTAAGAGGGGTCTTTTTCCTCCACAGTGGATTGCTCCGGTAGGCCATGTGCTATATGTACATATATGTATACATGAACTTTGTGCGTACAATTGTTCTGCAGATATGTTCCTGGGCATTTTTGGTTGGGCTCACCTCTTATGGGAGCTCAATACTTATTGCTATGTACCTTCTTTTGTATACCTGCATGTTGGGGTACATAATCCCTGTAAGTGAAAAAATGAAAAAACGAAAACTACTGTACATGTGATGCATTTGTGACCCGATGTGCAATATTTATCGTTATCATGTCTTTGGTGTTGGGAGTTCCATATGAACAAACTATTCAATAGATATGCCCCTTGGTGTTTTTGGTTGATGCTACCCTTTATGGGGGCTCTACATTCTCGGTTATGCATCTTTATGGGACATCTTTGAATATGTTGTATTTTGGGGTCAATACCCCTCAGAAGTGACAAACATAACTTTTTGCCACTCTTTTGCGACTTGATGAGTTCCACCTTTGCTATTGTACTTGCATCTTCTCTCTGTCACTATGTAAAAAATGCCATAAAAAATGCCATATGTAACGTTACATTTTGCTTCCAGAGTTTATTTCTCTGGCCACTCTGGCGACTGTTATTGTTATTTTTTGAAACATGAAATATGCTATATTTAACGTCACATTTTGCTCTGGCATGATAAGTGCAATCGACCTTGCGCATGCGTTGTATAAAGAACTATTTACATGATATTATGTCATAGTGTGGATAACGCTATATTATGTCCGTATGTGCTCTCCCTTCCTGTGTCTACATGGACATTTGTATTGGAGTTAATGTGCCAGTACAGCGCGCTTGCTGTAAGGATATACACACAGTACACGGTCACGTGACTTATGACGTACGCTTCCTCGGTCTTCAGCATTGCGCATGCGCATGTGACGTCCCTTGTTTATGGTTACTATGGCTCCGGCGCATGCGCGGTAGAGGGTACCCTCACGTCATGAGTCCACCTGACTAGATCAGGTGGTGAATATGGCGGCGTCCATAGATATACTCCGGCATGTATGCAAAAATCTCCTCTGGCTTCTAATTACATGCTGGTAAGCAATCTTTGTTCTGATTAGGATATGTATTTAAGACACGCTCACCATGGCTTTCCTCACTTTTCCCTGAGGAAGCTACACCCTGCTGTAGCGATACGCGTGGGATCACCACCCCACCCCCTCTTCTATTTTATGGCCTTTAACCTTTATTCATACTGGCGTCCGCACTTGCTTTTCTGGCTTGACAAAATTTATTCCAGGTGATTGTTGTGGCCTAGGCCACTCAGGTGTCGTATTGTTATGCATTGACAGTTGGTTTCTATATCTGGGCATTTGCACTTTCTGTCTCAATCCCCTGTTTTGTATCCTTTGGTTCCATCTTGCAAGTGTACGCTTTCACCAGCAACATTCATTGGTGTTTTTGGCCTACTGAGAGTGTGGGGTGTGTTTGGTGCCTTATACCTTGGCACCAAATATGTGTTAATATATGAGCTTACGCTTTTTAATTGTTTTTAAATGTTGTCCATGGTTTTGTTTTGTGTCTAAATTAATAAATGATATATTTTTTTGCTATATTGGTGATCCCACTTTTTGCACGTTTTCTTTCTCTTTCTACTGATATTGTTCCCTAAAATGTGCTAGTGGTGTTTTGATCCCTCTGCTTTGACTTATATATGTATATTACATTTGGTGCCCTCCCACACTCTAGTGTCCACTCCATCAGTCCAGGGCATGGTCCCCAGAGGCAGCGGCAGTGCCACCATCTCATCACCGTAACCCACGGGTGGCGTCACAAACAATTTCCCTTGTAAATAACCCCTTTTTACTTGTGGGGGGCGGACTGCTGCTCGAGCCCGGGTCCGGTTCCCACTCAAGCCACAGTAAAGCTTTGGAACCGAGCATCTCCGAGCAGCCCCTTAGCTACTGGCCCCCGCCCGCAACATAAGCACCCATGAGCGATTATTTTCTGAGCCCTAATTGGACCGAGAAAATAATCGCAGCATGCTGTGACTGTAATGCGAGTCTTGTTTCTCTCGCAGCCATTCAAGTCTATGGGGCGAGAGAAAAATCGCACTGCACTCGCGGTACACCGATGTGTAAGAATCACAATAGACGACAACGAAGGAGAAAGGGAGATAAATCCCTTCCTCCCCTCCGTAGCACCGACCTGCCCCTCCTCAGAGCCGGCCCGCCCCTCCTGAGTGTCGGCCCACCCCCCGTAGCTGAGGTCCGCTCCCACGATCTGACCTCAGTTGCAGGGACACTCACATGACACTCGGCTCTGCTGTACTGCCAGCGTGAGCCGAGTGTCATGCGAGGGGATCGCAGTAATCCCTGTGTGGCGCCAGCCTTAAAGGGATCCTGTCAGGTTCTCTATGCCCTCCAACCCAGCAGCATTTATGGCTATATGCCCAAATCGACTCCCTAACCAGCCCTGTATAATAGTGTTCACTAATATGAATGTTTAAAAAAAACTGCTTGTAAAGCTCACTTTCCCTACGCAAATAAGGGCCTTGACTGGTCAGAGGGGCAATGTTTCCACAGACTAGTTGTGCCCCTTTCCATGTTATCATGCCCTTGTGGGTGTGTGCCACAGGTGTGTCACGGGTGTGAGCGAAATACTCTACTTCTATGCCCTTGGAACTCCAAAATAATAAGATATGTTTTACAAGCGCTTGGAGAAATCAAAGCAGCACAGCCAAACGTGGTGACCTGAAGGTTTCTGTTTTATTTCATCAAGTGACCAGCTTATATAGTACATCACACAAAGAATTTGCTATGCACGAATTAGAGCCGCAGGGGTGTGTGCCGAAATGTGAAACTTCCCCGCCCATCAGTATAAGCTGAACTCTATGACATCATTCAGTTATAAGACAAGATGGTTTCTATAGAATAAAAATGGCTTGTATTCTCTCACACGGGTGACAGACAATCCTGTGGTGTCTGGCTATATAAGGTTGCAGCATTTGACTGCCCAAACTGCTCCCTGACCTTTCTGCTTGGTGTATATGGTATCTTTTGTATCTTCTCTGCTTGGGGTTCATCCCTTTCCCTTTAGGACCCTGCAGAGTTCCTCACCCTTCAGCTGTTTTTATCAGCACTTCTCTTTGTGTCCTTAAATAGCCTCATTCCCTTCTGGTCTGTGCTGGTGATAGCTCTAACTCCCTACAGATCCTGAATTCAAGCAGTCAGCTTGCAATCATCTAGAGCAGACCTGGGCAAGGGGCGGCCCGCGGGCCACATCCGGCCCGCCTGCTCTCTGTGACCGGCCCGCCCGTCTTCAGCCGGTGCAGTGGACGGAGCCGGGCTGCAGCGTGCCGAGCAGGGAGAGATCCTGTGCAGGTCCGCACAGTCAGTGCAGGCAGCAGAACGCAGGAGTCTTTCCTCTGTTCCCTGCCGGCACTAATTGTCAGTGACACACGCGCGACGTTGTCAGTACTGCGCTGCGTGTGTCATATCAAAAGTTCCCGCCCGCCCTGCAGGAGAAGGAGCAGCACAGCAGACGGAATAATTCATCTTCCAGGACCTGCGATGATGTCACGCCCATGTGACTGTGTGGGAGGAGACACAGGATGCCGGGCAGAAAGCAAGATACAGAATCCTGAAGGAGATGAAGACACATGATGACTGGTAATAAGAAAAGAGGGGACATGAGGGGGAGGGGGGCTGCAGGGTGAGTGCATATGAGGGAAGATGGAGCTGCAGGGTGACTGCATATGTGGGAACATGGAGCTGCAGGGTGAGTGCATATGAGGGCTGCAGACTGACAGAAGGATGTGAAGGGGTGCAGAGTGTTTGAGAGGGGTAAGTTGGGGTACAGGCAGGGTGAGATATGTGGGCATGGTGTGTGACATATGGGGGTGTAGTGTGTGTGATATGGGGGTGCAGGGTGTGTGACATATGGGGGTGTAGTATATTACAGGTGTGCTATATGGAGGTGTAGTATATTACAGGTGTGCTATATGGAGGTGTAGTATATTACAGGTGTAGTATATGGGGTGTAGTGATGTTGTATATTACAGGTGTATATAGGGGTGTAGTGATGTAGTATATTACAGGTGTACTATATGGAGTTGTAGTATATTACAGGTGTGCTATATAGTGGTGTAGTGATGTAGTATATTACAGGTGTAGTATATGGGGTGTAGTGATGTAGTATAATACAGGTGTGCTATATGGAGGTGTACTATATTACAGGTGTAGTATATGGAGGGGGTGTAGTGATGTAGTATATTACAGGTGTAGTATATAGGGGTGTAATGATGTAGTATATCGGAGGTGTATTATATAGTGGTGTAGTATAATACAGGTGTAGTATATAGGGGTGTAATGATGTAGTATATCGGAGGTGTATTATATAGTGGTGTAGTATAATACAGGTGTAGTATATAGGGGTGTAGTGGTGTAGTTTATTACAGGTGTAGTATATGGAGGGGGTGTAGTGATGTAGTATATTGGGTAGAACTGAGGTAATTATATTAGTCCGGCCCTCTAAACCAATCCCAATTTCTCATGCGGCCCCATGGGAAAATTAATTGCCCACCCCTGCTCTAGAGTAACTTCATTGCGTGTTGCAGTCCTTCTCTCTGAATATTCTTGGAGATAAGTTGTTTGTTATTTCCCCTAGTTTGTTATCCCTGTGTGTCCATTAGCTCATAGTGGGGTTAACGAAGAGCTCATCTCATCCGTTCCTTACCTAGGGCCCAGATCAGAGTCAACGAAGAGCCAGGTATCCAGCTCAGCGCATAGGTGCGGAACCTATCTATGGCAGTGAGGGAAGCCAGGGCCCAGTGGTAGGCTTGGTCAGGGGTCACCATATCCCTCTTGCATAGACACAGGATTTCCCTTTCCATTCGCCATTAGCTGGGTATTTCCCCATAACTAGCATGACAGAGTGATAACATGATTTCCACTAGCTGGCATTGGCTTCTCCTGAAAGTCTCACGCATGCGTGTGTCCCATTTCAGCCACTTCAGTGCGCCTAAGAAGCGAGGTGGATGCCTAACGGCTTCATTAAATGCACTGTGCATGACCGGACGTTCAGAAAACAGCTAACATACACATCTTCTGAACTTCCAGTCATGCACAGTGCGCCTAATAATGCCAGGAAGTGTACACCTGGCTTCAAAGGCATACTGACTCAGCTAAAATGAGCGAAATTTCCAGGAAATTAGCAAATACCTCCAATTAGAAATGTAGTATAGTTCTCCTGATATAGTCATGTCTCTTACCTCATGTTCAGGGCATTGCAGCTTTGGTATCCATGGTTAAGACCATTCATATAGTGACAGTCAGTTGCAATGCCCTGCACATGAGGTAAGGGACATGGCTATATCAGAAGAACTATACTATATTTTTAATTGGAGGTATTTGCTATTTTTTATTATTACACCTACTACACATTGATATTGGGATAAGATCTTGGAGATGGGAATACCCCTTTAACGTTGTGGTAGGCTTTACCTTCCTAAGCATTGTGGCCTTTAATGTGTTTAATAGGAAGTCTGAACTATATTAGGAAACGCTTGATTTTTACCATTTTCAACTTTTTTTCCAACATCAAAGAGTTGTTCAAATTTCATGATAATAAGTTAATAGGACGAGCACCAAAACCCCAGAAACTTTGTAACATGAACATAATCTAATTTGATCCTAGAAAGGAAAGGGCAGAGTTTATTTACATTGCTACGTCCGTGCTTCTGGCTCCACAGACACTCTGCTTACAAAGAAATCAAAGTAATCCACGAGTCCCAAGTCCCATGGACGTAACAAAGTAAATAAACCACGTCCCCCGATTGGCCACCAAATGTTGTTCTTGCCTAAGAACTTTCTTTGCTCATCCTGTTGAAGGTCCCATGAAATTGCTGGTTTTGTATGTTTTTCCATGACAAATTTTACACTGTGATCATTCTTAATTTCAACTGCGCTTTTAGTCAAAAATAGGCTCTTAACAATATAGAAGTGTTGTCCGCTGCTAAAAAAAACCCAACTTTTAAAGCAGACCTGTCCCAAGGTCGGAAAAAACGTTTAAAAATGCCCCGGAGAATATGAAGGAGGGTGCCAGTCCCGGGCCGCGGTGGTGCTGGTTTCCTTCACCAAGGAGACTCTGCAGGGGACTGACTTAGGGCGGGGTGCACGACACTTACTTGCTGCTTCGTGCCAGTGTCCGTCACCCCTGCTTCCGGTCCTTGACGTTGTAAGAGATACAACACCAGAGGTTACTTAGCCAAACAGTTTTGTTTAATGTTATTCTTCATCCCGTTAGACAGACATGGCCTTCATTCTTGTCTCTGTGGTGTACTATTCGTTTTGTCCTCCACTATCTCAGACTTCGTCCTCAATACTTCGGAGTCTGTGCCTCCTTCCTCTAATACCGAACACCTTCATCCACTACTGTTCCCCGAAGACTCTCTAGCCAGATGACTCTCTAAGCCCGCCGCGGTGAACCGTAGGCTCCAGACCTACAGGGGTTACCTCGACATTTCCTGACTGTCTCTTACATAGAGGCCATGTCTTGTCACTTTGAACCCATTTCTTTACTGACTTCCTCTGCATCTCCCTCTCCTAACCATCCACCCTGCCACCTGCTACTCTTCCCTTAAAGGGAACCAATTACAAGGATTTTCGTATATAAGCTAAAGCCAGTGCTATACTGGCACTATCAGGCAGATTCTCTACATACCCGTAGTGGTCAGCTCAGATGTTTAGGTTTTGAAATCTAAAAAAGTAAAGTTTATAAAAATAGCTGCTTGATGAGTGACAGCAGCTGAGGATCGGATAATATATTCATTGTTATCCCCTCCCCTTGTTAGAATTAGCTTAAGTATTATACAAACAATTCACTTTGTCTCTTGCAGGACCTGTGTGAGGTCATACCCATCTAACCCCGCTGAATGAAAGCTTTGGTAACCTGTTGAACAATCTTATCTATGCTAGACCCTAAGGAGGGCTTTACACGTTGCGAAATCACTTCCGAAATATCGTCGGGGTCATGTAGTTAGTAACGCATATCCAGCGCTGGTAGCGGCATCGCAACGTGTAAATCTTAGGTGTGACGATAAACGATCGCAAAAGCGTCGAAAATCGGTGATCTGTGTAGCGTCGTTCATTTTCATAATGTCGGGTCGACCGCAGGTACGATGTTGTTTGTCGTTCCTGCAGCTCCACACATCGCTGTGTGTAAACCCGCAGGAGCGACAAACATCTCCTTACCTGTGTCCTGACGGCAATGCAGAAGGGAGAAGGTGGGAGGGATGTTACGCCCCGCTCATCTCCGCCCCTCCGCTTCTATTGGCCGGCCGATTAGTGACGTCACGGTGACGCCGAACGCACCTCCCCCTTGAAGGAGGGATAGTCCAGCAGTCACAGCGACGTCACCGAGCAGGTATGTGCATGTGAAGCTGCCGTAGCGATAATGTTCGCTACGGCAGCAATCACCATATATCGCATGTGCGACGGGGGCGGGTACTAACGCGCTCGGCATCGTTAGCCGATACTAGCGATGTCGCAACGTGTAAAGTACCCCTAAGGGTATTCTCCTCTAAAACTCTTAAATAGCTACACATGCATTTATAATATATGAAAGTAAATACATAAAATATAGTATATTAACATCATGAGGCACTGCCCACCTATTACAAATATAGCAAATAGAGATGAGCGAATAAATTTAAGAGGAATTAAATTTCACTCTAATTTGACAAAAATCAACATTCATCCAAAAGCAGATTTTGTAATTCACTTTTGGCCAACTTACTTCTCAGCTCTCTAGAGCCTCTGATACACACCACCACCCATACAGTACTCACCACGTTTTATGATTCCCAACCACTCACACTAGAATCCTCAGGCCTTCCACGCTAGGTTGAGACCTCCAACTTTCGTGAAGCCCAGGAAGATTCTGCGCATGCATGAGATGTCATGCGGTGTTCGGCTTTGCACGCACTTCGTGGCATGGTGGTGACGGACTCTGTTAACACTACAGAGTCTGACAAACAACCTGATGCTTCAGAGTTGTTCAGCCAGAGCCAGGTATTGGCTGATTCAGGTTCATTGATCTTCAGCCCTGCAGGAGTTAATTCCTGCAGACTAGTAAACAGTAACTAGGAGCTTAGGTTGCTAATTGCCACATGCAGCTGTCTCCTTATTTTAGGTACTGGTTTCTTCCAGTATGCACCGATAATAGCCTCAGCATAGCTCCAGCGATTCCGATCTTAGTGGTGATCCAGTTCATGGTGATCTGAAGTTGTTATTTTGAGTGGTGTGGAAGTTCCCCTGTTGTCCATTTACTTCCTTCCTTTTTCTTTATTCCGCTGTAGACATATTGTCTCTCTTTTGTGTTTGAGTTTAGTGTGTATTAGTTTTTGTTCTCCCTAGTCCATGTCACTTTTGTGGGATTTTGTTATTGTGTTTCCGGCCCGCTCCTAGGGTGGGGGAGAGGAGGAATAAGATCAGGGCTTGGACAGGAGTCAGGGTCATGCTGGGGGCTCGGACCTGGTGACCATCATGCTTACCTACGAGATAAGGGACAGTGCAGGGTTTCGAGTCTGAGGGCCAACTTAGGTGCCCCTGTTCTGTCATTTCATACCCTGTGAAACGAGGGACGTCATGGCACAGGTCGAGACGTCAAGAATTTGTGACCTTCCATAAGCTTATGCAGAATGATTCTGGGCCACAAGAAGCTGGAAGTCCTGACTAATTAGGGCTTTGACTAGTCAAAGGGGCATTGTTACCCCAGACTAATCGGCCCTCTTTCCGTGTTATCATGCGCCTGTGATAACATGATTTCTATGAGCCATCACCACCAGCTCATGAAAATCTTGCACATGTGCACGGATCATTTCCGCCATATTAGTGTGCCTCAGAAGCTTTGACTAGTTACAGGGGCATTGTTTACCTAGGCTAGTCTGCCCTCTTTGTGTGTTATCATTGTCCTGTGGGCGCGATAACATGATTTCCACAAGCCAGTGTCACTGTCAGCTCCTGGAAATCTCACACCTGTGTACGGCTGATTTCGGAAGCTTCAGTGCACCTAAGAAGCAGAAAGGACCCTTCCCAGCTTCATTAGATGCACTGCGCATGACGGGAAGTTCAGTAGATGGCTCATGTACACGTCTTCTAAACTACCAGTCATGCGCAATGCACAGGGAAGCATACATCCTGGTTTAAAAGCTCACTGACGCAGCCTAAATTAGCCGCACACATGTGCGAGATTTCCAACAGCTGGCTGTGACATCGACTCATGGAAATCATGTTATCATGCCCACAGGGGCGTAATAAAATAGAAAGAGGGCCAACTAGTCTGGGGAAAAAATGACCTTGCAACTAGTCAAGGCCCTAATTACCATAAGAAAGCGAGGGTCATAACTCGTGTTTTTAAACATTCATGTTAGTGAATAGCGTTATACTGGGCTGGTTAGGGAGGGGATTTGGGTATACAGGTGACAATGCTGCTGGGATGGAGAGCATAGGGGACCTGACAGGTTCTCTTTAATAAAAAATTTTGTTCCGTTTGCCCTCTATAGCCTCGGTGTTGCTAGCTGCAGAATGCATTATCTGATGCCGGCGTCACATAGGCCAATATATCGTGCGATTGCACGAGCGATCGTACCCGCCCCCGTCGTTTGTGCGTCACGGGCAAATAGTTGCCCGTGGTGCACAAAGTCGTTTACCTCCCATCACACGCACTTACCTCCCGGGCGACGTCGCTGTGGGCGGCGAACATCCTCTTCCTGAAGGGGGAGGGACGTTCGGCATCACAGCGACGTCACACGGTAGCTGCCCAATAGAAGCAGAGGGGCACAGATGAGCGGGACGTAAACATCCCGCCCACCTCCTTCCTTCCGCATTGCCGGCGGAACGCAGGTAAGCTGTGTTCGTCGTTCCCGAGGTGTCACACGGAGTGACGTGTGCTGCCACGGGAACGATGAACAACCGGAGCACAGAAGGAGGAACGACTTTATGAAAATGAAAGACGTGTCAACGAGCAATGATAAGGTGAGTATTTTTGCTTGTTCACAGTCGTTCGGAGGTGTCACACGCTACGATATCTCGAACGATGCCGGATGTGCGTCACTAACGACGTGACCCCGACGACATATCGCCCGATATATCGTACCGTGTAACGCCGGCATTAGAATCAGTCAGTGAGCCAACCATGATAGTCTGATGGGAATTTTATTACCCTATTACTTGTTGTTCCTTTCAGCTGATTTATGACCACAGACCACATCAAAGTTGAATGTGCAGAAAAAGACAGAGAATACGAAAACCAAACCAAGAAAAATGTTTAATAAATCCCAATTGCAAAACATTTTTTTAATCCCAAAATACATGCATTTAAGTGAAAAAAAAAACCTGATTCCTTTTAATCTACAGGTAGTCTGTTAAGAGAAAAGTATCTGTCCCATAGTCTAAATTCACATGGGCTTGTTTGCCCCTCTCACGCCCTTTCCATGAGCTTGGGCCTGGAGCAATTTCTTAAAAATGAGCTTAAATTATCCAAGTCTGTAAATATTATGTAATAATTGTTAAAACAGAACCACTGAATGCACAAAAACAGCGAATAATACAGACGGCAAAATCTAAAAAGCACTAAAAGGCTTATCTGTGTATTGTTTGCTGAGCAAGACTAGGAATAAGGAAGCTGCAGCTTTACGGCACTGTGCTGACTGTGCTACATTGTTCTTGTAACCAGGAAGTTTCACTATGGTGGTTTCTTACAGCCGCGCAGAGAACTCACCAAGTTCACACGCTTCAAGGTGTCAAAATGCAATGTGGGTGTATGTAGCAAGATATGTGTGATAACGAGGCAGTGACATTACAAATTTACAAGTGCTATTCAGACCAAACACAATTTTGTATGGGTGGGTCAAGAACCGGCGGTCCGCACCCTGATGCCACCACAATGTTTATATTTTGCAGTAAATAATAGAATAACGGAGGACGTCTTATTGGTACAGATGGACGCTGTTTACTAGTAAAGCAGATTGTAGAAAAAGTGAGGTCATGGGCAAAAAGCAGAAGGGACTTCCCCGCTCTCTGGCTTTCCATTTTGAAAGAATAACTAAACGTTTGCTATTATTTTTACATGTTTTTATTCTCATAATTGAAAGTAGATCAGTGACGGCCTGGGTCCTGAGATCCCCACCTATCACTCAAAACCAATGGTTATTTGGCCCCACCCAGCCTAAAAATAACATCCTGCAGTCGCCTCAGAGGTGGTGCATCCATTAGATTACCATTTCCCCTTGCCCCTTTCTCATTCATCCTCTGTTTTCCCTTCCCTCTTTATCCCTGCACTCCATGGCCCGATGTGTCTGTTAGGGTTATGATGACATCAATGGGCTTGAATGTTCTTTCATTTCTTTGAAATTGTTATATTGTATGTCATTTTAAAAACTGCAAAACAAAATTGCTGGATTACAAAAAACAACAACCCCCCCCCCCCCAAACCTCTCCCCCGCAACCTAATTTACCTGATAGGTGCAGAAATGCAACATAAAAAAATCACCAAAAGCTCATTGTGGGAACGTGGCCTGATAACATGCACCGTATGTGGCACAAATTACTTTTCTAACTATATATGCAGTGTAAATTTGTAGCTATTAGTGCTGCTTTCTGTCCACAATGGTAATTCGCTGACACTAAATGAGTCTGAAGCACCAGAGAAATAAATATGGTCTCGGTGCAGGAAGTGTCGGTTGGGGCTGAGAGCACATGAGAGGCAGAAACCTCCTGAGATGTTTCGCTTTTTGCATATTTCCTTTTCTTTTAACAGATTTGTGGCCGCCACTCTGTTGTAACTCAGTAGGGGGGGTTCCCCTTATTCTGAGGATCGGAGATACATATTACTCATGCTGAATATGCCTAACTGACATTTCATAAATGTTTTTTATGTGAAAGATATTTCCGAAATACACACCTCCACCATATCATTAAAGGGAACCTGTCATGTGAAAAACACTATTAACCTGCAGATATTGAGTTAATCTGCAGGTTAATAGCACTCTGAACCTGCACTTAGAGCCCCACTGCCGGGAGGAAATTATGTATTGCTTCCAGCAACATTGAGCTTCCAGTCATAGAGGTGATGCCGGTCCGGGTTCAGTCACCGCTCAGTGTATAGTGAGTGGCAGTTGTAACCGCACCCCCCTGCACTGACTGACAGCCGGTTCTAATGCAGAGCGAGCTGTCAGTTAGTTTGGGGGCACGGTTACAACTGCTACTCACTATACACTGAGAAACTGAGTGGTGACTGAACCTTCGCTTAGAGCCCCACTGCCGGGAGGAAACTATTCCTTCAGGCAGCATTGACCTTCAAGTCATAGAGGTGATGCCGGTGTAGGTTCAGTCACCGCTCTGGTATAGTGAGTGGCAGTTGTAACCGTGCCCCCACCACACTGACTGACAGCCGGTTCTAATGCAGAGCGAGCTGTCAGTAAGTGCTGTGGGTACGGTTACAACTCCTACTCACTATACACTGAGTGGTGACTGAACCTGCAGTTAGTTTCCTCCCGGCAGTGGGGCTCTAGCTATTCCTTCCAGCAGCATTGAGCTTCCAGTCATAAAGGTGATACCGACGTAGGTTTAGTCACCGCTCAGTGTATAGTGAGTAGGAGTTGTAACCGTACCCACAGCACTGACTGACAGCTCGCTCTGCATTAGAATCGGCTGTCAGTCAGTGTGGTGGGGGCATGGTTACAACTGCCACTCACTATACCAGAGCGGTGACTGAACCTACACCGGCATCACCTCTATGACTTGAAGGTCAATGCTGCCTGAAGGAATAGTTTCCTTTTAACCACGAGCCCTGCACTGACTGACAGCCAGTTCTAATGCAGAGTGAGCTGTCAGTCACTGCGGGGGGGGGGGGGGGCACAGTTACAACTGCTACTCACTATACACTGAGCGGTGAGTAAACCTTCACTTAGAGCCCCACTGCCGGGAGGAAATGATCTTTTCCTTCCAGCAGCATTGAGCTACCAGTGATGGAGGTGATGCCGGCACAGGTTCAGTCCCCGCTCAATGTATAGTGAGTGGCGAGTGGCAGTTGTAACCACGCCCATGACACTGACTGACAGCCAGTCTAATGCAGAGCGAGCTGTTAATCCGTGTGGAGGGCACGGTTACAGCCATGGCTCACTATAGTCTAATGAGCAGTGACTGAACTGTGTTTGACGCTCCGCTATGACTGGAAGCCAAATGTTGCCTGTAGGAATAAAGATCATTTCCTCCCGGCAGTGGGACTTTCAGGTTCCGAACGCTATTAACCTGCAGATTAACCCCATTTTTTCACATGACAGGTTCCCTTTAAATAATAGACAAAAGAGGCCCAATTGAAAAAATGTCTAGGTCTTGGTTCAAGCCATGACCATCAATTAAAAGAAGGTCTCCTACTCTACACATTTTGTGTTGGCGAAAAGGGGGAGATGACCTATCTCTCTGGGCTCTATGGAGGACGCAGACAGAAAAGGACCCCTGTGCCAAAACAGTATATAATCCTTTTGCAGTTCAGTAGCTCCTCATAATCCATAACTCCACCTGCTTTGGGCCACCTTACCTCTTTTTGGTGTCCGTGTGGCTGCCCAGGTTGCACCAATAATATGTCTGCCCTGGACCCTATAACAACTCCATGTATTTATTGGTTCTATGATGTGCAAAACCCTTGACTTGGACTTTGCAAAATCATAAGCTCTGTTTCCTAAAATAAAAGTATGCGCCCGCTATATTCTATCCTCCAGTTGTCCCTCTTGTCTATGTTTGTACAGATGTGCGATTTGCGTAATCTCGTATTTGTATTAATGCACGATGTATACAGTGGTATATCGGATCACTATACGCCATCACCACAGACCCTTTCACACGCATGTTGTGAAAAAGATCAATAGATCTTAATGCATTTATCCACAACCATTATTCCATCATACCGGCTTTCCCGAAAATTACATTTCAAGGCTCCGTAATGACTGGCCCGAGGCAAATGCAGACTTTTGTCCTGCTGCAAATGCTATTATAGTAGTTTATCTAAAGTAATCCAGCAAAGTGAGTGCACCACAGAGTTCTGTGAAAAACATTACGTCAAGGACGCGAACACTTTATCTCCTCGTCTTGTTGTGTACGTAATGGTCCTGTTAGCTGTCCTTAGTCTCCGCACTTAAAAACTGACGGCTAATTGACCGTCTGGTTGAGCATAAAGGAAAGCACTTTGGGCGTCATATGTTTATTTTTTATTATTGTAAGTCAACAATTTATTGTTATTTCTAGGTTTTGAGATTTGCTCTTGACCGAATCCGACCAGAAATGCTATATCTTCATGATGCAGAATTTATCCTCTACTTTTATCAGTCACATCATTAGTAACCACCGGTTAGCCAGTACCATTTGGAAAGATGGATGCCCATGCCATATCACTGCCTCCACCATGATAAGATCTGTTTACGCCGATAGAACTAAACGACCGGCAAACACTTATTTGTTTGTAAATAGGTGGTTGTTTTATAGCCTGTTTACACAGGGTGACTAGGCTTCAGATGCCCACTGGACTACCTGAAATGCATTGTTTAGTGCGGATAAGCTGCCATTGTTCTTGGCAGCACATGTTCTGTTTAGATAGGACAATGTGTTGGCGAGAATGATAATCTGGTGAGATGAAGGGGGAAAAGGAAAAATCGTCAGCTCACAAGTGAAGGATGATTGCCAGATAACGTGCATGGATAGTTCCTGGCCTGGGTTGAATATGCAGGTGAAAAGAATCCAGCAGCATATATATCTGTCATGAGGTTACCACAACGGGGAGTGCTCCAACCTATTTCTACGGTCAGGAGATCACAGCGCCGGACTTCATACACACTTGCTCAAGTTAATACTGCTGGCTGTGCAGATATCCAGCCCTGCTGGGGTTAAGTAGATCCTCTGGTCTCCTGAACTCTGAATGAAAGCTATATAGTCAGCTGTTCTCTATTGCTAATTAGCTCTGCTATAAAAACTTCCCTCTTAGTCCAGGTAATCGCTGGTGATAGTTCTGCTATTCTTGCCTCTAGAGGGAACCTGTGAGCTGTGGACCAGGAAGCCATTCAGAAAACATTGGCTGTGTGAAAGTTGTGTTGTTTCCCTTCTTTATTCCTCTTTGTTTTTTTTCTCCTCTGGTGTGTTCCTCACTATAACCTCTTGTTTGAAGTTCTTTGTAGGATTGCTGTTTATTTTACCCCATCTGTCTAATCCTCTCTGTGTCTTTAACCTATAGCTGGAGACTAGCGTTCCCACTGCCCTGTGCACTATATAGGGCTGAGTCTAGGGAAATTGAAGGATAGGCACTTGATCGGTGAAAGAACCCATATAGGGACGATAGGGAGTGCATGGATCAATCTCAGGTGAGTTTTAGGAGGTGACCTTGCTCCCCTTTTCCCTGGTGCAGCGGTCCACTGTTTTAACGTGTACCTTTTGTGTTGCGGCGCTCACCCGGATTCCCGTGTACCTTGCAGAACCATGGTAGTCACTGCGTGACAATATCAAAACAAAAAATCAAAAACTTTACATTCATTAGAAAAAATAAAATCATGGAAGTAGGCTTTCAGATGTCTGGGCTATGTGTGTTGAGCAAAAACCATTCTCATGATTAAGATTGTTCTTGCTCGAAACGCATAGGTCAGACGTCTGGCTGCCTACTACCAACAGTTTATTTTTTCCTCCTTTTTAATGTTTATCCTTGTCACGAACCACCGGGGGGGGTCACTCAGAAATCCCCCGCGCTGGCTACCAGTACGTCACAATCGGGGGGTAACAAGTGGGGGTCACCCCTCCTTTATACCTCCCGACCGACAGACAGAGCACGTGACGCGCTCTCTAGCGCCCCTCTTATAGTCAGGCCAATTATGGAATTGCCCGACAATAAGCAAGGAGGCCGCTATACTACTTATGCCGATTATTGAAGGGTCCCCGGTGAGAGTAGGGTATATATTCCCCCGACCTCCGCGGGCGGAATATATAAAACCTCCCCGAATCTCACTGGCCTCCCCACAATAATCCTTGGCACAACTCGCTGCCACCAACCGCTTCACGGTAACTATTAGCCGAACACACAGACGTGGGATTCAAGATCGAGATAACAGAACAGCCCAAGATTAATTATATAATTTAATCAGCCTAAAGCACACTAGAACTACAATATATACAATAGGGAATCTACAGAATATACATATGTCAGAGTACAGTTACAGATAAAGCATGGTTTACAAACAGGTATGCAATTCAATCAGTTACCTTGTGCGTCTGGCCACAGGGGGGCGCTGTAGACCAGGTTTCTAGGAACTCCCACAGATGTTTCCTGCACGTGACCCCCAGCGAAAGAACCCTGGAAAATGGCCGAAGTAGGGTTATCAACCTGGGCAAATCCAGGTCCCCTCCTACCTTAGTGACCTCAGAGGGAGCACTGCTCCACCCCTGGCTGGAGTTATGGACAAAATCCACAACATGGAATATGGCCATAACTTGGCCTGGGAGCGTCGTAGGCGGACGCCAACGCTCTCATTGTGACAGCTATGAATTTAGCTACAGAATGAGAGGACTCGTGACTTGTCTACTAGTTCCACATTGGCTGATATCACGCCTGGGGTATTTCCCAAGCTCCCGCTCCCATAAAAAAGGGTGTGCCAGCATCGTCCGCATGCGGAGACACCATTTTTATGGTTGCCATATTTATCGGAAATATGGCTTGCGAGATATGAACCATTTTTTACTGGAGTCGTTCTGTCTGGATACTTCCAAGCTTGCTAATGAGATAGCAGCTCCTACCACAGGGTCACGGCAGGGAGTCATCCTGTGTCCATTGTTCCCACATCATCTCATCTCCATATCACAGGAGATGGCCATGGAGGTGTAACACCTTCACAGATGCTGGACATTGAAAACAAGAAGGGAGGGGGGCACTGCCAGGGAGTGATGAGCGATTATGACTGGAAGTCATAATTCATCTTCATATCCCGGGATTTGCCTCACACCTCCCCCCTTTTGAGGGCGCTAGGGGGCAGCACACTCCGGTGTTCCCCCGTGCGCCCGTCCGCGACCTCTCCTTGTCGGGACAGCCCGTCTGCGTTACCGTGGTCACGGCCCCTTTTGTGGCGAATGGTGAAGTTGTATTGCTGGAGCGCAAGGCTCCATCGCAACAATCGCCCATTCGTCCCAGAGACGGTGTGCAACCAGCTGAGGGGATTGTGGTCCGTCTCCACGATGAAGTGGCGCCCGTATAGATAGGGTTGCAGACGCTGCAGGGCCCACACTATGGCCAGGCACTCCTTCTCCATCGTGGAATAGGCCACTTCCCTTGGTAACAGCTTCCTGCTCAGGTACAAGACTGGGTGCTCTTGGCTCGCAGAGTCCACCTGGCTGAGCACCGCACCGAGGCCGAAGTCACTGGCGTCGGTCTGTACTACAAACGGCCGCGTGAAGTCGGCTGCCTGTAGCACGGGCGGGCTGGACAGGGCGTCCTTTAGGGCCTGGAAGGCTGTCTCGCAGTCCATTGTCCAATCGACTGCAGAGGGCAGCTTCTTCTTGGTGAGGTCCGTCAAGGGCTTTGCCAGGCTACTATAGCGTGGAACAAACCTCCTATAGTACCCGGCGGTCCCCAAGAAGGACATCACCTGCTTCTTGGTCCTGGGGGTGGGCCAGGATGCGATGGCCTCCACTTTCTCAGGCTCGGGCTTCAGTGTTCTCCCGCCTACCCGGTGACCGAGGTACTGGACCTCGCTCATGGCCAGCTGACACTTTCCCGGCTTGATGGTCAAACCTGCCCGGTGGATCCGCCTGAGCACCTGTGCTAGATGCTCTAGGTGGTCCTCCCAGGTGGGACTGAAGACGGCAATGTCATCCAGGTACGCGGCCGCGTACCCTTCAAGTCCCTTGAGCAGGGTGTTGACCATCCGCTGGAAAGTGGCAGGGGCATTCCTCATCCCGAATGGCATCACCGTGGACTCGTATAGTCCAAATGGGGTAATAAAGGCAGAGCGTTCCCTGGCCTTGCGAGTCAGGGGGATCTGCCAATATCCCCGGCTCAGGTCCATGATGGTCAGGTACTGAGCCCCGGCCAACTGATCGAGCAGGTCATCGATGCGTGGCATTGGGTACGCATCGGCGACCGTGACAGCATTGAGCCCCCTGTAGTCCACGCAGAACCGAGTGGTTCGGTCCTTCTTAGGGACGAGGACTACAGGCGAGGCCCAAGCGCTGTTGGATGCCTGGATCACCCCCAGCTTCAGCATCTCGTCAATCTCCTGGCGCATGTGTTGCTGCACCTCCAGGGAGACCCGATATGCTGAACGCCGGATCGGGGGATGATCCCCAGTGTCCACGTGATGGACAGCCAAGTTAGTCCTTCCGGGCTGGTTGGTAAACAACCCCCGGAAGGGGTGTAGGGTGGCCCACAGCTGGGACCGTTGGTCCTCCAAGAGCTGGTGGCCAACCTCCACATCCTCAATGGATCCGCCTGCCCTAACCTGGGCTAGCATATCCAAGAGGGTCTCCGCTTCTCCCTCCTCGGGCAGGTTGCACACGGGGAGCGCACATGCCTCCCGCTCATGATGTGCCTTCATCATGTTCACATGGAAGGGCTTCCGCCTTCCACGGGCAGGGTCCAGGGTGACCAGGTACGTCACAGGGTTGAGCTGCTGGTACACGAGGTATGGGCCTTCCCAGGCTGCCTGAAGCTTGTCCTGTGGTACGGGGACCAGTACCCACACCTTTTGACCCACTTGGTAGGTCCTCTCACAAGCGTTCTGGTCGTACCAACGCTTCTGATCGGCCTGGGCTTGAGCCATATTGTCGTGTACCAGTTGCGTCAAGGCCTGCATTTTGTCCCGGAAGCGCATGACATACTCGATAACCGACACTCCAGGGGTGGCCAAATCCCCTTCCCAAGCCTCTTTCACCAGAGCCAGGGGGCCCCGCACACGTCGCCCGTACAGGAGCTCAAACGGTGAGAATCCTGTTGAGGCCTGTGGAACCTCCCGGTAAGCAAATAACAGGTGTGGGAGATACCGCTCCCAGTCACGCCCATGGGAGTCGACCAACATCTTAAGCATCTGCTTTAAGGTGCCATTAAACCGCTCGCACAGGCCATTAGTCTGTGGATGGTACGGGCTGGCCACCAGATGTCGCACCTGGACTTGCTTACAGAGGGCCTCCATCAGCTGGGACATGAATTGGGTCCCCCGGTCAGTGAGCATTTCCTGGGGAAAACCCACTCGGGAGAAAATCTCCAGCAATGCGGTGGCCACCTTGTCAGCCCGAATGGACGACAAGGCCACTGCTTCTGGGTACCGGGTGGCATAGTCCACTACCGTCAGTATGAAGCGTTTCCCGGAGCTGCTGGGGATGGCCAGCGGGCCGACCAGATCCACAGCCACCCTCCTGAAAGGCTCATCGATGATGGGCAGAGATACCAGTGGGGCTTTGGGGCGTGGCCCCGCCTTCCCCACTCTCTGACAGGTTTCACACGAACGGCAGTAGGCAGCCACATCGGCCCCCATTTTTGGCCAGTAGAAATGCTGGTTTAACCTGGCCTTGGTCTTAGCGATCCCTAGGTGTCCGGCCATCGGAATCTCATGTGCGATCCGCAACAACTCCGTCCGGAACGGATAGGGTACCACCAACTGTCGGTCCCTGGGCCACGCCTCCGCTGAACCCTGCTGGACCGTGGCCCGGTACAGCCGTCCTTGGTCCCAGACCACTCGCTCCGGGTCCGAGTCCGAGGGAGGCTGTGCCGCCTGCTCCTTTAGAGCTTTCAGGCTGTCGTCAGCTTCTAACGCTGCCTGAAACCCCTGACTAGATGTGGCCAGAATCGACGAGACTGTCACATCTTCGGTCAGTACCCCGGGACCTGTGTCCTGGCCTCCACCTGACTCGGCTGCCACTTGGTCAGAAGGGGAAGAGCTATCGGACCTCCGGGAGGCCCCTTGGCTTCCAGCACTCCCACTGCGGGTGACAGCGGCCACAGCCGCTGCGACCGTGGGTCGTGCCTGCTCCTCCTCCGTTCCTGACCAAGTCGCCGGTTCAGGCAGACCTACCTGGCTTCCTGACACCCCGGTTGTGGGGGAACCATACACCGAGATCTTACCTGGGAGCACTTCCGCTCCTGGACCGGCCCCAATCTCACCTGCCTGTTCCCCTCCTGCAGCAACAGAACCCCGCTGTGAAATCTCTGGGGACCCCACATTTGCTGTGGTAGCCCCCACCCCACACACTGGTCCTCCCCCTGCAGCACCCTGCTCTCTGCTTATCCCTGCAGAGGGCAGCAGATCCCAGCTCACAGGCTGATTACTTGTAGAGGCATTGTCACACCTTTCTCTGACCCCCTCCCCTGTCACAGCTGCAGCTGTGTGTGTGTCTATGGTGTCTGTGCAAGCAGAAATATCAGAGTTCACTCCCCCCTCTCTCACATCATTCATAGATAACACATTAACATTGTCAGGAGTCATGTCCGTACTGGCTGAAGGTTCAGCCCTTGGTGGGGGCCCAAACTGGGAGGTTATCTGCCCCAAATCTGTCCCAAGTAGCACGTTTGCGGGGATCCGATCAGTTACCCCCACCTCCCTCACCCCTCGCCCTGCGCCCCAGTCCACATAAATGTCAGCAACAGGCAGCGCCGGGTCAATGCCTCCAATCCCGGAGACAGCGAGGGTTTTTCCAGGGATCAAGTCTTGGGGGGACACCATCTCAGGCCGCACCAGAGTCACCTCCGAGGCGCTGTCTCGCAGTCCTATGGTCACAGACCGGCCGACGGTGACAGGTTGGAAGCTGTCCAGGGACCTACCACCACCCCCACCCACACAATACACCTTGGGCGGCCCTTGGGACGGGGACGGAGCCGGGGCCTTGGGACGCTGAGGGCACATGGCCTTGAAGTGTCCAGGTAGGTTGCACTGGTGGCACCGTCTTGGCTCTGCCACGGGCCTGGAGAGGGGAGTTGAGGGGGACACCCCCTGCAGTCTAGGGGCAGGTGGGGCAGTCGCAGAATTCATCTTACCCCCTCTCCAGGTGCTGCTGGTGGCTGCTCTCCTGGCCTCAGGAGCCCGATTGTTGGTGTAGTCATCGGCCAGGGCAGCTGTAGCCGTGGACCCCTTTGGCTTCTGGTCTCGGATGAACTGGCGGAGATCCTCAGGGCAGTTCCACAAGAGTTGCTCCGTGATGAACAAGTCCAGGATCTCCGGTCCGGTGGAAAGCTGCAGGCCTTGGGTCCAGTGGTCGGCAGCTCGGGCAAGTGCCCGCCGGTGGTCAGCCCAGGAGTCCTTTGGTCCCTTCTGCAGGGTCCGGAACTTCTTGCGGTAGGACTCCGGAGTGAGGTTGTACTGTTGGATCAGGGCCCGCTTGATTGTGTCGTAGCCCTGATCTGCCTCAGTAGGCAAGTCCCCAAGGATTTCCAGGGCCTTACCCCTTAGACGGGGGGTCAGGTATTTGGCCCACTGATCCTTGTCCAGATGGTGCTGCAAGCAAGTCCGTTCAAAAGCAGTCAGGAAAGAGTCCAAGTCTCCATCCTTCTCCAGCACTGGGAAGTCCTCAACACGGACCTTTGGAAGTTTGGTGTTTTGAAGGTCACATGTGGCTGATGAGGGCCGGAGCTGAGCTAGCTGCAGCTGGTAGTCACGGTCTGCCTGTCGCTCTCGCTCTTCACGCGCTGCCTGCCGCTCCGCAGCCTCACGCGCTGCTTGCCGTTCCGCAGCCTCAGCGTCACGCGCTGCTTGCCACTCACGCTCGGCCATGAGTATCTCGTAGGTATCCCGGTCTCCAGCCATAAGCCTGGCCAAGGCAGCTTGAAGGAGAGCCTCTGCACCTCTCAGGCCGGAGGGATTGGCAAGTGGTGATCTGCGGCACGCTGCAGAGCCAGGTGATTCACTGTCCATTGCAGAGCGGAGGGCTGGCATCTGGCTCGTTGAGGACCCTTGGGTGAGCTGCTCCTCATCTTGTCCATAATTGCCAGGTTGTGCGCTGTCCTCTGCAGAACGGTTTTCTGGCGTCGAGCTCTTGGAGGACTCGTGGGCAACCTCCTCATTACTGTCCACAGCACCGTCCTCCCTCTCTTCGGCTCCTGCTTTAGCATTGGCCAGTTGCCTAGCTCTGCTCCTGGTGCCATCAGCCATTCTTGCAGACTTTTGGTCACTGACACAGAACTGACACCTGATGCCTCCACACACCTTACAGTATCTGCACTCTGACACTCTAGTGTTGAGCTAGTCTGAAGACCCCAGCAGCCACAGCTGCTGCAGGCAGTCTTTAGTGTCTGGGAGTATGGGTCTCACACTCACACACACTATTATCTCGATCCCACCGCTATGCCACCAATATGTCACGAACCACCGGGGGGGGGTCACTCAGAAATCCCCCGCGCTGGCTACCAGTACGTCACAATCGGGGGGTAACAAGTGGGGGTCACCCCTCCTTTATACCTCCCGACCGACAGACAGAGCACGTGACGCGCTCTCTAGCGCCCCTCTTATAGTCAGGCCAATTATGGAATTGCCCGACAATAAGCAAGGAGGCCGCTATACTACTTATGCCGATTATTGAAGGGTCCCCGGTGAGAGTAGGGTATATATTCCCCCGACCTCCGCGGGCGGAATATATAAAACCTCCCCGAATCTCACTGGCCTCCCCACAATAATCCTTGGCACAACTCGCTGCCACCAACCGCTTCACGGTAACTATTAGCCGAACACACAGACGTGGGATTCAAGATCGAGATAACAGAACAGCCCAAGATTAATTATATAATTTAATCAGCCTAAAGCACACTAGAACTACAATATATACAATAGGGAATCTACAGAATATACATATGTCAGAGTACAGTTACAGATAAAGCATGGTTTACAAACAGGTATGCAATTCAATCAGTTACCTTGTGCGTCTGGCCACAGGGGGGCGCTGTAGACCAGGTTTCTAGGAACTCCCACAGATGTTTCCTGCACGTGACCCCCAGCGAAAGAACCCTGGAAAATGGCCGAAGTAGGGTTATCAACCTGGGCAAATCCAGGTCCCCTCCTACCTTAGTGACCTCAGAGGGAGCACTGCTCCACCCCTGGCTGGAGTTATGGACAAAATCCACAACATGGAATATGGCCATAACTTGGCCTGGGAGCGTCGTAGGCGGACGCCAACGCTCTCATTGTGACAGCTATGAATTTAGCTACAGAATGAGAGGACTCGTGACTTGTCTACTAGTTCCACATTGGCTGATATCACGCCTGGGGTATTTCCCAAGCTCCCGCTCCCATAAAAAAGGGTGTGCCAGCATCGTCCGCATGCGGAGACACCATTTTTATGGTTGCCATATTTATCGGAAATATGGCTTGCGAGATATGAACCATTTTTTACTGGAGTCGTTCTGTCTGGATACTTCCAAGCTTGCTAATGAGATAGCAGCTCCTACCACAGGGTCACGGCAGGGAGTCATCCTGTGTCCATTGTTCCCACATCATCTCATCTCCATATCACAGGAGATGGCCATGGAGGTGTAACACCTTCACAGATGCTGGACATTGAGAACAAGAAGGGAGGGGGGCACTGCCAGGGAGTGATGAGCGATTATGACTGGAAGTCATAATTCATCTTCATATCCCGGGATTTGCCTCACAATCCTAATAAATGTAAAGTTTTAGGGGTTTTTTTTTATATATAGCAGCAGCTGGTTGTACAGTACATCCTTTTCTCCTCTATAATCTATTGTGCAAACCAAAAAATAATTTAATCCGACAGTGCTATTATCACTTACCCTGCTTCTATCACCGCCCCCTGATGAATTCTCATTTCAGTGAACGAGGCGGCTGGGAAAGAAGCTGTGTGACGGAGGAGACAGAAAATTCAGTGCAATGGTGATCGAAGAAGTGGGACAGTGGTGATAGAAGTTGTGGCACTGCGGAACTTCTCTATTACCACGATTGATTCCGGATGTCATCAGGGGACAGGGGTGACATTGCTGTGGTAAGTGATTGCAGCGCCAACCGCTGATGATGTCCTCTTTCAGGGGAGGTGATAGAAGCTGTGGGGAGGTGTCATGCTAGTTACGGGGAAGTACCAAGCAAACGGTGAAAGGGAAGGGAACCTCTGTATCTAGGGAAAGGGAAGATGGTGATCCCTGACGAAAGATACTGCTGGCCCCTGGGTCCCTCATCATCTTAGATAGGTTCCGCACCTATGCGACGAGCCGGATACCTGACCCTAGGTATCTCTATTGCTGGGCCCTAAATAGGGAACGGATGGGATGAGTTCTTCATCCACCGCACTAAACACTATAGATAACACAAGGAGGACACACAGAGGAAAAATGCATGAACTACTTATCTACAGATGACACAGGTAGAAGTTCAGCAGAGTTTTCAGCAATGATACCACAGAGGAATACAAGCCACCTGCTTGCAACCAAGGCTTCAATGAATTGAAAAATATCACCAGCAACAGTCCAAGGTAGGAAGGGGTATTTTAGCACTAAGAGAATGCTGATAATCAGTAGCTGGGTGGAAGGCGAGCTCCTGCTGGGCCCAAAAGGGGAAGAGATGAATCTAGCAGGAAAGCTACCTATACCAATGAATACTGACAGCAGGAACAATGGAAAGTCAAGGAGTATTCTGCACAGCCAGACACTGTGACCTTCTTTGGCCAAAAACTACATTACTATCTGTCACCCGTGACACCCCAGTGACAGATGGTGATTGCAGGGCCGTCCTCCTGGAACATTCCCATTTGAGATTCCTCTCTAATGAAACGTGACAAGAAGTAATGAGAAAAAAAGACTCACATAGAGAAGATGCAATACATAGAGGTCTGGAAGAGTGAATTAGAGAACGCCCAGAAACTCACCATCTACCGGTCACTGCGGAGGGACTACACTCTGGCCCCATATCTGGAAAAGTTATGCCACCCCAAAGACAGGCAGACACTTAGCCTGTACAGACTGAGTGCCCACAGCCTAGAGGTGGAAACAGGGCGGCACCGACAGACATACAAGCCGCGGGAGAACAGACTGTGCCAGCACTGCCAGCAGGGGGCTCTGGAGGACGAGGCGCACTTCCTGCTGCACTGTGACAAATACTCAGCAGTGAGGGCCTCCCACTTCCAGAAACTTACCGCTCATACCCGGACTTTCCATCCATGGACGAGGAGAGGAAACTCCGCATCCTACTGGGGGAAGAGGAATCAATGGTGGAGATCGCCGCCCAATATGTTTCCACTTGTCATAAGATGAGGGGTACTAAAGACCTCCAAATGGGCCATCACTCCCTAAATTGTGGCCCCAACACCCCATCCGCACAACCCTAACCCACTCCCCTTTCACACTTCTTTTTTTGCTTTGGCAATGCTAATAGTTTTTTGGTCCTGCCAATAAAGCCTATTTGATTTGATTTGATTTGATTTGATTTGAATAGCTGTATAGGGAGGATAATAGTGAATATTACAATAAAGCAAATTACAAAAGTGGTTAGAGATTAAAAATAGATCAGTATGAAGGCCATTATATGTATTGGAAAACCCCTTTAATTTGTCATGAGATGTTGACTCAGGTGACAGGCTGCACTACACCAATAACCGGCTTATCATACAATTGGCCAATTACTTTAGAGTCTGAGAAAATAGACGGCAATAAATGGTTTTAATTCCTAAATGGTAAAGGCAATGTTTTTGTAAAACTCTTTAACGTAAAGTTAAAAGTCTGAACTTCAAACAAATCTTCATGGCTTTTATGGATTTATATTACTGGGGTTTAAAGGTTTCTGAAATTCTGACACTCTCCAAATACTGCTGAACCTGAACTGGACAAAAACTTAAGGGGGCTTTACACGCTGCGACATCGCTAATGCGGAGTCGTTGGGGTCACGGAATTAGTGACGCACATCCGGCCGCATTAGCGATGTTGCTGCATGTGACACCGATGAGCGATTTTGCATCGTTGCAAAATCGCTCATCGGTGACATGGGGGTCCATTCTCGATTATCGTTACTGCAGCAGTAACGATGTAGTTCGTCGCTCCTGCGGCAGCACACATCGCTATGTGTGACGCCGCAGGAACGAGGAAGCTCTCCTTACCTGCCTCCCGGCCGCCATAAGGAAGGAAGGAGGTGGGCGGGATGTTCCGGCCGCTCATCTCCACCCCTCCGCTTCTATTGGGCGGCCGCTCAGTGACGTCGCTGTGACGCCGCACGGACCGCCACCTTAGAAAGGAGTCGGTTCACCGGTCACAGCGACATCACCGGACAGGTAAGTATGTGTGACGGGTCTGCGCGATGTTGTGCGGCACGGGCAATGATTTGCCCGTGTCGCACAACAGATGGGGGCGGGTACACACGCTAGTGATATCGGTACTGGTATCGCAGCGTGTAAAGTAGCCTTTAGTTAAGAGATATCATTGTATGGTTCCAATCAACAGTTTGGACACCCCTGTCCATGCAATGGTTTTCTTTGCTCTTATTGGAATGTGCACATTCTTGATTCAGACTGAAGGCAGTAAAACCACATGGTAACACAAATGGAAACAAGGAGAGGAGAAATGTGTGAGACAAACTATAATTTGTGATTCCTAAAACTATACCTTTTTTTTACTCTAACGACAGCTGTATACCACCTTTGCAATGTCTCAAGCAGCTTCACCAGGTCGTCACCTGGAATGGCTTTGCAACAGTTGTGAAAGAGTTACTGTGCCGCCCCGGTGTTAATCGGGCTGCTTGGATGCGGGATCGTCAAGGCTCGAGGGGTCCAGACCCGGCTTGTCGGACACTCTCATCCGTAAAAGGGGTTATTTACAGGGGAAAAGTTTGTGACGCCACCTGCGGGTTGCGGTAATGGGAGTACTGCCGCTGCTGGAGGGAGGACCGGGGCAGATGGTGTAAAGCAGCAAGGTGTCAGTCCCTCGACAGGTAGGGAAGGCCCCGGGCTCAGGGGGTTGGTAGATTTGGGAGGACAGGGTGCAGGGACCAGTGTACTCACTGCGGGTAGTCGTGGTGTTGGATGAGGTGGAGGAAGGACACACACACGCTGTAGGTAAACCAAAGTCTCTGAGTACAGCTGCCGCTGCCGGGAGCCCGTCCAAGTACCCGGTCCCACCGGTGTCACTTAGTGATTCGGAGCCTGCCTGCATGCACAATTTGTTGTCCGTTGATGGTCCCCGTGGCTTGAAGCTGTTGGGGACCTTGCTCACTATGTGTAATGTAGCCGTGCTCTTAAGGGCTGGCACTTGGGACTTCAGTGGGTCGCTGTGTCTGGAAAAACCTTGTCCCCCTCGTTGTGCTGATGCCCTCAATCTCTGAGCATGTAGGGAAGTCCTTTAAGATCCTCTCCCTCTCAGGTGAATTGTCAGGACGTTCAATCGGCTCCTGACCTAGGGTCCTGTACCCCGTCATGCTCGGTACCGGTCAGTTCTGTTGGGCCCTTCTGGTGCAGACAGTCCTTCCAAGACTACGTCCATCACACCCCTGTCCAACGTCCCTGCAACCGGTCCCCGACTCCTCTGGACCCGAGTCCCTGCTTGCGACCCAATCAGTTTCCCTGGCTCCCCAGGCACTTACTGTCCTAGCTCCTCACTCTCTGGAGCTTACTTCTTCCTCTCTCTGTCTCCCTCCTACAGTCTGCTTGACCCCTAGGTGGGTGGACCTTTTTCCACTTAGATCAACCCACTGGTATTTCTGACAGTGTCTGATGTGAGGTGATTGGGTTTTGAGGTGCAGATGGGAGTGACACCGGTTTCTTGGGCACCTGGAACCATGGGAGGTAGGCCCTGCACCCTAGGTAAGGATGCAGTTCCCTGTGGCACCATGATGTATTCAGGGGCGCCACATTACCAGAGATGCTGAGCACTTGTTAGCTGCTTTACCCTCACTCTGTGGTCAAACTCATCCTAAACACCCGTGTTTTTCCAAAAAAAAGACAGTCTTCTACTTTTTTTTTTTCCCAGAAAAAGTGCTAGGACTTATTTTTGCTTAGGTCTTAATTTTAGGGAAACACAGTTTTGGGTAAGATTACCCCCCCAAAAAAGCAGACCCCTCCTTGCCAGGAGAATCATACTTGCCAGACCCTGAACATCTGCATGGCTCCCAGATTCTCCTGCGATCTTCGGCAGGCGCTCCCAACCTGTAAGCTCCACACGGTCCTCCCCTGCTTCTGGCCAACACACTCACATACATCAGATCGTGCACACAACTCACCACATCCGGCAACATGGATTGCATCCGTCCAGCAGGGGAAGATGGGATGCAATGCAGTGGAGTGCGAGGACCTGCGGTGGAACGCATGGAGGACTCGGGGGGGGGAAACGCATCGATGCGTCCCACTGCGGGTCCTCTATGTGTTCCACCACACTGCATCCCAGGATTCTCTGCCGGCCAGACGCAATCAGTATCACCGGATGGCGGGAGTGTGTGTGTGCAGTCTGATGTGTGATTGTGTGTGTGATCTGGTGTGTGATTGTGTATGCGAGCTGATGTTTGTGTGGTTGTGCGATCTGATGTGTGTGGGTGTGCAATCTGATTGTGCGCACGATCTGATGTGTGTGGGTGTGCGATCTGATTTGTATGGGTGTGCATTCCACTGCAGGTCCTCCCTTCGGCATCTGGTGGGTATGATTATGGGGTCTTCTTTCTTTTGGGGGTGTCTGCTCTCACTAATGAAGAGTCCTGCAGTATTCCTTAACTTTTTTTGTTGCATGGACACTTCATTATTGAACCGCGATTCAGGCTTATTTTTGGGGCAGGGCTTATATTTAAGCCTTACACCAAAAATGCTGAAAATTCCTGCAAGGGCTTATTTTGTGCAGAGGGCTTATTTTTGGAAAAAACACTGTTTGGTATAGATCGGGTGATTATGGAGACAATGTTATCTGATGCAGCCTCCATCCCTCTCCTTCTCCGTCACAGCTCTTCCATAGCCTGGAGGTGAGCTTTGGGTCATTGTGGTTTTGCAACACAAATGATGGTCCCACTATGTGCAAACCAGATGGGATAGCAGCTACGGAAGAATATGCACATTCCAGTAACAACAAGGAAAACCACTGCATGAACAGATGTGTCCAAACCTTTGACCGTACTGCTAAAAACATAGATACAAAAGATAGAAAGTTATATAGATAGATCTATAGATAGATAATAGAAGGATAGGTAGATAGATAATAGATAGGCCAAAGTCTTTCTTTTACACTTTACTAGATGTAGCACCCGGCGTTGCCCGGGATAGTAACTGTCTCTCTGTTTGTCTCCCAGTATCTGTCTCTTTGTCTATCTCTCTATCTATCTCTATTTGTGTGTCTCTATCTCTTTGTCTGTCTCTTTCCCTGTCTGTCTCTATCTGTCTCTTTCCCTATCTGTCTCTATCTCTTTCCCTGTTTGTCTATGTCTGTCTCTTTGTCTCTCTATCTTTTTCCCTGTCTGTCTCTTTCCCTGTCTGTCACTTTCTCTGTATGTCTCTTTGTGTCTTTCTGTTTCTTTGTCTGTCTGTCTCTTTGTCTCTCTATCTTTTTCCGTCTGTCTCTTTCCCTGTCTGTCACTTTCCCTGTATGTCTCTTTGTCTGTGTCTTTCTGTTTCTTTGTCTGTCTGTCTCTTTGTCTGTCTGTCTCTGCTTGTCTCTGTCTGTCTGTATCTTTACCTGTCTGTCTCTTTCCCTGTCTCTTTGTAGGTCTGTGTCTGTCTGTCTCTTTCCCTGGCTGTATTGTGGCTCCCAGCCTATTGACTTTAATGGAGGCAGGTTTTTTGCCAAATAACTGTAAAGCATGGGGTTATTATTTCCCCTCAAAACATAGTCTATGACGTTCCCTGAGTCAAATGGAGTGTCTGTGCAAAATTTCGTGATTGTACATGCGGCGGTGCGGATTCCTTTAGCGGACACACACACATACATACACACACACACACACATACTCAGCTTTATATATTAGATATGACATGAGTCAGCCAGTAATGCGAATACTGAAAACATAGTTTTTATTACGGTGCATTTCTCCTAATATTCTCTGCAAAAGAATGAGCGTTGTGTGAATGAGGCGTAACACCGCGTGTCCTTATCATGTATCAACAGAGATCAGCTCCGGCTTCCTTCCACTCGCTGATGTCATACACATCACTACTGCCGCAATTACTGCTTCTTGTCACCCTGTCAACCAGAGATAAGGGAACCAAAACACAAACCTCAAAGTCTAATGGATTTAGCTTTAACTCCTTAATGAGCAGACTATTTTCGGCATTAAAGACCAGACGCCATTTACCAAGGCTTTGTTTAAAAGCTGTCAATCAGATTATCAGGTAATTATTAGGGATCTTAGAACTAAGACATGCAATTACAGTACAAAAAATGTTTTTCAATGTGCACAAAATGTAGTTTCATATATATACATACAATCAAAAGTGTTGGAACCCTTGAAATTGTTCCGGAAATGAATGTCATGTACGCAGGTGTGGACCCAATGTGCCACGGACTGGGCTCATCCTGGAGGGGCATAGCTAAGCGACTATCTGGTTCTTCACTAGAACCTCTGATAGTGAGGATAGGCTTGCTACTGCGGGTAGCTGCAAGGTACTACTCCAGGGGAATTATCGGTACTGTAGCAGCTAATCTGAAAGGGTCAGGGACACTGGTACAGATTTAAGACATGGATAGAGCAGGACCACAGGCTGTAGAGGATCTGGGTGCTGGTACCGATAGGACAGATGGCGCAGGCTAGTCAGGTTCTGGTTCTGGGTCATTGACAGAACTGGTTCAGGGACAGGTGCAGGCATAGGTGGAACAGCTTGGCACAGGATACAGCCACAGAACACAAACATAGGATGCTAGAAACCGATACTGGACAAGAACGGCACAAGACACGGGACACAGATGCGGGATACAGGACATGGGTAGAGGAAACAGAACAGGATACACGCACAGTATCACAGGGTCAGGATCCTTGTTGCAAAGGCACTTCCGTAAGGGGGAGAGTGCCCTAAATACCTAATGACTCCCAGAGATAGGCTAGAGGCCTCATCTAACTCAGCGTGCTGACCTAAGCGTGCTCCTAGGAGATCAGTGCAGCCTACATGTGCCCCAGGAGCAGAAGGCAGCGGTGGAGACAGGAGACATGGTGGGAAAAGGTGACGCAGACAGTCCAGGATGGCCAGGAAGGTGACAGCGGCGATGTCCCTACTGGGAGGAAAAATTTGACAGAAAATTATTGCAATTACACACGTTTTTTCATACACGTGTTTATTTCCATTGAGTGTAAAACCCCAAAAATAGACAAAATAGTTGGCACCCTCAACTTAATATTTGTTTGCACACCTTTTGGAGTAAATTACTGCAATAAGCGCTTCCTATAACCATCAACAAGCTTCTTGCATCTCTCAAGTGGAATTTTGGACCACTCTTCTTTTGTGTTCAATGGGATTTAGATTTGGATTCATTGCTGCCACTTAAGAACTCTCCAGCACTTTTTTCCATTAAACTCTGGGGGCTTCTTGAAGTTTGTTTGGGGTCATTGTTCTGCTGGAAGACCCATGATGACCTAGTTCACAAACCAAGCTGACACTGGGTGCTACCCAAAATCCTTTGGTAGTCTTCAGATTTCATGATGCCTTGCACATAGCCAAGGCACCCATTACCAAAAGACAGCAAGACAACCCCAAAACATCTTTGAACTTCCACCATATTTGATTGTAGGTAGGCCAATAAAAGGGCCAAGAAGTGCTAAGCATCTCTGGGAACTCCTTCAAGACAATTGGAAGACCATTTCCGGTGACTACCTCTTGAAGCTCATCAAGAGAATGCCAAGAGTGTGCAAAGTAGTAATCAAAGCAAAAGGTGGCTACTTTGAAAAACCTCGAATATAAGACATATTTTCAGTTGTTGCACACTTTTTTAAGTATTTCATTCCACATGTGTTAATTCATAGTTCTGATGCCTTCACTGTGAATCTACAATTTTCAGTCATGAAAATAAAGAAAACTCATTGAATGATAAGGTGTGTCCAAACGGTTGGTCTGTACGGTATGTATCTACAGTGCTGGCCAAAAGTATTGGCACCCCTGCAATTCTGTCAGATAATACCCAGTTTCTTCTTGAAAATGATTGCAATCACAAATTCTTTGGTATTATTATCTTCATTTATTTTGCTTGCAATGAAAAAACACAAAAGAGAATGAAACAAAAATCAAATCATTGATCATTTCACACAAAACTCCAAAAATGGGCCAGACAAAAGTATTAGCACCCTTAGCCTAATACTTGGTTGCACAACCTTTAAGCGGGCTTTACACGCTATGATTTTGCTACAGCGATCTCGTTGGGGTCACGGATTTTGTGACGCACATCCGGCCGCTGTAGCAATCTCGTAGTGTGTGACTCCTAGGAGCGATTTTGGATCGTTGCAAAAACATCCAAAATAGCTCCTCGTTGACATGGGGGTCCGCTCCCAATTATCGATACTATCGCTTTCCCGTTGTTGTTCCTCGTTCCTGCGGCAGTGCACATCGCTGTGTGTGACCCCCGTAGGAATGAGGAACATCTCCTACCTGCCGCCGGCCATAATGCGGAAGGAAGGAGGTGGGCGGGATGTTTGTCCCGCTCATCTCCGCCCCTCCGCTTTCATTGGGCAGCCGCTCAGTGACGTCGCTGTGACGCCGAGCGGACCGCCCCCTTAGAAAGGAGGCGGTACGCCGGTCACAGCGACTTCGCTATGCAGGTAAGTATGTGTGACGCGGGTGCGCGATTTTGTGCGCGACGGGCAGCGATTTGCCCGTTTCGCAGAAACAATGGGGGCGGGTCGCATGCTAGCGATATTGGGACAAATATCGAAGCGTGTAAAGCCACCCTTAGCCAAAATAACTGCGAACAACCGCTTCCGGTAACCATCAATGAGTTTCTTACAATGCTCTGCTGGAATTTTAGACCATTCTTCTTTGGCAAACTGCTCCAGGTCCCTGAGATTTGAAGGGCGCCTTCTCCAAACTGCCATTTTGAAATCTCTCCACAGGTGTTCTATGGGATTCAGGTCTGGACTCATTGCTGGCCACTTTAGTAGTCTCCAGTGCTTTCTATCAAACCATTTTCTAGTGCTTTTTGAAGTGTGTATTGAGTCATTGTCCTGCTGGAAGACCCATGACCTCTGAGGAAGACCCAGCTTTCTCACACTGGACCCTACATTATGCTGCAAAATTTGTTGCTAGTCTTCAGACTTCATAATGCCATGCACACGGTCAAGCAGTCCAGTGCCAGAGCCATCAAAGCAACCCCAAAACATCAGGGAACCTCCACCATCTTTGACTGTAGGGACCGTGTTCTTTTCTGTGAATGCCTCTTTTTTTTCCTGTAAACTCTATGTTGATGACTTTTCCCAAAAAGCTCTACTTTTGTCTCATCTGACCAGAGAACATTCTTCCAAAACGTTTTAGGCTTTCTCAGGTAAGTTTTGGCAAATTCCAGCCTGGCTTTTTTATGTCTCGGGGTAAGAAGTGGGGTCTTCCTGGGTATCCTACCATACAGTCGCTTTTCATTCAGACGCCGACGGATAGTATGGGTTGACACTGTTGTACCCTCGGACTGCAGGGCAGCTTGAACTTGTTTGGATGTTAGTCGCAGTTCTTTATCCACCATCCGCACAATCTTGCATTAAAATCTCTCGGCAATTTTTCTTTTCCTTCCACATCTTTTTTTTTTTCCATTGAAGACAAATTAAATGACAATAATAATACTAAAGAATTTGTGATTGCAATCATTTTTCAGAAGAAACTGAGTAGTATCTGACAGAATTGCAGGGGTGCCAATACTTTTGGCCAGCACTGTATATACAGTCATATGAAAAAGTTTGGGCACCCCTATTAATGTTAACCTTTTTTCTTTATAACAATTTGGGTTTTTGCAGCAGCTATTTCAGTTTCATATATCTAATAACTGATGGACTGAGTAATATTTCAAAAGTATTGCAAAAGTATGGGTGTGACGCCCTGGGCAAGCCAGGGGTCACAGGTCACAACATCACACGCACCCCACATTCCCTGCAGGAACATCCAAGCTAACCTAAAATCCTTGTTGCCTTCCTCCAGGGGCTGATGTCCACACCAAGGGGTGGGCCAGGTGGTTGGCTCCGCCCACCGAGGAGTTCACAGCCCTGGAGGCGGGAGAACCAGGCAGAAAAGTTTAGGAAGTGAAAGTAGAAGGAAGTGAAGTGGTAGAGGAGCTGGAGAGAAAGAGTAAAAAGTGACAGTAGTAAAGCCTGAAGTTGGTCCGGGTGTGTGCCCCGGACTGAGACAGCAAGGTCAGCAGACGGCGGTGATAGTCTGCAGGGGGACTGCTTGGAGGTTGCTGGAAGGACCGCGGACGGGTGGTGACCCGGCGGTACCGGAGCAGTATACGAAGAACAGTCAGCACCAGGGCAGGGGCCTTTCGGATCCCGGCAAGGCTAGGAGTCGCCATAATTTGCCAAATCTGTCAGTGAAGGGGACTTCTGTCTCCTAACAACCAAGTCCCGATTGAAGGCAACAGCCCGACCGTGAAGGGGAGACACCGCCACCGCCAGGGCACCAGTTTCCCAGGGCCAGCGCCTGCGGGCAAAGTAGGGCTCCTTCGGCCCAGATTGAAGCCCAGGAGTGGGTAACCGGTGGGGACCCATCGCTACCAAGAGACTTTACATAGATGCAGGGAAGAGACCGTCACCGCTAACTTCAGGGAACCGCAGCACCGTAACCGTCCGAGGGACCCGTCCAACCAGCCGTTTGTTTACCGAGGACTGTGTCGTGTTTACTGGCTGAGTGAGTACCTCCGTGCCGTGCGGCACAGCGCTGCCCCTGCGCCCCTGCACCTCCACAGGCCCCATACCCGCCTGTCCACCATACCAACCCCATCACTGGGCCCCGGGACCACCAAACCCCCTACCCACGGAGGGGCAAATCAACAACTGGCTGCTCCATACCATCACTCCCGGGCTCCCTAAACAGAGCAGCGGTGGTGTCCACTTAATCACCACAACCGTGGGTGGCGTCACGGACAATAAACTATCCCAACAACCAACCCCCTTTCACTCACGGGCGAGGAGCGCCGCTCGAGTCCCCGGGATCCGGCCCATCGCTCGAGCCACCGAGCAGCAGCAGGCCGCAGCAGCTGCGGCAGCCGGACCCGAGCAGAGGGAGAGCGCGGCGTCCCCTCCTCCACCCGCGACATGGGAACTCTTATCAATTTCTTGATTTGAACACTCTTAAAGGAGTTATCCGACATACACTCCAAAAAAAATTGTAAGCTAATCTGTGCTGTATTGTCATATAAATCACCCCTACATTGTTATTTTCTGTTTTCTAACTTTTGTTTCTCTTGAATTCACACTTTTTTCCCTGCAGCTCTTGTTTACATTCAGCTCCAACAAACATGACAATTTCCTGTATTCTTGGTTGCCAAACCTCAGTCAGAGCTGTCACCGCCCGGCCTCAGTGTCCAGGAACGCCCCCTGCCCGGCCTCAGTGTCCAGAAACGCCCCCTGCCCGGCCTCAGTGTACAGGAACGCCCCCTGCCCGGCCTCAGTGTCCAGGAACGCCCCCTGCCCGGCCTCAGTGTCCAGAAACGCCCCCTGCCCGGCCTCAGTGTACAGGAACGCCCCCTGCCCGGCCTCAGTGTCCAGGAACGCCCCCTGCCCGGCCTCAGTGTCCAGAAACGCCCCCTGCCCGGCCTCAGTGTACAGGAACGCCCCCTGCCCGGCCTCAGTGTCCAGGAACGCCCCCTGCCCGGCCTCAGTGTCCAGAAACGCCCCCTGCCCGGCCTCAGTGTACAGGAACGCCCCCTGCCCGGCCTCAGTGTACAGGAACGCCCCCTGCCCTCCCTCTGCACATTCAATGGCTGTCAGTATTCTGCCCAGCACCTGACCTCTCAGCATGTGACAGAGCAGAGATCCAGCTTCTCTCATCTGTGACACAGCAATCACCTCACATCCCATCCACAATGGTAACAGAAAGAGGTGTTACATGTTCCTCACCCCTTATAGATAAATGAATACTGTGTAAGGCAGACTATATATAGCACCCAATGTGAGTCTATAGTAGATATATACGCCATGTATGTATGGTACATGTGTGTGCGTGGTTTGTGTCATATAGTTATGTGTATACATATACATTATATATATATACACACACACACACATAGATTCTCCAGGCTTATCCCTCTGTGTCACTATATGAATTGACACATTGGGCTCAGAATGTGGAGTGTGCAGCTTGCATACGAGTGGTCACATGACCATTCATTCTGACTGTCGACAACTGTGTCTGCTGCATGTGATGTGAGGATTCACATATCTACACTGTGTAGCAGCAAGCAAGATATAGTGCGATAATAATAATAATCATCATCATCTACAATAAAATATAGTTACTGCAGATTTTTGTGAAAAATCTCGACCACTATTTTTTCCTTGGGCTACATGGTATTTTGGTCATGCTGTCATACATCACAGCATGCCTATGTCACTACTAGCATGATGCAGGTCTGTGAGGTGGCTTTCATTTCCGCACTGGTAATAGCCACCCGTCCCTCACAGCATCACTCTTTCAATGGCATCAACATTGTGGATGCACATACAGTTGAAAACAAGAAGGAATCATAAGCTCCCTGCTCCATCTTTCACCCTGTTAATGTGAGCTCTGAGAGTCAGCACTGTGTGCATGATGTCCCTATATCGCACCCTCTGTACTGAGCTTCAGGACACACGCTGCAGAAAATGGAGCAGCAGGGAAATGAGGAAAGGTGAGTAAATTATTATTTGTCAAATTTTATACATAAATGGGGAGAAATATGTGTGTTCACATAGTGTTGGGCAGAGATGGCGTCACCACACCGGTGCACTTGGGCAAGTGCCAGGGTCCTGTACAAACTGAGGCCAACTCGCTGTTGGGGATGTGAAGCCCCACAAGTGCAGTGTCGGTGCATTACCTTCAGGGACTCCACTTAGCTGGATCTGGTCACAGGTAGGAGATCTTCTTCTTGTCGTGACGCCACTCTCAGAATTGCGGTCAGTGGGGACCGCCACTGCAGGTTGAGGGACGCCTGGGGCTGATGGTGAGTGCAGTTAGTTGGAATAGCCTCCTGAGAGTGAGGCAAGCCCCAGGGCCCTGTGTAGGGGTGTAGAACCACAAGGCGCAGAATAACTCCACACAGGCAGAATGTCTTTCAGGGTTTTTACTCACTTCAGGTGGCAGGGTGAGTAACCCGGGCGTAGCTGGGATGAACCAGGCGGGAACCAGGTATCCTTCAGGCTGACTTCTGATGGTGACTACCAACTCGCCTTCCTTAGCCCTTGGTGGTTTGGGGTGACCCCGACTTTTAGTCCCTATGGGGGTCACCCAGGGAAGTTGCTGAAGCCTCACTCCCCTTCGTTTGCCGTTTGCTTGTGGCCTGGACCAGCTCACTCCAGCTGCTTGCCTCCTGTGAGCTATGGGCCCTAACTGTGGCTACGTGGCTGCGGCTTTTGTGGTGTTGTGGTGTGGGCTTTGAGGGCCCCACACCGGCAGGTTTAGCGAGGAAAGGTGGATCTATCCCCGCTCCGGGATCTGCCGCCCGTTTGGGCCTGGTTCTCCCTAGCAGTCTCCTTACTTCCCACTCTGTGCTCTCTCTCTAGCTGGAGATGGGTTTCGGGTAGCCCTCCTAGGTGACCGTTCTCCCCCGTCGGTAGCCACTGCGCGGACGCTGTCAGACTCCAGCAGCCCAGGGGAAGGGGTCAGCTCTCCTCGGAGCTCCCTGGACTCTGCTCTGAACCGGCGGGGGGGGGGGGGGGGAACAGTTCCCAGGGCGTCAGGCAGTAAACATAATAAAGCGCTGGGGACACAGCGCTGGCAGTGTATCGGACAACAAGTGTTCCTTGCCTTATTGAACTGGACACTGACTCGGCTGCAATTCAGGGCGCACGTAGCTGGGCACAGGAGGCGGAGGAGGGAGACTACGGAGTGTGTGGGAGGTTGTGGGCAGAGTACGGGGTGCGGGGGGAATGTGTGGGAGGGGGCAGGGAACGGGGGCGTTTACTCCAAACACTGTACAGCCCAGCAGGGAGGTGACATGCTGTCACGCTCCCCGGGTCCTCACCCCCGTTCCCCGGCTCACCTGCCACGCTCTCCGCTCCCCAGTCACCGGATTCCGTCCGTCCCAGGGCCCCGGGCCCCCGATCCCGGCGCCCGACAGCTTCCCTGGACCTGGCCGGCTCCCCTGCGTCCTCCTCGCAGCCTCCTTCCCTGGCTTCTGGCACCCGGGCGGCGCGCATGCGCATTAGGGCGCGCGCGCGGTCACTGACCCTTTCTTAAAGGGCCAGCGTCCATTAACAGGAAATGAGGTTGCACAGGTACAGGGTATATAGGGGGTCATTGTCCAAGGGGGCGGGGCCTGATCTTCGTGTTCCCTGAGCTAGGAGTCAGGTCTCTTGGTGTTTATGTGCCTGTACTCACCTATCTGTCTTTGTAGAGCCGTACCTGCCTCGCCATCCAGTCTGCCGTGTCCTGATCCCCGCACGCTGTCCGTCTGCCATCTGACAGTCCGTACCATCCCGGATCCCTGCGGTGACCCGTCATCTTGCTCCAGAGGTTCCGGACCCCGCCTGATATCACCTCGGCCTCCGAACCTGAGCTACGTCACCAAGACCACCTTCTGTGACTCCGTGGTCCCTGGGACTCCTCCGCTGCCTTCACTTGCACGGACTGTTCTACTGCCCATCAGTGCTTCAGCTGCCGGACTCCCTACCACCATCTCAGAGAGTTCGGTCCAGTGGATCCACCTCCTGGGTCTGCCCGACCGCCCGGCCGTGACAGTAAGATCAGGCCATGGATCCCGCTGCAGCACTATCGGTCCTGCAAGAGGAACTCCAGCGTCAGCATGAAGTCCAGACCCGCATGCTGCAATTCATGACCTCCGTGGACACCCGCCTGTACACATTACAAGCATCAATGACGCCTGCGGCACCCAGGTCCCCCGCCAGGCAAGCCATGGCCCCCGCACCAGTGGCAACCTCGTCAGATGCTTCCCGACTCCGTTTGGCGTCACCTCCTCGTTATGCTGGAGATCCCAAGACCTGCAGGGGCTTCATAAATCAATGTTCCCTTCATTTCACGCAGCTGCCACATCTGTTCGCCTCCGACCAAGCCAAGGTCGCCTTTATAATGTCCCACCTAGAGGGCGAGGCGCTGGCGTGGATGAACCCCTTGTGGGAGAAGGAGGACCCCATGACCAAGGATCTTCAACAGTTCCTGCAGGCATTCCGCAGCACCTTTGACGAGCCGGGACGCGCTTCTGCCTCTGCTTCATCACTCCTCCGCCTACGTCAAGGAACACTGACGGTGGGCCAATACGCCATCCGTTTTCGCACTTTGGCTTCAGAACTCGGGTGGAATAATGAGGCCCTAACAGCCGCCTTCTGGGAGGGACTCTCGAGTCGCATCAAGGATGAGTTGGCGGGTCGGGACGTGCCCTCCACCCTAGATGCCCTGATTGCCCTAGCAACTCGTGTGGACATACGTTTTCAGGAGCGCTCCAAAGAGCTATCTCGTGAGAGACGCCCGTTACGGCATTCATCTCCTCCTCAGAAGCCCTCCGTACCTCAGTCATCAACAGCTGGGAGTCCCGTCCACGAGCCCATGCAGATTGACCGAGTGCGTCAGTCTGCACAACGTAGAGCAGAGCGGCTTGCCAAGGGTCTCTGCTTTTACTGCGGTGAGGGCACACACCTCCTCCGTTCCTGTCCGGAAAGGCCGGGAAACTCCAAAGCCTAGGGTTGGTAGGAGAGGCCACCCTAGGTGCTGGGACTCTCTCTGATCCGGTCACATGGACCGTGCAAGTGACAACGGGAGAGACGCGGTTCACGGCTGAGGCCTATCTTGATTCCGGGGCAGCAGGCAATTTCATCCAGCAAGCCACCGTGGACAAATACCAGGTGCCTGTTATCCCACTCAACAAGCCCCTGGTGATTGCCTCTGTGGATGGGAGACCCCTTTCTGACACCATCTCCTGGACCACCAGGCCGGTTGAACTGCGCATCGGTGCTCTTCACACCGAGACCATCGCCTTCTACGTCCTTCCGCACATGTCCCATCAGATCCTGCTGGGCCTTCCATGGTTACGGACTCACGAACCATCAGTCAGCTGGGGCACTGGCGAAATCACCCGCTGGGGTGCTTCGTGTCATGAGAGATGCCTAAAATCCACACAACCCATCCGACGACCTCCGGTTCCTGAGAACCTACCGGGGCTGCCCTCGGCTTATTGGTCCTTTGCTGATGTCTTTGATAAAAAAGAATCCGAGGTACTGCCGCCACATCGCCCCTACGATTGTGCCATCGACCTGCTCCCTGGAACAACGCCACCACGAGGACGGATATATCCTTTATCTCCAGCCGAAACAAGGGCTATGTCTACTTACATCTCAGAGAGCCTGGCTAGGGGATTCATTCGGAGATCCTCCTCTCCTGCTGGAGCAGGTTTCTTCTTTGTCAAGAAAAAAGAGGGCGATTTACGTCCCTGCATCGACTACCGGGGTCTGAATCAGATCACTGTTAAGAACAAGTACCCTCTGCCGCTCATCCCCGAATTGTTTGACCGGCTTAGAGGAGCTCGTCTGTTCACCAAGCTGGATCTTCGGGGTGCTTACAATCTGGTGCGCATCCGCTCTGGTGACGAATGGAAGACCGCGTTTAATACGCGCGATGGACATTATGAGTACTGCGTGATGCCCTTCGGCCTGTGTAACGCTCCTGCCGTCTTCCAAGAACTGGTGAACGACGTGTTCCGAGACCTCCTCTACACCTGTGTGGTAGTATATCTAGATGACATCCTTGTCTTCTCTCCGGACCTCCCAACCCACAGAGAGCACGTACAGCTGGTTCTACGACGACTAAGAGAGAACCGTCTGTACGCAAAGTATGAGAAGTGTGTCTTTGAGCAGTCTTCTCTCCCCTTTCTGGGGTACATCATCTCTGAGACTGGACTGCAGATGGATCCCAAGAAGGTCTCCGCCATTCTCAACTGGCCTCCCCCTTCTGGACTGAAGGCAATCCAACGCTTCCTGGGATTCGCCAACTACTACCGCCAATTCGTCCCTCACTTCTCTGCTCTGACTGCTCCACTTTCCGCTTTGACTAAGAAAGAGGCAAATCCAAAGGACTGGTCGCCTGCGGCCGACGCCGCGTTTGGCTCTTTGAAGCGGGCTTTTGCTTCCTCGCCTGTACTTCACCGTCCGGAGTTAAACCGCCAGTTCACCTTGGAGGTGGATGCCTCCTCCTCAGGAGCCGGAGCAGTGCTCATGCAGAAGTCCTCCTCCGGGAAGATGGTGACTTGCGGTTTCTACTCCAAGGGCTTCTCAGCGCCTGAACGCAACTATACCATCGGGGACCGAGAGCTCTTGGCAGTCAAACTGGCACTGGAGGAATGGCGCTACCTCCTGGAAGGTGCAGTGTATCCCGTAATCATCTACACGGACCACAAGAACCTAGAATACCTGCGGTCCGCTCAGCGACTGAACCCACGGCAAGCCAGGTGGTCCTTATTCTTTGCCAGGTTCGACTTTCAGCTTCACTTCCGACCCGCGGACAAGAATGTACGCGCTGATGCCTTGTCCAGGTCTTTCATGCCCATGGAGCAGGAGGAAGAGACTACCCAACCCATCATCTGTCCTAGCAACATCATTCCGGTGGCCCCTGTCACCCTAGCCCAGATACCGCCCGGGAAGACCTATGTCTCCGATACCGACAGGCAAAAAGTGTTACACTGGGGTCATGCCTCAAAAACAGCCGGGCATGCTGGTCAGAAGAGAACATGGGGTGCGATTGTACGCCATTACTGGTGGCCATCCCTTCGCACGGACGTCGCTGCTTTTGTCTCTGCCTGCTCCTCCTGTGCCAGGAACAAGACGCCCAAACACTTGCCCCATGGCCGTCTTCTGCCTTTACCGATACCCTCAGTCCCGTGGCAACACATAGCAATGGACTTTATTACGGACTTGCCGTTATCCTCCGGGCACACAGTCATATGGGTCGTGGTTGATCGATTCTCCAAAATGGCCCACTTCGTTCCTATGGCCGGACTGCCCTCTGCTCAGGAACTCGCGGAAGCCTATATACATCACATCTTCCGCTTGCATGGCTTTCCATCCCACATAGTGTCCGACAGAGGAACTCAGTTCACCTCCCGCTTCTGGAGGGCTCTATGCAAACATCTGGGAGTGACTCTGGACTTTTCTTCTTCTTACCATCCTCAGTCTAACGGCCAAGTGGAGAGGGTCAATCAAATCGTGACCTCATACCTACGTCACTATGTCAACGCCCATCACGACGACTGGTCCTCGCTTCTGCCTTGGGCTGAATTCTCCCATAACCACCACGTCAGTGAGTCATCCTCCGAATCTCCCTTCCATGTTGTTTACGGACTCCAGCCCGCCGTCCCATTGCCTATATCCCCTTCATCGGATGTCCCGGCTGCTGATACTGCAGTTCGTGACTTTGCTACCATTTGGGACTCTGTCAAGGCGTCCCTTGGGCGCGCTTCCCAGCGGATGAAGAAACACGCTGACAAGAGACGTCTGGATCCTCCGTGTTTCTCTCCTGGTGACCTGGTCTGGCTTGCTTCCCAGTACATCCGATTGAAGATACCTTCCTACAAGCTGGGTCCTCGCTACATCGGGCCGTTTAAGGTCCTCAGCAAGATCAATGAGGTATCCTACAAGCTACAGCTCCCGGCCACGATGAGGATACCCAACTCCTTCCACGTCTCTCTGCTCAAGCCGGTTGTCCTTGGTCCCTTCTCCGCTGCTGCCAGTCCGGCCCCTCCTCCTATTGCCGATGATGACATCTATGCGGTAAGGGATATCGTGGCCATGAAGACCGTACGAGGTCGACAGTTCTTCCTGGTGGACTGGGAAGGGTATGGTCCTGAGGATAGGTCTTGGGAGCCCAGGGAGAACGTGGGCACTCCTCTTATCCGTGCCTTCATGTCCCGGTTGCGGGGAGGGGGGCGTGGGGGGGGGGGGTACTGTCACGCTCCCCGGGTCCTCACCCCCGTTCCCCGGCTCACCTGCCACGCTCTCCGCTCCCCAGTCACCGGATTCCGTCCGTCCCAGGGCCCCGGGCCCCCGATCCCGGCGCCCGACAGCTTCCCTGGACCTGGCCGGCTCCCCTGCGTCCTCCTCGCAGCCTCCTTCCCTGGCTTCTGGCACCCGGGCGGCGCGCATGCGCATTAGGGCGCGCGCGCGGTCACTGACCCTTTCTTAAAGGGCCAGCGTCCATTAACAGGAAATGAGGTTGCACAGGTACAGGGTATATAGGGGGTCATTGTCCAAGGGGGCGGGGCCTGATCTTCGTGTTCCCTGAGCTAGGAGTCAGGTCTCTTGGTGTTTATGTGCCTGTACTCACCTATCTGTCTTTGTAGAGCCGTACCTGCCTCGCCATCCAGTCTGCCGTGTCCTGATCCCCGCACGCTGTCCGTCTGCCATCTGACAGTCCGTACCATCCCGGATCCCTGCGGTGACCCGTCATCTTGCTCCAGAGGTTCCGGACCCCGCCTGATATCACCTCGGCCTCCGAACCTGAGCTACGTCACCAAGACCACCTTCTGTGACTCCGTGGTCCCTGGGACTCCTCCGCTGCCTTCACTTGCACGGACTGTTCTACTGCCCATCAGTGCTTCAGCTGCCGGACTCCCTACCACCATCTCAGAGAGTTCGGTCCAGTGGATCCACCTCCTGGGTCTGCCCGACCGCCCGGCCGTGACACATGCTGTTCCAGATTTGCATGTCAACATGGCTCTGCCCATGTAGACGTGCAAAGGCCGGAAGCAGCAAAATTGCGGCAGGAGGGGTCACATGACCGCTCTGAGCCGGGGGAGAGGGGCTGACAGCGGGGCAGGTAAGTGGTCTCTATCTACTTACCTGCCCCAATGTAGCCCAATAGTGTAATAATGAAAAAAAGTCAAAAGAAGCCGGATAACCCCTTTAACTCCTTTTTACTGACTTACTAAAGCACTAAATTGGTTTTGCAACCTCATTGAGCTTTGAACTTCATAGGCAGGTGTATCCAATCATGAGGAAAGGTATTTAAGGTGGCCACTTGCAAGTTGTTCTCCTATTTGAATCTCCTATGAAGAGTGGCATCATGGGCTCCTCAAAACAACTCTCAAATGATCTGAAAACAAAGATTATTCAACATAGTTGTTCAGGGGAAGGATATAAAAAGTTGTCTCAGAGATTTAAACTGTTAGTTTCCACTGTGAGGAACGTAGTAAGGAAATGGAAGAACACAGGTACAGTTCTTGTTAGAGTTTGTTAGTTCTATACCTTCTCACCTCAGTCTTACTGTCCTAAACATACACCTTTTTTAAGTATATATACATATATTCATATTATTTTATACCCAATAATGACACATTTTTTATTTTAAGATTTTTATCATTTTTATTGCTATTTTCACATGATCGCATCACTGGTTTCATGAACACTTTTTGTTCTTCCTTCCCTTTTTTTTCACTGCACCACACCTCTTTTTTCCTTTTTTTTTTCCTTTTTTTTTTTTCTCTCTTTCAGACTTTTTCCCGCCAATTTTTTTCTTTTTGTGGGAGGTTCTTTGTCATTTCATTGTGTATATATGTCTGGCAGACATAAATTTCTACAGATTTGATGTAACTTATGCCTGTTTGGTCCTGAGGAAGGGAGCAGAGTCTCCTGAAACGCGTAGACCTGTGCAAGAATAAAAAGTTTACATTAATCCAAGATTTCATCAGTGAGTAGGACCTTTATCACCCCCTTTATCACCCCCTGTCTGTCAGGGTAAGACCCTATTGCGCTTTTTTGTCTGCAGGTTCTTTTTATCAACTCACAACTCAGCATGTTATTCCTCAGGCTGTCTCCCCCTACTGAAGGATTTTTTCAGCCTTTCATGTGGCTTTGATTAGGCAAACTCCCAGCTAGGCTGCTGCAGCAATATCGCACCCAGGTTAACTTTCTGGGTGAGATATACAGTTAGGTCCAGAAATATTTGGACAATGACACAATTTTCGCGAGTTGGGCTCTGCATGCCACCACATTGGATTTGAAATGAAACCTCTACAACAGAATTCAAGTGCAGATTGTAACGTTTAATTTGAAGGCTTGAACAAAAATATCTGATAGAAATTGTAGGAATTGTGCACATTTCTTTACAAGCACTCCACATTTTAGGAGGTCAAAAGTAATTGGACAAATAAACCAAACCCAAACAAAATATTTTTATTTTCAATATTTTGTTGCGAATCCTTTGGAGGCAATCACTGCCTTAAGTCCGGAACCCATGGACATCACCAAACGCTGGGTTTCCTCCTTCTTAATGCTTTGCCAGGCCTTTACAGCCGCAGCCTTCAGGTCTTGCTTATTTGTGGGTCTTTCCGTCTTAAGTCTGGATTTGAGCAAGTGAAATGCATGCTCAATTGGGTTAAGATCTGGTGATTGACTTGGCCATTGCAGAATGTTCCACTTTTTTGCACTCATGAACTCCTGGGTAGCTTTGGCTGTATGCTTGGGGTCATTGTCCATCTGTACTATGAAGCACCGACCGATCAACTTTGCGGCATTTGGCTGAATCTGGGCTGAAAATATATCCCGGTACACTTCAGAATTCATCCGGCTACTCTTGTCTGCTGTTATGTCATCAATAAACACAAGTGACCCAGTGCCATTGAAAGCCATGCATGCCCATGCCATCACGTTGCCTCCACCATGTTTTACAGAGGATGTGGTGTGCCTTGGATCATGTGCCGTTCCCTTTCTTCTCCAAACTTTTTTCTTCCCATCATTCTGGTACAGGTTGATCTTTGTCTCATCTGTCCATAGAATACTTTTCCAGAACTGAGCTGGCTTCATGAGGTGTTTTTCAGCAAATTTAACTCTGGCCTGTCTTTTTTTGGAATTGATGAATGGTTTGCATCTAGATGTGAACCCTTTGTATTTACTTTCATGGAGTCTTCTCTTTACTGTTGACTTAGAGACAGATACACCTACTTCACTGAGAGTGTTCTGGACTTCAGTTGATGTTGTGAACGGGTTCTTCTTCACCAAAGAAAGTATGCGGCGATCATCCACCACTGTTGTCATCCGTGGACGCCCAGGCCTTTTTGAGTTCCCAAGCTCACCAGTCAATTCCTTTTTTCTCAGAATGTACCCGACTGTTGATTTTGCTACTCCAAGCATGTCTGCTATCTCTCTGATGGATTTTTTCTTTTTTTTTCAGCCTCAGGATGTTCTGCTTCACCTCAATTGAGAGTTCCTTAGACCACATGTTGTCTGGTCACAGCAACAGTTTCCAAATGCAAAACCACACACCTGTAATCAACCCCAGACCTTTTAACTACTTCATTGATTACAGGTTAACGAGGGAGACGCCTTCAGAGTTAATTGCAGCCCTTAGAGTCCCTTGTCCAATTACTTTTGGTCCCTTGAAAAAGAGGAGGCTATGCATTACAGAGCTATGATTCCTAAACCCTTTCTCCGATTTGGATGTGAAAACTCTCATATTGCAGCTGGGAGTGTGCACTTTCAGCCCATATTATATATATAATTGTATTTCTGAACATGTTTTTGTAAACAGCTAAAATAACAAAACTTGTGTCACTGTCCAAATATTTCTGGACCTAACTGTATACTTTGTTCGGTATTACTCCTGTCTGTCGGTTACAATATATAGACCATTCTTTAGGTCACAGAGGTAGGTTAATTCATAGCTGCCCTGATGCCTTTAAGGTACTTTAAAGTAAAGCCGTGGCACTATAAGGGTCTTTTTCTAGTTAACCGCCTTTCCGCCTGCCTCCTCTATTTCTTTTACAGATTGTTGATTATTCAGTAACCTGTCTCCTTTTTAAATTCCCCCGCCATCAATGGGGTGGGTGCGCAGTGTGTCTGTAGGTGTTCAATGAAATGGCACCAGAGGCGGCGCAAGCGCAGATCGAGATATCAGCTCAATGGCCTCTTCATTAAGATGAAATTTCAACCTTTGCATGCACTGTCTCGGGCGGCGCCATTTCATTAAAGAACATCATGTAATCACACTGCGCATGCACCACCCACCCTACTGATGATGGTGGCAGTGCGGAGTTTTTAAAAGGAGGCAGGTCACCGAATAGTCAGTGACCTATAAAAAAAACAGAGGAGGCAGCGGAGGGGCGGAGAAGCAGAAGACCCAAGTCCCGCCCCGATGCACACCAATGCACTGAAGACGTCATTCAATGAAAACTTTAGAGGAAGATTATTAAACAACCACAAGTCGTATTCCTTCACCGAAGGTATCAATTTAATCAGCACCACAACACCATTATGCCCATGGCTTTACTTTATAGTGCAAAATCCTGCTGACAAGTTCCCTCTAAGTTGGAAATACAGACCATGCCAATATTTTATCATATTTTGAGCACACACTTACCCATAGAGGAAGCCCATGCAACTGCTATGTACTGTATGGTAGAGACATATGCTCATATCAGACTGTCATTACTATTGCTGGCTGTCAGCTCACTTCATACACATTTATACAACACCCACTGAGTTCAATATGAATCCCCATGTTGTTATCTCCACCTAGTGGTAACTGCATTCAACTAGAATTGCATTATTTAAAGGGTGAGTATTAGTAAATTTGTTTTATTAGTAATTAAAACCAAATACTTAAAAATATTAATTTTTCTCCATTTTTAATTGTTATATTTTTATTTTTGTTCAAATTGATGATTTTTTTTTTACATTTTTTTTATAAATGATTATGGAGGCAGGCTTCGTTCCTAAGCTGCTCTTTACTCTGGTAACAACAGTGCATTGATTTGCTTTGCAGTAATCTTGTGGATATATTGTGGCACAGTGGTGTGAAACTCATTGCAGAGAATAGGAGCTGATCGGCAGTAGCTGGCAGTGGCAGCTGCACAATAAATGAAGTTGTTTACATCCCCTCTGATCAGCTAATAAGGTCTAACACTGGCACCCCCCAATATCTGATATTGATGACCTGTTGTTTGGATATGTCATCAATGTCATGTGATCCAGAAACCCTTAAGATGGTAGAGTCCATAGAGCCAGCAGTGGGTCCATATTGAAGAGCCAACAAGTACCTGGTCATTTTGCTGCCAATGCCGCTCAAGTGTCGCTAACCCGAAAGGACATTACACTACCATGAGCACGAGCCATATACAGTAGCAGTAGTTTTTACTCTCCTTTCTATAGATGTGTTACGTCACCACCAGAGTCCGCTGCAGTGACTTCTACTCCGATCGCCAGGCGATGCGGTGTTCCTGCCGTGGATGTGCTGGTGATGGGAGAGGAGTCGATGCCGGTGGGCGCAGGCTCCGCTCATCCACTGGGCTGGCTTTCCTTGGGATCTGCAGTACCACTGGCTGACATAGGTGGCGTGTGTCTTCCAGCTGAAATTACTATCATTCAGCTATGGGAAGACACCAAACCCTTCTTAATTCCCCTCCTGTCTGCTGACCACTGCCAGAGATAGTTCTGATATTCTGGTTCCTGTTCTGCCCTATTTTGTTTAGTAGTTCTGGTGTTCTGACTTCTGCTTGTTTCCTGACTACGTCTCCTGCCTGCTGTTTATGTACCTCACTACCCAATCCGGATTTGACCTCTGCTTTGTTTTCTGATTACGTCCTTGCCTGCCTGATTCTGTCCCTGTTTTGCATTTCCCAGTTTGACCCTACCTGGCGACTACTCTCATCGGACTGCTACCCTCCACACATAGTGATCTCCAGGGCCCTGTGTAATTCCAAATCCCTGTATAGGGGTTAAAGGGTTTCAGGGTTCTAGGGTTCCTGCTTGGTGAGTGGCTTCCCTCTAGTCTGTCCATTACAGCCCGTCTGAGTCTGTGGATCCAGGCAGGCGTTACATGATGGCTGCAAGGACATGATCTACCAAAATTCTTCAGTGTAGTTCCGTAAGGTTGAACCACCACATGTGATGACAGCATTGTTAATGACATCCATCTACACAAACAGCTCTGAACTTCTCTGAGGATACTTTCACCCATTACACGGCCTAGGATTGCAAAAGCTTGCAGGCAATTTCCAATGGTTTTTGCTATATTTGGCTTTCCCTCATGGGAACTATTAACTCTCCTGTTCCCATGAACTGAAGGCTGCTTCACTGATACTAGGGATTATATGTCTATGTAAGCATTGTGCCTAATGTTCCATTTTCTTTAGATGAGGGAACCCCTGACTGACTAATCTGCACAAAAAGACATCTTTATTAATATTTCCAAAAACTAGGGGGTAGAATCATGGGATGGATGTAATGTACCTAATCTTTCCATTAAAGGTTTGAGACCCCAACAATTCACCCTCCCAAAGACCTGCTGAGCCTCACTCTCACCCCCCCTCCAAAATGGATGTTCGAGTGATGCTGTAAATTCCAGGTGTTGTTTCTTCAGGGACCAAAGAGAAAAAGAAACGTCCACTGGACTAAAGCTGCATCTGCTAGGGAGCCAAATATACGAAGGGCTGCTGATAAGTCTTTGGCTTTGTGATCTTTTTTTTGTTTCTATGGTAATTAATGTTACATCATATGAAAGCCTATGTGTCTAATTGACACTACAGTTCAAAAGTTTAGGGTCACTTAGATATTTCCTTATTTTTGAAAGAAAAGCACATTTTTTCAATGAAGCTAACATTAAATTAAACAGAAATACACTCTATACATTGTTAATGCGGTAAATGACTATTCTAGCTGCAAACGTCTGGTTTTTAATGCAATATCTACATAGCTGTATAGAGGCCCATTTTCAACAAGCACCACTGTGTTCTAATGGTACATTGTGTTTGTTAACTGTGTTAGAAGGCTAATGGATGTTTAGAAATCCCTTGAAAACTCTTGTGCAAGTATGTTAGCACAGCTGAAAACAGTTTTGCTGATTAGAGAAGCTATAAAACTGTTCTTCTTTTGAGCTAGTTGAGAATCTGGAGCATTACATTTGTTGGTTTCATTAAACTCTCAAAATCTCCAGAAAAAGAGAACTTTCATGTGAAACTCGACAGTCTATTCTTTTTCTTAGAAATGAAGGATATTCCATGCAAGAAATTGCCAAGAAACTGAAGATTTCCTACAACGGTGTGTACTACTCCCTTCAGAGGAGAGCACAAACAGGCTGTAACCAGAGTATAAACAGAAGTGGGAGGCCGCGCTGCACAACTGAGCAACAACACAAGTACATTACAGTCTCTAGTTTGAGAAATCGATGCCTCACAGGTCCTCAACTGGCAGCTTCATTAAATAGTACCCGCAAAACGCCAGTGTCAATGTCTGCAGTGAAGAGGCGACTCCAGGATGCTGGCCTTCAGGGTAGAGTGGCAAATAAAAAGCCATATCTGAGACTGGCTAATAAAAGGAAAAGATTAATATGGGCAAAAGAACACAGACATTGGACTGAGGAAGATTGGAAAAAAGTGTTATGGACAGAAGAGTCGAAGTTTGAGGTGTTTGGATCACACAGAAGAAAATTTGTGAAACACAGAACAACTGAAAAGATGCTGGAAGACTGCCTGACGCCATCTGTCAAACATGGTGGAGGTAATGTGATGGTCTGGGGTTGCTTTGCTGCTGGTAAAGTAGGAGATTTGTACAAGGTAAAAGGGATTTTGAATAAGGAAGGCTATCACTCCATTTTGCAATGCCATGCCATACCCTGTGGACAGTGGTTCATTGGAGCCAATTTCATCCTACAACAGGACAATGACCCAAAGCACACTTCCAAATTATGCATGAACTATTTAGGGAAGAAGCAGACAGCTGGTTTTCTATCTGTAATGGAGTGGCCAGCCCAGTCACCAGACCTCAACCCTATTGAGCTGTTGTGGGAGCAGCTTGACTGTATGGTGCCAAAAAGTGCCCATCAAGCCAATGCAACTTGTGGGGGGGGGGAAGCATGGGGTGAAATATCTCCAGATTACCTCCACAAATTAACAGCTAGAATGCCAACGGTCTGCAAAGCTGGAATTGCTGAGAAGGAGCATTCTGTGCCGAAAGCAAAGTGTGAAGAGAAAATTATTATTTCAAGTAAAAATCATTATCTCTAACCTCGTCAATGTCTGGACGATATTCTCTATTCATTCTGCAACTCATCTGATAAATAAAAGTAGGATTTTTCATGGAAAAGACAAAATTGTCTCGGTGACCCCAAACTTTTGAACTGTGGTGTATCTCCATACGGACACACGGTCCTTGTGAAAACACTGATGTGTGCGCAGACCCAGTGATTTTAATGGGTCTACGTGTGTCCGTTTCTCCGGTACGTATCAAAACAGACGTCATACGTACCGGAATCACTGACGTGTAAAGGGGGCCCTTATATAGTATTATCAATCATGGCCTCTCCAGCAATCATTGTTTTTCGGGTCATCCATCCAAATCTGCATGGGCACAAAGCCGTGGGTGCACATTTGGGAAGGAGGCCTGTCAGTGCTCAAAATATCTTTATTTCTGTCTCTCCCTATCATTAATCATGTAAAAATAGATGGAAATCTGTTAAATATTTTAAAAAAGGCTTTGAATTGTATAAACATGAGTCACGAGTGATATTTAATCTCCCTCATCAAAAACATAAAAAAAATCTTCAACAATGGAAAGTTATAAATAAGTACCTGTCTCATTTCCAGCACAGATCGGGCTTCGTATATTACAGATGTTTTTGTTACTAATGTAATTGTTTTCCCTGCCGCGCCTCGACAGAGTTCAGCAAAACTCTATTACAAGTATCAGATCATATAATGCGTTATTCTTATTACAAGATCGTACAGAACAATGAGTCTTCATTAGGGATGATCGAATACCGCAAATATTCGGCAACGCCCATATTCGCCGAATAGGTCACCTCCATTCGACTATTTGCAAATATTCGATGCACAATGTAAGTCTATGGGAAACCCGAATAGTTGCCGAACAGTAACTATTCGAGCTTCCCATAGACTTACATTGCCCATCGAATATTCGCTCAGCGGCAACCTATTCGTCGGATATTCGCGAAGTCGAATATTGCCGAATATTTGTGTTATTCGATCATCCCTAGTCTCCATGCAAAGGAAACACGGGGTTGGGGCAATTTCTGCATTTTATTTATTACAGTATTTGTATAGATAACTTTAAAATCCCCTTTCTAAATAAAGTAGCCCCCCTAGTAAAATATAAATAAAAGATACTCCCCTCTCGCATTAGCAATGTTGGTCTCCCAAGACTCACGTGATCTTTTTGTGCTACACAAGCCCTGCAGCCAATCAGACAATTGGGCTGCTGCACTCTGACTTCATCCCCTTGTCGGAGCACAGCAGCAAAGTAGGGGATGCTGATTGGCTGCAAGGCTCATGTGACTTAGCAATGTTATGTGAGCCACAGGATACCCAATGCCACCATTGGATCCAATGTCGGAGGGGAAAATATGTTATTATTATTTTACAAGAGGAACAATTTAATTTCTAAAGAGGTTGTCCTGGTAGTGGGCAACCCCTTTAAATGTTGATAATAATAACCCTTTAAGTAATAACTGATAATTTTGTACAAAACCTGAGGGGTGGTGTGATGTGATACCAATTTCAGTCATGAATCACACACTGTCACGAGTGTGTCACCTCAAGGACATCGGGAATCAGAATGTTGGAGCGTTTGGTTGATCGCAGATCTATTTTAGAATCCGCTCATTACTTATCCTAAATAGAATTAGAAGCATATTTAATTCCATTCGGTGGTGAAGGGCCTCTTTTCTATCCTGCGGAGATTGACTTGTAGCTGTTAATCTCAGCTGCAGCCACTCTCTTCTGCTATATAAACTTACTTCTCAATCTCTCCTATGCTCGCTATAGTTCATATTATTACTGACCACTTTGAAGGAGCCTAGCTCTGGAGAAGCTGAGGTGTTGTTTCTGTTGCACCTGAGAAGCTTCCTGCTGGAGTAGTTGTGGAGAACTCTTTGTCATGTCTTTCCCCTGTTTGTCTAACCTTCCTCATGTTGTTTTATAGTAGTGGTGAGACTAGAGTCTTGCTGTCATTGGTCAGGCTTAGATCAGGGCCAGCAAGGGCATAGGCACATGACAGCCCATGGGAGGAAGGACCCGTCTAGAAATTGTGATGCTAGACACCACTACAAGCAGTATAGATTAAAGGGTAGTCAGAATAAAAATCTTGTTCTGAATCTTGATCCGGTGGTTCAACACTTAGAATCATGAAGGAAAGATTTGCTCTCTTGGGGCAGACTGGTTCACACATTATTTTTCTACCAATTCCATACACTCACTCTTTTATACTCTTGTGCCTTTTTTATCCCCTTCACGACCATGGGCATACTGGTACATCCTAAATCATGAAGGGTCAATCACGGCCGGCTGCTGTGGTGAGCCGGCACTGATCTCTGCACATGTCAGCTGATTTGTACAGCAGACCTGTGTGCCTCGCAGGTGCAAGTGCATCTGTGATCCACCCAGGCCTGTTAATCCCTTAGGCTGTTTTCACACATCAGTTTTTTGCCATCAGGCACAATCCGGCAAAAACATGAAAAAATGGATCCGGCGTCTATTGCCGCCGGATTTGTTTTTCCCCCATAGACTTTCATTAGCGCCGGATTGTGCGGGCTGGTCTTGCGTTTCATCCCTTTTTTGGGGGATCTGTCAAAATTTACTTGGCTGGCAGCCGGATGAAACGTTGAAGTGAACGTTTTTGTGTCCGGCAAAAAAACGGATCGCGCCGGATCCAGCATTGTACGGCATGTTTTATAATGGAAGCCTATGGACGCTGGATCCGGTGTAATGCGTCAAAAAACGGATATGGACGCCTGAACTGTTTTTTTGAACTGAGAATGCTCAGTATCACACTGGATCTGACAAAAACTGAAGGAACTGATGGAAAAAAACTGATGCAACTGATCCGTTTTTCCGCCGGATCCGTCGCATCAGTTTTTTCGCCGGATTGTGCCTGATGCCAAAAAACTGATGTGTGAAAGCAGCCTTAGATTGTGCTGTCAAAATGTAACATTGCAATTTAAATGCTCGCAGCGGGGAATGCGTCTTTCTCTGTTGCCGTCGGAGGCACTGTGACATGATCACAGGGAGCCGATGGTTGCCATGGTAGCACAGAGTCATGTGATAACTCCTGTAACTATCATGACTCACTTAATGTAAGAGCCGGCAGAGCAGCCGCTGTTACAAAAGATGAGCATTTTTGGTGATCTGAGAAAGTTCAAATCACCCCCATTCGCCCCATTGAAAATTAAAGGGTTAAAGAAATAAAATATATACACATAGTTGGTATCGCTGCGTTCAGAAATGCCCAATCTATGAAAATATAAAATTAATTATGGTAACCTGATTTGTAAACAGCGTAGCGTCAAAAAAAATTAAACACCGAAATTATGTTATTTGACCGTTGCAAATTTTGCGCAAAATGAAATAACAGGCAATAAAAACGTAGCATCTGTGCAAAAATGTCTTCATTAAAAGCATCAGCTCAAGATGCAAAACACAACCCATCACTGAGCCTCAGATCCCGAAAAATAAGAACGCTACAGGTCGTGGTAAATGGCGCAAAAAGTGCACCTTTTTGGGAAAAACTTCTCATTTCTTAACCCTTAGATAAAAGAAAACCTTTACATATTTGGTGTCTACGAATTTGTACTGACCTGAGGCATCACACCGACACATCAGTTCTACTATATAGTGAACAAAGTGAATAAAATACCCCAAAAACTATTGCGCAATTGCACTTTTTTTGCATACTTGGAATTTTTTTGCTATTTTCCAGTATACTGTATAGTAAAATGTATGTATTTCATTTAAAAGTTCAACTCATCCCGCAAAAAACAAGTCCTCATATGGCAAGATTGACGGAAAAATAAAAAAGTTACGGTTTTTGGAAGAAAGGGAGCACAAAAAAAGAAAAAAAAAGAAAAATAGAAAATGGCCGGGGGGGACGTAAGGGATTAATTTTAGCAGTACTAACTATGAAATGCCTCTTTCACAAGTTCGTGAAAAACCACGCACGTTTTTCACGGACGTGTCAGAGGTGCGTTGTGGCCTCCATGAGCCGTGTTTATGGCCTATGTGTGTTCTCCGTGTGTTATCCGTGATAACACACAGAGAACGGGAGCTTTCTCCTCACCTGTCCCTGGCGTCGCTGTCCGTGGTGCTGATCTTTGGTTTCCGGTCCTGCCGACTCCCAGCTGCTGCTGCTGCTGCTTCTGGCCGCAGTGCAGTGAATATGCAATGAGCATAATGAGCAGCGGTCGGAAGAAAGTGACAGCAGCGGCAGAGACAGCAGGGCTGGAGAAGGTGAGTAAAGTTTTTTTTTTTATTTTCTCAAACTCATGTGTTTTTTCCGGCGCGTGTCACATGGAACACCTCCGTGTGGTCCGTTTGCGTTCCGTGTAACACCCGTGATGCCGGAGAAAAACGGACATGTTGACGTGTGGAGCACATTTTAATGGGTCTACGTGTGCCCGTGTCTCCGGTACGTGAGGAAAAGGACCAAACACGTACCGGAGACACGGACGTGTGAAAGAGGCCTAAATATGTTTTTTAAAGGACTTCTCTACAATAACTATTTGTAAGAAGGGTCTTTTGGAAATTAGTTGATCACCAAATGTCCATGTATTGCAGGCCCTCAGCAATCAGCTATAGTCATCTGGTTAAGCCTGGCATTATAGGCTCCATTTATTTGCAGCGCCACCAAAGGTGAAATGAAGAATTGCACAGTGTGCAATCAAATAAATGAGCTGTCTGTGTAATGCTGGGCAGGTTTTATAGTTAAACATTTGTAAATTTTCTCCACTATTGCCAAGAGATGTGGGTCCTGAACAGGGGGGATTACAATGACTTTGATTTTGCTAATAAGCCTTATTAAAATGTTTTTTTTTTTATAATTTGGATATCATCTTCATCTCAGTATCTAAGAACTGAATGTACTTTATGGTTGTAATATCAATGATCTGAGACTCTTCATTGTGGCCCCTTCATGTATTACCGTCCGACATTGGCTTTTTAGATCAACAACACAGGTTTTGAACCTCTTGCTGTAGGCAAAGTATGTCTGAATACAGACGCAGAAGATTTTGCATTGTCTTTGTCAGTCCATTGATTTCCCAAGCCATTAATTAAACTGAAAAATATTCCCCATAGCAAAATAGTTCACTTCATACCAAGCAAATAAGGTTACCAGGGTGATCCTGCGATACTATAACATATATCTGCACAATGGTAAAACCACATACATAGTACTGCACAGCGTGAGGTCGTAGAATATGGAGAATGTAAGGTGGAGGGAGGTGACGGCAAGACAAGCATAACTGTAGAATCAAAATTTCTACAGAAAATCATTAATCTTTGCATTCTAGTAACTGGGGATACAAATGACTTAAAGGGTTGTCCAAGACTGATATATTGATGATTTATCCATTGGCTAGGTAGTTTATATCAGTGAGTGTCTACAAAGTGTAACAGATCGGTGAGGATCTACAAAGTATATCAGATCGGTGAGGATCTACAAAGTGTATCAGATCGGTGAGGGTCTACAAAGTGTATCAGATCGGTGAGGGTCTACAAAGTACATCAGATCGGTGAGGGTCTACAAAGTACATCAGATCGGTGAGGGTCTACAAAGTGCATCAGATCGGTGAGGGTCTACAAAGTGCATCAGATCGGTGAGGGTCTACAAAGTGTATCAGATCGGTGAGGGTCTACAAAGTGCATCAGATCGGTGAGGGTCTACAAAGTGTATCAGGTCGGTGAAGGTCTACAAAGTGTATCAGATTGGTGAGGGTCTACAAAGTATATCAGATTGGTGAGGGTCTACAAAGTATATCAGATCGGTGAGGGTCTACAAAGTGTATCAGATCGGTGAGGGTCTACAAAGTGCATCAGATCGGTGAGGGTCTACAAAGTGTATCAGGTCGGTGAAGGTCTACAAAGTGTATCAGATTGGTGAGGGTCTACAAAGTATATCAGATTGGTGAGGGTCTACAAAGTATATCAGATCGGTGAGGGTCTACAAAGTGTATCAGATTGGTGAGGGTCTACAAAGTGTATCAGATCGGTGAGGGTCTACAAAGTGTATCAGATCGGTGAGGGTCTACAAAGTATATCAGATTGGTGAGGGGCTACAAAGTGTATCAGATCGGTGAGGGTCTACAAAGTGTATCAGATCGGTGAGGGTCTACAAAGTGTATCAGATCGATGAGGGTCTACAAAGTATATCAGATTGGTGAGGGTCTACAAAGTGTATCAGATCAGTGAGGGCCTACAAAGTATATTACATCAGTGAGATCTACAAAGTGTATCAGATTGGTGAGAGTCTACAAAGTATATCAGATTGGTGAGGGTTTACAAAGTGTATCAGATCAGTGAGGGTCTACAAAGTGTATCAGATCGGTGAGGGTCTACAAAGTGTATCAGATCGGTGAGGGTCTACAAAGTATATCAGATCAGTGAGGATCTGCAAAGTGTATCAGATCGGTGAGGGCCTATAAAGTGTATCAGATCGGTAAGGGTCTACAAAGTATATGAAGCTATATACTCTTTACATCAGAGCTGATAACAGGGGGTACAGGGTGCCAGACCTTCACTGAACTGACATAGACTACCTATCCAAACAATAGATCATCAATATATCAATCTTGGACAACCCTTCAAAGGTTATATCTGGAACTTTTTTAAAATGTGTCTAAGCACTAACAGGCAGGGTACCTAGTTGCCTGTTGTGCTTGGTGCCATTTTTCACCGACACAGAGCGATCACAGACCGTTCCTGCCAGCGATTTACCTGCATCCACTCTGCTCTGTAGATGGGGTGGGACAGCTGACATCACTCTAATTGACAGCCGGCTCCCCCAATTAGGAAGTGGGGAGCCAGCTGTCAATCAGAATGATGTTGGCTGTCCCACCCATCAACAGAGAAGAGCGACAAATAAGCTGCTGCTTTGTTGAAGCCACCACTCCGTGCCGGCAAAGAACAGCGTCGGGCACAACAAACATCTAAGAAGCAACTACCTGCCTGTTAGTTCTTTGGCATATTTTTTTTGTTAATTCCCAGATATACCCTTTAAATCATTGTATGATCTCTGCTGTTCTGGCTTTGTACGTGACTTACATCCAGTGTCTGCAAGACCTTATAACAACTGATAGTGAGGTTTGGAGGGAAGTGATTAATATGAGAATAATAACCTATACTAAGGATAGGTCATTGATGTGTCAGTCCAAGACAACCTGTTACAGGGTACGTACTGTTGGAACAGGGACTCCTAAACTGTCTCTCAGATCTGAGACCCTGTGCTGCCCCTTATCTCGGAGGTATACTTGTTGGTAGCCAGGTCTGATCCCCACAACCTCTTAGTAAAAGACTATTCATCTTTTCATCCCTCTGATATGACAGAAACATGTCATTTTTGGGGGGGTTTTGCTCTCACTTGCAGCGCCTCCATCCCACCATCTCCCTACACAGACTCAGAACTAGGAAAGTAAAAGGTTTCATCCTGCTGACTGTCTCAATTGCCTAGCAAGACAATATACCACTTTTGTACAAATTAGTGATCACATATCTTATTTGATTTTTATTGGGTTAAGACATGGAAAGAATAATGTGACACCCATAGGATTGCTCTCATCCCTACACAGACACAGAACCAGGAAGTCAAAGTTTTCATCCTGGTCTAATTTTTAAACAAGTATAGAATGACGTATTCATTGTACTCATACATTCTTGAAAGTGAAAAGCTTTTTCCATTATACTAGAAAAAAACATGAATTTCGTTATGGCTCCTGGATTCTAAAAAAAAAATAAAATAATATATATAAAGAGGTACAAAGGAAAATTCTACTTCTGCCAAGTGTTTAATATAACTGTTAGAGGTAATCATTTCCCAGCTGTCCTCTAAGTAACCATTATTGCATTCCAACTCCTGCAAGTGCCTGACCTGTGTAAGGACACATTCCACATTGAGGCATTCCAGAAATATTTGCAGCAATTTTGAAAAATCAAATAAAAAAATAAAAACACATTATAATAAATCTGGTAAGTAATACAATACTGAATTGTATATTCTGGTATAATATTCCAAACATATCCTTTAAAGGATTTTTCCATATTTAAATCCCCACTCCAGTGTATTCTTTTTAAATCAGAGCTGGAGTTTTAATGTAAGTCCCTTTTATACTTACCCTCCAGTGGCTTCATCGTTTTTCAGTGCCACTCCAATCTCGTGGCACCATCTTGTGTCTGGAACGTCTGACTGTCTGGAATTCAGAAGTTACATAGCAGGCGCTCAAAGAAAGTCTATGAGAGCAACAATGAGACTGTCACACTGTACTCTAAGATGTACAATAGCAGTACAGCGTAGTAATGTGGGACAGAGAGGATTCCTGGAACTACCTGCGAAGGTAGTTAGCTGGTACACCACTAGGGGGCATTAGAGTGGAGAAAACGTATGAGCAGAGAATTCCCTAGCAGAGGTAATACTATTCAAGCCCACTAGATGGCAGTAGAATTGTCAGAAAGCCGTGTTACAACATGAGGTCTTGTAAATACACAGGGGCAAAGTCTAAACGTAGTCAGAGGGAAGCAAACAGTCAGTAGCCGGGAAATCAGAACTCAGAAGCGAGGGAGAATGGGAAGACAAGACATAATCAAGGTAAACAGATAAGGAACGAACAGGGAGACAGAGGGAGAGGCACTGACAAGATGGAAACAGAGAACAGAGGAGGTTAACAACAGGTCAGGTGAACACGGAGGTTAGGCGGGGGGCAAGGCAGACAACAGGTCACTCACGAGCAGAACACAGCAGACCCAGAAATATCACTGGCGTAGTCCCAGAGAAACAGTGCCCTAATAAAGTAGCCTGACCTCCAGAATGAGGCAGGAAGGATTAACCCCTAACGTGACCTGTATCAGAAGTGAAACTAAAAAAAAAAGGCTCAGCTGCAGCTGAGCCAGGAGTGAATCATGACAGAGACTAGATTGATGCTCTCATAGACTTGTACTCACATTTGTTGGCAACAGTTTAGACATTAATGACTGTGTTGAGTAAGTTAGAGGGCACCAAATATACCCTGTTATACAAGCTATACACTGACTACTGTACTTTGAAAGACAAAGGCGTAGTCAGGTCATGGTCTAGGATCACAATACCACGAGGATAGCAGATCAAAGCAAAGGGGCAAAGCAAATGGATGGTCAGAAGAAGTCCGGCAGGAATAGATCAAAACACAGAGCACAGATAAACAAGGCAAACATGCTCCAATGAGATAAAGCTACGACTGGCAGTGATCTGAGACTGACTGCTCAGCTAAGTAGCTGGGTAATCACTAAGAACAGGGAACACCTGAAAAAGCCCAGCACCTCCCATTCTCAGATTGGACGGCTGAGCTGTCAATCAACATATCGACAGCTGAACAAACCCCTGCACTAAATTGGACGACTGAACTATAACTCACCAAACTGACAGCTGAGGACGTCCCTGATTCCATGGTGAAGCAAAACTGTCACTCACTGCGTCCAAGACACACTGAGCAATGGGATCGACACAATATCCAAGTGTAAAATAAAAGAAAAGCTAATATACTGTATCCCCGGGAGATTACGTTGAGTTCCCAACCTCCACGATATCAACCTATGTAAATAATAAATACAGTAAAACGTTACCACTGTGTCATCCCTCTCTGTGTGTTGCATTCTGGACCTGTTTCTTACACAGGACACTTAAGGGCCATTTACACACTGCGACATCGCTAACGATATATCGTCGGGGTCATGGTGTTTGTGACCCACATCCGGCGTCGTTAGCGACGCGCAGCGTGCAACACATATGAGCGACCTTAAACGATCGCAAAAGAGGCAAAAATCGTTGGTCTGTGATATGTCGTTCACTTACCAAAAATTGTTGTCTGGTCAGTAGCGAGGTTGTTTGTCGTTCCTGCGGCAGCACAAATCGCTATGGGTGAGACACCGCAGGAACGGGGGAACAACCTCGTACCTGCAGCCGGCCGCAATGAGGAAGTAAGGGGGTAGGCGGGATGTTATGTCTCTCCGCCCCTCCGCTTCTATTGGATGGCTGCCGTGTGACGTCGCTGTGACGTCGCACGTACCGCCCCCTTACAATGGAGGCGGTTTGCCGGCCACAGCGACGTCGCAGGCAAGGTAAGTCCGTTTGACGGGTGTAAGCGATGTTGTGCGCCACGGGCAGCGATTTGCCCATGACGCACAACCGACGGGGCGGGTACGCTTGCTAGCGATATCGAAAGCAATATCGCAGCGTGTAAAGTACCCTTTAATGTAGTATGGGGCTTCAAGAAGTGACTCAGGATCACCAGTTTTAGGAGCGACACATAAAAGGAGTTAGGGATCTGTCGATTTGTAGGGAGTCCCTATATATAGCCGAGATCAGGAGTGGAGAGATCAGAATAAACAGGATACTGAATGAACATGCTCAAACAAGAACGAGACGAGCTGTTCAGACGAAAATTGGTGGGAGGAACTCTCTGATAAACCTCTGCTGCCCAGGGATAGGCTGGGAAGTCAAACCCTGCAGGACACAGCAAGGCTACGTTTCTGCAAGAACTGCCTTTGTTTCCCTATAGCCAGGTGGAGACAGCAGGGATTTACAGCAAAGTTGAGAAAGCTGCATGGAGAAGGAGTAGACCGACAAACGCAGTAAGTAGCACAGTTCGGAGAATGCATGTGCATTACTACTGTGACACAAGGACTGACTGTACTCTACAGAAGAAAAATCAGCAACCTTTGACCTAAAATTACTGTATATAAATAATGATGCAAAATAAAATTATCAATTTTTATTTACTACTATTTTTTTTGTTAATTGAATATTATCTTTACAATTCAGGAAAATGAAAGAACTCCATTATTGTGTTTATATAACAAAGGATTTGATAAATATGATGCCCAGCCAAACCTTTGCTTATTATTACAGGTCTATTCACAGAGCGGTGTTCCCTTCCGCTTCCTGTTGCACTTCCTAAATATTACTGGTTGTTGTTTTCTGGAATTTCCTTGTATCCAACTCATATGTTAAATATTGTGTTGTAATCTATCTAACAGGCTGATCAATGGCCAGTAACAGATTACTACTAATACCCTGAAACAGCTGTCTGTGGATGGATACCTGGCCTTGGTATTTCCCTTGTCATATATTTAAACTCATCAAGAGCTGGATATTGACTAAAAGGGCCACTTAATATGGTGGTTGTGGTGGTCTCCTAAAAAGAGCCACTCCTTGGCTAGGTCCTTCCCGGAGGGATATCTGGCTGGTTTCCCTGTTGAGACTCCTAACAGAGGCTCCATGGACTTGTTTGATTTGCATACTTCCCAGGGGGCAATGCACCTAGGATTTCACTGTGTTGAGCGCCCTCGCTGGCTGCCGGCAGTGTTTTCTCTGGCTGGTCTCCCCGAGATCAGTGATTGTTTTGTCTTGTTGGTCTACTAGGCATTGCTCCCACCTGGCCAGAATCCTACTCCACACTGATGAGCGTCAATACCCCGAAACAGCTGTCTGTGGATGGATACCTGGCCTTGTTAATTTCCTTGTCATATCTTTAAACCCGTCAAGAGTTGGATATTGACTAAAAGAGCCACTTAATGTGGTGGTTATGGTGGTCTCCAAAAAGGAGCTACTCCTTGGCTAGGTCCTTCCCGGAGGGATATCTGGATAGTTTCCGTGTTAAGACTCCTAACAGAGGCTCCATTGACTTTTTTTATTTAGATTACTACTAATGTGAGAGATCCTCATTATCGTTATTCTCCTTGTATACAAGCTGCTTTTAAAGGGATTGTCCATCCACGGTGACATGATGGTCAGGTGATAACCATTGCTTCGGCTTCTTGCATTCTACTAGAAAGAGACTCGTGAAGAAATAGGACATTCCTTGTTTTCATACAGCTTCGACTGTCACTCATCTTTTTTCACCGCTGTGTAGGACTTTATATCTCCACAATGTAACCCCCAGTATGATGCGTTGCGGTGGTGGAAGTTCTTCCCTAGGCAATGATAGTTTTTTAATTTTTGCCCAGAGTACAGTATTTCTTCAAATTGTTCTTGAATTTTTTTGGTTTCAAAATACTTTTAAATCGAGGAAGAAGGCACAAATTCCTAAACGTTTGTCCACAATGAAAAATAAAACACAAGACTTTCTTCAAAAAATAGCTCCCTAGAAGTCCATGACATTAGAATAGTATTGTACTGCAGAATAGTAATCAAGAAAAAATGGGTTTTATGAAATGGGTTATCCAGAATTAAAAAAGAAACAAATGGCTGCCTTCTTCCAAAAATGGTACCATAGTTATCTGTATATTGCGAATTGTATTACACTTCAGGCCTATTCACTTAGATGGAACAGGACTAGAAAACCAGACACAATCCATGGGTACATGATATTCTTAACAAATCCCTTAACTCCTTTATATGCATTGCCTGTAGTATGTATCTATTCTCCAGGTGTATATCCTGTTTATAGGGATTGTTTAGATAAGGGATCACAGGAGACACTGGGGCATATACATCACAGGATATGCTGGGGCATATGCTTCACAGAAAACGTTATGGGCTGTAGCATATAAATCACATACCTGATGCTGTGGTTGGAGCATATACATCACATAGGAGACACTGGGGCTGGAGCATATACATCACATAAGAAACCACAAGACGTCCATTTGAAGATTCCCCACAGATGCTCAATAGGGTTGAGATCTGGAGACATGCTTGCCAGTCCAGCACCTTTACCCTCAAATTCTTTAGAAGTGGTTGTCTTGGAGATGTGTTTGGGGTTGTTATCATGTTGGAATACAAAGAAGGGGGATCATGTTCTTCTTCAATATGTCACAGTACTGTACCTGCTGGAATTTATGGTTCCCTCAATGAACTGTTGCTTCCCACAGCTGGCAGCACTCATGCAGCCCCAAACCATGACACTCCCACCACCATGCCTGACTGTAGGCAAGACACACTTGTCTTTGTCCTCCTCACCTGGTTGCCGTCACACATGCTTGACACCATCTGAACCAAATAAGTTTATCTTGGTGTCATCAGACCACAGAACATGGCTTTAGTAATCCATGTCCATAGTTAGCTTGCCTTCAGGAAACTGTTTGCAGATTTACTTGTACAGCATCTTTGGAAGAGTCTTCCTTCTGAGATAACAGTCATGCAAACAAATTTGATTCAGTGTGCGGCTTATGGTCTGAGCACTGACAGGCTAACCCCCCAATCCTGCAACGTCTGCAGCAATACTGGCAGCACTCATACGTCTATTTTGAACAGGATATGACGCTGAACACGTGCATTCAACTTGTTTGATTGACCATGGCTATGCCTGTTCTGAGTGGAATCTATCTTGTTAAACCGCTTTATGGTTTTGGCCACCATGCTGCAGCTCAGTGTCGGGGTGTTGGCAATCCTCTTATAGCCTCAGTCATCTTTATGTAGAGCAACAATTCTTTTTTTCAGATCTTCAGAGAATTCTTTCCCATGAGGAGCCATGTTGAGCTTCCAGTGACCAGTATGAGAGTGTGTGAGCGACAACACCAAATGTAACACCCCTGCTCCCCATTCACACCTGAGACCTTGTAACACTAATGAATCACTGAGACCTGGGAGAGAAAACTTTCCAGCTGGGCACAGATTAGGCAAATTAGGGGGCTTGAACATATAAATCATTTTATATATATATATATATAAAAAAAGAAATATGTATATATATAGATATATACATATATATATATATATATATATATATATATATATATATATATATATATATATATATATATATATATATATATATATATATACATACAGTGCCTACAAGTAGTATTCAACCCCCTACAGATTTAGCAGGTATGATATGGTAATAAGTTAGAGCCTGCAAACTTCAAACAAGAGCAGGATTTATTAACAGATGCATAAATCTTACAAACCAACAAGTTATGTTGCTCACTTAAATTTTAATAAATTTTCAACATAAAAGTGTGGGTCAATTATTATTCAACCCCTAGGTTTAATATTTTGTGGAATAACCCTTGTTTGCAGTTACAGCTAATAATCGTCTTTTGTAAGACCTGATCAGGCCGGCATAGGTCTCTGGAGTTATCTTGGCCCACTCCTCCATGCAGATCTTCTCCAAGTTATCTAGGTTCTATGGGTGTCTCTTGTGGACTTTAATCTTGAGCTCCTTCCACAAGTTTTCAATTGGGTTAAGGTCAGGAGACTGACTAGGCCACTGCAACATCTTGATTTTTTCCCTCTTGAACCAGGCCTTGGTTTTCTTGGCTGTGTGCTTTGGGTCGTTGTCTTGTTGGAAGATGAAATGACGACCCATCTTAAGATCCTTGATGGAGGAGCGGAGGTCCTTGGCCAAAATCTCCAGGTAGGCCATGCTATCCATCTTCCCATGGATGCGGACCTCCGCCAGGCCAGGCCCCTTGGCTGAGAAACAGCCCCACAGCATGATGCTGCCACCACCATGCTTGACTGTAGGAATGGTATTCTTGGGGTCGTATGCAGTGATATCCAGTCTCCAAACGTCACGTGTGTGGTTGGCACCAAAGATCTCGATCTTGGTCTCATCAGACCAGAGAACCTTGAACCAGTCTGTCTCAGAGTCCTCCAAGTGATCATGAGCAAACTGTAGACGAGCCTTGACATGACGCTTTGAAAGTAAAGGTACCTTACGGGCTCGTCTGGAACGGAGACCATTGCGGTGGAGTACGTTACTTATGGTATTGACTGAAACCAATGTCCCCACTGCCATGAGATCTTCCCGGAGCTCCTTCCTTGTTGTCCTTGGGTTAGCCTTAACTCTTCGGACAAGCCTGGCCTCGGCACGGGTGGAAACTTTCAAGGCTGTCCAGGCCGTGGAAGGCTAACAGTAGTTCCATAAGCCTTCCACTTCCGGATGATGCTCCCAACAGTGGAGACAGGTAGGCCCAACTCCTTGGAAAGGGTTTTGTACCCCTTGCCAGCCTTGTGACCCTCCACGATCTTGTCTCTGATGGCCTTGGAATGCTCCTTTGTCTTTCCCATGTTGACCAAGTATGAGTGCTGTTCACAAGTTTGGGGAGGGTCTTAATTAGTCAGAAAAGGCTGGAAAAAGAGATAATTAATCCAAACATGTGAAGCTCATTGTTCTTTGTGCCTGAAATACTTCTTAATACTTTAGGGGAACCAAACAGAATTCTTGTGGTTTGAGGGGTTGAATAATAAATGACCCTCTGAATAAACTTTTCACAATTTAAAAAAAAAATAAAAAAAGAGATAACATTCTTTTTTGCTGCAGTGCATTTCACACTTCCAGGCTGATCTACAGTCCAAATGTCACAATGCCAAGTTAATTCCGAATGTGTGAACCTGCTAAATCTGCAGGGGGTTGAATACTACTTGTAGGCACTGTATATATATACCGTATATATATATATACATCTCTTATAATGGGGTTGGGGCATATACATCATAGGAGATGCTAGGGCATATATATCACAGAAGTCGCTGGGGCATATGCATCACAGGAGACGCTGGGGCATATACATCACAGAAGATGCTGGGGCATATACATCACAGGAGACGCTGGGGCATATACATCACAGGAGATGCTGGGACATATACAACACAGAAGATGCTGGGGCATATACATCACAGGAGACGCTGGGGCATATACATCACAGGAGATGCTGCGGCTGCAGCATATACATCACAGGAGACATCGGGGCCGCTGCTTTTGTCATTGTCGATTGGACTGAAGTGCAGAGCACGCTGACTCTGCCCACAAAGTACGTCCTGATGATAGCACTGGCAGCATTGGGTAATTCTTCATTGCATGCTCTGCAGTGTTCAGTAGTGAATGCTGTGTGTGCGTGCTTGCAGTGTAAGGCGCAACTAAAGGGCCGGCAAAATGTGGCTGCCGGAACGAGCACTGTGGTCCCTTGGAATCTGCCCTGGGACTGTATAAAAGGAGGTTCTTTAATGGTAGACAACTTCCTGTGCATGATGAGCTTAGTGATTTATTCTTCTCTTGAGATATGCTTTCATATATAATACATCCGATTTACAGATTCACTGACTCCAAAATTAAAATGCACCAAAATGACGTGATAATGAAGAATTATTTTATTCTAGACGTATTCCTTTGGTATAAATGTGCATCAGAATCATCCATGAATGTGAAGTTTGAGGAACAATAAAACATTTCTTTTCCATGACTACATTCTTGAGGATAAAAAATGGCCATAAAAAAACCTACGGGCATTACTATTAAACCAAACAGAAGGATGAAGCAGGGCATGGCATTGTTGATGTGGTACCAGTGATTTGCGGAGAGCTTCAGATAGCAGGCGGTGGGAATGATGAAGACGAGAGGAGTAGCACTGAGAATGCCCTGAAAAATAACGTATACGAATTAAATGGAATTGCAATATCGTAAATAAAAATGTAATTATTTGATAGTTTTCACTTACATTTTGCATACAAAAACATAATCAATGATACCCACTCTTCCGGTATCTCTGGGAGAGTCTTGGACAATGGGTAGACCTTTAGGACTCTAAGTGGGGTGGTATATTCTCCCTCATGGGTGCCTCCTCTGATTGCAAACACTACAGATTTCTTTCTTCCAATTCAATATTATGGTAGGATATACAGTATACAGTAGCAGCTCATATCACAGACTCTCTAGCTTGACAGATTGTTTTGCGAAGTGCCAGTGAATGGCCGTGGCCACCATCTAGGGCAGGGGTCCTCAGCCTGTAACTCAGGAGCCACATGTGGCTTGCGAGCTGTCTTCCAGCTTGGTGCATTTGCACCAGGTCTTGCAAAACAGCTATGAAGAGCAGGCCTCCAGATGGTGACATTTGTGAGTAGCCCCACACCAAAAGAGCAGATCTGAATGGAGGTAGGATCCCCTGAATGTGGTCTAGTCAGTTCGCTCCTTCCAACACTGGAATCTTTTGCTTTGTTGAACCCCTGGATATTGGAATGCTGCCTCGGTGTGGTGATTTCTGTGGAACAGCTTTGGCTCTCATACTAGTAATGGGGGCGCTAGGTGTCACTAGTGTAAAGGGCAGGAGCTAAATGTAGCTCGTCACCCTCTCTCAGAGATGAATGTGGTCCCTTAAAGGTCAGAAAGGTTGAGGACCACTGGTTTAGGGTCTGCTGAGTTCTATGCACTCTCTTTCCTGAGGTCTCTGGTTGCAGTTGTCCAGTCTAAATAGGGCTGTCCCATACACCAGGGGGCTTGCCGACCCCAGCACCTAATTCAGCTGGATGTGTGACCTATCAGGTCCCTGCACTGCGATACATGCTGCCTGCCAAACAGTAGCTGGCAGCTGACATTGGCAGTACCTTGACTGGGGGCGGTGCATGAAAGTGATGTCATGTGCCATGGTGCCCACTTCGATGTCAACTGGCTTCTGAGAAGGACACCAAGCGACTTGGGATGGTGAGAAAAATGTTTGTTTTTTATGCATTAGGGACAAATATAGCAGGAAAGGGCCCATGATAAGGACATATATACCAGGTTGTGGATATATATACTGAGATAAAGACATATATACCAGGATGGGGAACATTTACATCAGGATGGGCCCAGAATGAGGAGATATATAACAGGATGGGGACATACAGTATATACCAGAATGGGCCCAGGATGGGGACATATATACCAAGATGGGGATGTATATACCAGGATCAGGACATATATACCAGTATGGGGGACATACAGACCAAGATGGGGACATATATACTGGGATGGAAGACAGATATACCAGGATGGGGAACATTTACATCAGGATGGGCCCAGAATGAAGAGATATATAACGGGATGGGGACATATATACCATAATGGGCCCAGGATGGGGATATATATACCAGGGTGGGGCTATATATACCAGGATTGGGACATATATACCAGTATGGGGGACATTCAGACCTGGATGGGCCCAGGATGAAGACCTTATATTCTAGAATGGGCCCAGGATGAGGACCATATATACAAGGATGGGGACCAGGATGAGGACCATATATATCTGGATGGGGGACAGATATACCAGGATGGGGACATATGTGCAAGTGTGAGCCCAGAATGGGGACATATATACCAGGTTGGGGCCAGAATGAGGACCTGATATTCTAGGATGGGGCCTAGAATGAGGAATATATACCAGGATGGGGACATATATATATTAGGATGGGGACATATATAGCAGGATGGGAGAGATAAATACCATAATGGGGATATATTTACCAGGACGTGGCGCAGCATGGGGGACATTGGTATAGAATGGGGGACATTATTATATAATGAAGAGAAAGTGGGGACAACTCATATGTCTTTACAAGGTTTAGAATGCTTTAGGTCCAAATTTAACACTAGGGCCTATCGGACTCTAGTGACACCACTGGCCCCAGTCACAGCCACTTACATTGTATGGCCGCATTAGAGGGAGCCAGCTGTGTCTGACATTGGCGATGTCAAATGCTGCCCTGGGCCCTGTCAGCACATTATATGAAGTTTAGGGCCCGAAAGTGATAAAGTTCGCCTGCCCACTCACACTAGGTAGTGTCACAGCTAACTTCTTCCCCCTTCCTGCATAATGACATCTGCATGTTACTAAACATGAGAACATGGATAGAAAACTCTCCCAAGGAAATAGAGTCCCCTATAATGTCTTGTGATATATATATATATATATATATACACATATGTCCAGAGTCCATATCTACAAACAGATGGTGTTCGATGGGAACTGTTAATGTTCGATTGGTGAGAACATGGTGCAGAAGTGTAATTTTTCCAAGAGTGGGGAGTGGAACTTTTCGCGGGGTGCGGTGAAGTCTCAAGGGGACCCAAGAATTTTACCAGTATGGGGCCATGAAATTCCTGGTGGCAGCCCTGATTGTAAATGCAGCACTATACACACGTTAGTGTTACAAGTAAATAATTATATAAATATATAAATGATCTTTAAAGTGTATATAAATCGTTTAGGAGATAATGACAATATATTTAGAAGCAATGATGTCACTATTACAGTGTATACATGATGCCGCGTGTATTAGCACTAGGACCCAGCAGCTGCAGGCTACACCGGTATAAATGCTTCTTTTCATACCAGACCTCATACATTATAATTTAAATCCACTTCATTTTAGTTCCCCGCATGTCCCTATTAAACCTGCCGAACGGCCAAAAATTCCTGCATTAACACTGCCTGTTATATTTAGACAAATGCCATATTTATGTGCAGATCCCAAGGGTGAAATTAGGAGGGAGTATAAATTTCCTGTCTGCAGCGGCACTGCAAGTACAGAATTACACTTCCTATGCAAGAACGTTTAGATGTGCTGCTCAACCGTCGGGGTCCGGAGCTGGGGGGGGGGGGCGGCTTCTCTGCTGTGATCACATTTCTAAACACATAAACTCCGACTATACAATATGACAGTTCGCACACTTACATTAAGCTCTAGGACCATCCCTAGGCAGTCAGAAAATAAGGAGACGATAGTGGTAACAGATACAACCAGCAGCGTCACTGCAAAATGATCGACGGTCGAAAGGGTCCCGCCGAAGAATACATTGGAAATTACCTGCGGAAAGCAAAAACACCTGTGAATTGCAATGTGTCATGAAGGGTCGGCAATCGGCATTAGTCAGCCATCTCTTATGTAAAGACATTTACTAAACCATATAGCCTAATGCGGGCTTCACACGAGACGATATATCGTGCGATCGCACGAGCGATCGTACCCGCCCCCGTTGTTTGTGCATCACGGACAATTAATTGCCCGTGGCGCACAAAGTCATTAACCCCCTGTCACATGTACCCACCTCCCGGATGACGTCACTGTGGGCGGCGAACATCCTCTTCCTGAAGGGGGAGGGACGTTCGGCGTCACAGCGACGTCACACAGCGGCCGCCCAATAGAAGCGGAGGGGCAGAGATGAGCGGACGTTACATCCCGCCCACCTCCTTCCTTCTGCATTGCCGGCGGGACACAGGTAAGCTGTGTTCATCGTTCCCGGGGTGTCACACGGAGCGATGTGTGCTGCCTCGGGAACGATGAACAACTGGAGCACAGAAGAAGGAACGAGTTTTTGAAAATGAGTGACGTGTCAACGAGCAACGATAAGGTGAGTATTTTTGCTCGTTAACAGTTGCTCGTAGCTGTCACACGATATATCAGATGATGCTGGATGTGTGTCACTACCGACGTGAATACGATGACATATCGCCCGATATATCATACAGTGTGACGCCGGCATAAGCGTTCCATTTAGAAGGGGCGGTTGTTTAAATGCTATGGACACCTGTGACATGACAAAGATGATTTTTGCATATGGTGGGGGTCCCTTTAGTTAACAACATTGCCCTAAGGCCCCGTTACACACAACGACATCTCTAACGAGATGTCGTTGGGGGTCACGGAATTCGTGACGCACATCTGGCCTCGTTAGCGACGTTGTTGCGTGTGACACCTACGATCGATCGCTAACGATGCAAAATGCTTACCAAATCGTTGATCGTTGACACATCGTCCATTTCCAAATTTCCATATCGTTCCTTGTTCTGGACGCATGTTCTTCGTCGTTCCTGAGGCAGCACACATCTCTACGTGTGACACCCCGGGAACGACGAACAACACCGGACCTGCGGCCTCCGGCAACAAGGTGGGCGTGACTTTCATGCGGCTGCTCTCCGCCCCTCCGCTTCTATTGGACGCCTGTCGTGTGACATCGCTGTGACGCCGCACGAACCGCCCCCTTAGAAAATAAGCTGTTTGCCGGCCACAGCGACATCGCTAGGAAGGTAAGTCTGTGTGATGGGTGTTAGCAATATTGTGCACCACGGGCAGCGATTTGCCCGTGACACACAAACAACGGGGGAGGGTGCTTTCACGAGCAACATTGCTAGCGATGTCGCTGTGTGTAAAGCGCCCTCTAACTTCATTCATGTCCAGTCCCGTGGCATGCAGTTTGCAGTCTGATCCAAGTTTCTGATTTTCCTCTTATGGGAGTTTCTCTCACAGTCATATAGGCTGGATGTGAGGTCTGTGTGTATCCAGAGTGCTGTTGTCTTCATTAACTCTAATAGCACAGCTTCTATCCTGCACCTATTTCCTCTTCATGTGCTTTCCATCTTATCTATAATCTTTTATTTCTCTGCTCTCCATAAGACTTTAGATACTTTCTCCCCTATCTTTATTTCTCTAACACCAAGATAAGGGAGTGGAGAGCAGAGATTAGGTTCCCTGTCCTATTCCAGGCAAGCAGGATCTGTTTTAGACAGTTCCTTCCACCACTCTTTGCCCGAACGTGGTTCCTAGCCTGCTAATACCTAATTTATGCTTTATGTCATATTCTGTCTACATTGTCATCCCGACTTGCTTACCTGTCCTGCCTGACCTATCCATTCCTGACCTCAGCCTTGTACCCTGACCCTGTGCTGCCTGCCCTGACCCTGGATCATCTGACTTCGCCTCTCTCTCGCCCACCTGTACCTCTTACGTGCACCTCTGACCCTCTGGTCAGCTACTCCAGTCGCAGGGACAGCCCTGCAGTGCTAACTGGTGTCTACCGGTAGCCCACCCTATCCTCACCATCAGAGGCTCTACTATAGACATGGTGGACAGTTAGTCAAGCCCCTTCAGGGTTCGCCTAACCTATGGTGCAGTGGGTGCACACCCATCAGCATGACAGTCCAAAAATTCATCATAATGCACAATAACACCTGTTTTGGAAGTGGAAATGGGCCCCATTATCGATTAGGCCCCTGTGTGACTGCTCAGGTTACACCAATCATGTGTCCACCCCCTGTCACAACTTAACCACAGTGCCGTGTGTTCACCAATCTTTTTCCATCTTTCAGGAAAGTGACCCTACACCCCTAAACCTAAACATGACCATACATTTACCACATATAGTTATGGTACCTAGTGTCGTAAATTCTGCAGTTTGGCAGCCCATTCTACTTTTTTCCAAAATGGCCACCATGTAGACATGTGGAGTGCTGTGGAAAAGTCCAAATTGTGGGGGAATCATACTGTGTTTGAGGTCCATCAAATCATCCTGTGTGTATGCGGGCTGTGGTGGCATACTGTGTGTGAAGGATCAGGCTAGGTGGGGGGCTGAATGATCTTCATACTATCTTTGGGTGGCTATGGGGGCTATTATACAGTAAGTGTGGAGAGTGCGGGGCATCATAATGTGCGAAGGACATAGTGTGTGGGGGGGAGGCTGTTGAGACATCATCCTGTTTGTAGGGAGCTGTGTGGGGAGGGGACTGTGGGGGCATTCATACTGTGTTAGGAGCCTTATGACGGCATAATACTTTGTTCGTGATGAGCACTGTGCTGAAATGACTGTTGTTTATCATACTATATGTGGGGGGGGTTGAGGCATTGTACTTTATGGGAGCTATGAAAGGGTACTGTAGGGAGTTAAAACACTTCTTCTGTAGGAGCACAATATAGTACAAGCGTAGTACCGGTTTTCCTCTGGGAATGCTGACTTACTTACTGCCCCGGCCAGGTTCCATTCTCTTCTGCTGATACGCAGCCTTCAACGTGCTTTTCTACCTTCCTCCCCTTCTGGGCCCTGTACATGCCGTATAGGGTTACCGGGAGTGCACCTAAGGTGTGCGTGCGCACACTGGCTCTCCTCTTAAATGGCCGGCACGCTATTATCAGGAAATGCCTCTCAACCTAAGGCTGAGAGGCACTATGAGAGGCACTATGTATTTAAGGCACCCTCCCATTAGAGGAGGTGCCTGTGCAACACCTTGAATTAGCAGTGTCCTGTCTGTTTAGATAGTCGTCAGGTTCCTGTGCTCCTGTCCCATTATTCCTGTGTCCGTCACCCTGTACCTGACTTCCCATACCTATCTGTCCCTGCCATGCCCACCATACCTGTCCGTACCCACCTGCTTATCGTTCACGGTCCTCTCATCTTTGCCTTCCTGAATCTGTATCCATACCCAAGTGGTACCAGGCATTTGCCTTGTGGTTGGTGCTTAGTTAAACCCTTTCTACTAAGGGGTAAGCCCGGGTCCCCCCTGTGGTCCAGTGGGTCTACTATTGCCGCTTGCTGCCCCTACACTGGCTGTGAGTGTTACAATAAGTACCGCAATAAATGTTCTCTTCCCTGTCTTTACAATTTGGGAGGTTTGTCCTTCTCTGGCTGAGTGTATATGCTGTCAACCCAGTCTACATTGCAAAATATTTCTTTTTCTAAGGAGGGGGGTCCATTAGGATTTTTTCTTCGGGGTCCCATTATTTATGGGTATACCCCAGTCTTTAGGGAATTCAGTTTTTTAATGTCTGCTTTGTTCTGTGTTCCTCCCTTTGTTTGGAAACATAGTGTTACATGCAGCGATGCTATTCTTCACATCAAATCTGACAGTTTGCCTCCATCACAAATGTGGACAAGAATCTTGTGAATTTGCTGTAAGTTCCCGAATGTGAAGCTTTTCTACGTTGTGGAAAAAAAAGATTCAGAAGAGCAGCGCCATCTGCTGTTGATTTGCCAGCACCGTTCACAAAATCAGTTGGTTTTTTTTTAATATTGCACTAATGCTACACAAGAAATGTATTTTGAAAATCTGCTCTGTAACAGAAATCAGCCCTGTCTGTGTACCTGGGGTTGATTTTTTTTTTAATCTGCAGCATTTAAATTTGGAATGCATATAGAGCAAAGACCGTGTACAAATTTTCCCTATTGACCCCCATAGGAGAGGAGAGGAGAGGAGAGTACAGTCAGTCTGTCTGTCGTTATTCCTATTACACTTTACACTCTTATTTTTAACCTTACCTCTCTAGCAACAAAACATTCCATGGGGTATGTGAGGATTATCGTCAGTGCGTAGAAAAACCTTCCAGCGGTGGCCAGATTATCATCCTTACAATAGTTTTCAAACAAGTCTCCTGAAAGGAAAGAAGGAAAGATTGTTTTAAGAACATGTCTATATCGTAGCTTATATATAATAAATAATAGTATAGATTCTATAGATTCTACTGTGGTCCACAGGGTGCAAAGGTTAGGGTTGAGAAATGTCTCTATAATCAATCTATCTATCAATCCCTCTATCTACGGTATCTACTTATCTATCTATAATTAATAATAATAATTTTATTCATTTATATAGCGCTATTAATTCCACAGCGCTTTACATACATTGGCAACACTGTCCCCATCGGGGCTCACAATCTAGAGTCCCTATCTGTATGTCTTTGGAGTGTGGGAGGAAATCGGAGTACCCGGAGGAAACCCACGCAAACACGGGGAGAACATACAAACTCCTTGCAGATGGTGTCCTTGGTGGGATTTGAACCCAGGATCCCAGCGCTGCAAGACTGCAGTGCTAACCACTGAGCCACCACAAGACTGCAGTGCTAACCACTGAGCCACCACAAGACTGCAGTGCTAACCACTGAGCCACCACAAGACTGCAGTGCTAACCACTGAGCCACCGTGCCGCCCGCAATCAATCTATCTATCCCTCTATCTATCTATCTATCTATCTATCTATCTATCAATCCCTCTATCTATCTATCTATCAATCCCTCTATCTATCTATCTATCTATCCATCTATCCATCTATTTATCTATCTATCCCTTTATATACTATCTATCTTCCTATCTATCTATTTATCTATCCATCTATCTATCTATCTATCATATCTATCATATCTATCTATCTATTTATATATCCCTCTATCTATCTATCTATCTATCTATCTATCTATCTATCTATCTATCTATCTATCTATCTATCTATCTATCCCTCTATCTATCCCTCTATCTATCTATCTATCTATCTATCTATCCCTCTATCTATCTATCCCTCTATCTATCTATCTATCTATCTATCTATCTATCTATCCATCTATCTATCTATCCCTCTATCTATCTATCTATCTATCCCTCTATCTATCTATCTATCTATCTATCCCTCTATCTATCCCTCTATCTATCTATCTATCCCTCTATCTATCCATCTATCTATCTATCTATCTATCTATCAATCCCTCTATCTATCTATCAATCCCTCTATCTATCTATCAATCCCTCTATCTATCTATCTATCTATCTATCTATCTATCTATCAATCCCTCTATCTATCTATCTATCTATCTATCTATCTATCCATCTATCCATCTATTTATCTATCTATCCCTTTATATACTATCTATCTTCCAATCTATCTATCTATTTATCTATCCATCTATCTATCTATCTATCTATCTATCTATCATATCTATCATATCTATCTATCTATCCCTCTATCTATCCCTCTATCTATCCCTCTATCTATCCCTCTATCTATCCCTCTATCTATCTATCCCTCTATCTATCTATCTATCTATCTATCCCTCTATCTATCTATCTATCTATCCATCTATCTATCTATCCCTCTATCTATCCCTCTATCTATCTATCTATCTATCCCTCTATCTATCCCTCTATCTATCTATCCCTCTATCTATCCCTCTATCTATCTATCCCTCTATCTATCCCTCTATCTATCTATCTATCTATCTATCTATCTATCTATCTATCCCTCTATCCATCTATCTATCTATCTATCTATCTATCTATCTATCTATCTATCTATCCATCTATCTATCTATCCCTCTATCTATCTATCTATCTATCCCTCTATCTATCTATCTATCTATCTATCTATCTATCCCTCTATCTATCCATCCATCTATCTATCTATCTATCAATCCCTCTATCTATCTATCAATCCCTCTATCTATCTATCTATCTATCAATCAATCCCTCTATCTATCTATCTATCCATCTATCCATCTATTTATCTATCTATCCCTTTATATACTATCTATCTTCCTATCTATCTATTTATCTATCCATCTATCTATCTATCTATCTATCTATCATATCTATCATATCTATCTATCTATTTATATATCCATCTATCTATCTATCCATCTATCTATCCCTCTATCTATCCCTCTATCTATCCCTCTATCTATCTATCTATCTATCTATCTATCCCTCTATCTATCCCTCTATCTATCTATCCCTCTATCTATCCCTCTATCTATCCCTCTATCTATCCCTCTATCTATCTATCTATCTATCTATCTATCTATCTATCTATCTATCCCTCTATCTATCTATCTATCCCTCTATCTATCTATCCCTCTATCTATCTATCTATCCCTCTATCTATCCCTCTATTTATCTATCTATCTATCTATCTATCTATCTATCTATCTATCTATCCCTCTATCTATCCCTCTATCTATCTATCTATCCATCTATCTATCCATCTATCTCTTTGGCCATTCTTAATAATGATTACTGCAACATTTCATATCTAATAATTTTTTAGACATATATTAGTAAATTAGTAACATAGCAATCTTACAGCTGCGGAGCCACGTTAATAGTAAAGCCCAGCTCCACACTATTTGCTTAGCGCAGCCTTTGTATGAGTGTAATGGTGCGCACATTATGTAGGTGTGAGTATCGCTGTAGCACCGCACGTGTCAAGTTGTCGGGTGCTACATGTGTTATTGCAGCCATTTATGTTTTATTCTGTAACGCTGCGGTGTTTTTAGAGAAAATATACTGTAAAAAGCCGTTTGGGGACCATGGGCCTCACTCACTAAAGCAATTATTTCAACAGAATTCTGACATTCGTTGGTGTTAAAAGGCACAACATTTTGAGTTGTGTAAATATTTTGTGACTTCTAGTGTTTTCATGCCAGTTTCTACCGTCTTCATCAAACTGGGTGGAGCTGGGACAGAACATTCATTTTTAGCGTCCCTGCTTGCCTCTCTTCCCATTTATTGGAAAATGTTGAAAGTTCAGGCTGGAACATAGAACGCTTGAGTTAATAATATAATGGCCTCTTTTTTTTACATAGAAAATTTGCATTGGAAATCGCACATCAGCAAGTCTGAATCTAAGCTGTGGCGTTTCCTACTCACAGAAATCTTACTCCACAGATGTCTCACTCCAGTCAGAGACTGGAGTAAGATTTCTGGTGTGGCGCACAGAGTTGCATATCACTTGTCAGACGCTCCAAATTCAAAAAGAGCAATGCTTCATGAATCAGGAGCATCTGACACCACCCGACCAACTCAACAAGACCTGCCCGAAAATCTTAAGTGGTTAGTCCAAGAGGTAGATCCTTGTGGCTTCTTTCTGCCCCTTTTCTCTAGACTGACAGGCCTCTCCTTATGGGTGTATATATAAAAAAAACAGTTATTATAAAGTAGTGGGGTGGGGAAAAGCCACCGAGGTCCGGCCTCTTGGACTAGTCACCTTCTCCAATGAAGCAGTCAGACTCATGGATGTGCACTGGCGCTCCATTCAGACAGGGGACAAAAATTCCCCATTTCTGCCATTAGTGGGATACCTGGGGTCATACACCCACCTATCTAGGAGTTATTACCCTGTAGATAGGTGATATTCTCGCTCTAAGGTCTCGCACCGGCAACATTTTGTTCCTCTCCAAATTCGGAAAATTAATGAAGAAAATGCATTTTGCAGCCGTGCCCTGAACACGCTTACAGAACAGTCATTTCTAGCGTCCCTGCTTTCCTCTCTTCCCGTTTATAGGAAAGTGTGGAAAGTTCAGGCCGGAACATAGAAAGTTTGAGTTAATAATATAATGGTCTCTTTTTTTTACATAGAAAATTTGCATTGGAAACCGCACATCAGCAAGTCCGAATCCAACATTATATGGAAAAATATTTTCATGTTTTCCATGAAAGTGTTCTCATTTTTCTGCATGAAGGATTAAGAGCCTGTAAAGGAATCTTTGTGCTAGAATAAGAAAGTTTCCAGCTAATTAAGTAGATATCCAGTAAGTGCATCCTACTTAAAAAAACCCCTAAAACATGACATTTGTTAATGATTTAGTTCACCTAAAGTGAAAAAGTCTATGTATTTCACGATTTTTGCACCACACAATATTTTAGTCCTAAAAAAGTAATATTTCAAATGCCATTGTATCCAGATTTTAAAACTTTTGAACTTTAAATGTTACATCTCATAAAACATAACTTTATTTTCAGTAAGAATCATTTAAAGAGAACAAGTCAGAAAAGAAACAAAAAAAAGATGTATTTAATTGCAGCCATAGTGGTAATCTGCAGATAAATACTGTTCTAACTATATGTGGCTTTCTAACTGGAAGTTGGGCTTCAGGGACTGACAGCCTGCACACACTCTGCAGAGCAGGCTGTCAGTCAAGAGGTTTCTTTTTTATTGACATGTTCCCTTTGAAGGAAGACCTTTCTTTGGATTTTTTTTAATTTATGATAAATTATTCATTCACTGATTCTGGAACAGTTATTTTTTTTCTCTGCCCCTCTGTTCCAAAGCTTTGCCTCCTAGTAAAGGCATGTTCACACATTGCAGATTTGGGCGCAGAATTTCTGCACCTAACACTGCATCTCTTGGTAGGAAAAAACGCTGTGAGAAAAAAACTTGTGGTCTTTTTGAGATGTTATGTTGATAAATGTAAAGTAATAACCTAGGACGGAGTAATCCAAAAACATACTGAAAGGGAACTTAGATTGTGAGCCCCAATGGGGACAGTGTTGCCATTGTATGTAAAGCACTGTGGAATTAATAGGGCTATATAAATGAATAAATATTATTAATTATTATTATTATTATTATTACTACTATTATTATAATCCTATAGCTGCGTATACATTAAATGTAAGTAAACTCGGGACTACAGAACAGGAGAAGGACTTGGGTATTCTCATTACAAATAAGCTGAGCAGCAGCTCTCAATGTCAGGCAGCAGCTGCAAAAGCAAACAAGATTCTAGGGTGTATAAAAAGAGAGATTAGATCCTGGGATCCCAATGTCGCGGGCGGGGAGGAGGGTGTCAACGCTGCGCTCTCCCACTACTCGGGTCCGGCCGCCGCTGCTCTGCGGCTACTGCTGCTCGGTGGCTCGAGCGATAGGCCGGATCCCGGGGACTCGAGCGGCACTCCTCGCCCGTGAGTGAAAGGGGTGATTTGTTGGTGGGGGATTTGATTAATGTCCGTGACGCCACCCACGGTTGTGGTGATTGTGTGGACACCACCGCTGCTCTGTCTGGGGATCCCGGGAGTGGTGGTATGGAGCAGCTAGATGTTGGTTTGCCCCTCCGTGGGTAGGGGTTTTGGTAGTCCCGGGGCCCGATGATGGGGAGGTCAGGATGGTGGACAGGCGGGTTATGGGGCCTGTGGAGGTGCAGGGACGCAGGGGCAGCGCTGTGCCGCACGGCACGGAGGTACTCACTCAGCCCAAGGATGATGACACAGTTCACGGTAAACAAACGGCTGGTTGGACGGGTCCCTCGGACGGCTACGGTGCTGATGTTCCCTGCAGTTAGCGGTGACGGTCACTTCCCTGCACCTAAGTACGGTTCTTTGGTAGCGATGGAATCCCACCGGTAACCCGCTCCCCAGCTTGGATATGAGCCGGAGGAGCCCCTCTCTTGCCCGCAGGTGCTGGTTCTGGGAAACTGGTGCCTTGGCGGTGGCGGTGTCTCCCCTTCACGGTCGGACTGTTGCCTTCAATCGGGACTTTCACAGTTTCACAGTTTCACAGTTTCACAGTTTTTAAGGTTGAAGGGAGACTCTAAGTCCATCTAGTTCAACCCGTAGCCTAACAATACAGACCCCTGTGGCACCCCACTAGTAACCCTGGCCCAATCTGAGTATGCACCATTAATAACCACTCTTTGTTTTCTACCACTAAGCCAGCTACCTACCCATCTACACACATTTTCCCCGAGCCCAAGCTTTCTCATTTTACTTAGCAGTCTTTTATGTTGGACAGTGTCAAATGCTTTACCAAAGTCGAGATAAATGACATCCAATGATTCTCCTCGGTCCATGTGAGAGCTTACATCCTCATAGAAGCTGATCAGGTTAGTTTGACAGGAGCGATCCTTCATAAATCCATGTTGATATGGAGTTAAACAGTTATTAACATTGAGACATTCCATAATAGTATCCCTTAAAAACCCTTCAAACATTTTACCCACAACAGATGTTAAGCTTACCGGCCTATAGTTTCCAGGTTCCCTTTTGCACCCTTTTTTGAATATTGGTACCACATTTGCTAGCCGCCAATCCAGTGGAACAGACCCAGTTTCTATAGAGTCTTTAAATAAAAGGAATAGAGGCCTGTCTATCACATTACTTAACTCCCTTAATACCCGAGGGTGAATGCCATCAGGGCCTGGTGATTTGTCAATTTTAATGTTACTAAGTCGGTTCTGCACTTCTTCCTGGGTTAGGCAGGTCATACTTAATGGGGCATTTACATGATCACTCTGCATTTCCCCTGGCATATGCTTTTCCTGTGTGAACACAGTTGAGAAAAAAGTATTTAAAACATTTGCTTTTCCCACATCGCTTTCTATGATTTTACCCTCATTATTCTTTAAAGGGCCAACACCATCAATTTTAATCTTTTTTCTGTTTATATAATTAAAGAATAGTTTGGGATTTGCTTTCCTTAGCAATGAGTCTCTCAGTTTCTACTTTTGCTAAATATATTTGTTTTTTACACATTTTATTTTTTTCTCTATATATTTTTAATGCTTCCTCGCTGCCTTCTTGTTTTAGCTTTTTAAATGCCTTTTTCTTATTATTCATTGCCCCTTTTACATCCTTATTAAGCCACATTGGTTTTCTCCTGTTCCTAGCCCTTTTATTTCTGTATGGTATGGCTAGCTCGCAGTGGGTGTTTAATACCGATTTAAAAATTTCCCACTTATTTTCTGTGCTCCCATTTTTGAGGACATTGTCCCAATCAATTTGGCGAAGGTCTTCTCTAAGTTGATCAAACTTTGCTTTCCTGAAATTCAGCGTTTTTGTAACCCCCCTCCAAGGCACCTTACTAAAGGACAAGTGGAATTGTATTATATTGTGGTCACTATTCCCTAGGTGCCCATCCACTCGTACGTCTGTTATTCTATCTGGCCTGTTGCTTAAAATTAAGTCCAGAAGGGCTGCCCCTCTAGTTGGGCCCGGCACAAGTTGGGACAGATAATTATCCTTAGTTACTGACAGAAACCGGTTTCCTTTCTGAGATACACAGGTTTCAGTTTCCCAGTCTATATCGGGGTAATTGAAGTCCCCCATAATAATCACCTCATTGTAATTTGCTGCTTTGTCTATTTGTTTCAATAATACATTTTCAGTGGTTTCTGTTATATTTGGTGGCTTATAACAAACCCCTATGAGTATTTTATTAGTTTTCCCTCCTTGTATCTCCACCCATAGAGACTCCACCTCTTCATTTCCCTCTTGAATATCTTCTCTTAGTCTGGGCTTTAAACTGGACTTTATATATAGACAGACTCCACCCCCTTTCCTTTTTTTACGATCCCTCCTAAACAATTCATATCCTTGCAGGTTAGCCGCCCAGTCATAACTATCATCTAACCATGTCTCAGTTATTCCTACTATGTCGTATTTCTCCTCATACATTACCAGCTCCAGTTCCTCCATCTTATTGGTCAGGCTTCTTGCATTGGTCAGCATGCAGGAAAGAAGTTTTGCTCCCCTTTTCTCAGCTTCCTTCTTAGTACCCTGTCTTGGGTCCTCTTTACGGCATCTAGTATCCTTGATTAGTTTGTCCTTCTGCTGCATGTTCTTGTCTGCTGTTTTTTCTCCCATCCCCTCTTCTTCTAGTTTAAAGCCCTCCTGATGAGTGTGGCAAGCCTTCTGGCGAACGTGTGTTTCCCAGGTTTTGTGAGGTGTATCCCGTCTCTTGCGAGAAGTCCATCGTAGAGGTAATTCACTCCATGGTCTAAGAATCCAAATCCTTGCTGCCTGCACCACCGTCGTAGCCAGTTGTTCAAATCTAGTATCCTATTCCATCTTCTGACACCATGGCCATCGACTGGGAGGATTGATGAGAAAACAACCTGTACGTTCTGTTCCTTTATTTTCTTCCCCAGAATTTCAAAGTCTTCACAAATAGTTGGCAGATCATTTCTTGCCGTGTCGTTTGTTCCTTTGCTGCTGGGAGACCCGAAGGTCCCCTTCACTGACGGATTTGGCAAATTATGGCGACTCCTAGCCTTGCCGGGATCCGAAAGGCCCCTGCCACTGGTGCTGACTTCTCTTTGTATACCGCTCCGACACCGCCGGGCCACCACCCGTCCACGGTCCTTTCGGCAACCTCCGATTAGCCTCTCCTGCAGACGGTCACCGCCGTCTGTCAACCTTGCTGTCTCAGTCCGGGGTACACACCCGGACCAACCTCAGGCTTTCAACTGTCACTTTTCTTCTCTCACTTCCACTCCTGTCACTAGCTCCACTGCCACTTCCTTCTACTCTCAAACTCAACTCTCCACTGTTTACTCCACTTCCCTAGCTTGACTCCTCACTCTAGCCCTGCCTGAGCTAAACTGCCTGGTTTTCCCGCCTCCAGGACTGTGAACTCCTTGGTGGGTGGTGCCAACCGCCTGGCCCACCCCCCTGGTGTGGGCACCAGCCCCTGGAGGAAGGCAACAAGGATTTGTGTTCTGACCTTGGTGTTCCTGCAGAGAATGTGGGGTGCGTGTGGTGTTATGACTTGTGACCCCTGGCTTACCCAGGGCGTCACACCAACGTATTGTGATCCCTCTATAAATCACTTGTAAGGCCACATCTGGAATATGGGATCCAGTTTTGGGCTCCACATTTTAAAAAGGACATTCAGAAGTTAGAGTCAGTTCAAAGGCGGCAACTAGACTACCACAAGGAATGGAGGCCGCCCGTATGATGAGAGGTGGAAAAAGTTGGATTTGTCTAGCTTAGAAAAAAGACGTCTCAGAGGAGATGTCATTTATATGTATAAATACATGTGTGGTCAATATAAAGGACTGGCACATGACTTATTCCTTCCAAAGACAATACTAAGGACCAGGGGGCAGTCACTGCGAGTGAAAGAAAAGCGATTCCGGCAGCTAAATAGGAAAGGGTTCTTTACAGTTAGAGCAGTCAGACTGTGGAATGCCGACCACAAGAGGTAGTAATGGCTGATACTATAACAGCTTTCAAAAAAGGGCTGGATGATTTCCTCAGTACATAACATTGTGGGTTATAAATGACTTAATGACAAAATGCAGAATCGGTGGAGGAAGGTTGATTTAGATGGACCTAGGTCTTTTTTCAACCTAAGTAACTATGTCGTTTTTCGATTAGATTTTTGATTCATTGCAATTGATCTGCAACAAAAATCTGCAAGGAAAACATCTGCAGTGTGTGCATGTGACGCCCTGGCAAAGCCAGGTTGTCACAGAAAGAGTTAATCCTCCTTGGTAATCTGATCTCACACCGGTGCAGCAAGACAAACCACATCCCCCAGGGTAAGAGAAAAGCAGAGCAGAGGGGAGGGGCTGGAGCAGAGTGTTTGGAGAGGCAGACAGAAGAGGAGTCTGGAGTTGTAGCTCCCAGGCTGGAAGTGAAGCGTGCTCCGAGAGGGCCGGGACAGGCTGTAGTGAGGGCCAGAGGTAGCCGGAGCAGGGTAGTGGCCCCTCGGTACCTAGGGTGACCCGGATTACTACAGGGGAGTAGATTCCCCGTTCCCGGCTGAGGAGAAAGAGGAAGAGAGTGGAGAGAGAGGCACTTGGCTGCAGGGAAAGAACAGGAGCTGCTGCACCATGTGTGGGACACTAACACCCCCGTACCGAAGGCTGCGGACACCGGCAATTCCTAGTTTACCAGTGACTCCGTGTGAATTACTTGTGAGTACGCCCATGCCCTCGGGCACCGCATCGCAGCACTGCGCCCTTCTCCCTGCTTACCCCATCACCGGGCCCTGGGACAACCAACCCCCTACCCACAGAGGGGAGAAATAACATCTAGCTGCTCCATACCATCACTCCCGGGATCCCCGTCCAGAGCAGCGGTGGTGTTCCAACCTCACCACAACCGTGGGTGGCGTCACGGACAATTTCCCTTACCAAATCCCCTTTTACTGTGGAGCCTGGATCACAGACCGGGTCACGCCACCGTGATACCCACAGAAGTGACCCCGTGGCCCGGATCTGAGTACCCCTGGTCCCCGGGCGACACATTTGGCGTCACGAACAGGAGCGAACCCATCCAGTTACCTGGAGGAAGTGCGTCTTGTTCTGGACTGTCAGTGGTGCCCCGCTGCAAAAATTTTGAAAGTCGCCATCTTTGCCGCCATTTTGGGCGCGAAAATCTCCCGCGCAGCGCCTACTTCCCCAAGCGGTGGGCGCGAAAAAGAGGCTCCGCCCCCTGAGAACGCGGGCGGAAGTGAAGATCCGGAGGACCGGAAGCGAAAGGAAAACTTTAAAAGTTGCTAGAAGGACTGCTCCCGAGTACCAAGGGGGAGCAGGAGGAAGGAACCGCAGTTCATGTGACCAGGACTGTAAAGGCAGGGACGCCAGGACTTTGCCTAATTCCGTTCCTGGACAAGCAGTAGCCGCAACCCCGGTGACATCTTACCCGGCTCCGGCAGTCCGCCCAGCCGCCACGGTGATGACGTCGGCTCCGGCAGTCCACCCGGCCGCAACGGAGGTGGCACCCGATTGGAAGTCTGCCCCAGATGTGGCGCCAGCCGCTCCCAGGTACCCCGTCACGGCTGTGGAGCAGCCGGAGTGCACCTGCAAAGAGGAGGAGCAGGCCAGTGAGAGATGGAGCCCTCGGCAGTTAGCGAGGCCGGTTGTAGCTGGCGCCGAGGGCATCCAAGTGGGCCTGGCTTCTGAGCCGGAGGCAGAGCACGGAACCTGTGCCCCGTACTGGGAGTGGCGGAAGCGGCAGTGGTAGTGGAGCATGGACGGCTACCCACAAGTTAAAAAGTTGACTGTTTATGGACTGTCACCCCTGTTGAACGCCCTCAAGTTCAGGAGGAGGCCATCTGCTCCACAGGTGTGGGGTGGCAGAACAGTTTAAAGTTTTAGAAAACGTACCTCCCGATGTGGGAAGATGTATGATTGTAATGTGTTTATTTTCCCTTTTTCCAGTTTTAATAAATGTTGGTGCCCAGACGGCCCGAGGACGGGCCGTGTTTTACCAAGGGGGTGTGTGACGCCCTGGCAAAGCCAGGTTGTCACAGAAAGAGTTAATCCTCCTTGGTAATCTGATCTCACACCGGTGCAGCAGGACAAACCACATCCCCCAGGGTAAGAGAAAAGCAGAGCAGAGGGGAGGGGCTGGAGCAGAGTGTTTGGAGAGGCAGACAGAAGAGAAGTCTGGAGTTGTAGCTCCCAGGCTGGAAGTGAAGTGTGCTCCGAGAGGGCCGAGACAGGCTGTAGTGAGGAAGGGGCCAGAGGTAGCCGGAGCAGGGTAGTGGCCCCTCGGTACCTAGGGTGACCCGGATCACTACAGGGGAGTGGATTCCTTGTTCCCGGCTGAGGAGAAAGAGGAAGAGAGTGGAGAGAAAGGCACCTGGCTGCAGGGAAAGAACAGGAGCTGCTGCACCGTGTGTGGGACACTAACACCCCCGTACCGAAGGCTGCGGACATCGGCAATTCCTAGTTTACCAGTGACTCCGTGTGAATTACTTGTGAGTATGCCCGTGCCCTCGGGCACCGCACCGCAGCACTGCACCCTGCTCCCTGCTTACCCCATCACCGGGCCCCGGGACAACCAACCCCCTACCCACGGAGGGGAGAAATAACATCTAGCTGCTCCATACCATCACTCCCGGGATCCCCGTCTAGAGCAGCGGTGGTGTTCCAACCTCACCACAACCGTGGGTGGCGTCACAGACAATTTCCCTTACCAAATCCCCTTTTACTGTGGAGCCTGGATCACAGACTGGGTCACGCCACCGTGATGGCTCGAGGGTCCCCGGAGCCGGGGGTCTCGCGGACACGCCAAATAAAATGGGGGGACGTAGATGTAATGGCTAGGCCGTGTTAAGTTCATGATGCCACCCACGGTGTGTGGTGAGTTGGGACACCACCGCTGCTGTGATGGGGCACCCGGGGGAGATGTAGTGGCAGCTGGAGGTTAACCCCTCCGTGGGCAGGGATGGTTGCCCCGGGGCTCAGTGTCTGGTGCAGGATATAGCGACGGCAAGGGGGAGGTTTGATTACTCAGTCAATAAATCACACAAGTCTCTGGTAAACCAAGGTGCTGGTGGCTGGTGCCGTGGCCGGTTGCATTCGGGTCCCCCACCCGACTGTTTTGTGTAAGGTGGACTTCCTAGTCTGGAACTCAGGAGTCCGCTCCCGGCTGGATGTGGCCTAAGGACCCGTGCCCGCAGATGCTGGCCGTGGGATCTATGGGCCCTGGCTGGGACCTCTTATCCCTATCGGTGGGCTGTTGTCCTCTATGAGGGACTTTGGGTGGGACAGAACCTCTAGTCCTGGCCTCAATCGGTTAATTAACCAGGCCGCTTGTTTCTGGTCCTGGCTTCAGGGTCTGAGTACCCCCTTTGTGCTCCGGTTTCCGAGTCGGTTCCCCGTGACGGTACCGGCGGGCTACAACCCTGTCCCGGTCCACCTCGGTTCTGCTGAGCTGTCTTCCCGTCTCCTGCTGATGGAGACCACCGTCGGCCTCCTAGCCAAGGCACCAGGGCTGCAACCCTGGTACCGTTCAACTTGAACTTTCACTGCTGGAGCTACACTTAGCTCCAGCCCACACTTCTCTCCACTTGAACTCCTAAACTCTTTCTGCTTGTTTTCCCGCCCTGGGCTGTCTGGACCCCTGGGTGGGCGTGTCCAACTGCCTGGTCACGCCCACTGGTGTGTCTATCTTTCCCTAAGGGGGGTGACTAGGTTGGCTGTGTGTTTCCTAAGTGGGGGGATGGTGCTATGCGGAGGCCTATCTGTGACTACCTCGTTTTGCCAGGGGTCACACTAACAGACCTTCTATGGTATATGCCCACAGGGAAAATTTGCATCATTATTAACGGAGGCATAAGTTTGGAACAGAGGGGCACAGAAGAAAAAGAAAAACTTCCTAAATCAGTGGAAAAGTGATAATTGGATGAGGTACTCAGTATAAATTTAAAAAATCTAGCAAAAAATCGTCTTTATAAAAGCTTCTATTGTGTAGATCTTGCTGTTACATAATTGTTATAGTGTCCCCTGATGTCCTTTCAATTCCCTCTCTGAAAGTCCACCTAATGTGTCTAGTGCTGGTGAGAAGAAACCACTTGCTTTCTGTTGACTAGATTGTACTATAATTGCTCCGTCGTAGTCAAAAAGTAATACTGTTCCCGTCTTACACGGAACATGTGCCTTTGGGCCCTTCATCAACTTGGCCCATGGGTCTGTGGTTTCCGACACTCCCATAAGGAGTGACATTGCATTGGAGATCCTCATTCTCATCCATGGTGGGTGCCTTAGAGATCAGAGCCCTACCTAGCTTACTAAGTTTATAACCTACGTAATGGACAGTTAATGCCAGTGGACGTAAGTTGTTTTATTGGGTAAACCCTTTAAAGGATGAGTTCATGTGGCACCCCTGATGCCTCAGCTGCTATAGGGTACTGCATCTCAGTTAAGGTGCGGTACTTATCCTGGATCCAGAGAAGGTTGGTACCGGTTCCACTACACAAAAACTCATACACACAATCAGGTTGCCCTCCCCACTGGGGACCAGGCTAGGGTCGGGTCTTAAGGTAGTCACCAGACATGGGGGGCTGCCACCCACTAGTGACAAGGAACCGGGGAAGTAGCAGCCATCAGGGGAAGTTAGGAGCTGACACAACATTTAGGGGGTCTCCAGCAGGAGAGGACGAGAGCAGATGGGTTTACCGGTGGCTCTGGTGGGAAGCAGGAGTCAATACAGTCACCAACGGGAGAGCCTAATTTCTCCCTCAGGACCGGCGCAGAGCAGGGTGCAGAATCTTAGGGTGGAACAAACTTCAAGTTGGATTACAAGAATCTGCAGGACAGGGGAATTGTATGTCCCTCTGGTCACCAAAGTTCCTAGAGCACAGTGCCACATAAGGTCCGGAGTCGAGATCTAAGTCAGGCCCCACCGCGGACCTGCGTCACTTGCATACGGGATGAAAGTCAACACTTCAAGAACCGGGGTCCCCAAGTAGCTTCAGGCCATGGGGATCCATCTCTATAGGCACAAGCAGGAAGGGACCACTGACCACCGTACCGGGTCCAACCTCCAACGGATCCAGGATCGACTGGGGCCCATCACGGTGGTGACTGGTACTCTGAGGGTAGCACTGGAACAGTGACTAAGACACCTGGAACTGCAGCAGCTGACTCAGCCTCTTATTGCGGGCGCTGTCGCCTGCGCTTCCGCGCCAACGGCCATTACTCCCCTCATCATTCTCACCGGGGCCCGCTCTACCTGTGGGGAGTAGAACCTTCTTTGCTGCTAAAACCATCCGTCCCTGGCCACGTACTGCAGGTGGCGTCACATCCACTACTACTCTCATCCTCTCCATCCCCTCATCCCTCCCTTCTGTGGACACCTCGGGGTCACAAAACTGGGCAGGCCACCCGTGATATCCCCCGACCCTTCACCGGCCCATCAACGAGTATCCCCCCACCAGTCCCCGTGGGGTGCTCGATTCACATGTCCTCTAATCATCCGTTAGAACGGATCCTGCAGAGAACGCTTGGAAAAAAGTTCTGAAAACACAACTTTTCTGCCCTTTGTTAAATAACTGATTTCTGCTGGATCCGTTTTTAGAACATGAGAGTCTATGGAAAACAGACCCTTTAACTGATTGCTATTATCCCCGTCCGTTGTACTTGCAATTGTAATGGATTTGCTTTTTTCTTACAGGGTCCGTTACAAATGGAAGATAAATAGCAATCCGTTGACGGATCCATCCTCCATAGATTCCCATGTTACAAAAACAAATACGGAAGAAATCATTTTGCCAATGAATCTCTGTAGGATCCATTTTAACGGTTGAGTATAGGACATGTGCACTTAGCCTAAGGCCTCCATACGTCCATGCAAAACACTGATGTTTTGCATTGACTGTGTTGAAGGTGCGTATGGCCATCCGTGTGGTGTGATTTTGATACGACAAGGAGAGGAACATTCTATTCACCTGTCCCCGGTGCTGCTGTCTCCAGAGCTGCTGCTTCTGGGTCCACGGTGCAGTGAATATGCATGTGCATAATGAGCGGGCCCGGAAGCAAGTGAGTATAGAATTTTATTTCAAAGACGTGTTTTCTCCGATACGTGTCACACTGATGTCACATGGATCACATATCAGTGTTCAGGCCATGTGACATTAGTGGTTCCGGAGAAAATAAGACATGTCGCCGTGTGGAGCACACGGACACACGTATACTCCACATGGACACACGTCCATGTGAAAACACGGAGGTGTGTGCAGAACTATTGATTTTAATGGGTCTACATGTGTCCGTGTCTCCGGTATGTGTGAAAACGGACATCATGCGTACCTGAAACACAGATGTGTGAAGGAGGCCTAAGCTGTAAGCTGCGTTAAGACCGTTTCTATACATTACCTTGTGTAAATCCTGTAAAAGACACATATCCAAAAACTGAGTACTGGATACTGATGATTAATGAGATGATCATGGAGACATGGGTAATGTTGGACCAATTTCTGACGGTTCCTTTTTCAAGTGATCCATAAATTAAAAAACAAGCATGGTGGCACATGAACACTGAAAGAGAATGAGATAGAAAGTCACCGATTCATTCCACAGGTCAGAGTGCAGAATGTATAATATGCAAGGCTAAAACATAAAACAAATCTACAATAATAATTATTATTAGTAGTATGCATTTTTCCCCCAGATTAGCACCATTCTCATCCCTAGGCTATGTCTGGTTTTGTGACTCAGTCCCGTTGAAGTAAACAGAGCTGAGGTGCAATACGAAAACGTTGGTATGGTACACGTGGTTCTATTTTTCTTCTACAAAACTTTAAGAGGGAAATGCCATCCAAAATATTTTCCAGTATGTCATAGTTACGTGCGAGGAAGATGTTGGTCACATCTGGACTTTCAGACTGTCATTGATTTGCACAAAGAACTTACAATTTCTCTTTACATTGCTCGTGCCCAATTCTGTAGAATATCACTGATTTGATTAGATCCCTTAGAAAACCTCAGTAAATCTGTATGTATTTTACACTCAGTTCGTATGTGTGACGCCCTGGCAAAACCAGGTAGTCACAGATAGGCCCCCGCATAACACCTTCCCTCATTAGGAAACATACAGCCAACCAGAAACCCTAGTCACCCCCCCCTTAGGGAAAGACAGGCACACCAGTGAGCGTGACCAAACGGTTGGAACACGCCCACCCAGGGGTCCAGACAGCCCAGGGCAGGAAAACAAGTCAGTTAAGTCTGTAGTTCAGTTTGGAGAGGAGTGTGGGCTGGAGCTAGGGGTAGCTCCAGCAGTGACTTCCAAGTTGAACAGTACCAGGCTAGGAGGCAGACGATGGTCTCCATCAGCAGGAGATAGGAAGACGGCTCGGTGGAACCGAGGTGGATCGGGACAGGGTTGTAGCACGCCGGTACCGACACGGGGAACCGACCCGGAAACCGTAGCACAAAGGGGGGTATTCGGACCCTGAAGCCAGGACCAGAACCAACTGGGGCTGGTTAATTAACCGATTGAGGCCAGGACTAGAGGTCCTGTCCCACCCAAAGTCCCTCATAGAAGACAACAGCCCACCGATTAGGGATAAGAGGTCACCGCCAGGGCCCATAGATCCCACGGGCCAGCGTCTGCGGGCACGGCTCCTTAGGCCACATCCAGCCGGGAGCGGACTCCTGAGTTTCACACTAGGAAAGTCCATCTTACAAACAGCAGTGCAGGAAAAGGATAGAGACCACCAGCCGGGTGGGGGACCAGAACGCAACCGGCTGCGGCACCGGCCACCATCACCTTGGTTTACCAGAGACTTGTGTGTTTTACTAACTGTGAGTTCACCAGCACCCCCCTGCGGTCGCCATCCCCTGCACGCACTAACCGGGTCCCGGGGCCACCATCCTTGCCCACAGAGGGGTTAACAACTTGCTGCACAAAATCTCCCCCGGGTGCCCCGTAACAGCAACGATGGTGTCCCACCTCACCACGCACCGTAGGTGGCGTCACAAACTTAATACGGCCCAGCCCATACATATACGTCCCCCCATTTATTCGGCGTGTCCGCGAGACCCCCGGGTCTGGAGACCCTCAAGCCATCCCCCCTGAAGGCCCGGATCCGAGCAGCGCCTGCTGCTGGCACGGGGGCGGCACATATGTTTTTGGCATGGTGTTGCTGATGTCGTAGAGGACATACAGTACCACTGGCGAGTTTTTGAAAATTCCCCTAAATGTCCATCATTAATTATTTCTTCTTCACCTGCTGTCTAAGAGTGACCACCAAGGAAAAAGATTCCCTCAACATCAAATAGGATATGTTGATTTTTGTCCTCTTGAAACTTCAGGGGTCTGTTTCATTTATTCATTATATTTAACTTAAATTCATATATTGTGGGTTCATTAGGTATTAGGCCTCTTTCAAACGTCCGTGCAAAACACACACATTTTGCACGGTCCATGGTCTAGGTGCATATGTCTGCGTGTGTCCCCGTTTGTGTTCAGCGTGTGCTATCCGTGTGACATCCGCAAAGCACATGTGCAGCATGACTTTTTATACTCACCTGTCACTGGTGCTGCTGTCTCCGGCGCTGCTGCTGCTTCCGGGTCTGTGGTGCAGTGAATATTCATGAGCATAATGAGCAGGCCTGGAAGCAACAGCAGCACCGAAGACAGCAGCGCCGGAGACAGGTGAGTATAGAAAATCATTTTATGTCAAAGACACGTGTTTTCTCCAGTACAATTCACATGGATCACATCAGTGTGTGGTCCATGTGACATCAGCGCTGCCGGAGACAACCAGACATGGTGCTTTGTGGAGCACACAGACACACGTGTGCTTCACATGGTCACAGGGTCCATGTCAAAACATGGACTTGTGCACAGACGCATTGATTTTAATGGGTCTACGTGTGTCCATGTCTCTGTTATGTGTGGAAATGGACTTCACATGTACCGAAAACACGGACGTGTGAAAGAGGCCTGAAGGCCCCATCACACTCAGAGATAAGTCTTTGGCAGATCTGTGGTTGCAGTGAAATCATGGACATATTGTTCCATTTGTACACAGCCACAAACCTGGCACTGATTGTCCACAATTTCACTGCAACCACAGATCTGCCACAGATCTGCCACAGATTTATCTGTGTGTGTGACAGGGCCATTAGATATATTCTATTATATATGCAGTTTGTAGTGCTAAAATAACACTTTAAGTGAACCTCACTTAGGCTGGGGTCAAAAGACTATAAAAATTAGTCCAATTTTCATTCACAAAAATGGAATGATTTTGTCTTACTTGTCATCCATATGCAATCCATTTATTTTTTTTTTACAGTAGCAGTTAATAATGTACAAGTCCATTTACAGTTTTCTATCTTGCAGAATTGCAATGTATCCATAAAAATCGGATTCCATACTGCGGCATTTGACTTTTTTTTTCTCGCACCCTGTAGGCACTCCCTCACCATGGCAGCGTTTGGGGTAGGTACAAGCAAACAATTGCTTAGTGCAAAACAAAGGTTTATAAGGTGCATAAACCTTCATTAAACAAACAGGAAAACAGCGTTCTCATAACACAAAGGTAGAAAATATCAAAGCAAACAGTCCATACAATATTGCGGGCTCAGCCACACTGGTTAATGTCCAGCTCTCATTCCTTAAAAAGGAAAAGCACACTGGAGATCAGCAGACTTCCACACACAGACCCAAAATGAGACAATTGGTCTCCATTTTACCTGCCGTACCATACCCCAGGGGATATGTGAGCAGCCAGCATAACCCATCTCTCTGACTACTGTAAACCTGGCCCTAGTCATCCTTATTAACCCTCCCAGCATTATATGCACTGGAGCTAGCTTCCAGTCTTAGATCACAGAAGATAACCACCTCTATGGCACATATCTTCCCTCCATAATGTGTCTGGCTGCCATCTTATATATCCCCCTGCACAAAGCTGGGGAGCTTGACACCTTCCACTATAACAATGAACCCTCAACAGAGCGTCAGTATTGCCACAATTTACTAATTCTTCTTGCAGGAAGATAGTTTCCTGCTTTGGTACATTAATGGATGTTCCTTTTTGTACCCTTCTTGAGACAAGACAACACCTAACCTGACCTTTGACATCTCCTTTTGGACCACAAACTGTTTATTGAAGTCTAGTGCCACCAACATATGTTATTTACATAAGGCTAGGTTCAGTTCTTGGAAGGCTGTCTAATCTCCATTTCTGGAGACCACTTGGCCATAGCCAACTTTGTGCAATTAAGGAGGCCGGTCAAGGGTGTGGATACCTTAGCGAAGTTCAGGATGAAACAACAATAGTGCCTACAATGCCCAGGAATGTCCTAACTTGTTTTATCGGGAGTGGTTGTGGCCAGTTCAGGATGGCGTCCGCCTTATTAAGTTGGGGCTTGATTTCACCCTTGCCCAAGACATAGCCTAAGTTTTTGGTTTCTTCCATCCTGATGGCACATTTTTTCAGGTTGGTGAAAAAACTCGCCTTCCTTAAGGCATGGACCTTGCCTATATGTCTTGCCCAATCCTGGCTGAAGATCATGATGTCATCCAATTAGGCCGCTGCATGTTACTTGTGGGGAGCTAGGATTTTGTCCATGGCTCTCTGGAAGGTAGCTGGATCTCATTGCAGCCCAAATGGCATCCAGACATACTGGAGACACCCATCTGGTGTTAAATAGTCTGTCCTCCTGGTATATTTATAAAGGGGAATCTGCCAATAACCTTATGTGAGGTCCAGGGTCCTGATGTAGCAAGCTGGCCCTAGTCTCTCAATGAGGTCGTCGACAAGGGCTTCCTTGTCTCCGGGATGGTGCGGCTTCAATACAGCAGAGCGTCTCAGCCAAAATCGTCATCTGCTGTTGTTGGACCTGTTGCATCAACAGTTTATTTGTTTCCTGCTGGGCTTGCTGTTGCTGCTGCTGGATTTGCTGCTGAGATTGCTGTTGTTGTATGTTGTCCTGGACCAGCTGCTTTATTAGTTCCTCCAAGTTGTTTGTTCTCAGTCCTGTAGACACTTTTACCCAAGACATGCAGTTTCCCTATGGTAATCACACGTGCCTCTTAGTATTTGTGCCCGCATTCTCCACCAACTGTAGGGATTCACTCACTATGGCAGATCTTGAGGTACTGACAGTGCATAAACCTTCAGCCAGCAAACAGAAAAACAGCCTTCTTTTGATGCATAGGTAGAAAATATCAAACCAAATTGTCCAAACAACAGTACAGGTTTGCCCTCTTTGGTTAATTTCCAGTTCGAAAAACACTGTAAAGCTGCAGACCTCCATATACAGGCCCGAATGAGAAAACTGGTCTCCATTTTATCTGCCATACCATATCCCAGTGTTGGGATATCTGAGCAGCCATTCCCAACCATCTCTCTGACTACTCATAAACCTGGTCCTTGTCAGTCTTATTAACTCTCTTCCATGCTTACATCACAGAGGATAACCACCTCTGTGACACATATCTCCCCTCCATGATGTGTCCGGCTGCCATCTTACAAACCATAGACTGTGTTTTATTCCCACAGAGATTCTGTCAGTGAAAAAAATTGTTCATCTCCACTGCATTGATTCAAGTACTGTCCCTTTTTACCCCAGATAGCACTTGGACCAAAAACACGGTCATGTGAATCTGGCCTTAGAAACCCTTAGGAATATTTACCAAAAGACATGACTCCAACTGCTTGCACTGCATTCCACTTTGCAAACACCCAGGCTCCTTCAGTACGTGGTCTATAATAAAAGCAAAAGCATTAAGTTATTACAGTGATGGCATAAAATATAAACCATACTACCTTTTATTTTGGATAGAATATTTATTTTTTTGTTTATAATATAATTCTAAAATACCATTTGTAGATTCAAGACAAGCTGCGGAGCTCAGCAGAGAAATGATGCGGAAGGACCTGTGGTAATCCGCAGAAGAGAAGTGGTTGTGTAGGACCTGTGCTGATGTTACAATCATGTGACTGTAATGGGCGGAGCTCAGCAGAGAAGTGCTGGTGAAGGACCTGTGGTGTAATCTATTACAATACTGGGGGTGTGACTAAGTGCAAAAAAGAATCATGCCTGAACTTGAGTGACAGTGACTGATCCCAGCAAAAGCTCCGCCTCTATGACTGAAACCTAACATATTTACTGCATTAACCTAAGCACATGAAGTTTTTTTTTTAAGATAAATACGTGGATTTTTTTTCTTTTAAACCATAATAGTGATTCACATTCTATAAGTTAAAACACATTGGGGGCGGTTTAAAATAAAAAAAAAATAATGGCAGGTTCCCTTTAAGTTAATGGACTCACTATCATTTCTCACCAGAAGATAGCGATGTTTGCTTGCAGACACTGTGAGGTATTAACTAAGTTCATCTTCTGCTTCGTCAACTTCAGAGGTCTTAAACACGTGGCCCGCGATCCTCAGGCCGCAGCCGTTTGAGTTTTATTTCAGATGAATGTGTAGCCGGCGCTGCGTAGAGTTAAGCTCTTCCGGCACAAGTATTCAAATGATAGCCGCCGGCCAATCAGCTCGTATGACGTCTCTACTTGCCTCTGATTGGCTGGGGGCTGCCATTGTAATAGTTGTGCATAGAGAGCTTAACTGTGCAGCCCTGGTTAAAGCCCTGACTGTGGCGGCCCCTGCTTTGCCTGCGATTGTTACCGCGTACACGGGACTGCAGGCCGCAAGAAGCAGGGAAGAGAATGCCAAGGGAAAGGAGGACAGGTGAGATGAATGTTTGTTTGTTTGTGTGTGTGTGTGTAGAATGGCATAATAGGGGACCAGGATTGGACACTGCTATAAGAAGAGGATCAGTAAAGGGGACATTACTACAAGAAGAGGACCTGCATGGGCACATTAGTAAAAGGGACAGACAAGGGTAGGGTGCATTACTATAGGATGAGCACATTACTAGAAGAAGACAAAGATGGGGTATATTACTACAGGATGGGCACATTATTACAGGATGGGGCACATTGCTACAAATAATTCATAATAAAGCATGATGTTTTTTACCATCAAATACTGTAATATATATATATATATATTATATATATAATATGCAATAAATGAGTGCAAAAAGTTCAAAAACAATGATCCGAAGGTGTTTAGAAAAAAAAAATATGGTAATAATAAAAATGTCAAATTGTCCTGAAAAGAATGCAGCCCTCCAAATTATTTTTTTCTATGTGCGGCCCTTATACCCAGCCGAGTTTGAGACCCTTCTGTCTGTCCCCCACTTCTTCATCATATACATATACAGCTTTTTTTTTTTATAAGAAAGCATGGCGTGGCACAGGTATTCGTTACTTATGTCACCCATGATCTTCCATGTGCAGAAATTCTGTAGAATAGTGCGGAAGACTCAGCTATTCCGTTGGGTTAAAAAAAAACCCAACATAGCTATATTGAGGTATAACAGCCTGATGGATGCCAAAAGGACACATTTTTGGAATCTGTTAGGTGAACACTAGAAATGCATTATTTGCAGTATTTATACAGTGTATAAATATTCACACTTTTTGCAAACTTTTATCTAAAAATAAAAATATAAAAAAACAAAAGAGAGCCTAAAAGAAAATCATTCCTTATCATCCATTTCCTAGAATTTCCCACTCACAGCCCACTTAAACAAAACATTCTGCGCTTTGATTCCCAAGCTCTAGTTTTCAGGGCCGTTTTTTCCCACAGTAAGCAGCTATTTGCTTTTACCACAACTGTTTACAGAGCTATTCTATCAGCTGACTGCATCGGATACAAAACCCCACAAATCAAAGAGAATTCTCGGATATGGAAAAGCTTAGAACTTTTTTTTTTATAAATAATAAGTAACTGTTTTTTTAAAGGGCCAGTAGCAGTAATTGTTAATATTGATTTTGCTTTATGATATCGACTGTTATTTATATTATTTGTTACCATTTTGTATAATAAATGGATGTTATGATTAGACCTTATCTTGAAAAGATGGAAAAAAATCCAGCCATCAGTGTGATTCACCGGAAGTTCTGCTACGGTTGAGTCAATAGATGCTGATCCTTCCTGATTCCTTATATTTGCCACCAATGTGACAATCGCTATCATTCTAAATGTAGCAATTTAGTCCCAAAGTCTTTGGTTTCTGCAGAGTTACCACCACTTTTAGACATTATGCCTTGGTGGCATCTAAGGGGTACTTTGCACGTTGCGACATCGCTACTGTGATATCGTCAGGGCCAAATCAAAAGTGACGTACATCTGGCGCCGGTAACGACGTCGCAACGTGTAAAGCCTAGGAGAGTAGATGAACGAGCGTTAAACAGTCAAAAATCGGTGATCTGTGTCATGTCAGTCATTTTCATAAGGAAGGAGGTGGGCAGGATGTTTACGTCCCGCTCATCTCCACCCCTCCGCTTCTATTGGCCGCCTGCCGTGTGATGTCGCTGTGACGTCGCACGACCTGCCCCCTTAGGAAGGAGGCGGGTAGCCGGCCAGAGCGACGTCGCAGGGCAGGTAAGTGCATGTGAAGCTGCCGTAGTGATAATGTTTGCTACGGCAGCTATCATAAGAGATCGCATCTGCGACGGGGGCGGGGACTATTGCGCCCGGTATCGCTACAATCGGCTAGCGATGTTGCAGCGTGCAAAGTACACCTAAGATCATCAACTAAATGTGCAATGGGACCACAAGCCACTAGAAGCAGAATCGCACAGCTGCATTTTATCATTAGGGACTAGAAGTCCAATGCCTAGGGCGGCGCCATCCAGGAGGCGGCTACAGCTTTGAATAACAAAGATAAGTTTCTCCGCATCAGCATATGAGAAAATCAGTCCAAGAAACAACCCACGACCACCCCTAGTCTTAGGTAACTATTTCTATAGAGAGGCATTGTGTTTTGGCGCTATTATCACTGTGCTTAAGATATTTAGTCCTCTGCCACCAACAGTTTGTGGAATATCATTGATTTGTAAAATCTAGCACTATTTTAATAGCTGCTAACAAAGACACGGATTGTACCTTTATTTTATGTGAATCCCATTACTATTTGTATGTACAGGCGAGACAATACAAAAGTCATTATTTGCATGTACAGTCCTGGTAGCCGAGGCTATAAGTGATCCATCTGATTGTGTTCTGAGAGAAGAGGACAGGCTGTGTAAAAATAAACCCAATTATCATGTATATAGTCAGGCAGGCAAGCAAGGGTGGAACTACAGTAAGTTCTGGCGTTGTAGGTGCAGTCGGACCTTGGAGCCTACGGTGTCCCAGCAGATCCCTTTGATCCATAGAAAAAGGCCAGTACTATTAAAAATCTGTTATACTTGCTAGAGATTTAGCTTTGGGTCGCAAAAGCTTCAAGAATGGGTGCAAACTCTGTGCTGACAGGTTCTTTTTAACTAGGCACCCACTTTTATTATATAAATAATGCTGTAATTGAGTTTTACTAATGATTAAATTGATACTTTTGGTGAAGAACTCCACTTTGTGTTTCTTCTTTAAACCCCATTTGAAGGTTTCTACTTATTAGATTTCAGTGCACAGGGGCTGGACTATACACTGGGTCTTCTCCTCCCTGTCTGTGATACCTCAGCCCCTCTGTCTAGCTCCGATATGTGAAAGACCTGCCTCCTTTGCTTGAAATATCAGCAGTGACCTGTCATTCAAAGACTTGATGCAAGCGGAGGGGCGGGGGGGATCAAAGACAGGGAGTGGTAGGCCCATTGTATTTGAAGTTTTCTACTATTAGATTTTGCTACACAGGGGCGAGACTATACACTCTGCCCCTTGAACCTACATCCTCATTGTTGCGGGCCATATCTGGGCTATAGGATGAGGACCGGAGGGAGTTGATTATCGCTACTCTGGAGACGCTGGGTCCGTGTTATATTTGGGGAATCCCTTGAGGAAGGTCCCTCTTCTGGTGGACACCGAGGCCTATGAGATAAGTGGTTAAAGCCTTGGTTCTAACCAGGCCTTGTGTGGTTGGAGTCTGTATTTACAAGTGTATGCATTTGCATGTGTGCTTAATCCCTGCCACCTGGTAACAGTCAGGTTATTTGTATTACACGGTTAGAGGCTTATTGAATTATAACGTACAGCCCCACCGTTTGTTCTTAATACAGACTCTAGCATTACTTTGATTCTATCGTTGCTTCTTTGGGTCCACCTACATTCATTAACCTCTTTGTTCTATGAACTATTTTTCCTTCCACTCCTGAAGAACCTCAGACTGATGAGGGGAAACGCGTCGGGTGGTTTCGTTTAGGGACCACTGGAGTTTATTGAGTGGGCTCTGGGTCATTGTGCCCGTATATGTTTCCAATTAATTACATTGGACATAGGTTATTGATATTATCTATATTTGATCTTAAAAATTGGTTCATTTGAATGTGTGAATCCTTCACAGTACCATCACCTCACGGCTCCTAGGGCCAGTATAGGGCCAGGAGGGAGAGTCGACGTAGAGCGGGGGCGCCAACTGCGCAGGCTCTTAGGGCGTCAACCTCCGCGGCAAGGAAGGGGTGAATATAGGGCATTGTGAGGGTCAGATTCCCTCCCCCCCCCCCTTGTGGCTTTTTTAACATTGACACTTATTGTATTTTCTAAGGATTTTTTGATTTGGTTTTGGAAGATTCCCTTCCCTTTTAATCGGATTATATTAAAATTGAATCTTAGGAGTTTTTTCTTTTGTTTTTCTATGATTGCACTTCTAATTATTGATTTATGAATACTATACTATTAGATTTTGCTACACAGTGGCGAGACTATACACTTTTTTTTTCCTCCCTGTCTGCATTGCAGCTGACGATGGCCACTTTGAGCATCAAAGTTAAATGAGCGCCATATGCGTGACCAGCATTCAATGTTTTGGGGGATCAGGAGTTTCATATCATAGCATTTCTGTATGCAAGGTGTCGATTTGTATTGAATTGATGATGCACTGCAACTTTGTAATTCACTTTTTTTCTCTATCTCGTTCTGTTTTCGAGATAAAAATGCTAACTCCGCTGTTTTCCACCAGGTGGCGCTATAGGTGGTTTCATTGCGTAGCGCATGACTACTTTACTATACCTAGACACCACTTCTATGCCTATAGCTGCCGCCGTTCTCAAGTTAATGGCGGTGGACAGGATATGGGTGGACACACTGTAAGGCTATGTGTCCACGCTGCGGATTTCGCGCGGATTTTGCCGCGGATTTGCCGCGGATTTTCCGAAAATCTGCAGCAGCGGCACTTCCAAGCCATTTCAATGGCATTTTGGAAATGCTGTGTCCATGCTGCGGATTTTTTCGCGGCGGATTTTGATCCGTAAAAATCTGCAGCATGTCAATTATTCTTGCGGATTTTGGTGCGGATTTTGGGTATAGAATGGGGGAAAAAAAAAAAATCCGCATCAAAATCCGCGGCAAAATCGCGGTAATCCGCGGTAAATCCGCAGCAAAAATAAGGTGCGGATTTGCCGCGAAAGTCACGGATTTTCATGCAGAAAAATTCCGCAGGTACATTCTACCGTGGACACATAGCCTTAGAATAGCCTGTGACTGCAGCACCAACACATTATTTGGGAAATTTAGGTGCCTATGAGGATCTAAGGGTGTGAGTTGTACTAATCACCTAGGCAGGTTAACGATGCAATTATTTTTATTCTTCCGTCCATGGAGCCCCCATCCTCTTGTCAGTGTCCTAAGTACCCCAACCCCCCCCAGATTTGAGCCACACAATGCTAACCATGCATTGGAGGATGTACTTTCCTGAGGTCAAGCCCCTCACCTGCGACTGCATGTGAGACCCTCTGTGGTGACAGCTCCACTGGGTCAACAGTCCCCATCCACATAATAGGACTAGAGGCTAGGAGAACAATGAGTTAATTGAGGCCTCTGTGATACTAAAGAGAGCAATGAAATGATTGCTTTAGTCTAATTAGTAATCTCATACAGACAACCCCCCCCAGAAAAAACAAAACAAAAAATGAGTCGGAGCATGAGTTGGTATACATGCAATTTATGAGCGCATATTCACACTAGCCATAAAGATAAAGAAAACCCAGGATGAAATAATATGGACGTACACCCTGCTGTAACTAAATAAATCCATCGTGCATATAAATAAACATAATTACCAATCTCATGCCTGGCCTTTTAATACCTTAAACTGACAAGCAAGAAAATATCTAGTAAAACACAACAAAGAGAACAACAATGAGATCAACTTAACCTGCGCTCTGTACTGGAAAAGTCAGCACCCCTTAGAGCCGTGCACTTTGCTCTACAGGTATTGGTCCACTAGTCTGTAGTATACAGCCAGCTCCTCACAGTGGCTATGTGAGGGCTCACACTGTATATAGAGGGGCTATGTGGGGGCTCACACTGTATATAGAGGGGCTATGTGGGGGCTCACACTGTATATAGAGGGGCTATGTGGGGGCTCACACTGTATATAGAGATATAGAGGGGCTATGTGGGGGCTCACACTGTATATAGAGGGGCTATGTGGGGGCTCACACTGTATATAGAGATATAGAGGAGCTATGTGGGGGTCACACTGTATATAGAGTATAGAGAGGTTATGTGGGGCTCACACTGTATGTAGAGGGGCTATGTGGGGGCTCACACTGTATATAGAGGGGCTATGTGGGGGTCACACTGTATATAGAGTATAGAGAGGTTATGTGGGGCTCACACTGTATGTAGAGGGGCTATGTGGGGGCTCACACTGTATATAGAGGGGCTATGTGGGGGCTCACACTGTATATAGAGATATAGAGGGGCTATGTGGGGGTCACACTGTATGTAGAGTATAGAGGGGTTATGTGGGGCTCACACTGTATATAGAAGGGCTATGTGGGGCTCACACTGTATATAGAGAGGCTATACCCCCACATACTCTTTTTATACAGTGTGAGTCCCCACTTAACTCCTCTATATACAATGTAAGCCCCCACATAGCCCCTCTACATACAATGTGAGCAATGTGGGGGCTCATACTGTATACAGGGGGGCTGTGTGTGGGCTCAAACAGTATAGAGGGGATAAATAATGTAGCTCACACTGTATATAGAGGAACTATGTGGGTCTCACACTGTATATAGAGAGGATATTCCCCCACATACCCTCTCTTTATACAGTGTGAGCCCCCACATAGCCCCTCTGTATACAATGTGAGCCCTCACATAGCCTCTCTACATACAATGTGAGCTATGTGGGGGCTTATACTGTATACAGGGGGCTGTGTGTGGGCTCCAACAGTATAGACGGGAAATGTGGGGGCTCATGCTATATATAGGGGGATGTCAGAATACTTAATTCTGCTTAATATTAAGTGATACAATTAATGTTATTATAAAATAATAATTATAATATATTAATAAAAAAAATTGAGCAGAATCAATTTCAGCCTGTTGGTTTGGCCTCCACACCAATCATGGTGTCTCATGTGGCCCCTCGGGAAACTTAATTGCCCACCCCGGCACTAGCGGCTCCTGGCAGCATTTTATTTTCTTCTCCTTATTGAAGTGTTATGCACTCTTAGGCGACACTATATGTATATGCGGGAGTCGGAAACAAAAGTTATAAGTGTAATTCATGTTTTGCCAGTACCCATGTAAAGTGTTTAGGCTGGGCTTACCATCGCTGCCAAAAACATCACCGCACTCTTTTTTAGGGTTTGGGCGCAGGCTGTCACCAGTGCTACCTTTTTATAACTATCTTTAGCACCTAAGACGTGGCCGTTCCTTAAAAAAATACTATATAAATAAATGTATAATTTACACAAATATAAAATGTATGTCCTTCTTAGTCCAGGGGATAAATTACTATAAAGTGAGTTAAGCATTTTCCGTGTATTTTCTACATGTTCCTATTGAGAAAAAAAAAGTCATAATTGTAGCTAAAAAGCAAAAACTCATAAAAAAATAAAAAACCCTTTTTTTTTTTTTGCCCATTTCACGGCATCCGTGACTTTCAAAGCACAAAGTAATCTGTGGAAACAAGTGGGGTTTGTTTTCGGTGGAGAAGTCTTAGAAGAAAAGCCGTAAGTTTGCTGCCCCTTTGTGGTGACTGTTGGGAACAACATGTAAAACTACAAGTTTCATTTTAATAATGATTTATATTTGTATTCTATTCTTTGGGTTTTTTCTGTAATTGAACTATTTTTTTTTCTTTCAACCAGAGCCATTGTAAAATAAGTACACCCTAACATTCTCAGTCCACATTCAAATATACGGATTATTTTTATTGTCTGCCTGCCTTGACTTATAAAGGGGAGTTTTGGCCAAATGACCCCCATCTATGATGCCCATATAGACTAATAGGGCACACTATAAGGAGCTATCCTATTGGTACAACCCATTTAAAGGAAACATCTCAACGTTTTGTGCTTAGCACACATCTAGAGGTTTTCATTATCTTTCATTTAGCAATTAAACGGAATCTGTCACCAGGTTTTGCTCCCCCATCTGAGAGCATATTATAGAGACGGAGACCCTGATTCCAGCGATGTGTCACTTACTGAGCTGTTTGCTGTCATTTTGATAAAATTACTGTTTTCTCTGCTGCAGATCTAGCTATGCTGGACTACCTGCAGCACGCCAAGTAGTCCTGTAATGATAATCTACAGCTGATTAAACATTGATTTTATCAAAACTACACTAAGCAGCCCAGTAAGTAAAACACCTCTGGAATCAGGATCTCTGCCCCTACGTTATGCTGCTCTCAGATTAGGTGGCAAAACCTGGTGACACATTCCCTTTAAAGCGTTGGTCTGATCAAGAAATATTGTTAATTGATAACAATATGTGAAATGGAAGGGTCGTCAAAATGACATCAGCTGTTTTATGCTCCAGTGGTGGCCAGATGTAAGGGCATTGAATGAAGTTGCACTGCATAGCCCCATTCAATGTGTAGCAGCCGCTGCTGAGTCCTGAAGAAGAGCTTATATCCTCTTGGATAGGAGCTGTTCCTAAATGCTGTAGTACAGTGCCCTGATGCGGCCGCTCTGCTACATATTGAATGGAGCCAAGCACTGCAGTGTAACTACTTTCCATCTGGACGTCAGTGCTTATAACAGCTGATTGGTAGTAGAGCCAGGCGTCTGACTCCACTGATTTTAATGATGATGACCTATCATAAGGATATGTGTCACGATTGACAGACAGTCCTGTGGTGTCCGGCTGTAGAGGATCACAGCGTTTGGCAACACAAACTGCTCCCTGACATTCTATTATTCCTGCTGTGGTGTAAATGGAATCCTATGTATCCTCTCTGCTTGGGGTTAATCCCTTTCCTTTTAGGACCCTGTAGATATCCTCATCTTTCAGTTGCTTATCATCATAGCTTCCCCTTGTGTCCTTAAATACTACCATTTTCCCTGGGTGTTTGCTGCTGATAGAGTTATATTGCTATTCAGGTCTTGGATGCAAGCAGTCAGCTTGTATTCACCTGAAGATACATTGTTGTTTGTTGCTATTTCTCTCCCGGAGCCTTGGAAATAAGTTATTCATTCATGCCCCCTGTTTGTGCTCCCTGTGTCTTTTTTAGGGCTTAGTGGTGTTGACTAAGCTCTCATCCCATTTGTTCCTTACCTAGGGCCTAGATCAGGGTCAGCCAAGGCCAGGTATCCTGCTTGTCGCATAGGTGTGGAACCTATCTAGGGTGGTCAGGGGAACCAGGGGCCAGCAAAAAATTTGGTCAGGGGGCACTATCTCCCCTCTCTTCCCTGCCCTGTGACCGTACACGTGGTACTTCCCCATACCTAGCATGACAATAGGTTATCAATATTATTTAAATGGCCAACCTCATACCTCCCAACAGGCCTGGATCTAGCAGGACAGTTCTAAATTTGAAGGGGGGGGGAGGGTATCTCACTGTCCCGGGAGGTTGGGGTTATGTCCTGATGTCCACTGCATCTGTGTCCTTAGAATCCAGACAGAGTTGAACACAACGGTGGAGCAGGGAGCCGTTAGATCCATGCTACACCTTTTAGTCCATGTGGAGACTGAAGTACAAAGAGCCATCTATGAATGATGGGAGCGAGCACTCCAGTGAGATCGAGTAAAATCTTTGAGTGGCTCTCAGTTGAAGGTGTTCAGTGGCCGACACCCTACCCCCCCTAAACCAATGCCTGCCAATTCATCGATTTCATTGATTGGCTGCAGGTAGGCAAGGATTCGGCCATGGGTGGGCAGGGTTTCTAATGTTTTAATTTTGCCTTAAATGTGTGTACACTTTGAGTGAACACATTTAACATGGATCCATTTAGAATCCAAAAAAAGACCATCTCCCTTTGGTGAGCAGAACCAAATGATCCAGATCACCAAACAGAGCCGGACTGCCCAATACTAGACGGAAGGACTATCAGGTCATGTGACTGGGGCTTGGGCAGCAGAAGCATCTCGGAAGCTGAGGAGCAGATACGCAGGTAAGTGAGATGCTTGCATGAGGTCCATTATGTGGACTGTGAGGGGTATCATACTGTATGTGGGTGGTATTATGGAAGAATCATTGTATAATGGGGCTATGGGAGAAAAGAATAATGTGTGTGCGGGGACTATAGAGGTATCATAGTGGGAGAGGCAGTGAGAGCATTATTAATGTGTGGGAGGATTTACTGTAGGTCATCATACTGTTCTGAAGGCATAATACTGTGTTGGGGACTCTGGGGAGCGTCATACTGTGTGGGGAGCTGTGGGGCCATCATACTGTGTTGAGGCTCTCGGGGACATCGTACTGTGTGGGGAGCTGTGGGGTCATCATACTGTGTTGGGGACTCTGGGGAGCGTCATACTGTGTGGGGAGCTGTGGGGCCATCATACTGTGTTGAGACTCTGGGGGACATCGTACTGTGTGGGGAGCTGTGGGGTCATCATACTGTGTTGGGGACTCTGGGGAGCGTCATACTGTGTGGGGAGATGTGGGGCCATCATACTGTGTTGGGGCTCTGGGGGACATCGTACGGTGTGGGGGACTCTGGGGGGCATCATACTGTGTGGGGAGATGTGGGGCCATCATACTGTGTTGGGGCTCTGGGGGACATCATACGGTGTGGGGGACTCTGGGGGGCATCATACTTTGTGGGGAGATGTGGGGCCATCATACTGTGTTGGGGCTCTGGGGGACATCGTACTGTGTGGGGAGCTGTGGGGCCATCATACTGTGTTGGGGACTTTTGGGGTGCATCATACTATGTGGGGAGCTGTGGGCCATCATACTGTGTTGGGGGCTCTGGGTGACATCATACTGCATGAGTGAGTTTCCAGGGCAATATATTATATGTGAGCATCACACTGTGTTGCGGTCATCACATTATATTGGCAAGCTGTAGGGGAAATATACTATGTGGGGAGCTATGGGGGCCATTGTATTTTGTGGGGCTGCCGTGAGCTATTATACTGTGTAGGAGACTGTTGGGGCACCATAATGTGATTTGCCCATTGTGGCAGCCATGACAAGTGTATTGTACTGTGTGGAAGCACTAATGGCTTCACTAGGAGAATATTTCTATGTGGACATATGTAAAGGACGGAACGAGGGTAAGAAAAAGGCTTCGACAACTGCAACATGTGCTCCTCTTTCCAAACTTTCAAAGACCGGAGTTATTCAACCCCACAACACATGTCCTAGGATTGCCCTTGAATCTGATTAAAAGTTTGGTTCTTTTCTTAAGAAATAATGATTGTTTACATCTGACAGAATAATGCTCGATATGTTATGTTTCCATGACAACAAGGACACCATTACCGATACTTTAAAGCTCTATGAATGTTTTCAACTCAGAACATTTTGCAAAAATGAGCATCTTTATTGTGCTGAAAAGCTCAAAACCAGAGATCGTTTAAGGATAGAAACTCAAGAGAGAAAGAAGTCATTTGTAAATTTACCAACATTGATTTTGGTGGAAAAGAGACGTCCCCATTCAGTAATGGCCCCCTAACCTTTCACACCACTTTAAGACTGAGTATACATGAACTATAACCGCCCCAACCTGTGACCAGGGAGAACCTTAAAGGGAATTTGTCACCCTTTTGCGTTTTGTTTTAGTTATTAATATGGGTATACTATTAAAGGGGCTTATTCGCCCGGGGCCCACAAAAACCTGATGCCAGCCCTGGGTATAGCATAGAGCTGATATTAGTCATACCTGTGTGCCTCCTGGATGAGGGGACATTTGGCAAAAATCCTCTTTCATATCTTGTCTTCCAGGCTATGGGGCGTGTGCTACCCGGAAGTTTAGTTAGTAATATGGGCATACAGTAATATGTATTGGTAATATGGGCATACAGTAATATGTATTGGTAATATGGGCATACAGTAATATGTATTGGTAATATGGGCATACAGGTGGCAAAGGTAAAATTATCCATATCTGTATGCCTCCTGGAGGAGGGGACGTTTGGCAAAAATCCTCTTTTATATCTTGTCTTCCAGGCTATGGGGCGTGTACTGACCGGAAGTTTAGTTAGTAATATGGGCATACAGTAATATGTATTGGTAATATGGGCATACAGGTGGCAAAGGTAAAATTATCCATATCTGTATGCCTCCTGGATGAGGGGACGTTTGGCAAAAATCCTCTTTTATATCTTGTCTTCCAGGCTATGGGGCGTGTACTGACCGGAGGTTTAGTTAGTAATATGAGCATACAGTAATATGTATTGGTAATATGGGCATACAGGTGGCAAAGGTAAAATTATCCATATCTGTATGCCTCCTGGATGAGGGGACGTTTGGCAAAAATCCTCTTTTATATCTTGCCTTCCAGGCTATGGGGCATGTGCTACCCGGAAGTTTAGTTAGTAATATGGGCATACAGTAATATGTATTGGTAATATGGGCATACAGGTGGCAAAGGTAAAATTATCCATATCTGTATGCCTCCTGGGTGAGGGTCTGTTTTGGAAAAACCTTCTTTTATATCTTCTATCTTCCAGGCTATGGGGCATGCACTGCCCAGAAGATAAGCCTGCCTCCAGGATTTCTCCTCCCCTTCTCTTTAGTATGTGCCTGTAATGTCAGGTGTGCCAGAAATCTTGTGCCTGCGCATTTTGCCTGCCCTTCTCTCCCCTGCACTATGAAGCAGCAGTGGCTCCCCAGCACCTGTGCAGGGCTGAACAGAGCAGGGAGAGACGGCAGGCAGAATGCGCAAGTGCGGGATTTCCTGCTGCGCAACCCAATGTCAAAGGAACTCTAAAGAGAAGGGGAGGTAGAATCCTGTATAATGAAGACCAGAAGCAGGCTTATCTTCTGGGCAGTGAACGCCCCATAGCCTGGAAGACAGAAGATATAAAAGACGATTTTTCAAAAACGGCCAATCATCCAGGACAAGTATTGCTAATTTCACCTTTCTGCCACCTGTATGCCCATATTACTAACTAAAAAAGAAATGCAAAAGGGTGACAGAGTCTCTTTAATTTCCTAGTATTGTATCGGAAAAAATTGGGGCAGTCACGGCAGATTCAGGACTCTTGGCAGCTACATACCTGACATTTAGACAAATAAATCTCTACATTTCTGGCTATAAATCCATAGAACATATGAACCCTGTGTTGTCATATAAAAGATTATAATTAGGGATGATCGAATACCTCAAATATTCGGCAACGCCCATATTCACCGAATAGGTTGCCGCTATTCAACTATTTGCGAATATTCGATGTGCAATATAAGTCTTTGGGAAACCCGAATAGTTGCCGAATAGCAACTATTCGGGCTTCCCATAGACTTACATTGCGCATCGAACATTCGCATAGCGGCGACCTATTCATCTGATATTCGTGAAGCCGAATATTGCCAAATATTTGTGATATTCGATCATCCCTAATTATAATGTCTTGTTTATTCAGGATTACATGCCAATATTCCAAATATTAATTTACATTAAGTTAAGACTTACATTGTCACAGCCAGTGATGACAATCGAGTGATAACTATCAGTAGGACGATTACTGTAAAGAGCAGGGACATGAGCGATACCTACAAGGGAGCAAGACAACAAATCTAGTAAATTCATACTCAGATTTTATGGATTGATACCAATATATTGTATTTTGGTTTTATTTTATGGAAAAAAATCCTCAATATATTATTACGAAAGGAAATCTGAACCAGGTTTTTGCAAACTAACATGATAACAGCATAACATAGAGACCAAGACCCCGATTCCTGTAATGTATCACTTACTGGTCTGCTTTGTGTAGTTTTGATAAAATCACTGTTTTATTACCACTAAATGTCTAGTAAACCTGCTGCCAATGTAGTAATCCATAGTCATGAGCTTTGTATAACCCCACCGCCACCATTGATTAGCAGCATTCTGTCTATGCGCAGTGCACACAGAAAGCTGCCAATTAGTGGTGTGGGCGGGGTTATACACAGCTCAGCATTCAAAGAACTGGTTGTTCTGCAGTGGATAAAACAGGGATTGTATCAAAACTGCAGCAAGCAACCTAGTAAGTGATACATCTCTGGATCACTGGAGTAAAGGTAAAAGGGTGTAAAGAGGTGACAGGGGAAGGAGACCCTCTATCTAACCACATAGGTGCCACAGTTGTTATTAACCACCTATAATCTATGGGGTTAAAGTGCATGGTCCTGAGATAGATTCTAATTGGAGTCAGAATGGACAGCTGAGCGCTCAGCCATGGTTTATCTTATGTGAATGGCCTGCTTTAGTTTGTTCTAATATTTAGTCTAATCTGGGTAAGAGATATAACTAATTGTGGTAGCAGGGAGAACTACAGAGAAATGGGCGGCACAGTGGCCAAGAGGTTAGCAACGCAGTCTTACAACGTTGGGGTCCTGGGTTCAAATCCCACCAAGGACAACATCTGCAAGGAGTTTGTATGTTCTCCCAGTGTTTGTCTTGGTTTCCTCTGGGTACTCCAGAGACATACTGATAGAGCATTTAGATTGTGAGCCCCAATGGGGAAAGTGTTGCTGATGTGTATAAAGCTCTATGGCATTAATAGTGCTATATAAATGAATATTATTATAGAGTGGAGCCTTGGTTTACGAGCATAATCCGTTGTGGGAGTGTGCTTGTAAACCAAGTTACTCGTCTAGCAAAGCAAAATTTCCAATAGGAAATAATGGAAGCTCAGACAATTGGTTCCACAACTTGTTCAATGTCCCATCCTGGTCCCCTATTGTGCCATTCCTCACACACACATATTATGCTCACCTTACCTTCCATTCAATCGCCGGCCTCATGGTTCTTGTAGTTTGCTGGTACTGGATGGGTATCGGGTAACCATCGCGACGATGGAGGAACTTCCGCTGCCAGAGCGCTGACGTCAAAGACAGGAGCCGCTTGCCTCTGATTGGTTTGCGCGCTGCCTTTGAGTAGCGGCTGACAGCGGAAGTTCCTCCATCGTCGCGATGGTTACCTGATACACATCCTGTACCGGTGAACTACAAGAACCATGAGGCAGGCGATGGAACGGAAGGTAAGGTGAGCATAATATGTGTGTTTGTGTGGACTGCAAAAGCGGGTCAGAGTGTGGTGAAAGTACGGAACCGGAAGTGTGTGCGGTATTTGCTTGTACAGCAAAGCTTGCTCATAAACTGAGTTACAAATTTACAGCAAGCTTTGCTCGTATAGCGAAATGCCACTGTATTAATATAGATATATCTCAAGTGGCTCAAATAAGAACTGTTCATAAAGAATTTCAGCAAGAATCATAGGCCTATAAAAGAAAGTTAGATATACTAAGAACACCATATTGTATATATACTGGAGGTGCATACCATGAGTTTTCGCATTTTCACTGCTTGTGCTCCTATTATTTAATTACTATAAAAGAAAGTGCATCAATACCTTTCCCAGACGTTGCATGTTTCGGTATAATGCAATAGGAAGAGTAATGACGACCGTAGTGGTCAGGATAGCGAAGCGGCGGTCAGCGAGTATGCTTCCTGCAGTAACTGCATGCAAAAGAGTTCAGAACAGGTTTCATAATTTGAAACATGTAGGTTAATTAATTGTATATTAAAAAAAAAGAAGCAGAAGAAGCAAACAAAACTGCTCATATGTGGCAGAATACATAGCAAATTATACAACAATAATCCAGAAGAACAGTCATTATTTTTCAGTTTTCTGCTCTGCGCCACACCTTTGTTTTGATGCTGCCAGATGCTTGAATTTAAGGATTACAGTTTCCAATAATTCCTTTCCCCTCTCACAGACACTGGCTCAATCTGTCTGCCTTTCTGTTACAAGATATAGGGTTACTGTTCTGCTCTTGAGAGACTGCTCTGTTTTCTGTTGCATGCTGATTCATTTGCTGCCCGGCATGTGAAACCCAGACCCTCCGGAAACAGTGGAATTTTCACTTTATGTATGCCTTAAAGAGGACCAACCACCAGGATTTTCCTATATAACCTAAAGTCAGTGCTATACTGGGGCTATCATGCTGATTCTATACATACCTTTAGTTGTGAGATCGGATGTATACTTTCTGAAATACAGGCAAGTAAAGTTTGTGAAATGCATGGTTATTTGATTGATAGCAGCTACAAAGTATCTAATAGGTGGGTCGGGTTTTGCTAGTTATTCCCGCCCTTGTCTGCCTGCCTGTCCTTCCTCCCCCCTGTCCTTCCTCCCTCCTGCCCTTCCTCCCTCCTTCCTCCCCCTGTAATAACAGAGACAGGGGCGGGAATAACTAGCAAAACCCAACACACCTATTAGATATTCTATTGCACCTATCAATCAAATAACAGTGCATTTCACAAACTTTACTTGCCTGTATTACAGAAAGTATACATCCAATCTCACAAATAAAGGTATGTATAGAATCAGCATGATAGCGCCAGTATAGCACTGGTTATAGTTATAGAAGATACAACAATTAAGGCAAAAATAAATATTAAAGAATAAAGAAAAATAAAAAAAGGGTTTTGATGTGGTGGTCCTTTGTCCACACATTGATTGTCCTGCTGGAAAAACCAGTCCTCAGAGTTGGGCAACATTGCCTGAGCAGAAGGAAGCAATTGTTTTTCCAGGATAACCTTGTATGCAGCTTGATTCATACGTCCTTCGCAAAGTTTAATCTGCCCAATTCCCGTCCAATTTCTAGAGTAAGGTAATCTTCTCTGATGAGTCTAATTTTCAGCTTTGTACAATACCTGGTCGTCTAATCGTTAGACAGAGACCTGGAGAGGCGTACAAACCAGTGTCTTGCACCCACTGTGAAATTTGCTGGAGGATCGATGATTATCTAGGGATGCTTCAGCAAGGCTGGAATTGGGCAGATTAAACTTTGTGAAGGACGTATGAATCAAGCCGCATGCAAGGTTATCCTGGAAAAACAGTTGCTTCCTTCTTCTCAGGCAATGTTCCCCAACTCTGAGGACTGTTTTTTCTAGCAGGGCAATACCAAAGTGTGGATGAAGGACCACCACATCAAATCCCTGTCATAGCCAGCCCAATCTCCAGACCTGAACCCCATTGAAAACCTCTGGAATGTACTCAAGAGGAATATGGATAACAAAGAAAAACTGCTTAAATTTTTGTGCCAGGAGTGGGATAAGGTCACCCAAAAGCAGTGTTAAAGACTGGTGGAAAGCAGCCAAGATGCATGAAAGCTGTGATTAAAAATCATGGTTATTCCACAAAATATTTACTCAAAAATATACCTATAGAGAGAAAAATCAGAAAAACTGAAAATGTTGCAGTGTCTCTTAATTTTTGCCAGAGCTGTGTATAGCTCAAATCACTGTCTCATAGGAAGTGTTTGGTCAAGTTTATATATCTTCTGATGGTTTTGTTACAATTTTTTTTTATAAATTATAACCGAATGTAATGTTCTATAAACAAATAGAAAGGTATAAAAAAGTTAAAACGTTTTGTGAAAAATTTCCAAATTTTTGACTATTCTGCAAATGAACAAATTTTCCACAGTTTCTTCACATGACCGAATGTGGTAGACATCTACCCATAAAAACTGTATTAATAGACAGTGAGGATACAGGAGCCCTGATGTTATTATGGGGTTTCACAACAAACAGGAGAAGAAAACTCACCACCTGGGATTCTTTGAAATATTTTTGGCAAAATGTCTCCCGTGATGATATTGTAGCTGATCATTGCTGAAAAATATTGAAGCCCACCATTAACAGAGAAGACGTCATCGATACTTTTAGCGAATCCTGAGGTTTCAGAAGTCCATTTGCTCGGATTTGGTTAAAGGGGTAGGTCAACACTATATCATATACCATTAAAGGGGTCTTGATACATGCCGTTGTCAGTCGAGAGGTGGTTGAAATTGGCAGTCATTTACATGGGAATTATATAAATGTACAAGATTTAGGTAGTTTCTAACAAAACATTGATAGGCTGCAATTTACATCCGAGTCCCTGGGTGGCCAAACATTGAAACGTATTGCGCAGACATCACAAAAAGGATTGTCGAAAAATCATATATTTTTTTTCCAATGCTGGCCATCTCTCGCTCAACTAATCTAAGGGGAAAACTTTTTTCCTTGCGGAGACTGACAAACCAATCTGGCTGTCAGTGGTGAGGAGACTTATAGCTGCAATGCTCCTCTGGGTAATATTCAAATTGTCTCTTCAAGGAGGTAGGAGACAAACTCTAGCACTACCTATTGGAATTAGCAATCCTAAAAGTCAAAAGTGACTCTCCAACGAGCCTTTTAATAAGACATAGGATTTATGCCAGATCAGAACCTCAATTTGCAGACACAGTGTTTTGGGATCATTGTCCCTCGTCAGTGCAAAGTATGAGATCTGATCTGGTTGAATGAGAAGCTCTACTGGGGTCTTAGGGGAAAAATGTTCTCTTTGCGGAGACTGACAAACCAATCTGGCTGTCTAGTGCCAATAGGTGGCACAAGATTTTGTCTTCCTCCTCCCTGAAGAGACAATTTGAATATTAACTCATCTAGGGATATGCCATGTCTAGAGGTAAGGTATTTTGTGTAGTTAGTAAGCAGTTTGGCACAATATTACTTTACTTCCTTGAAAATGCAGTTTTTTGTTTTTTTTTGTTTATCCACCATACGGTTCCAGATAAATGGGCCTTTTTATGTAGCGATAATTATTATGGTTTTTACAAAAGGGGGTGTTACTCATAAATTATGTGTGGAGAGCAGTCTAAACACGCCCCAGATGATCCACGAAGTAACATCCCCTTGGTAAAGACCAAGAAGATTAGCACAAAGTAAAAAGGCCATATGATGAACTTAAATAAACCCATAAATATGGCATTCTATGCGGGAATAAAGAATAGCAATAATTGCCTACTTTTGACCTGGTATTAAGTCTTTAAAGGGAACCTGTCACCAGATTTGTCCCCTATAAGCTGTGGCCACCACCAGTGAGCCCTTATATATAGAATTCTACAATACTGTATATAAGAGCCGAGGATGATCGGTATAACTTAAAAAAGAGCTTTTATTATACTCTCGTGAGGGTGGTCAGGTCCGATGGGCGTCACTGCTCTCGGTCTGGTGCCTCCTCTCTTCCTTCCATCATTGTCCTCCTTCCCAGCTCCGTGTGGATGATGCATCCTATTTCATGCACATAGAGGCTTTCATTGCACTCCTGAGCATGTGCACTTTGATTTGCCTGGCTGAGGGCAGCGCAAAGTACTGTAATGCGCAGGTTGCGGTGAAAGGTCACAGACTGCCAGCACATGCGCACTACAGTACTTTGCTCTGCCCTCAGCAGGAAAGATCAAAAAGCGCATGCACAAGAGCACAATGGAGGCCTCTGTGTGGATGACATAGGACGCGTCATCCACACGGACCTTCTTCCCAGCTTTGTGTGGATGATGGGTCCTATATCATCCACATAGAGTCTTCCATTGTGGTCCTGCGCCTACACACTTTGATCTGCTCGGCTGAGGGCATCAAAAAGTACTGTAATGCACAGGCGCAGGGAAAAGTCACAGACCGCCCGCGCATGCGCACTACAATACTTTGATCTCCCCTCTACATGGTAGATCAAAGTGCGCATGCGCAGGAACACAATGGAGGACACTGTGTGGATGACGTAGGATGCATCATCCACATGGAGCTGGGTAGGAGGACGGTGACTGCACAGGATAGAGGAGGCGCCGGACCGAGATCAGCAACGCCCACTGAATCTGACTGCCCCGCAGGTGAGTATAATAAAGATCTTTTTTAGTTATACAGCGCGGCCTGGGCTCTTATATGCAGTATGCTGGAATGCTTTATATAAGGGCTCACTAGTGGTGGCCGCAGCTCATAAGGGAAAAACCTGGTGACAGGTTCCCTTTAAAGATGAAAAAGCTTTGATACGTCATGAATATATTATTTTTAGGAACCCCAAAGGAAATTAATGTAAGGGTATATTTGTTGTAAAATATCTTTTATTGCTATGATTATTGATTGATGTTACTTTTATGTCTTCGAACGTTCTTTTCGCTAGTTCAAATGAATGCAGTATAAAATAATCATACCGTACCAGCAAAGGGATATAAAAACTGCAGCGCTGATACCAGCAGATATCCAGGCAATCCAAATGTCCTGCTGACAAGAGCTTGATATGTGCCAGTGCCCGACATCTCACCTGCCCTAATCAGCAGAATCATAGAATAATCTGCAAAACAGACGGAGAAGCGGAATCTGTTACATGGACATTCTGCGCGGTTCAGCTGCAGGAAATACAAACATTGCAGCGCAGCAATATTTACTACATCTTTGGGTCCACAGAAATCATTTAGCTTATTTTTTTTTCATTAAATGTTGTTTCTTAAAGCAATATCCCCATGATCAGAAGAAGTCACTTACAAATAGTCGGGGGTCTGACTGCACTGACACTAAACCTCAGAATGAAGAAGCCACAGCAGTAGTTACGCGGCGCTGATCCTTCACAGTATTTCCCGCAGAGACACCTCCTGCTGCGGTGGGAACTGCCGCACAACCTCATTCATTTCAATTCCCTTTGTTCTTCGGATCAGTGGGGGTTCACAAAAAAAAAAGGGTCATAGTCATGGCCGTAACATTACAAGAACTGAGACTTTTGGAATTAAATTTCTGTAAAAAAAAAGTTATCTCTTCACATGTGACATCAACCTATAGACATGAGACATGCTGCGCTCAGCATGTACCTTGTCCCTATCATCCATCTATAAATGGCTATATATCTTGAACAGTGAATTCCTAAAAATTCAACATGAATCGATTAGTTCATTGCTTTAGTGAATAAAAATGTTAAGACTTTGATATACAAGTTAGAACAAGTTGCAATTCGTTTGTACAAATTTCTTAAAGTCGCTGCTGCAATTTTACACATTGCAGAAGATTACATCAGCCAGAAAACTATCGTATGACTTCGGATGGGTTTCTACATCATAGACAATCAAGGGAAAGCATCATAGCCAATATAAAAGCCTAGGCAGGGAATGCAGCAGTCATTTCAGGGTGAATAGGGATAGTGAGAGGACATCAGAGTTCAAAGCTTAGCCATAGAGTTAGGGAGAGAAAGCCATAATGCACTGAAACAAATGTACAGATAGTGTGTGACAGCACGGCTGTGAAAAATATCTGTGTGTAAGGAAAAGAGAATAGTGTAATACTCACTTTTGGAGACTTTGGAGGACTGTGGATTGTTGGCAAATTATATATAATATACACTATAGACAGTATACCGTATATATATATATATATATATATATATATATATATATATGTGTGTGACTTTTACACACACACATATATATATATATATATATATATATATATATACACACTAAATACTGCATATATATATACAGTATATATATATATATATATATATATATATATATATAATGTGTGTGTATATATATATATATATATATATATATTTATACAGTGTGTCCACCCATATCCTGTCCACCGCCATTAACTAGAGTAAGGCGGCAGCTATAGTCATAGAAGTGGTGTCTAGGTATAGTAAAGTAGCCATGCACTACGCGATGACATATATAGCGCCACCTGGTGGAAAACAACAGAGTTAGCATTTTTATCTCAAAAACAGAACGTGATATAGAAAAAAATGAATTCCAAAGTTGTAGGGCATCATCAATTCAATACGAATCGACGCCTTGCATACAGAAATGCTATGATTAGAATATGTCAAACTCACAAGCATTGAGTATGGTGGCTGTGTGGAGTGGCCTCCACGCTCACCTGACCCTATTGGACTTCTTTCTGTGAGGTCACATCAAACAGCAGGTGTATGCGACCCCTCCACCAACATTGCAGGACCTACGACGACGTATCACAGATGCTTGTGCAAACATGTCACCTACCATATTGCACAACGTGCAGCAAGATACAGTATGCTGTGCAGAGTCCATATGTGCATTGCAGCTGACGGGGGCCACTTTGAGCATCAAAGTTAAATGAGCGCCATATGCATGACCAGCATTCAATATTTTGGGGGGGGTCATGGGTGTCATATCATAGCATTTCTGTATGCAAGGTATCGATTCGTATTGAATTCATGATGCCCTATAATTTTTTTAATCCCCATTTTTTCTCTATCTCGTTCCATTTTCGAGATAAAAAATGCTAACTCCGTTATTTTCCACCAGGTGGCGCTATAGCTGGTTTCATTGCGTAGCGCATGGCTACTTTACTATACCTAGACACCACGTCTATGCCTATAGCTGCCGCCGTTCTCAAGTTAATGGCGGTGGACAGGATATGGGTGGACACACTGTATATAATTGTGTTTTTTTTTGTAAAGCCATTTAGTTCAAACGTCAACAAAAAAAGTATTCCCAGCAGGAGAATACTTAGGAAAATTGTAGTGATCTATTTGCAAACTATACAGTAGTTTCACAATAAAATATACAGGCATATACTATGTGTGCAGAATATACAGTATGTGTGTAGTGATAATGGTGCAATTCTGTCAATATAAAGCACTTGTTACCTCTATGGTTAGGAGTGGACAGTTTCCTTGTACCTTATGATACCTGCTTTTAATCAGACAGGGTCAAAAACTGTTCAAAGTTATATAGGAAATGTCTACAAAACTCATATAGGAAAAGCTATCAATCACTGTGTGTGGGGTTAAAATACTGAGTCCGATGTGGTAGTCACACATGGGAAAACAAACAGTGATGGGTCGTTCATGGCTGATCTGGTACAAAGAGACCACTCCCTTCTGATACCTTTTACCTTGTTTTCTTCTAGGCACATTAGTATTTTTTACATTTGGTATATTTTGCCGTCTTTTCTTCTAGGCACATTAGTATTTTTAAGATTTGGTATACTTTGCCTTGTTTTCTTCTAGGCACATTAGTATTTTTTACATTTGGTATATTTTGCCGTCTTTTCTTCTAGGCACATTAGTATTTTTAAGATTTGGTATACTTTGCCTTGTTTTCTTCTAGGCACATTAGTATTTTTTACATTTGCTATATTTGATAATGTTTTCTTCTAGGTACATTAGTATTTTTTACATTTGGTATATTTTGCCATATTTTCTTCTAGGCATATTAGTATTTTTTTACATTTGGTATATTTTGTAATGTTTTCTTTTAGGCACATTAGTATTTTTTACATTTGTTATATTTTGCCATGCTTCCTTCTAGGTGGCACATTATTTTACATTTGCTATATTTTGCCGTATTTTCTTCTAGGCACATTAGTATTTTTTTACATTTGCTATATTTTGCCGAATTTTCTTCTGGGCACATTAGTATTTTTTTACATTTGCTATATTTTGCCGTATTTTCTTCTAGGCATATTAGTATTTTTTTACATTTGGTATATTTTGCCGTATTTTCTTCTGGGCACATTAGTATTTTTTTACATTTGCTATATTTTGCCGTATTTTCTTCTAGGCACATTAGTATTTTTTTACATTTGCTATATTTTGCCGTATTTTCTTCTAGGCACATTAGTATTTTTTTACATTTGCTATATTTTGCCGTATTTTCTTCTAGGCATATTAGTATTTTTTTACATTTGGTATATTTTGTAATGTTTTCTTCTAGACACATTAGTATTTATTTTTTACATCTGCTATATTTTGTAATGTTTTCTTTTAGGCACATTACTATTTTTTTACATTTTGTATATTTTGCTGTATTTTCTTCTAGGCACATTGCTAATTTTAACATTTGACTCTTACTGACATGTTTTCTTCCTGGCACATCGATATTCTTTACTTAACCGTATGTTGCGTTTTGCCATGTTTCCTTCTTGGCAGATTACACGTTTTTACATTATTTATTTTCTCTTTATTTTGAGACTGAACAGCCATTAATTAAAATCCTTTCAACAGAGTTACATTTTTTGTTCCAGTCCCCTTGTCTCCCTGGCCTGCACCCTGAGGGTCTAGAAATGGAAAGATGGTGGGGATCTGGTCCTCTAACTCATTTATGGCAGGGTAATTTCTCTGAGAGATGTTTGTACAGTTCACTATAGAGTGGGATCGCCCCAGAGGAAAACTCAGCTCCGAGATAAGCAGCAGGCCATATCTATCTGTACATCCTAATATGTGGGAAATGACAGCACGGCAAGCACGGCAATCAGAAGGAATCCCACCAGAGCATGCGCAATGTATTTTTATGTATTCATTACTTTTTGTTTGTCCAGAGCAGTTGTCCAAGAGCTAAAGACAAAATAAGCTGCTGGAACCCCAAATATCAGCTGTAATTTGCAGGGAAACCTGGCTGCAAAGGTTCAATTTTTCAGCAGCGTCATTACAGTTGTGGCCAAAGAGTTTTGAGACCGACACAAATTTTGGTTTCGCACAGTCAGTATTTTTCGATCTTTTAGTCGGATGTCTCCATGATTACTGAAATACAATTCTAAGAACTTCAGAAGTGTCTAAGAGTTTATTTGCAAATACTGTACATCAAGTTTAAGCAAAGACTTAATATTTCCAGTGTTGACCCTTATTTTTCAAGACTTGTGCTCTTCTCCCAGCTGGATTTCAGCTTCTGGGCCAAATCATGACTGATGAGCCATTCTTTCATAGTCAGTGGTTGAGTTTATCACTATTTCTATGTTCATGTTTCTCCAACCAAGTGACCAACCAACCAACCAACCAAATGACCACTGGTTGGGATCTGGAGAGTTTCCTGGCCCTAGACCCAAAATGTCAATGTTTTGTTCACCAAGTCACTTAGCTATCACTTTTACCTTGTGACATGGACTCCAGCATCCTGGAAGAAGCATTGTTTATCACCACATTGCTCCTGGATCGTTGGTAGAAGTTGCCCTTGGAGGATGTGTAGATCCCATTCTTCATTCTGTTAATGTTTCTCCACCCACTTTCTGAGGATTGATGAGAGGTTGAACTCTGATGAGTTTCCAGGCCATGGACCCAAAATGTCAATGTTTTGTTCACCCGTCACTTAGTTATCACTTTTGCCTTGTGACATGGTCTACATCATGCTAGAAGAAGCATTGTTCATCACCAAATTGCTCCTGGATTGTTGGGAGAAGATCACTCCTGAAGGATGTGTAGATCCTATTCTTTATTTATGGCCATGTTCTTTGGCAAAATTGTGAGTGACCTTCATTAGAGAAAATAACTTTGCAGGGAAAACAAGGATTTGACTACAGAGGAGTGAGGTAAAGTTATTTTCTCTGATGAAGCCTCCTTGAGTATAATGTAGACCATGTCACAAGACAAAAGTGATAACTAAGTAAACTGGTTCGTTGAACAACACATTGACATGTTGGATCCTTAGCCAAGAAACTCCCTTGAACTCAATACCATATTTAACCTGTGGTCATTCCTTAAAGGCGTGGTTTACTACTCAGCATTAGTGGCCACATCAATGTAAATCTCATAGGGAAGGCTTTTCTGAAATACATTGTCTAGTAAATTCTGACTCTAAGCGGTTCTATTGCAGTCTGCTCATCCCCATCAAGTGACCAGGGGGCTCCGTGACCTCTGAGATCCAGTGATGTCAAGTCAACTTCCAGTTGACCCCACATCACCTAGTGGGGAACCAGTCTCCATGAGTGACTGGGCTGTAGGTGGAGTTTCACCGCTCATCACAGTCCAGAATCTCACATGCTCTCTCCTTCACTGCAGAGCGCCGCAAGCAGGAGCAATGCTGGGCTGTACCAACTAGTGAAACTCCACCCACAACCTAGTCATTCAAGGAGACTGGGGCCCATCTCGGTGATGTCGGTTAAACTGGAAGTTGACATGACATCACCGGATCTCAGAGGTCACGGAGCCTGGGGGTTACTTGATGGGAATGTGTGGACCGCAATAGCACTGGTCAGAGTCAGAATTTACTACACAAGGTATTTGAGGAAGGCCTTCCCTATGAAATTTACATCGATGTGGCCACTAATGCTGAGTAGTGAACCACCCCTTTAAAAAGCGGATGGACAAATAAAAACAAAGAAATTGTGATAAACTCCAAGCACTGACTAGGTAGATTTGAATGGGCCATCATCAGTCAGGATTTGGTCTGGCTGCTGATATCCAACTGCCAGGACGAAGGGCAGAAGTCTAGAAAAATCAGGATCAACACTGTCAACATTGAGTCTTTTCTAAACTTGTCAAAAAAAAGTTTAAAAACTTATGAAATGTTTATAATTCTACATTAATAACCATTGGAAACAACTGACGGAAAGATCTAAAAACAATGAAGACGTCAACCAAAATTTGTGCCAGTCTTAAAACTTTTGGCTATGACTGTGGAAAAGATATGAAACAGCAGCCGCAACAATGGATATCTCAACTCATAGGTATTCACCATCTCCTCCAGAACGTGATCCCAAATACACTCACACCTCACCTAGCCCAATAAGAGATAGTCCTAAGTTCTTATTTATTTGAGAAATACAACATTTACAAAAACACTCATGTCAGGAAATACTGAAAAACTAAAAATCCAGCCCTTATACAACTTTTGGATAAGAAGCTAATGACATTTTTACCTACCGGTAACATAGGCCACTCCGAGCAAAAGTAAAATTCCCAATGGCAATCCAGCCAGTTTCATAGAATAAGGCAAACCTAGTAATATAGAATGCATAAAATAGATTAGACATATTAATACGATTTTCAAAATCACATGCCGAGAAAAATGTCCTCGTGATGATTTCTGAATGAGTCTTGAAATTTCAAATCCAAAGCATGACTGTATATTGTAGTTTTTTGTGGAGAAATTGACCCATTTGTACCACTTTTACAAAAAATGGCAAATTTGGTCATGTCTTAGGGGTACTTTGCACGTTGCGACATCGCTACTGCGATATTGTTGGGGTCAAATTGAAAGTGACGCACATCCGGCGCCGGTAACGATGTCGCAACGTGTAAAGCCTAGATGCGCCGATAAACGATCGCAAAATCGGTGATCTGTGTAGCGTCAGACATTTTCATAATGTCGCGCCAATAGGAGATACGATGTTGTTCCTCGTTCCTGCGGCAGCACACATCGCTGTGTATGAAGCCGCAGGAGTGAGGAACATCTCCTTACCTGTCTCCACCGGCTATGCGGAAGGAAGCCACCCCTCCGCCCCTCCACTTCTATTGGCCGCCTGCCGTGTGACGTTACTGTGACGCCGCAGGATCCGCCCCCTTAGGAAGGAGGTGGGTCGCCGGCCAGAGCGACGTCGCAGGGCAGGTAAGTGCGTGTGAAGCTGCCATAGCGATAAAGTTCGCTATGTCAGCTATCACAAGATATCGCATGTGCGACGGGGGTGGCTAGCGATGTCGCAGCGGGCAAAGTACCCCTTAAGGCCCTGTCACACACACAGATACATCTTTGGCAGATCTGTGGTTGCAGTGAAATCATGGACATATTGTTCCATTTGAACACAGCCACAAACCTGGCACTGATTGTCCACAATTTCACTGCAACCACAGATCTGCCGCAGATCTGCCACAGATCTGCCACAGATCTGCCACAGATTTATCTCTGTGTGTGACAGGGCCTTTAATGATAAATTTGGTACAAATTACACCAAAGCAACATATTTTTACACTCCCAAATTTAGAATAAAAGAGTGGGCAATGAAATTATCAAATGTAGCACGTGAATGATAACAGTTCGCGCTAATTGCAACTTTTCAAACGTTTTTACGAAAATTGTAACTTTTTATATCTTGTAATTAGGACAATCCGTAATGTTAAGCCCACTTTACACGTTGCAATTAGTTGTACAATCGCATTTGCGATGTGACACGCCCAGGTTGCATACGGGATCTATCAGATTTCACGTTGGTCGTTCATTTGCTGTCACACGAGCGTTAGTAGTCTATGTTAAATTGGTCAATTTTGTGTGCGATCCTTTAGATCATGTGTTCTGTGACGTATGCATTGAGCACCTTTTTTTTTTTTTATTTATTGACTTGCCAAGCGTGTGTAATGTGGGATGCGTTTTTACTATGTCATCTGCCATTCAGCTCTGCTACATGGCCGCTAACAGCAGACACAGACAGCCATGTAGCAGAGCTGAATGGCAGATGACAGCAGACACAGACAGAGCCGCACTGTCAGAATGAACTCGGGTGAACTTCACCCGACTTCATTGTGATGCTGCGGCTCTGTCTGTGTCGCGTCCTGATTAGCGGTCACCAGTGAAGACTCATCGGTGACCGCTAATCTCCTGAGTAACTGAAGTTAGCAGCCCTCTCTCATATACTCACCGATCCCCGGCGCCGCGTTGCACGGCATTCACACTGCTCCGGCGGCTTTTACTGTTTTGAAAAAGCCGGCCGCCCATTAAACAATTTCGTATTCCCTGCTTTCCCCGCCCACCAGCGCCTATGATTGGTTACAGTGAGACACGCCCCCACTCTGAGTGACAGGTGTCACACTGCACCCAATCACAGCAGCCGGTGGGCGTGTCTATACTGTGTAGTGAAATAAATAATTAAATAATTAAAAAAAACGGCGTGCGGTTCCCCCCATTTTTAAAACCAGCCAGATAAAGCCATACGGCTGAAGGCTGGTATTCTAAGGATGGGGAGCTCCACGTTATGGGGAGCCCCCCACCCTAACAATATCAGCCAACAGCCGCCCAGAATTGCCGCATACATTAGATGCGACAGTTCTGGGACTGTACCCGGCTCTTCCCGATTTACCCTGGTGCGTTGGCAAATCGGGGTAATAAGGAGTTATTGGCAGCCCATAGCTGCCACTAAATCCTAGATTAATCATGTCAGGCGTCTATGAGACACCCTCCATGATTAATCTGTAAGTTACAGTAAATAAACACACACACCAGAAAAAAATCCTTTATTAGAAATAAAAACACACACATATACCCTGGTTCACCACTTTAATCAGCCCCAAAAAGCCCTCCTTGTCCGGCGTAATCCAGGATGATCCAGCGTCGCATCCAGCGCAGCTGCATGGAGGTGACCGGAGCCGCAGCAGACACAGCCGCTCCGGTCACCTCCACACAGCAAATGAACACAGCCGTGCGATCAGCTGCTGTCACTGAGGTTACCCGCGGCCACCGCTGCATCCACCGGTGGCCGCGGGTAACCTCAGTGACAGCAGCTGATCGCACGGCTGTCTTCATTTGCTGCATGGAGGTGACCGGAGCGGCTGTGTCTGCTGCGGCTCCGGTCACCTCCATGCAGCTGCGCTGGATGCGACGCTGGATCATCCTGGATTACGCCGGACAAGGAGGGCTTTTTGGGGCTGATTAAAGTGGTGAACCAGGGTATATGTGTGTGTTTTTATTTCTAATAAAGGATTTTTTCGGGTGTGTGTTTATTTACTGTAACTTACAGATTAATCATGGAGGGTGTCTCATAGACGCCTGACATGATTAATCTAGGACTTATTGGCAGCTATGGGCTGCCAATAACTCCTTATTACCCCGATTTGCCAACGCACCAGGGTAAATCGGGAAGAGCCGGGTACAGTCCCAGAACTGTCGCATCTAATGTATGCGGCAATTCTGGGCGGCTGTTGGCTGATATTGTTAGGGTGGGGGGCTCCCCATAACGTGGAGCTCCCCATCCTGAGAATACCAGCCTTCAGCCGTATGGCTTTATCTGGCTGGTTTTAAAAATGGGGGGAACCGCACGCCGTTTTTTTTAATTATTTAATTATTTATTTCACTACACAGTATAGACACGCCCACCGGCTGCTGTGATTGGGTGCAGTGTGACACCTGTCACTCAGAGTGGGGGCGTGTCTCACTGTAACCAATCATAGGCGCCGGTGGGCGGGGAAAGCAGGGAATACGAGATTGTTTAATGGGCGGCCGGCTTTTTCAAAACAGTAAAAGCCGCCGGAGCAGTGTGAATGCCGTGCAGCGCCAGGGATCGGGGATCGGTGAGTATATGAGAGAGGGGGATAGACTGACATGGACTGAGAGTGAGGGACAGAGATAGTGACGGACTGACAGAGATTAGTGCATGACAGACATTGTGAGGCGCTTCAGAACGCAGCTTTTTAGCTGCGCTCTGAAGCAGACCTTTTTTAAGCTGTGGTGCAGAGCGCACACCTGCGCACATAGCATCAGACAACAAAATCGTATGAGGGATGTCACACGTTACAATTGACTAGGTTCGTGCAACAAAACGCTCAATTCTAGAGAATGATACGATGTGTTTGCGATCAACGGTTTTGCGTTCAATCCTGATCGCACGTAGCTGTCACACGCAGATACCTCACAAACGATGCCGGATGTGCGTCACTTACAACTTGACCCCAACGACGGATTGTGAGATATATTGAAGCGTGTGTAGCGGGCTTTAGAAAAGAGCAGGAGAGTAAGGTGTCAAATATTGCATCTTCATGAAGAATTTTGCGCAAATTGTGACTTTTTATGCTCATTTTTTCATTAATGTATGCATTCCACACCTTCTGTAACCTTTCTACAATAGGACACTTTTCTTTTGTGACAAATTGAGTCAGAAATATGTTGTACATTGTGCCAAAAGGTTAACCACACTCCTTTTCTTGTCTTTTTTTTTTTTAGTTTTGGTGTAGATGCTGAAGAATGGTTCAAGAAATGCAATAAAAAATGATACATTTGGTGGAATCATTGACGACAGTGAAATGCTGCAATTTGAGCAAAACGTTTGTAGCAAAACTCAATGATAAATGACCCCTTTATCCTTCTCGAATGGAAGGGGAAATCTATACTTGCATCTATAATAAATATAGTTATATCTATAATAAATAATGTGCAGAAGACTTTGTTAATGGATATACCCAATGTACACTGTATACCTTATATAAGGAGTGTAGGTATAGGGTTTCTCAAAAAAACAGGATTTTTCAACTGGCACCGCACCTTGGTGAAGGTATCACCTGATCGGTCTCAGAATGATAAATGACAAATAGTATTGGGAAGACTTGGGACTGATTTTGCATGGGAGTTCAGGAGTTTTTCCAGATACAATGACTTTATTCATCCTCTGTGGTACTAAGCTTTTATACATTAGGGTTTTTATTTAAAAAAATGGTTTATATTGAACCAATGAATGAGAATTACTGGATCTCTAGGCATATTATTTATTACATAATGTAATACATACATAATATTTCAATGAGCTGTCCCACACCTTCGGCCTGGGACAGCTCATAGAGTCCCATGGCTTTCAGTATCACCTGTACGCTGACGATACGCAGATCTACGTCTCTGGACCTGACATCACCTCCTTAATAACCAGAATCCCACAATGTCTGTCTGCTATTTCATTTTTTTTCTCTGCTCGATTTATAAAACTTAACGTGGACAAAACAGAATTCATTGTCTTTCCTCCTCCTCATTCAACCCCCCCAACAGACCTATCCATCAAAGTTGATGGCTGCTCACTCTCCTTAGTCCCGCACGCTCATTGCCTGGGGGTAATTCTCAACTCTGCTCTCTCCTTCAAGCCATATATCCAAGCCCTCTTCGCCTCCTGTTGACTACAACTCAACAATATTTCCCCAAGATGCAGTAAAAACACTAGCGCATGCCCTCATTACCGTGTTTCCCCGAAAATAACACCTCCCCCGAAAATAAGACCTCCCGGGAGTTTTCAGGGAAGCTTTAATATAAGACATCCCCTGAAAATAAGACCCAGCCGTGGTCAATAATGAAGTGTCATGCAGCGGTGAAAGAGTTAAAGACACTGCAGTACACTTCATTATAGGCAGCGGACATCCCCAGAAGAGAGAAGACAGAAGAAAGAAGACCCCCGATCATACTCACCAGACGCCGACCGGGAGCAGGTGAGCGCATCAAGGTCCTGCAGTGGAACACACACACACACACACACACACACACACACACACATCAGATCGCATCCACACACACACACACACATTAGATCTCACACATACACACACACACCACATCAGATCGCATCCACACACTCACAACATCCGGCGATATCGCTTGCTTCTCGGCGGCGATACTGTGCATGCAGGACCTGCCAAGGATCACATGGCCGGAATCATGTGGTATGTCCGGATGTTGTGAGTGTGTGCACGCGTATGTGCGATATTGTGTGTGTGTGTGTGTGTGTGTGTGTGTGTGTGTGAATGTATGCGATCGGACCTGTGAGTATCGGCAGGAGGCAGAGGAGCACGGCGTGCAGCACAGCTACTGGGAGTGCCCAGCGGAGGGTACAGGGAGAAGTGAGGTGTGTGTGTGTGCGTGTATGTGATCAGATGTGTGCGTGTATACTGTCAGATGTGTGACTGTGTGTGAATTTATGCGATCGGATCTGTGAGTGTCGGCAGGAGGCAGAGGAGCACGGTGTGCAGCACAGCTGCCCGGACCGCACAGGGAGAAGTAGGGTGTGTGTGTGTGTATGTATATATGTATGTATATATATATATATATATATAATAATAATAATATTTATTAATTTATATAGCGCTATTAATTCCACAGCGCTTTACATACATTGGCAACACTGTCCCTATTGGGGCTCACAATCTAGAGTCCCTATCTGTATGTCTTTGGAGTGTGGGAGGAAACCGGAGTACCCGGAGGAAACCCACGCAAACACGGGGAGAACATACAAACTCCTCGCAGATGGTGTCCTTGGTGGGAATTGAACCCAGGACCCCAGCGCTGCAAGACTGCAGTGCTAACCACTGAGCCACCATGCCACCCGTGTGTGTGTGTATATATATGTGTGTGTGTGTGTGTGTGTGTGATCTGATGTCAACCAGACGCAGGGGAGGCATGCAGCGTACCTGATGGGAGATCACAGGAGGATCTGGGAGCTGTACAGTCGCCCTGGGCTGGTAAGTATGACGATCCTGGGATGGGGGGGGGTCTGCTTTTTGTGGGGGGTAAACTTACCCCCAACCATGTCTCCTCGAGAATAAGACGCCCCCTGAATATAAGACCTAGCGCTTTTTCAGGGCAAAAAAAAATATAAGACAGTGTCTTATTTTCGGGGAAACAGGGTATCTCCCACCTGGAATACTGCCATCTACTGTTCTGTAGCCTCCCTGTGAACACTCTTTCACCCCTACAATCTATTGTGAACTTTGCTGCCCAACTAATCCACCTCTCCCCTCGCTATTCCTGACCTCTCCTCTCTGCCAATCCCTTCACTGGCTTCTCATTGCCCACCAACTCCAGTTCAAAACACTAACCATGACATACAAAGCCATCCAGAATCTGTCTCCTTCCTACATCTGTGACCTAGTCTCCTGGTACATCCCTGCACACAACCTTCGATCCTCACAAGATCTCCTTCTCTACTCCCCTCTCCTCTCCTCTTCCCACAATCACGTACAAGATTTCTCCCGTGCCTCCCCCATACTGTGGAACCTGCTGCCCCAACACATCAGACTCTTACCTACCTTGGAAAGCTTCAAAAGGAACTTAAAGACCTACCTCTTCCAACAAGCCTACAACCAGAAGTAACCCTCAGTCCTTTTCATCACCGCAAGACCATCTCCACCCTCAGCTACGGTATCCGCATCCATCCCCTGTAGACGCTGAGCTCTTTCGGGCAGCTTCTTGTCTCCTCCTGTACCTGTCTGTGCCTTGTATTGTTCATGATTATTGCAGTTTGTCTCTATTGGGTATACCCCTTTTCATACGTAAAGCACCATGGAATTAATGGCGCTATAATAATAAATGATAATAAGTATATATAGATGAGCTTACCTATCATCCCGGTACCCAGGATGGCATTGATTAAGTTGAACCCTGCCCAAAAAACATTACTAGAAAACTTTCTATCCTTCTGATCCTCCTCAATCAGTAACTTTCCATCGTCTACATCAACCTACGGCAGAAAATAATAGAAAAAGTATAATAATATAAGTACTAACTTCATTGTAGTGGTCATCGTCCCTACAGTAGTCGTCATCATCATCATCATCATCATCATCATCCATACCTGTTCCGGCCAGCTGTTTGGTGTCATCGGCTTGTTCTTCATTCTTGATACTTCAGTTTCTCCGCTATTCTTCTCTGTTTTCAGCATCATGTCCTATTTTACTGGAGTTGATCATATTTTGAGATTCAGCATAGAGGAGAGATGGCAGGGGACTGAACCGTCCTATATACTATGCCTTAAAGGCAATGACTAAAAAGGATGATGTCCAATAAGAAGAATGATTGACCGTCACACAATCCAGCAGGAAAATATTACCGAGCTCAGATTATTGATAACGCGTAATTTAATAAAACAGTCATGGGAACTTAAAGACATTAGTGGCTACTTAGGGTCATAAAACATGTCCTGCCGCTGCCTGCAAACATTTAGGTTCTATTAACAGGACAGGAACAACAAAGCGGAGTATGTCAATACATTGGGGATTTTTGATGATGTTTCATTATTTCAAAGACAGGGTATTATTTTTCATTTCATTGCAAACTCAGCTCTGCTACATCTACTGTATATTTGGGTGGTGGCAGTTATTACAGTGAGGAAAATAAGTATTTAATACTCTGCTGATTTTCCAAGTTTTCCCACCTACAAAGAATGGCGAGGTCTGTAATTTTTAGCTTAGGTAAGTTCAGCTGTGACAGAATCCGCCCAAAAAATCCATTAAATCACATTGTATGATTTGTAAATAATTCATGTGAATTTTATTGCGTGAAATAAGTATTTGATACAATAGAAAAACAGAATTTAATATTTCATACAGAAACCTTTGTTTGCATTTACAGAGGTCAGACGTTTCCTGTAGTTCTTGACCAAGTTTTCATACACTGCAGCAGGGATTTTGGCGACTCCTTCATATAGGTCCTCTCCAGATTTTTCAGGTTTTGGGGCTGTTGCTGGTCAGCATTAAGTTTCAGCTCCCTCCAAAGATTTTCTGTTGGTTCAGGTCTAGAGAATGGCTAGGCCACTCTAGGACCTTGAAATGCTTCGTACGGAGCCACTTCTTAGTTGCCATGGCTGTGTTTTTTGGGTCATTGTTATGCTGGAAGACCCATTCACAACCCATCTTCAATGCTCTTACTGAAGGGAGGAGATTGTTGGCCATGATCACATACATCCTCAATTCAAGACGGAGCAGTTATCCTGTCCAACACCCCGCACCTCCGCCGCTTAGCTGTTCTCGGACCCAGCGGCGGCAACAGGCCACCAGACATGCTCAGTTCCGATGTTGCTCTGTCTTCTGATAGCGGCCGTGGCTGGGTACTGCACATCTGCCTCCCATTCTAATCAATAGGCGGCAGATGTGCAGTACCCGGCAGCGGCCACTATCAGTACACGGAGGAGCGCCGGAAATGAGCATTTCTGCCTGCCTGCTGCCACCGCCGGGGCTGAGGATAGCTAAGCGGCGGGGGGTGTTGCAGGGTGTCGGACCATGGGTGATCAGACATTGATTCAAGATAGAATCAAGGCACTCCCAGATTGACTGTAACATGTATTTATTTGAATGGTCTCTAACAAGGTGCATTAAAAAATCGTTTTTGGTCCAACTGGACCTTCTTCAGTTGCACATTAAGGAGGTGGTGATGCCTGTGAAATGAAAGCGCGGTATCCACCGCCGCATGGAGGTCACCATGCGGCGGTTGATAATACGCTTTCATTTCACAGTCAATCTGGGAGTGCCTTGTTTCTATCGTGAAGCTTGTGGCCTTGGAACCTACTAAGTGCACCCCAATCTTTAAAGTAATCTCCAAAAGCAAGTGCCATTGACCATTGTCTATGATCAGACATCGATGACCTATCCTAACATTGGACCATCAATGTCAAAGTAGTGGACAGTCATTTTGACTACAATCGTAACTAAAAGTTTTGAGATTGACACAAAGTTAACATTTTTAGATTTACTGTTTCTGTGGTTTTAGATTTTTAAATCTGATCTTTCTATGGTTACTGAAGTGCAATTATCAACATTTTATAGGTTTTTAAACTTTTATTGACAAATACATCAAATTTTTGTGACACCTCATTATTCACAGTTTTGGCCTTTATGCTTCAAGACGTCTGGAGTTTTCCCTGGCATGCTGAAAAAGACGCCTTATAACCTAAGACAAGCTTTGTAGATTACTTGCAGAACTATGGAAAATTACACATAACACACTACAATTTCAATGAGGCGTACCAAATGACAAAGTCAGCTCTGCTACATTGGGTCTGTGTCAATCTGACAGATGCTTACTATTAGGCCGGGATCACACTAGCATATACTGTAGCATCTGAAGTGAGAGCATTGGATATGATATACTAACGAGACTTGGCTCAAACTCTTCTGCGAGCGTGAGCTGAGTGTCATTATACTATGATCCGATTCTCTCACACGCGAGAATCGAAGCTCTCTCTCTATCTTCTCCATTGCCTGTCTGCGTATATCGTATACCTAAGTGCGGTTCAATGTGTCAAACGTGTAAGGAAGTGACTGGTTGTCATATTTTCTTCCCCTTGAAGACACCAATAGCGTTGGTGTATTGTGAATAATGTCTTATGTTATTGTGGAAGTAATGTGCCAGGTGAATTGCAATGTATTGTGTCTCTTTGTTGTATGTGTATTGCCAGACAGTAGGGCAAGAGATAGGCTAGTCCATAGTGGGAGGGGTTAGCATGCAGGGAAATAGATCGTTTCCTGTTAAGTCAATTAGGTCCCAGCTTGTGACAGAAACAGACCTATGGCTTGAAAGGTCCTCAAGGCCACATGCAGTGGGTGACCTGTAACAAGAGAAAGGACAGACATAGTGTGCTCCTAAGGAACGGACTGCGACACATAGTCAATGACAGTGTCAGGTTCAACAACTGACCAGAAAACGGAGTGACCCAGAAAGGAGGATCTGGTGAGAGTACGCCTAACAGCAAGGCCCTGAGTAGCTTACTGCTTCTTAAAGGTAGCGGGCCAAAATGATATAGAATGGAAGCTGAAGTGGTCATCTTGGAATAGAGTTCCCTAAGCGTCATAAAGCTTTAAGGTTGAGTCCGGTTATACTGGCATACCCACTCCGCTAGGAGGAGAATTAAACATAGAACTGCAGGAAGACAGAATGACTTTCATGAACTGTACTGTGGTGCTAGGTTGTGCCTGTAAGAACAGGAAGAACCAAGATGAAAGTGGAGATGTTGTTTCTAATGGTGGTCTGTGCTACTGAATTGTACGAGAAGTTGTGTACCCAACCACTATATCATATATATAGTTGTCAACAAATGACTGTCAAGTAAAGAACTGGTGGTCTCTCTTCTTGAATGAGTTGACATCTGGTCATGGCCAGCCAAAGCCATCGACACCATGCAGCCCACAGGGGTGTAACTGCCCTGACGACACAAGTGCACCCACCCAGGCAAGACCTCATCTTTCATGTAGCGTTTTTGGGTGCAAGAGAATAGCACCTCGCCCATGATTATCACCCAGAACCACGCTACACAAGCACCCATAGACTTCTATGGTCCGAGAAATGCTGCCAATTGCGGCATGCTGTGATTGTTTTTTCATCATGAACCTCCATCAGAAAATAATTGCAGAACTGCACTGTCACGTAATATAATGTTGCTATTCGATAAAACACTGGATAGCACTCAGCCATGTCAGCTTGGGTGATCGGGTCCTTAAGAGCGATGGATGCTCAGACACGTAGTTTCCAGCACTGGGAAGAGATTTCCTGGAACATTTGGATGTTGATGGACAGATGATGTAAGGCATGAACAAAATGACCACAGAAAAGATCATAATTCAGTTACATTCTGCTCTTTGTAAAGGGTTTTCTTCTAGATTATGAAATGAGTGGATTTGTCTGTTGTCGTGCACACCATTATGTCTCATCTTGCTTCTCTGAGAAACTGGATGAAGCTGATGGCAGGTCTGATTTACTTGCCAACTTATTTTGGAAGAGGACTGACAACCAATCCACCACCCTGTTACAAAAATATAAAACTGAATCCTGCTCTTATGTTCTGTACTATCCAGAAATGTACTGTTGGATGCTACAGGTTATCACTGAGCCTGTTGGAGATACAACCAGGATGCCTAATTTATTGTACATTATTGTGCCGCCCCTGCAGCGGATCGAACCACTCGGATCCGGGGGTGGTGATTGCTCGTGGCTCGAGGGTCTCCAGACCAGGGGGCTTAGGGGCCACACTCAAATGGAAAAGGGAGTATTTACAGGGGATTTGGTATAGTTCGTGACGCCACCTGTGGTGTACGGTAATTGAGAGTACCGCCGCTGCCGTTGGGAGTACCCGGGGTCATAGAGTGGGGCAGCTAGATGACGTTGCCCTCCATGGGTAGGGGTAGGCCCCGGGTCTCTGGATGGAGATGCGGGGGCGCAGTGCAGGGGTCAGTCGGGTACTCACTCAGCAATGAAGCAGACACTGACAACAGGGTAAACCAAGTCTCTGACTGCCGTTGCCTCTTGAGGGGAGCTCGTCCGGGTCCCGTCCCTTGCAGTACTGACGGTGGTCCGTAACCTGCCTCCTGGCACAAAGGTTTAGATTGTCCGTTGTGGCCCGGTAGCTTGGAGCTGTCTGGTCCCTGCTCCCCACTATGGCTAAGTGAAGGAGCCTGCTCTCAGGAGCTCACGCTTGGGATTTCAGTGGGCTGCTTGCTAGGAAAGCCCTACCCCTCTCTTTGCACTAGTGCCCCCGATCTCTGAGCTGGTCGGAACAGTCCATAAAGGCCCTGTCCTCTGCAGGTTAATTGTCGGGTCGCCTGAAGCTTCTCCCCGACCTAGGGTCCGTGTACCCCGACGTGCCTTCGGTCCCAGACCGGTGATAGGACCAGGCTGCTGACCGTCCTCCTTGACAGGTTCCAGGCACCTAGCCTCAATCCCCTGCAACTGGGGGTCCGACTCCTCTAAGTCCAGACCACCGTCTGCGACCTAGTATACTTTTCCCCTGGGAGCTCTAACTCCCAGCTTCCTCAGAGCTCCTCACAGGCTACCACTGAACTGACTTGGTGTCTAACAGGTGTGGTGCAAGGTGTAGGATTTGTGAATGCTGATGTTGCGGGTGGGGGCCAGACCGCAGCTAAGGGGGGCTGCTCGGGGATGCTCGGATCCGGGGCTTTTGGCTGTGGCTCGATCAGGAGCCGGACCCGGGCCCGAGCAGCGGTCTATCACCCACAAGTGAAAAGGGGGGTTGTTTAAAAAGGGAGATTGTCCGTGACGCCACCCACGGTGTGTGGTGAGGTGGGACACCACCGCTGCTGTTGGGGACACCCCGGGGGAGATGTAATGGCAGCCGGATGTTAACCCCTCCGTGGGTAGGGATGGTTGCCCCGGGGCCCAGTGTCTCTGTGCAGGGTATGGTGATGGCTGGGACTTGCGCGCCCGGATGGACCAGGGAAGGCTGGGTTACTCACGAGTAAATGAATCACACCAGTTTTTTGGTAAACCAAGGTGCTGGTGGCCGGCCGCCGCGGCCGGTTGTACTCTGGTCCCCCACCCGGGCTGATGCTCGCCGTCTTCTCCTCTGCATTGACTGTGTTTGTGTTTAGACTTCCCGGTATGGACTTCCCGGCTTTTTGTGTGCTCCTGAGGAGCCGTGCCCACTGACACTGACCCATGGGATATATGGGCCATGGCGGTTGCCCTATCCCTCTCTGTGAGTGGTTGTCTGCTTTTGGGACTTTGGTTGGGACAGGACCTATAATCCTGCCTTCAATCGGTTGATTAGCTAGGCCGTTGGTTCTGGTCCTGGCTTCAGGGTCCGAGTACCCCCTCTGTGCACGGTTTCCGGTTGGGTCTCCGGTGTAGGTACCGGCGGGCTCCAACCCTGTCCCGGTCCACCTCGGTTCTGCCAAGCCGTCTTCCCGTCTCCTGCAGACGGAGACCACCGTCTGCCACCTAGCCAGGGTACCAGGGCTCTGACTCTGGCACCGTTCAACTTGAACTAACTCCTCTGCTGGAGCTACACCTAGATCCAGCCCACACTCCTCTCAACTTGAACTCAGACTTAGACTACTGTTTTTCCCGCCTTGGGCTTTCTAGACCCCTAGGTGGGTGTTCAGCAACCGCCTGGTCCCACCCACTGGTGTGCCTGTCTTGCCCTGAGGGGGGTGACTAGGGTTTCAGGTCGGCTGTGTGTAAACTAGGTGAGGGATGGTGTTATGCGGGGGCCTATTGTGTGGCTACCAGGATTTTCCAGGGCGACACACTGGTGGAGGCAGTACTGTAGAATAGAGACCCAGAACCATGGGGGGTTGAATACTGCACAGTAAGGGCAGTTTGTGCAGTACCGTGACGACCTGAATAGTCCAAGGGCGTCACATTATTACTGTGTAATTACCATTATTTTTCTTTTGCATGATGTGCCATGCACTATACCACCTTATGTTAAGTCTGATATGTGTCATCAGTAATGTGCTTCTGATAGGTAGTAAAATGCCCTTTTCACTTACTAATTGTTCGATGATGTTGTGATCGAATGGTAACATGTGGATGTGAAATGTTGCTTGAGCACGGTGAGTAAATAATGACTTCAAAGGGGATACCTGCGACTTTATTTTTGGCTTTGAGTCTAAGAACTTATGTGCAAGTAGTTGTTAACTATCTGCCTGTTCTTCTCATCACTGCCCTTAATGGCTAGCAGCTGTCACTGTCACGATGTGATTGTGGGATAGTGAGGGACAAGGGGCTCCTATGCGTCCCCTCATGCTAGGGGATCCTAGACTATCCCTGTCCTCTGGATTACCCCTGATGGTGGAGATGCCAGAGTCCCGTGCCTTACTATATACCTGGGTAAAGCTGATCTGCTCCACCTTCCCGCTAGCAAAGGAAGGCACAGGAGTGTAAGGCTGAGGCCACATGGGGTTACGTGCAAGTCCTCGCATGACACTCGGCTCACGCTCGCAGAACAGCAGGAGCCGAATGTCATGCAAGGGTCATGCGACTGTGGTCCGATCATGCGATCAGACCTCTGCTGCAGAGAGGGGGCTGGCACTGTGGAGGGGAGGGCCGTGCTGCGGAGGAAAGAGTGGGATTTATCTCCCTCTCGCCTCCATTGCCAGCTATTGCGAATCTCGCACTGCTCTCCCGTTACATCGATGTAACACGAGAGCAATGCGATGTTTTTCTTGCCCTGTAGACTCGCATGGGTGCAAGTGGAACAGGATCGCATTACACCCGCAGCATGCTGCAACTGTTTTCTCGGTTCGATTAGGGCTGAGAAAATAATCATTCATGGGAACTGCCCCATAGAGTAATACTGGTCCGAGTGGAATGCGATATTTTTATCGCATTCCACTCGCACCGTTTTTCTCGCTGTGTGTCCTAGGCCTAATAGAAGCACAGATGAGACAGTCAGGGATAGCAGAAACTCAGTCACACTGCACAATCTCAGGAACAGTAAGAAACTAAATGGGAAAGCAAGACAAGTAAAGCAGCAGCAAAAGGACAACAATGGTTAACACCACAGCCGCACAACAATATCACAACCACCAGTAAACCTGGATAAATCCAACTCTCCATGCCAGTAGAGAGAAGCTGTAGCAGGCATTATAAGAAAAATCCAGCCAGCATATGTGACACCCTGGACTTGTGACTCGGTGGCTCAAGCGATGAGCCGGATCCCGGGGACTCAAGCGGCGCTCCTCGCCCGTGAGTGAAAGGGGTTTGGGTGTGGGGATTGTTTATTGTCCGTGACGCCACCCACGGTTGTGGTGATTTGTTGCCACCACCGCTGCTCTGTATGGGGATCCCGGGGACTGATGACAGGGAGCAGCAAAGTTGTTGGTTCTCCCCTCCGTGGGTAGGGGGTTGTTGTCCCGGGGCCCAGTGATGAGGTGGGTGATGCAGGACTCGGTGGGGTGCAGGGACGCGGGGGGCAGCTCTGTGCGTTGCGGCACTGTGGTACTCACTCAGCTTGAGACGATGACACAGTTCTCGGTAAAACACACGGCTGGAAAGACGGATCCCACGGACGGCTGCACTTGCTTTCCCCAGTAGGTGACGGTCCCTTTTTCCTGCACCTAAGATGATGATGGTTGCGATGGGTTCCCACCGGTAACCCGCTCCCCGGCTTGGATATGGGCCGGAGGAGCCCTACTTTGCCCGCAGGCGCTGGCCCTGAGAAACTGGTGCCCTGGCGGTGGCGGTGTCTCTCCGTTACGGTCGGACTGTTGCCTTCAATCGGGACTTGGTTGTTAGGAGACAGACGTCCCCTTCACTGACGGATTTGGCAAATTATGGCGACTCCTAGCCTTGCCGGGATCCGAAAGGCCCCTGCCCTGGTGCTGACTGTTCTTCGTATACTGCTCCAGACCGCCGGGTCACCACCCGTCCGCGGTCCTTCCAGCAACCTCCGAGCAGTCCCCCTGCAGACTATCACCGCCGTCTGCTGACCTTGCTGTCTCTCAGTCCGGGGCACACACCCGGACCAGCTTCAGACTTTCTTACTGACACTTTTACTCTCTTCTCCAGCTCCTCTACCACTTAACTTCCTTCCACTTCCCTCACTTAACTCATCTTGCTTCCTCTCTCTTTCACTTCCCTCACTTGACTGCCTGGTTCCTCCCGCCTCCAGGGCTGTGAACTCCTCGGTGGGCGGAGCCAACCGCCTGGCCCACCCCCTGGTGTGGACACCAGCCCCTGGAGGAAGGCAACAAGGATTTTTGGTTAGCCTAGGTGTTCCTAACTGGGGTGTAGGGTGTGGTGATGTTATGACATGTGACCCCTGGCTTGCCCAGGGCGTCACATTCCCCCTTAGCAAAATGCAGACCGTCCGCGGGCTGCCCGTCCAACACCGGTTTTATTTTCTGGAATTATAAAAGGTAAAACGGTAAACATAATACAAATTATATCATCCCACATAGGGAGGTTCGGTACTTAAACGTTGCAAACGGTTTACGGTTACGGTCTCCGCTCTCTCCCACCCAAGCAACCTGGCCCTGATGCTGCCCCTAAAGCCCAGGCAGCACCCCTTGACCCCAGTCCTGCACCAAGTCACCCGAGCTGGATCTGTCCTTCCCCTCCAGAGGGTAGCCACCGGTTCCTGTGGTGGCTGGGCCCCAGCCTGCTCTGCTGAGGGCCCTCCCTCCAACCTGCCTCTCCGGAGGCGGCAACTGCGGAAACGGTAACGGTAAAACAACTTATTTACAAGCCACTAATTTTTGTGGTTGCCCTGCAAGTTCACGGGCTTGTCCATGGAAAGTTCTCCATGCAAAACTTTTTAAACGGTCCCCACGGGGACAACGGTGCCGGCAACGGCCAATTTTCTCAATCACGGTTAATCAGATGAAGCTTCGGTTCCATTTTTGCTTATCATTTTCATTTTCAACTTTCAAACTCAAAACACACACACTGGTGGTCCCAACGGGGACGGTGCAACGGCATCCCGCTGCCACTCTTTCTCACATAAATGCGGGCATGCACATCCGCAACTCCCGCTCAGGAGCCAGGCCCACCTGGGTGCCCTCGGCGCCGGCTACAACCGGCCTCTCATACTGCCGTGGGCCCCACCAATCAGTGGCCTGCTCTGGGTCAGCCTGTGTGGGGGACGGGCCCAGCTGGAGTCCCTCCGTGTCGGCTACAACCGGCACCTTCAGCAATGAGGGACCCCGCTGTGACATGGCCTTCTCTGCCTCCTGGCAGCTACATCCCCGCCGTGCCTCAGCCGAGGCCCAGTGCCTGGGAGCGGTTAACGTGACTTGCGGTGTTGGCGTTTGATCGAGGATTGCCTCCGCTGCGGCCGGGCGGACTGCCGGGGCCGTCATCATCTCCGTCGCGGCTGGGATGGAAGCCGGGACGGGTGCCAGGGTGGTGGTAAAGGTAAGGCCCGGGGGCCGCAGGTCTGGGCCCTCTCCCACAGATGCTGCGGGCTCCGCTACCGGTGGCAGGGGTAACGGGTCGGTCGGGGCGTTGGCCGCAGGTATGGGCAGTGAGGGAGGTAGCGTGGTGGACGGCAGCAGGCCGGGCCCCTCAGCCGTATCGACCGATCTCTCGGGGACATAGGGGCGTGGGTTGCTTACCCGCTCCTCTGAGACCACCTCCACTTCGGATGCCCAAACGGTTGCGGCCAGGCCCTTCATCTCCGACGTCCACTTCGCCAGCATGAAGTGGACTTGGGCCTGGAGCTTCTGGCACATCTTGCTTCTGGATCCAGGAACGTGTTTCAGCAGAGTCCTGGCGTCCCTGCACGCTACAGCGCTAGTTACATGCAGCTGCGACCACCGCTCCTCCAGCGGCTCCGTCGGGCGCAGACATCTTGTTTTCGTCCCCCTTAGCTTCTTTCCGGCCCCTCCTCTATTGGGGCGGGGTTTTGGCCTTCACGCCTCTGCTACTCGAGAAGACGCTCGAGCGGGAACTTTTCGCGCCAAAGATGGCGACTTACGAAATTTTTCAGCCGGATACCTACGGCGGTCACAAGGCGCACCTCTACCCAACGGCAGAGCGGTAAGATCCTGTTTGTGATGCCAAGTTGTCGCGGGCGGAGGAGGGGACGCCGCGCTCTCCCACTGCTCGGGTCCGGCTGCCGCGGCTGCTGCGGCCTGCCGCTGCTCGGTGGCTCGAGCGATGGGCCGGATCCAGGGGACTCGAGCGGCGCTCCTCGCCCGTGAGTGAAAGGGGTTTGGGTGTGGGGATTGTTTATTGTCCGTGACGCCACCCACGGTTGTGGTGATTTGTTGCCACCACCGCTGCTCTGATGGGGATTCTGGGGACTGATGACAGGGAGCAGCAAAGTTGTTGGTTCTCCCCTCCGTGGGTAGGGGGGTTGTTGTCCCGGGGCCCAGTGATAAGGTGGGTGATGCAGGGCTCGGTGGGGTGCAGGGACGCGGGGGCAGCTCTGTGCCTTGCGGCACTGTGGTACTCACTCAGCTTGAGACGATGACACAGTTCTCGGTAAAACACACGGCTGGAAAGACGGTTCCCACGGACGGCTGCACTTCCTTTCCCCAGTAGGTGACGGTCCCTTTTTCCTGCACCTAAGATGATGATGGTTGCGATGGGTTCCCACCGGTAACCCGCTCCCCGGCTTGGATATGGGCCGGAGGAGCCCTACTTTGCCCGCAGGCGCTGGCCCTGAGAAACTGGTGCCCTGGCGGTGGCGGTGTCTCTCCGTTACGGTCGGACTGTTGCCTTCAATCAGGACTTGGTTGTTAGGAGACAGACGTCCCCTTCACTGACGGATTTGGCAAATTATGGCGACTCCTAGCCTTGCCGGGATCCGAAAGGCTCCTGCCCTGGTGCTGACTGTTCTTCGTATACTGCTCCAGACCGCCGGGTCACCACCCGTCCGCGGTCCTTCCAGCAACCTCCGAGCAGTCCCCCCGCAGACTATCACCGCCGACTGCTGACCTTGCTGTCTCTCAGTCCGGGGCACACACCCGGACCAGCTTCAGGCTTTCTTACTGACACTTTTACTCTCTTCTCCAGCTCCTCTACCACTTCACTTCCTTCCACTTCCACTTCCCTCACTTAACTCATCTTGCTTCCTCTCTCTTTCACTTCCCTCACTTGACTGCCTGGTTCCTCCTGCCTCCAGGGCTGTGAACTCCTCGGTGGGCAGAGCCAACCGCCTGGCCCACCCCCTGGTGTGGACACCAGCCCCTGGAGGAAGGCAACAAGGATTTTTGGTTAGCCTAGGTGTTCCTAACTGGGGTGTAGGGTGTGGTGGTGTTATGACCTGTGATCCCTGGCTTGCCCAGGGCGTCACACTTGCACAAACACCTGCCCCTAAAAAGGTACCAGCAGCCAACCTTAAAACCCTGAGTCACCCCTCTCAGGTTCTGACATTCACACCCGGGGGCGGGGCCAGGAGGTTGGCCACGCCCACCGAGTAGTTTGGATGGCCTGAAGGGTGGGAAAACACAGAGAGATCTGTTTTGGAGGTGAAGGGGAGAGGAAGGAGAGGAGTAGGGAAAGAGTTAGGAGAAGACATCTGTCAGGGATCTGGGTCAGAGCCCGGATACCCTGTGGCCAGGAGGCAGACGGTGGTGGCCACCTGCTGGAGCTGGGATTACAGCCGGTGGAACCGTAAGGGACCGGGACCGGGTAGTGGCCTGCCGGTACCAAACCGGGGAACCGATTGGAAACCGGAGCACCAGGAGGGGTACTCAGACCCAGTACGAGGCCCAGAAACCACTGGACTGAGTCGAATTCACTGATTGGGGTCTGGACTTTAGGCAGCCGGCCGAGCCCCGAGGCGGTACACATCCGCTCTTCTGGCGTCACGAACAGGATTGAACTCATCCACTTACATGTGGAAGTGCGCCTTGAAGTTATCGTCAGCGGTGTCCCGTTGAAAAATTGCAGAATACGCCATCTTGTCACTGTCCTGAAGTTTCCCGCCAAAGCCGTCTTCTCCAAGGAAAAAAGCGCGAAAGTGAAGTCCCTGAGAACAGAGCAGTGCAGAAAGAAAGGAGAGTGCCCCGAAAAGACCACAGGGGGGACGCATGGAAAAATGTCGGCGTTCCCGGACGGGAGCGGAGAGGCGCCCGCCTATGGAGCAGCGGGACCCAAAAGGAGCAGAGGTGGAGTAGTGTTACGTCACTGCCGGAGTCTGCTCCAGCGACTTCTGCTCCGATCGCCAGGCGACGCAGTGTTCCTGCCATGGATGGTGCTGGTGATGGGAGAGGAGTCGATGCCAGCAGCATCGGTGGGCGCAGGCTCCGATCATCCACTGGGCTGGATCTTGGGATCTGCAGTATCGCTGGCTGACTGTAGGTGGCGGGTGTCTCCCAGCTGAAGTACCATCATTCAGCTACAGCTAATGGGAAGACACCACACCCTTCTTATTCCCCCTCCTGTCTGCTGGCCTCTGCCAGAGATAGTTCTGATTCTGGCTCATGTGCTGTTTGTTTTGTGATTCCTGTGCGCTGACTTGCTTGTTGTTGACTACCCTTTTGCCTGCTGTTTTGTACCGAACCCAATATGGTGCAGCTCCTGGAAGAAGAGGTACCGGCTATTGTGCCCACGCCGCCGTTCCCGGTAGCGGCCTACAGCCCCGGAACCTATTGCACGTGGAAGGGAAGCCCGATTGGTTGTCCAACCGTCGGCCAGTACGGTCCCCTGCGGTGGTAGCCGCCCTGAAGTTGCAAGTTTTACAAGTTTTGGATGTTTTAAGGACCCACAGCTACGAAATCCCGTGTTCCTTTGTTGAACGTCCCCATGTTCTCGGGAGACGCCATCTGGTACGCCATTTGAGGGACCGGACCCTACCCGACTTGTTGAATGCCGCCGGGGTCGAAGCCTTGGAGGGCACCGTCAGAGGTCGGAGCCCCTGGTGGAGGACGGCAGGGAGTTGTGAGGAGCGAGGACAGTTCCCGTGAGTAGAGTCCGGTCAACCGTACCCGCACCGCAGGCAGTTGAGGAAGGGGGCTTTCTGAACAGTGTCACCGTGAGTGAATGTGACATTGGGGACCCATGCTGCCCTGTGGTGGACAGGGGAAAGTGGCTGGAGGAGGCTGCGTCGGCAGCGGAGTTTACCCTGTTTTAAATAATTCTGGACTGGTCTGTTCTGCCTCACAACCTCCGGAGAGGCGGATTGGAGGATGGGCCTGCGGGAAATTGATGGCCGAGGCCCCGTCACCAATGCAACCGGTGGCGATCCTCTGGGTCCGGGGGTCCCCTGGACGTGGGGCCCCTGAGAGACAGCCGGGTGTGGAGCTCTGTACCCGTCCCGTAAAGCAAAACCTGGGCCCATTCCTGGACTGGGGAAGAGGGGTTCTGCCCGTTTCTTAGGGGCAGCATCAAGGCTAGGTTTGCTTGGGCGGGCAAGCGGAAGGACCCGGTCCCGTTATTAATAAAAATGTTTGATGTTTGCAACGGTTAAAGAATGTGCCTCCCTGTTATTATCCGGAACCATGGAAGACCACCATAACTCATTGGTAAAAGGTGACAAGAGCATTGGCAACTAATCTGGCTGCCATCCCCTTACTAACCATCAACACTAGAAGTAGCCGAGGGGTGAACTAACATCCTATGCACCGCAAACCCAGCCGGAGAACTAGCTATCCTAAAGGAAGGAAAGATGAATAACTCTCTGCCTCAGAAAATAGATAACGAATAGCAAGCCCCCCACATTCAAAGACTGCGGTGATGTAGGAAAACACAATACACAGATAGATGATAGGATTAGCAAAAGGTGAGGCCCCCACTGACTAAAATAGGAAAGGACAGAAAAGGAGCTGATGGTGGCCAGAGAAAAACCCTGCAAAATTCCAAATTCCTGATAGTACAAAAAGGCCCTCAGATTGCACGATCTGCACTCCGTCCTATACCGGGCACTCTTGTCATACCAATGAACAGAAAACAAGAATCATTACAAATTCAAAAAGCCACAACACATGGACTTATAGGAGCAATACTCCAAACATAACTGCAGGGAGTTTCCGAGCTGAGCAACTGATAGGGAAGATCCCTGCATGCAAATAAACTGAAAACAACCACAGCAAATGACAAACTAAGATAAGAGGAAAAAAAACCCCCAACAAATAAAGAGCAAAGCACTTATCTGGGGTAGATGTGGTGTGGAGCAGAATGAAGCAGGCTCATGAACAAAGAACAACTGACATCCGGCATAGCCTGCTATCAGACCAGGATTTAAATAAGCAGAGAGTTAGCAATGGAAAAGCCCATTGCTCAACACACCTGGTCTATGTCCAAACCATTCCTGGCCATAGGAGGGAGCCTCCCAGCAGCCAAAGCATAACTGACATTCACAACATCTCACATAAGGGAAGATTTAAAAATACGCTTAAATTGTACAAAAGTTGTTATAAATGTAAATATGTTTTATTCTTTTTCAGTTAAAAGCAACAAAATAAACCGGTGGTGGACGGGCAGCCCGCGGACGGTCTGCATTAAACCAAGGGGGAATGTGACGCCCTGGACTAGCCAGGTAGTCACAGGTAGTCCCTTGCACAAACACCTGCCCCTAAAAAGGTACCAGTAGCCAACCTTAAAACCCTGAGTCACCCCTCTCAGGTTCTGACGTTCACACCCGGGGGGCGGAGACAGGCGGTTGGCCACGCCCACAGAGGAGTTCGGATGGCCTGAGGTGGGAAAACACAGAGAGATATGTTTTGGAGGTGAAAGGGAGAGGAAGGAGAAGAGTAGGGAGAGAGTTAGGAGAAGACGTCTGTCAGGGATCTGGGTCGGAGCCCGGATACCCTGTGGCCAGGAGGCAGACGGTGGTGGCCACCTGCAGGAGCTGGGATTACAGCCGGTGGAACCGTTAGGGACCGGGACCGGGTAGTGGCCCGCCGGTAGCAAACCGGGGAAACTATTGGAAACTGGAGCACCAGGAGGGATACTCAGACCCAGTATGAGGCCCAGAAACCACTGTACCGAGTCAAATTCACTAATTGGGGTCTGGACTTTAGGTCCTTTCCCACCCAAGATCCGACTGAAGACAACAGCCCAACCATAGGGATAGAAAGCCACCGCCCAGGCATCGAGATCCCACAGGCCAGCGTCTGCGGGCAAACGGGCTCTACCGGCACAAACAAAGCTGAGGAGCGGACTACCGTTGCTCAGGCATAGGAGTCACAATTCTACCAAAAGTGAGGTGCAGGAGAAAGGTGGAAACCACCAACCTAAAAAGGGGAGAAGCGCAGCCGGCTGCGAGCACCGTCCACCATCTTGTTTGGTTTACCAGAGACTCCCATGTGTCTGTAATAGTGAGTACAACAGTGCCCTCGGGCCGCGCACCGCACCGACACGCCAGCACGCATCCATCCCCCCTCCTCAGTACCCTCGGGCCCCGGGGACCATCATACTCCTACCCATGGAGGGGTCAACACCAAACTGCGCAACACCATCCCCAGGAGCCTAGTCAACGGCAGAGGTGGTGTCCATCCATTCACCACAACCCGTGGCTGGCGTCACGAACTTAATTCCCAACACAACTGCGACCTCGGCCGTGGATCTTCCCCCACCGAACACCACCCCTCATGTAGCGCCAGCATTCCCTTCAGAGCGACGTGACCCCCGGGTCCGGGAGGAGCTCAAGCCACCCACTGACGAGCCTGGATCCGAGCGGCTCGGCAGCCGGCCGAGCCCCAGGGCGGTACACATATATAGGAGGGATGGCTCTCCCAAAGCATGTGACCAAGGAGATAGAAAAGCAGTTCAGCATAGATTAACTCTTCTAGCCTGCCTTATGAACTACAGGTCTGTTGGTCTCCCTGGGCTGATCACAGACCTCAGAGAACATCACCAACAACAACAAGCGCACTGCGCACAATCTAAAGTCTCCTGTGCTTCTGTGACGCCCTGGCCTATCAGGTCATCACAGGGTATTGTGCAATCTGCCCTTCTGCACAGTATCCGCATCCTCCTTGGTTATGGATCCTTGTCCTTTGGTGTTGCTAAGAGTAGAGGCAGTCGAAACCCTAGGAACACTTTTCACCACACCCACCAGACACACCATTGGGGGGCCTAAAGGGAATAGGGCCGCCCACTTGGGGGGTTGGTAGGGGAAAGTGAAAAAGTGAAAAGAGGAGTGTTGGAGGTGAAAGAGAGAGGAGGTCAGGAGCAGGGCTCCTCGAGTCTACTAGGTGGCTGACGTTGGTCTGGTAGGAGCTGGATCTCCGGTCTCAGGGGATCGTGTCAAGGGGCACGGATTGCCGAGGAGGGCAGCTGGCAGCGTTGAGCCATCTCCTGGCAGGGGCCAGGGCATGGCGGGGTATGCAGACCCTAGGCCGGGAAGTAGCTTCAAGCGTCCTGGAAATTTACCGGACGGTGGTGAAGTCTTCAAGATTCATCCCTCACCTGCTCCAAAATCGGGATACTAGCGCAACGAGGGGATAGGACTTTTCCAAGAACACAGTCCACCAAATCCCAAGCGTGAACCCTGAGAGCAAGCTCACTCCGTTAGCCATACGGGTGAGCGGGATCCGATTACTTCCATACTAGAGGGTCCAACAGTGAGAAGGTGCCATGGAAAAGGCCACAGGCTAACAAGCAACACCAAGGGCACGGATCCAGGCGTGCTCCCTCCTTGCTGCAGCGGTGCTCAGAATTCTGGTTTACAAGCTGTCAGTGTCAGTATTCTTGGACTGAGTGAGTACGCAGAAACCCTTCCTTTTCCCAACGGACCCTACTCCTGCACCAACACCGGGCCCCGGGGCACAACCTTCCAACCCACGGAGGGGTTAAACACCTTGCTGCCATTCCATCGCCACCGGGCTCCCCCTTCCCCAACAGCAGCGATGGTACTCCACCTTACCACGCACCATGGGTGACATCACGAACTTCTAACTCCCCTGTACATACTCCCCTTTTCAAACTCAAGTGTCCGCACGACCCCCGGGTCCGGAGACCACTCGAGCTACCACGGTTCCGGATCCGAGCAGCTCAGCCGCTGGCACGAAGGTGGTACACCTCCGACCATGCGCAGAGCTCATCTGAAGCCAACAAGCATACACCCAGCTAAGTAGGCCAAGCGACACTACTTGGATGAGACGCGCGCAGGCGCAAGATTTCCATGAGTCGGCGGTGGCGTTGACTCTTGGAAATCATGCTATCACGCCCAAAGAGGTGTGATATCACGGAAAAAGGGCAGGCTAGTCGGGGCGAAACAATGACCTTGTGACTAGTTGGGCGGCATGGTGGCTCAGTGGTTAGAACTGAAGTCTTGCAGCACTGGGGTCCTGGATTCAAATCCCACCAAGGACACCATCTGCAATGAGTTTGTATGTTCTCCCTGTTTATGTGTGGGTTTCCTCCGGGTTCTCCAGTTTCCTCCCACACTCCAAAAACATACTGATAGGGAACCTAGATTGTGAGCCCCAATGGGGATAGTATATATATATATATATATATATATACACACTATATATAGTCTCAGCACTTATAAGCATAGCGAAAACTTAAGCTATACAGCCTTTTTTTATACTTTGCTTTTACACAATATTATTATACAGGGATGGTTGGGTAGGGATCTATAGCCCACACATGTCCCTGCTGCTAGGTTAGAAGACAAATGGGACCTGACAGGTTCACTTTAATGTGCAGTAGCTGAATTTCAAGTTTTACATATTATACCCAAAAAGGACACAAGAGGGCAACATTTCATCTCTTTTTAAGCTGTAAACCAAAAATTAGAAGCGTTACAACTTGTCCCTACTCTTTAACTATTATAGCTGTAGATTTTATATATTAGTTGTGTTCTTTATATATAAACATTGAATTAAACCTGGATGTTAATAATATGAAAAAACCCACAAAATTTCCTGCAGCACACTGCACTTCTTGCCAAAGATCAGAAATGTCCCTTTTGTATGTCTGGATGGATATGACTTTTAAAGACAAAATTATGAATGGATCATAAAAAAAAAAAAAAAAAAAGAAAAAAATATTTATTAATACTCCTCAGTGTTGGAGTTATCCTGCATTATAAAACGTCATCAAAACTAGACGAGTGAATAGGTTCTTAAAATGAAAATCTAAAAAAAAGAGTAATACAGCGCAATTTTCGGAGTTCTAGTACGCAAAAGCTTGACTCTGCCCACAGTTGCAAAGCCCTCGTACCACCTTTTCTTTGAGGAGAATCAGATACGGAAGCATGGGAGGAAAGAATAGAGTTCGTGGACTGGACGTTAGATTGGGTTGTGCTGGAACAAACAGGAAAGACCCAGGTTGAACTGGAAGTGTGTTTAAAGATGCTCTGTAGTACTGAAACATGCAGGAAATTATGTGTCCGCTATCTGCTGTATAAAGTTGTTAATGAAGTACTATTAAGTACATTTTTGTAGTTTGAACAAGTCAATATCTGGTCCTGGCGAGCCAAAGCCATCGTCAATGTGCAGGAAATTGTAGAAAATGAAGTAGCACTCACCATTATAAAATGCCTTTTAATTCAAACTTTTTAAAACATAGTGCTAGAGAGCGGGATGCGTGTAGGTGTACCGCCCCGCGCTCTGCTGCAGCCGAGCCGCTCGGATCTGGGCTCGTTGGTGGGTGGCTCGAGCGTCTCTGGACCCGGGATCACTTCGCTCTGAAAGGGGGTGCTGGCGCTTTCGGAGGGGGGTTAGGTAGGTGCACGGCCGGAGCCGTGCTTGAGTTCGTGACGCCACCCACGGGTTGTGGTGAAGTTGGACACCACCGCTGCGATTACTGGGCAGCCGGGGGAGATGGTAGTGCAGCAAGATGTTAACCCCCCCCGTGGGTAGGGGTGATGGATCCGGGACCAGTTGGGGATAGCTGGGCGGTGCAGGGCGGTGCGCGGTCGGATGGCACTGTTATACTCATGGTTATTGACACACACAAGTCTCTAGTAAACCAAGTTGATGATGATCGGTGCCCGCAGCCAGCTGCGTCTGGTCCCCCACCCGGTTCGGTGGTCTTGGCCTTACTCCTGCACCGTGTTGTGTACTTGGGCTGCCTGCGCTTCAGCATCAGGAGTCCGCTCCCCAGCTTGGTAGATGTCGTCAGAGCCCTTTTGCCCGCAGACGCTGGCCCGTGGGATCTCTCTGCCTGTGCGGTGGCTTTCTATCCCCCTCGGTGGGCTGTTGTCTTCAGTCGGGACTTGGGTGGGAAAGAACCTATAGTCCAGACCGCAATCAGTTAATTAACTCAGTCCAGTGGATTCTGGACCTCGTTTCAGGGTCTGAGTACCCCCCTTTGTGCTCCGGTTTCCGAGTTGGTTCCCCGGGTCGGTACCGGCGGGCCACTACCCTGTCCCGGTCCACCACGGTTCCACTGAGCCATCTTCCCGACTCCTGCAGGCTAAGGTCACTGTTTTCCTCCTAGCCAAGGTACCAGGGCTCCAACCCCGGCACCTGTCTGACTGCTACAGACCTGGCACAGGCCTGCCCTCCACTCACTGATTCCTACTAGAAAGCTGTGTTTTCCTGCCTCAGGCCCTCTGAACTCCTCGGTGGGCATGGCCAACTGCCTGGCTCCACCACCTGGTGTCTCCATCAAGCACTGAGAGAGGTGACTAGGTTTTAATGGTTGGCTGATGACACCTTATTAGGGGACAGGTGTAGTGCGGGGGTCTACCTGTGACTACTTGGCTAGTCCAGGGCGTCACATAGGACCCCCTCCCCCATACACAGCCCACTCTCTCCACTATGTTTTAAACAGTTCGAGTATAAGGAATATTACGATAGTGAGTGTTACTTGATTTTCTACAATTTCCTGCAAAACCATAAAGTACAGCACCATGCTATCTTATTGTTGGAGTGTTTGCTCAGTTCCGTGAATAAGGTATTTTTTGCAGTTGTATATACAGTTATAACCTGCCCAGGCCATGGAAATAATGCACTAGCAAGATGCAGCAAGACCCTGTGTATGGTGCACATAGATAGTACTGGGCTTCTTTTGCACCTGTGATGCCTCCACCTTATTGGGGGTTTTGCTGCATCCTGCTAGTGCATTAGTTCTTTGGCCTGGGCAGGTTATAACTGTTGCCCTCCATTTGCTGTAAGTATTTGCTGAATTTTTGGAGGAGATTTTTATCCCTCTTTTTGTTGCTTTTTTATTTATATATCAGTGTAGGGACCCAGAAGCATGAGGACCCTTGACGTGGGTTGTGGGCAATCGTATTCTGGCCATAATACCAACCAATACCTCAGATATATGTTATATATATTTTTTGCACATAACATTTCATACAGGATGCAGCTGTGATGCCCTGGACTAGCCAGGTTGTCACGGGTAGTCCCATACACACACACGTCCCCCCCCACCTTAGAAAGGTGACAGCAGCCAAACTACAAAACCTTATCACCACCCTCCAGGTTTGATGTTCACACCAGGGGGGTGGAGCCAGGCGGTTGGCTCCACCCACCGAGGAGTTCACAGGCACGGAGGCGGGGAAAACAGTAGTCTTGTAGAGTCTAGTCTTGATAGTGGAGTGGAGTGAAGTTCAAGGGAAGTTCTGTGCTCAGGCCTGCCATAGTCTACACAGGTGTCTGGGTTGGAGCCCAGTCACCTCTGGCAAGGAGGCAGACGGTGGTGGCCGCCTGGAGGAGCTGGGATTACAGCCGGTGGAACCGAAGGGACCGTGGACGGGTGGTGGCCCGCCGGTACCGAACCGGGGAACCGATTGGAAACCAGAGCACCAGGAGGGGTACTCAGACCCAGTACAAGGCCCAGAAACAACCGGGCTGAGTCAAATCAACTGATTGAGGACTGGACTTAAGGACCTATCTCACCTAAGACCCGACTGAAGACAACACCCCAACCATTAGGGTAACGCCACCGCCCAGGCATAGAGACCCGAGGGGCCAGCATCTGCGAGCAAAGAGAGCTCTCCTGGCACATACCAAGCCGGGGAGCGGACTACCGTTGCTCAGGCATAGGAATCGACGTTTTCTACATAAGTAAGGTGCAGGAGAAACGCGGAAACCACCAACCTGATAAGGGGAAAACTGCGGCTGGCTGCGGGCACCGTTCACCATCTCGTTTGGTTTACCAGAGACTCCAGCGTGTTTGTAATAGTGAGTACAACCGTGCCTTCGGGCTGCGCACCGCGCCGCACCGCACCGACACCCCAGCACACATCCATTCCCCCGCCTCAGCACCTCCCTCGGGCCCCCGGGACCATCATCCCCCCTACACACGGAGGGGTCAACAACAAGCTGCGCAACACCGTCCCTGTGAGCCTAGTCAATGGCAGCGGTGATGTCCATCCATTCACCACAACCTGTGGGTGGCGTCACAAACTCAAATACCCTACAAACAACCGCGCCCCCGGCCGTGGACCTCCCCACCAAAGTCCCTACGTGTAGCGCCAACAACCCCCTTTCAGAGCGACGTGACCCCCGGGTCCGTGAGGAGCTCGAGCCACCCACCGACGAGCACGTATCCGATCGGCACAGCAGCCGGCCGAGCCCCGGGGCGGTATACAGCCAGGCCCCTTAATGTAGGTCTTGTATACTAGAATCCCCGTCACTGTATGGTGCACTTATATAGTACTGGGCAGCCCACCTGGTCGAATAGTATGGGCATAACTAATAGACTGCTAACCAGATACTGTGCACCTACATGTGTGAACAGCTCCCTATATAAGCCACTTGTGTACAATTTTATCATCCAGCAATCGCCCCCTCCATGGATTGGAAGTGTGTGTGTGATTTGCTTATCTTCCACCTGTGATGCCTCCACCTTATTGGGGGGTCTTGCTACATCCTGCTAGTGTATTAGTTCTTTGGCCTGGGCAGGTTATAACTGCTGCCCTCTATTTGCTATAAGTAATTGCTGAATTTCTGGAGAAGATTTTTATCCCTCTTTTTGTTGCTTTTTTAGTTGTATATACAGGCCACACTACACAAGTCCACACCTCAGCCAGTACCATGTCTTCCACGTGGTGTGGCGGGATGTCAGGAAGCAACACCTCGCCCACGATTACCGCCCCATGCCAGTTTACAATGCCCGGTTGGCCATTTGACTGCCAAACTATATACTTCATATCTGATTTTTAGCTATTCTTTGCTATATTTTTACCCTCACCCTTGGATTTATATTCTTTCACTAATAACGAAAAGATTTTACCCCATGAATCTGGATCTTCTTTCTCTACAGCTTTATTTAAAGGGAATAAACGGAGACACCCATTTGACCAGTGTGCTCCGGAGCAACCTCCTGGGTAAGTATTATAAAGTGTTTTTCATGTTCTATACAGCAGCCTGGGCTCTTGTATACAGTATTCTGGAATGCTGTATATAAGATCTCACTGGTGATGGCCACAGCTTATAGTCGCCAAATCTAGTGACAAGTTCCCTTTAAAGCATGACAGACCAAACAGAGACAAAAAACAGCAACGTCAAAAACGCACGCAAAATGCAACAAAGAAATACAAGTAACTTAATTTACATAGTAGGGGCAGAAATTCCACAACATCAAAACCTCACCAGCAGGGGAACGTAGCCTTATAGTTAGGAGGATGACATTGGGTGAGTTTGTGCCAATTAGATTTACGCAAAAAGCAAAATATTGGAGCTAGAAATGATATATAAATATAGGATTTGTACTGATCCAATGTCTATGATTAAGAACTCTTGTTGTAGCTTGAAATGCAGAAGAAACCTTTGTTTAGAAATGAATAAAGCCAAATTTGAATCTATTATTTTAGTGCTTGGTGAGCGAGCGTACTCAGCACTGCTCAATACTCGATGGAGCATCAGGGTGTTCGAGACGCTCGGTACTCGATCAAGTATCTTGTGGGTGCTCGATTCCCCGCCCAAGTGAGAGATTTTCTGGAAAAATGTTCAAGCTCCCATTGACTTCCATTATGCTTGATACTCGAGTTGAGCCTGTCCGAGGGTCCAACCTGCTCAATTTGAGTACCGAGCACTCGAGCATTTTAGTGCTCACTCATCACTAGTGCATTTAATTCCACAGCGCTTCACAGAGATTATAACAGTCCCCACTGGGACTCACAATCTAAATATCCTATCAGTATGTTTTTGGAGTGTTTTTAGGAATCCAGAGAAAACCCACCAGGCAAATATGAGAAAAACATACAAAAACGCCGTGCAGATGCTGTTTTGGCTGGAACTCAAACTTAGAAGCCCAATACTGCAAAGTAACAGTGCTAACCACTGAGCCACTGTGCTGCCCATATTCTGCTGGTCTGTGCCTTTCCAGTCTGGTTTTCTGGGTGAGGCCCCCTTCACCTATCAGTGATTCCTGTATGTGTCGCCTAGGGATATGGGGTACTCGGTCCTGGGCGGTGTACTGCTGTGGAGATGTCACTTGGTGGCCGTTGCCCGGTTCTGTGACCCTGGGGACGCTTTTTAAAAGGGGTATATTTACAGGGGAGTTTAAATTAAAGTTTAGAACGTGACGCCACTTGCAGGTTGTGGCTATGGGGATGGAGCCACCGCTGCACAGTTCTCACTACTGGGGCTGGTGTTGATGGCAGCCTGGATGTTAGGCCCTCCGCAAGCAGGGCCGGGCCCCAGAGGATAGGTGATGTTGATGGGTGCAGAAAGAAGTAAAGTGGCTTTACACGCTACGACATTGCTAAAGCGATCTCGTTGGGGTCACGGATTTTCTGACGCACATCCGGCCTCGTTAGTGATGTCATTGCGTGTGACACCTATTAGTGATTTTGAATCGTTGCAAAAACGTTCAAAATCGCTAATCGGGGACATCCCCCCCCTAATCTCAATTATCGTTGCTGCTGCAGTAATGATGTTGTTCGTTGTTCCTGCGGCATCACACATCGCTACGTGTGACACCGCAGGAACGAGGAACCTCACCTTACCTGTGTCCCGCCAGCAATGAGGAAGGAAGGAGGTGGGCGGGATGTTCGTCCCGCTCATCTCTGCCCCTCCGCTTTGATTGGGCGCCCGCTTAGTGACGTTGCTGTGACGCCGAACGAACCGCCCCCATAGAAAGGAGGCGGTTCACCGGTCACAGCGACGTCGCTAGGCAGGTAAGTAGTGTGACTGTTACTAGCGATGTTGTGCGCCACGGGCAGCGATTTGCAAGTGTCGCATAACAGATGGGGACGGGTACGCACGCTAGCGATATCGGTAACGATATCGCAGTGTGTAAAGCGGCCCATAGGCCACACAAGGGGTTGCGGTGTAACTGGTTCCTTTACTCACGGTAAGCTGATAACTGGTCAACCGAGGCTGGCTGGTCTTGACCGCTAGTCCCCTTAGTTCCAGTGCCGGTTTAGTGACCTGGTGGCTTCTTGCCCCTGCACCTTTCTTTGGTTGATGGGTCCCCGTGGCTTGGAGCAGCTGGGGGTCCCTTCCTGGTAGTCTCTCAATGGTGGTCCGTAAGACGGTAGCGTGAACCCTATGGGGTCGGAGTCTCTGGTCCTGTTCCCCGGCTCTCTTGTTGCTACTGAGTTCCGAACTTCAAGGTCAGTGAGGTCCTTGATGGTCCCCTCACTGTGCAGATTTTATCAGGTCTGCCTGGAGTGTTTGCCTGACCTAGAATTCTGTACCCGTTGGTGCTATGGTTCGGGAGTACTCCACTGTACTCCTCCGGTAACCAAACGCCTTGGCCCTCAGGTCACCGTCACACTCCTGTTAGTGCTTCCACTCACTCTCTCCGTCCATCCGTCAGCAACGACTCTCTCTCTCAACTGTCTGACTGGCCACTCTCTGCCCCTCCCACCTGGTCGTCTAGTGGACTGGATCAGCTCCACCTCCAAGTGGCCATACATTAGGTCCAACCCTAGTCTGGCACCAGTCTATGGGGAATTTGGGGAAAAACAGGGATTAACTGGAATATTTTTCTTTTTACCGGAACTGTTTTTTTGGGTCACTGGGGCTAGGCCCTGAATCCTGGTGGGGATGCAGTACCTTGTAGCTCCCTGATGGCTTCAGGGGTGCTACAGGTACATATGATGTCAGTTTTCATACGTAGTGGAGACACGGACATAAGCAGACCCATTAAAATCAATGGGTCTGCGCACACATTAGTGTTTTCACAAGGACCGTGTGTCCATATGGAGCACAAGTGTGTCTGTGTTCCACACGGAGACAAGCTTGTTTTTGTCCGGCAGCATGGATGTCACACAGACCGCACACTGATGTGATCCATGTGACACGTACCGGAGAAAACACGTGTCTTTGAAATATAATGATTTTCAATACTCACCTGGATCCAGCGCTGCTGTCTCCAGCCGCTGCTTTCACTTGCTTCCAGGCCCGCTCATTATGCTCATGAATATTCACTGCACTGCAGACCCGGAAGCAGCAGCGCCGGACACATCAGCAACGGGGACAGCAGCGCCGGGGACAGGTGAGTAAAAAGTTCCTGCTCTCCGTGAGCTATCATGAATAGCACACGGTAAACACTAGTGTGCCAAAATCACAACACACAGATGGGCCATACGCACCTTCAACACGGCCATGCATAACACAAACGTTTTTCATGGATGTGTGGAGGGGGCCTGAAGCTGTGAATCAACTCTTCTGAGACTACAAAAAATTAGACATCCCAAAAAGTAATAGTGGCCAGAATATATCTCCTCATAGTAATAGTAGCCCCTTTGCACCACACATAGTGATAATACCTCCTCTGTGGTTCTCCTCTGCTGTGATGCTGTATAATGCCCCCTTTGTACTGTAAGTGGTAATAGTGAGCCCCCTTCTGATTCCACATGCTAAAAGTGCCGTTATTTTCGCCCCTATAATTTTTTCTTAATGCATTGTTTAGGCCAATAAATAAAACAAAAGTAAACTCCTCTCACTCCTCTTCTATGACTTGCGGACACCTTCTTGGATTTTCAACTTCCTTCAGTTTTCAGCCCGAAGCACCCGGCGTAAAGCTGAGTTCACATGTCCATTAATCTTCCATTAGGACAAATTATGCAGAAATCCATTGGCAAAAAAGTTCTGCAAACCCAATTTTTTTGTCCATTGTTAAATAACTGATTGCTGCAGAATCCGTTTTTTTTTTTAACATTGGAGTCTATGGAAAACGGATCTATTAATGGATTTCTATTTATCTACCATTTAAAACAGATGCTGTAAGAAAAAATAAATGGATCCTTTACAAATGTAAGAAAAATAGATGACTAGATAGCGATCCATTAATGGATGTGTTGTCCATAGACTGCAATGTTAAAAAAAAAATAACAGATCCGGTAGAAAGCAGTTATTTAATAACGGACAAAAAAGTTGTCATTGCACACCTTTTTTGCCAGTGGATCTCTGCAGGATCCACTCTAATGAATGATTACTGGATATGTGAACTTAGGCTAAGTAGTGGAGCTGGGAGACAATGGCTCTCATCTCTTCCATAGTTTTCAGCTTTATCTACAATACAGACCAAAAGTTTGGACACACCTTCTCATTCAAAGAGTTTTCTTTATTTTCATGACTCTGAAAATTGTAGATTCACATTGAAGGCATCAAAACTATGAATTAACACATGTGGAATGAAGTACGTAACAAAAAAGTATGAAACAACTGAAAATATGTCTTATATTCTAGGTTCTTCAAAGTAGCCACCTTTTGCTTTGATTACTGCTTTGCACACTCTTGGCATTCTCTTGATGAGCTTCAAGAGGTAGTCACCAGAAATGGTCTTCCAACAGTCTTGAAGGAGTTCCCAGAGATGCTTAGCACTTGTTGGCCCTTTTGCCTTCACTCTACGGTCCAGCTCACCCCAAACCATCTCGATTGGGTTCAGGTCTGGTGACTGTGGAAGCCAGGTCATCTGGCGTAGCACCCCATCACTCTCCTTTTTAGTCAAATAGCCCTTACACAGCCTGGAGGTGTGATTGGGGTCATTGTCCTGTTGAAAAATAAATGATGGTCCAACTAAACGCAAACCGGATGGAATAGCACGCCGCTGCAAGATGCTGTGGTAGGCATGCTGGTTCAGTATGCCTTCAATTTTGAATAAATCCCCAGCTGTGTCACCAGCAAAGCACCCCCACACCATCACACCTCCTCCTCCATGCTTCACAGTGGGAACCAGCCATGTAGAGTCCATCCGTTCACCTTTCCTGCGTCGCACAAAGACACGGTGATTGGATCCAAAGATCTCAAATTTGGACTCATCAGACCAAAGCACAGATTTCTACTGGTCTACTGTCCATTCCTTGTGTTCTTTAGCCCAAACAAGTCTCTTCTGCTTGTTGCCTGTCCTTAGCAGTGGTTTCCTATCAGCTATTTTACCATGAAGGCCTGCTGTACATAGCCTCCTCTTAACAGTTGTTCTAGAGATGCGTCTGCTGCTAGAACTCTGTGTGGCATTGACATGGTCTCCAATCTGAGCTGCTGTTAACCTGAGATTTCTGAGGCTGGTGACTCAGATAAACTTATCCTCCGTAGCAGAGGTGACTCTTGATCTTCCTTTCCTGGAGCGGTCCTCATGTGAGTCAGTTTCTTTGTAGCGTTTGATGGTTTTTGCCACTGCACTTGGGGACACTTTCAAAATTGTATCAATTTTTCGGACTGACTGACCTTCATTTCTTAAAGTAATGATGGCCACTCTTTTTTCTTTACTTAGATGCTTTTTTCTTGCTATAATACAAATGCTAACAGTCTATTCAGTAGGGCTATCAGCTGTGTATCCACCAGACTTCTGCACAACACAACTGATGGTCCCAACCCCATTTATAAGGAAAGAAACCCCACTTATTAAACCTGACAGGGCACACCTGTGAAGTGAAAACCATTTCCGGTGACTACCTCTTGAAGCTCATCAAGAGAATGCCAAGAGTGTGCAAAGCAGTAATCAAAGCAAAAGGTGGCTACTTTGAAGAGCCTAGAATACATAATAATAATAATAATAATAATAATACAAGACACATCTTCATTTGTTTCACAGTTTTTTGTTAAGCATTTCATTCCATATGTGATAATTCATAGTTTGATGCCTTCAATGTGAATCTACAATTTTCAGTCATGGAAATAAAGAAAACTCTTTGAATCAGAAGTTGTGAGCAAACTTTTTGTCTGTACTGTATGTATAGAGGACACAAGTACAGTTGAAAAAGCTCCTTGCCCAGGAGTTTTACCAGATTCTTTGGCATTCTCCAGAACTACAAAATCAGAGTCCAATCCTTAAGACAGGTGTACAAGGAGATCGATGGGCATCTGATTCTAACTACTAAAACTCAGGAGCTCTAACTTTGGGACTGGGCCAGGGTAGGTGCCGGAGGTGGCCATCATGAGGTATGGGACCTCTTGCCCACTAGTTCAGCATCCCGGGAGGCAGGGCACCTACAGGGGAAGTGAGGAGCTGTACCACCCCCGTGTCAGCAGCCGGAACTGCTCGGATTCGGATCCACGGTGGCTCGAGAGGTCTCTAGACCCAGGGGTCATGCGGCCACTCAAAACAAAAAGGGGGGTATTTACAGGGGACTGTATGTTTAAAGTTCGTGACGCCACCCACGGTGTATGGTAAGGTGGAATACCACCGCTGCTGTTGGGAGCACCCGGTGGCGATGGGATGGCAGCCAGGTGTTTAATCCCTCCGTGGGTAGGGGGGATGCCCCGGGGCTCGGTGATGTTGGCGGAGGGATACCCTTGGGGAGGTAAGGGTCACTGCGTACTCACTCAGTCCAATAACGCTAACACCGATAACTTGTAAACCGAAGTTCTGAGCACCGCTGCAGCAAGGAGGGAGCACGCCTGGATCCCGTGCCCTTTGGTATTGCTTGTTAGCCTGTGACCTTTTCCTTGGCACCTTTCTACTGATTGGTCCCTGTAGTGTAAAACTAGTCGGGTCCCGCTCACCAGTGTGGCTAACTGGGTGAGCTTGCTCTCAGGGTTCACACTTGGGGTTTTCTGGACTATGTAGTGGGAAACTCCTATCCCCCTCGTTGCGCTAGTACCCCGATTTTGGAGCAGGTGGAGAACGAATCTTGAAGGCTCCGTCCTCCTTGGGTGAATTACCAGGACGCTTGAAGCTACTTCCTGGCCTAGAGTTCACGTACCCCATCGTGCCCTGGCCCCTGCCCAGAGATGGCACAATGCCGCCAGTTGCCCTCCTTGGCAGTTCCGTGCCCCTTGTCACGATCCCCTGTGACCGGGGTTCCAGCTCCTACCAGGCCCAGACCAACGTATGTCACCTAGTAACAAGGAGCCAAGCTCCTGACCTCCTCTCACTTCCACCTCCAACATGACACTCTCTGTCTCCTGACACTCCTGACCCTCCCCAACCAACCCCCAAGTGGGCGGCCCTATTCCCTTCAGGCTACCCATTGGTGTGTCTGGTGGGTGTGGTGCAGCGTGTTCCTAGGATTTTGATTAGCTTGTTGTTAGCAACACCAAAGGCCAGGCACCCGTAACCAAGGAGGATGCGGATTCTGTGCAGAAGGGCAGATTGCACAATACCCTGTGACGACCTGATAGGCCAGAGCGTTACAGAGCCATCTCACACAGCATTCAGTTAGCTCCGGGCGCAGCAAGTGCCAGGTTGCACTTAGGAAGAGACATCGCAAGACAATGCACAGAAAGGGGCCTGTGGTCCGGAGTCGGAGGCTTGACCCGGGTTCTTAGGAAGAAGGGGGATCCCAGGGTTCGCGGGGAGTGCAGCCGGCACCTGTGACCCGTTCCACAGCCCAGGAGCTGGGGTGGAGGGAAGACCACTGGAAAGGACACATAGAAGGAAACACCGGCCATGACCTCTGAACTATCCGGGATCGGCTGAGGCCCATCACAAAGGGACATGGCACTCTAAAGGCGGTGTGACATCAGCGAGTAAAGACTTTAACTGCACCCTTTGTGTCGTCCATCATCGTGCCCCTGCGCCATAAGTGACTACTACTCCCAACATCCTCCCAGGGGCCTAGCTGTACCTGTGGAGAGCTGTAGCACCCGAGCTGTGTCACCATCTGCCCCAGAAGAGAGACCCTCCGCAGCCTCGGCTAATAATTGGCTGCACACCACAGGTGGCGTCATGAATAATTACTCCCATCATCCCCATCTTTATTGACATCACCGGGGTCACGGAACCGGGCAAGGCCGCTGTGACAACCCGAATCGACACCGGCCCAGTGACGAGTAACCCTTGGGACCCCGTGGGCGCGTCACACACAGTGCATTTTTATGACGTTTTAGACGTGTTTTTAGTTCAGTTTTGTCACAAAACTACATGCAAATCCCCATGCCAGCAATGTCAATGAGAATCCTGAAGTTTTGCGCACATTGCTTTTTGTTTCCTTGCAGATTTGGTGCAGAAATTATACTGCAGCATGCCAATTCCTTCATCGTTTTTGCACCATTTTTCCACCCCAGAATGCATAGAAAACACATGAAAAAAATGCATGCAAAAAATGTATAAAAAAACGCAGCAACATTGCAGCAAACACAAGTGGGTTTTTTCTGCCATGAAATGCAGATTTGATGCAGAAAGTGCTCTGTGTATCTGCCCTGCGGCCAACGGAATTGACCTTGTAAAACAAGGGATTGTCCTCTATTGATTCAGCAAATCGGGATGTTTTAAAAAATGTTTGTTTGTTTTTTAAATAGACACCCCCTTTAAGAACTTCCTGTTCTGGGGGAATTTAGGTCATTGTTATTACTATTAATGCTATAGAGATGTTACTGAATATTTCATTCTATCCATTATTCATGGAGTCACTTATAATTACAGGCGATGTGTTGTTAATCAATACTCTCCATTATCTGTAAATATATTCAGTCATAAGAGAAGAAAGATAAAATAATAAACTTTGGTATGTTCTGTAATTCAGCGCTTGCTTTTTCCCCATTATTACACATTATCATTTCAGGAGGATTGGTCACCTCTCCTGACTTGTTTATGCCAATAAATATTAAATATTATTCAGAAAGATACATTTCTGGAGCAACTTTATCTATAACTCTACATTGTGTCGTTCCTCTGTAGTTCCTCGTGGAAAAATAATAAATAAATTGGCAACTGGGTGTAACCAGTTGAGGACGTGTCCCTATACAGTTTAAGGCCTCCCTTCACACGTCTGTTAAAAACATTTGTGTTTTGCACAGCTGTGTTGAAGGTGCGTATGGTCCTCCATGTGTTGTGATTTTGGCACACGTGTGTTCTCCGTGTGCTATCTGTGATAGCACACGGAGATCAGAACTTTTTACTCACCTGTTCCCGGCGCTGCTGTCTCCGTGCTACTGCTTCAGTGTCCGTGGTGCAGTGAATATTCATGAGCATAATGAGAGGAAGCAAGTGACAGCAGCGGCCGGAGACAGCAGCGGCCGGAGACAGCAGCGGCCGGAGACAGCAGCGCTGGAGACAGGTGAGTATAGAAATTCATTTTATTTCAAAGACACGTGTTTTCTTCTGTATATCTCACACAGATCACATCATTGTGTGGTCCGTGTGACATCACTGCTGCCGGAGAAAAACGGACTTGTCTCCGTGCGGAACACATGGATACGCATGTGCTCCATACAGACACACGATCCTTGTGAAAAAACAGACCCATTGATTTTAATGGGTCTGAGTATGTCCGGGTCTCCGGTACATATGAAAACTGTTGTCATACGTATAGGAATCACTAACGTGTGAAGGAGAGCTAATGCCCAATCCACTGCTGACTGTGGCAGACTTTTTAAGGCTATGTGCGCACATTGCAGATTTGGTGCAGAAAGTTTCTGCATCAAATCTTCACCTTCTGGCAAAAAAACACCAAAAACGCATGCATTTTGGTGCTTTTTTTGTGCCTTGCATTTTTTTTTAATGAAGTCAATGGGTGGAAGGGCTGAAAAATGCAGGAAAAAGTGCACTTAGGGTATGTGCGCACCAGAGCAAAATACCCGCGGATTTACCCGCGGATTTGCCGCGGAAATTTCTTGAGAAATGTCTGCAATCTTTGTGCAGACATTTCCCATGAAATTCTATGAGAAAAAAAAAAAGCTGTGCGCACTGGTGCGGATTTTTCTCAAGAAAGTTTCGGTGCGGAAATTTCTCGAGAAACTTTCTTGAGAAAATGAACATGTCCATTAAATCCGCAGGTATCCCGCGGATTTCTGCAGTACAGCCTGCAAAAATCCGCAGGGAACCACCCGCGGGAAAATCGCGGCAATTTCGCGGCAATTTCGCGGCAATTCCGCGGCAAATCCGCATGCGGTTTTGCCGCGGATTTTTTCCAGAGTTCAGCAAATCTTCACTCCCAGAAGTTTCTCGAGAAGATTTTCTCGAGAAACTTCACATCTCTAGTGCGCACATAGCCTTACAATTGACATGCTGCAGATTATTTTCTGCGCCAAATCTGCAAGGAAAAAGTAAGCAACATGCGCACAGCACTTCAGAATACTCATTGACTTTGCTGGCATAAAGATAGGCATGCCACAATCTACACCAAATCTGCATCAAAAAATGCACGGTGCGCATACAGCCTTAGGGCTCATGCGCACATAGCTGCTGAATATTCTGCAGCGATTTGACATCACATGTGCGCTTCAAATCGCTGCAGAAAGACTGCATAATGGATGCAGTTTTTCTGCACAAAAAAAGCAGATTTCATGCGCTCGGGATGCTGCCCCCACCATAGACAGAGCGGGAGCTGCATCCAAAGCGCATGGAATAATTGACATGCTGCTTTTATGAATGCATGGATTTGGGTCAAAATTTTAGTACACAAATTGCTGCATTCAATAAAGCAACGTGCGCACGTGTCATGCACAATCTACATAGATTGTGCTGGGGACGCAGGACGCATGTGTGACGCCGTGGCCTATCAGGTCGTCACAGGGTATTGTGCAATCTGTCCTTCTGCATGATATCCATCTCCTCCTTGGTTACGGGTTCCTGACCCTTGGTGTTGCTAAGAACAAGCTAATCAAAACCTTAGGAACACTCTGCACCACACCCACCAGACACACCAGTGGACAGCCTGAAGGGAATAGGGCTCGCCACTTGGGGGGTTGGTTAAGGGGAGGTCAGGAGTGTTAGGAGACAGTAGTTGAGTGGTGACTCTCAAGTGGAGAGGTCAGGAGCTGGGCTCCTCGTTTACTAGGAGGCAGACGTTGGTCTGGGCCTGGAAGGAGATGGACCCCGGTCGCATTGGATCGTGACAAGGGGCACAGACTGTTGAGGAGGACAGCCGGTGGCCTTGTGCCATCACCGGGCAGGGGCCAGGGCACAACGGGGTACGTGGACACCAACCAATAAACGGACGGCAGCGGGTGTCTGTAATGCTCGGGCAGCTAACCGGCGCTGCCGAATTGGAAGTGGAGACATGGACTAAGGCGAATTGGGTCTCAGTACCCGCAATCTTCCGGAGACTGGGAGCTGCCTTTGAGACCCGGACTGAAGCAGAGCTGAGGATGAGGTTCTATAGCTGCAAACAACGGCCCCAAGACAGCATTAAGGATTACGCCTTAAAGCTACAAGCGGCGCTGCGGACCCTGGAACTGACCAATGATATTGGAGAACAAGAGAGCAACAAGATGCTGATGAAGCAGTTCCTGCAAGGCTTAGAGTCAGTGGAGGACCGCAAGCAGCTCCGGCTGTGGGCCCTGGAACATCCTGCCTTAGGCGGGCTTTGCACGTTGCGACATCGCAAGCCGATGCTGCGGTCGCACGCGATAGTCCCCGCCCCCGTCGCAGGTACGATATCTTGTGATAGCTGGTGTAGCGAAAATTATCGCTACGCCAGCTTCACATGCACTCACCTGCCCTGCGACCATCGCTCTGGCCGGCGACCCGCCTCCTTCCTAAGGGGGCGGGTCGTGCGGCGTCATAGCGACGTCACACGGCAGGTGGCCAATAGCGGCGGAGGGGCGGAGATGAGCAGGATGTAAACATCCTGCCCTCCTCCTTCCTTCCGTATAATGCGAGCTGAATCATTCACAAACATGTGTCCGATTCCAATGTGAGATTTTCTCGCATTGCTCTACTGCGAGAAACTCGCAAGTGAGAAGCAGCCCAAAGGATTTCACTCATCCAACTTTTCTGGGACGATTTTTTTTATATGCAGATGTAAGCGAACCCTTACACTATATATTTATTAATATGAAGGACGAGGGATCAAAGGATCACAGGTTCAGGTCCAGTAAAAATAAAGTAAAAAATAAATAAAAAATTAAAAATCATATTTGGCATTGCCACGTCTGTAAAACCTTATTTTATTTATATGTATAAATACATGTGTGGTCAATATAAAGGACTGGCACATGACTTATTTCTTCCAAAGACAATACTAAGGACCAGGGATGGAAAAAAAGTGATTCCAGCAGCTAAATAGTAAAGGGTTCTTTACAGTTAGAGCAGTCAGACTGTGGAATGTCTCATCGCAAGAGGAATGGCAGACACTATAAGGCTACGTTTCCACAATGAACTTTTCATAAAAGTTTAGTATTACCGCAATCGTACCGACCTAGAAAATCACACCGCTAGGTCCTTTTTATCACACAATGAATGCTGTAAAAACTAAAGCTGAAAAACTATATCAGAAGGGCATTTTTTTTCCACCAATTCACCCCACTCAGAACTTTTTTCACCCTTTTTCACTACATTATATATTAAAGTGAAGGGTATCATTCAAAACAAATGTAGCGCCCCTGAACCCATCAGGGCACTACAAGGTACTGCACCCTTTCAAAGATGCAGGGCCTACCCCCAGGGACCTGGAAGACCAGTGCCAGTAACAGCAAAACACACTAAAATACCAGTTTTTCCCCATCCCCATGGACTGGTGACGGACTAGAGTTGGACGCAATGGATGGCCACCCAGGGGTGGAGCCGATCCAGCCCACTAGACGACAACCAGGTGGAAGGGGATGGACAGTCAGTAGAGAGGAGTTAGTAAGTGGAAGTGAGAAGAGACGGATGTAACCACACTGATGGACAGTGTAACGGGGACCTGAGGGCCCAGGCATGTGGTTGCCGGTGGAGTACTCCCAGAACCATAGAACCGACGGGGTACAGAGCTCTAGGTCAGGCAAACGCTTCAGGCAGACCTGATAAAATGTGCACAGTGAGGGGACCATCAAGAACCTCACTGACCTTAGAAGTCTGGGGGCACTAGCAGTAACGGGAGAACCAGGGAACGGAACGGGACACCGACCCTACAGGGTTCACACTGCCCGCCGTACGGACCAGAGACTGAGAGACAAACAGGAGGGGACCCCCAGACGCTCCAAACCACAGGATTCCTCCAACTTGAAAAAGGTGCAGGGGAAAGAAGCCACTAGGTCACCAACCCGGCACTGGGACTAAAGGAACCAGAGGTGAGAACCAGCCTTCCTCCGGGTACCAGTTACCAACCTGCTGTGAGTAAAGAAACCAGTTACACTGCAATCCCTTGTGTGGCCTACCTTCTTTTGGCACCTAACTCCATCACCTACCCAATGGGGCCCTGGCCCTACTTGCGGAGGGCCCAACTTCCAGGCTGCTGTCAACATCAGCCCCAGCGGAGATACTGTGCAGCGGCGGTTCCATAACCGCAACCCGTAAGTGGCGTCACGATACAAATCTTATTAAATATTCCCCTGTACATAAACACTTTTAAAGCGACCCCCAGGGTCACAGAACTGGGCAACAGCCATCCAGTGACATATCCCAGTAGTACGCTGCCCGGGACCGAGTACCCCATAGCCTTGGGGCAAGTCACAAGCTTACTATTGCCGTAATCGTACTGACCTAGAAAATCACACCGCTTGGTCCTTTTTACCACCCAATGAACGCTTCAAAAACAAAAGCTGAAATACTATATCAGAAGGGCATTTTTTCTCCACCAATTCATCCCACTCAGAACTTTTTTCCCGCTTTTTCACTGCATTACTGTATATATTAAAATGAAGGGTATCATTCAAAGCTACAACTTGGCCCACAAGAAAAAAAAAACCTCTCATACGACTTTGTTGGTGAAAAAAATAAAAATAGTTATTTTGGCATTTGTAAGATGGCGAAGTTAAAATGAAAGAGCAAAAATAAGGAATTGTCCAGTCCTTAAGGAGTTAAAGACGTTGCATTCTTGGCACATTTTTTAACTTATCCTCTTCTTTTATTGAAATGCAGAAAGTTGTGGCGTTTCCACAGCCAACCCCCCCCCCCCTCCCCAAAAAAAAAATGCATGATCTGCATCAAATATGAAACAAAAACACATAAAAAGTGAGAATGAACAGTTTTTTTGGTGTGGGTTTGTAAAAATATTTTTTCTGCTGTTTTGATGCTTTTTTTTCTCATTGCTTTTGAAGCATTAATTTTAGATTAAAAAATGCAGTAAATAAAAAAAAAAAAGAAAAGTAAAAAAAAAATATATTTATTTTTGTCTAAAAACAATTTGCTGTTCATATGTTCAATCTTTTGAACGTCTATAAACTCCTTCACGTCATAGGATGTATATAAACGCCCTAAGTCACCTTCTTGCCATTATCTAATCAGCAGACATGTGCAGCTCACAGGCACTGGTGGATCGCCGATCCACTCGCGCCTGTAAACCCCGCAGATCAAACAAAAAAATAAGCCATCACTGAGCCCCAAATCTTGAAAAATTATGAAATTACGAGTATCGGAAAATTGCGACAAAAGCGCATTTTTTTTTTTTATAAACTTCTGAATTTTTTTTTCACCACTTAGGTAAAAGTAAAACTATACATGTTTGGTGTCTACAAACTCACACCGAACTGAGGAATTATAATATCAGGTCAGTTTTACCATATAGTGAACATGGTAAATCAAAAAATCCCCAAAAACAATTGTGCAATAGCACTTTTTTTGCAATTTTAGCGCACTTGGATTTTTTTCCCGTTTTCCAGTACAATATGGGGCAGAATGAATGGTGTCATTCAAAAGTACAACTCGTCCCGCAAAAAACAAGCCCATATATGGCTATATTGACAGCAAAATAAAAAAACGTTATGCCTCTTGGAAGATAAGGAAGAAAAAACGAAAAGCAGAAAAATCGCTGGGGCTGAAGGGGTTAAACACTTTTTTTTCTGGTAACAATGCTAAAAACAGTTAAAAAATCCACTAGTGATTTCTTCACTGCTTCAGGCCACATTCACACATTGTTTTCTGCTGCTTCATTGTACGCATTTTCTGCAGGTGTCCGCAACACAATATTCTGTAACAATTGTGTCATTAATTTTTGGGGGTTTTTTTTAAAGCATTTTTCCCGGTCTTTGATGCTTTTTTTGGAGCAGATTTGAATCAGTGTTTTTTTATGAGTTTTTTTGTGCAAACTGTGTTTAACTTTGTTTTTTTATATTTTTTTTACGATTTAAAGCATTTTTCCCTGTTTTTAATGCTTTTTTGGTGCAGATTTGAAGCAGTGTTTTTTGCGTTTTTTGTACAAACTGTTTAGCTTTTGGGTTTTTTTACATGATTTAAAGCAATTTTCCCTGTATTTGATGCTTTTTTGGTGCTTATTTGAAGCCTTTTTTTTTAGATTTTTTGTACAAACTGTTTAACTTTGTTTTTTTTATATATATTTTTTTACATGATTTAAAGCATTTTTCCTTGTTTTTAATGCTTTTTTGGTGCAGATTTGAAGCAGCAATTTTTATGGGGGGGGGGATTTTGTACAAAAAAAGCGCTTTGATTCTGCACTTAAACAGCTGTGTTTTTTTCATGCATTTTTAACATTATTTTTTTAGGCTTTTCACAGAAGCATAAAAAATATGTCCCTTCCAACATCATCTGTAGATCAGTTTTCATGAATCCACGTTCACTTTGCGTGGAAAAAACCCACAAAAAAAATAGTTAAAAAAAAACATCCCCAAAAAAAGCTGAAAAAACACAGGTGGCAAAAAAAAACGCTACAAAAACACTCAGGAGAAGACGGAAAGAAAAAGGGAACGAAGACGCTTGGGGTTCACAGAATCCAGAGAATAGGAGTAACCTCCTTTCTTTTTGGGTGTGTTCAGTGGGGTTTTTTTTAAGGAGTTTTTGGAGCAGAAAATGTACAAAAAACACCAGTTTTGATTTGGGAGTTACATGAGACAAAAAAAAAAATCAAAAACGCTCAGTGTGAAAAACTCCTTCAAGCACTTTTTAGAGCAAAAAAAAAGGCTCGTGCAGCAGCAGCAGGGCCGCTCCGCACATTGCGGCTCCCGCCGCCGCCGCTAGATGGCGCTGCTGCACAGGCGGAGCGCGGATGCGCAGCGGCTCCCCCGTCCTGCGGGATCCCGGAGTGTGCGGCCGCGCCAGTGCTGCATTAGGTTACCCCGCCCTCTTGCAGATAACACGGGCTGGGTTTCTGGCACCGAGTCAGCATCCTGAAGCCCCGTGGGATCCTCAGCCCTCACTTTCCCTGCGGGAGGGGCTGCCGGAGTCTGTGTGGAGAAATCTGGGAATGACGCGGGAGGGGTGAGGGGTCTGCTGTGTGATCCTCAGGGGTCCCGGGGCACGAGGCTGCGCTGCCCACCTGCCATTACTATGCACGAGAGCCGGGACCTGCAGTGATGGAGACGGAACACCCGGAGCACTTGTTTAAAGGGCCAGAGCTCCATTATGTACGGTTATGTCACATTCTGCAGGTGATCCAGTCAAGAGGGGGCCGGTCACTGAGCTCCTGGTGCCCCTGCCTGACTCCACACACCCTAATGTGGAGGAACAGTGGCCAAATATACTGTATGGGGTCTGTATATAGATAATGCATAAGCCCCTATGGGAAAGCTGCATATAAGGGCTCAGATAGGGGATACGACTCCGAATATCCCCAAAGGGATCGCTTCACAGTCACAGCAACGTCAATGGGAGATTATGGAGGCGTAACATGGATCTGTGAGCAAGAGACACACACACACACACACACACACACCCCTAGACACACATACATATACACACACCTAGACACAGACACACACACAGACACACACACACACACCTAGACACACACACACACCTAGACACAGACACACACACATAGACACAGACACACACACACACATAGACACAGACAGACAGACACACACAGACATAGACACACACAGACACACACACACACACACACACCTAGACACACACACACACACACACACACACACCTAGACACACACACATACATATACACACACCTAGACACAGACACACACACACACACAGACACACACACACACCTAGACACAGACACACACACACACCTAGACACAGACACACACACACACACACCTAGACACAGACACACACACACACACACACCTAGACACAGACACACACACCTAGACACAGACACACACACCTAGACACAGACACACACACCTAGACACAGACACACACACATAGACACAGACACACACACACCTAGACACACACACACACCTAGACACAGACACACAAACCTAGACACAGACACACACACACACACCTAGACACAGACACACACACACACCTAGACACAGACACACACACACACCTAGACACAGACACACACACACACCTAGACACAGACACACACACACACCTAGACACAGACACACACACACACACACACACACCTAGACACACACACACAGACACAGACAGATACACACACACATAGACACAGACAGACACACACACACAGACAGACACACACACACATAGACACACAGACAGACACACACACATAGACACACAGACAGACACACACACACAGACAGACACACACAGACACAGACAGACACACACACACACATAGACACAGACAGACAGACACACACACATAGACACAGACACACACACACGCACAGACAGACACACACACACACATAGACACAGACAGACAGACACACACACACAGACACACACAGACATAGACACATAGACACACACACACATTCTCTGTTTGTACAAATATATCTATGTATACAGACACACAATTGTATGTTTAATTATTTGTGTGTATATAAATGCATATGTATGGATAGTAGTGTGTGTGTGTGTGTATATATGTGTGTGTATATATATATATATATATATATATATATATATATATATATATATATACTAGAAGGTGGCCCGATTCTACGCATCGGGTATTCTAGAATTTACGTATTGTGTAGTTCATGTATGATTTTTGTTATATATATATATATATATATATATATATATATATAGATGTTGTGTGTAGTTACCAAGTGTTTGTGTAGGGGCTGTACATGTTCTGGGTGTTGTCTGGGTGTGACGGGGGGTGAGAGCGGTGTTGTATGTGTGTTGCGTTGTTTGTGGAGCGCTGTGTGTCTGTAGCGTTGTGTGTGTGTTGCGCGGTTTGTGTGTGTGTGGTGTGTTTTGGGGGGAGGTATGTTTTGTGCAATGTGTGTGTTGTGCGGTATGTGCGTATATTTGTGTGTGCTGCGGTGTTTGTGTGTTGGGTGTTGTGTGTGTGCAGCGTTGTCTGTGTGTGTGGGTGTCTGTGTAGGGCAGTTGTTTGTGGTTCCCAGTGTGTGTGTGGTGTGTTGTGCAGTGCGCGCGCGTGTGTGTGTGTGTGTGTGTGTTGGGGGGAGGTGCGCACTCCCAAACGTGCTCCATCCCCCATGCAGCGCACTCCCCATCGTGCTCCATCCCCCATGCAGCGCACTCCCCATCGTGCTCCATCCCCTATGCTGCGCACCCCCCATCGTGCTCCATCTCCCATGCTGCGCACTCCCAAACGTGCTCCATCCGCCATGCTGCGCACTCCCAAACGTGCTCCATCCGCCATGCTGCGCACTCCCAAACGTGCTCCATCCGCCATACTCCGCACTCCCCATCATGCTCCATCCCCGATGCTGCGCACCCCCCCATCGTGCTCCATCCCCCATGCTGCACCAGCATCAGCCTCTCTGCCCCCAGCATCAGCCTCTCTCCTCCCAGCATCAGCCTCTCTCCTCCCAGCATCAGCCTCTCTCCTCCCAGCATCAGCCTCTCTCCTCCCAGCATCAGCCTCTCTCCTCCCAGCATCAGCCTCTCTCCTCCCAGCATCAGCCTCTCCTCTCTGTCCCCAGCATCAGCCTCTCTCCTCCCAGCCTTCCCCAGCATTAGCCTCTCTCCTCCCAGCCTCCCTCCTCCCACCCTCCCCCAGCATCAGCCTCTCTCTCCCAGCCTCCCCCAGCATCAGCCTCCCCCAGCATCAGCCTCTCTTCTCTCAGCCTACCTCTCCCAGCCTCTCTCCTCCCAGCCTCCCTCAGCATCAGCCTCCCTCTCCCAGCCTCCACAAGCATCAGCCTCCACCAGCATCAGCCTCTCTCCTTCCAGCCTCCCCCAGCATCAGCCTCCGCCAGCATCAGCCTCTCTCCTTCCAGCCTCCTCCAGCATCAGCCTCCCTCTCCCAGCCTTCCCCAGGATCAGCCTCTCTCCTCCCAGCCTCCGTCCTCCCAGCTTTCCCCAGCATCAGCTTTCCCCTCCCAGCCTCCCTCAGCATCAGCCTTCCCCAGCATCAGCCTCTCTCCTCCCAGCCTCAGCCTCTCTCCTTCTAGCCTCCCCCAGCATCAGCCTCTCTCCTTCCAGCCTCCCTCAGCATCAGCCTCCCCTTCCCAGCCTTCCCCAGGATCAGCCTCTCTCCTCCCAGCCTCCTTCCTCCCAGCCTCCCCCTCCCAGCCTCCCTCAGCATCAGCCTTCCGCTCCCAGTCTCCCCCAGCATCAGCCTCCCCAAGCATCAGCCTCCACCAGCATCAGCCTCTCTCCTTCCAGCCTCCCCCAGCATCAGCCTCTCTCCTTCCAGCCTCCCTCAGCATCAGCCTCCCCTTCCCAGCCTTCCCCAGGATCAGCCTCTCTCCTCCCAGCCTCCTTCCTCCCAGCCTCCCCCTCCCAGCCTCCCTCAGCATCAGCCTTCCCCTCCCAGTCTCCCCCAGCATCAGCCTCCCCAAGCATCAGCCTCCACCAGCATCAGCCTCTCTCCTTCCAGCCTCCCCCAGCATCAGCCTCCCCAAGCATCAGCCTCCACCAGCATCAGCCTCCCTCGTCCCAGCCTCCCCCAGCATCAGCCTCCCCCTCCCAGCCTCCCCCAGCATCACCCTCTCTCCTCCCAGCATCAGCCTCTCTCCCAGCATCAGCCTCTCTCATCCCAGCATCAGCCTCTCTCCTCCCAGCATCAGCCTCTCCTCTCTGTCCCCAGCATCAGCCTCTCTCCTCCCAGCCTTCCCCAACATCAGCCTCTCTCCTCCCAGCCTCCCCCAGCATTAGCCTCCCCCAGCATCAGCCTCTCTTCTTCCAGCCTCCCCCAGCATACAGTACAGTACTCACCTCCGTGACAGCCGTGTCAGTTCGGGGAATGCGCGGGGGGAGGGAGGGGGCGGGGCCAGAGCTAGCGTGCATTGCGTGAGGGGGGCGGGGCGTGGCCGAATTGCCAATGCCTGCAGGGTGCCGGGGCGAGAGGCCAACAATCTGTGGGGGGGCGGAGCCTGGGCGAGCGGCCAATCCGTGTGGGGGGGCGGGGCCATGGCGAGCCCAGCGGCCAATCAGCTTTGTGTCACCGTAAGGACACAATTTTGGAGCATGACAGACAGACAGATAGACAGACAGAATAAGGCAATTATATATATAGATATATATATATTACTATATATATTCAGCTGCAATTATGCCTATGTGTGTATAAATGAATGTGTATGTATATAGACACACCCAGACACACATTTGAGGGTGTAATTATGTATATGCGTAGCATATATAAATGCATATGTAGGTGTGTATATATGCAAAATATATGTACATATAAACATACACTTATACAGGTATATATATATATATATATATATATATATATATATATATATATATATATACACACACATATGTATATACAGTTAGGTCCAGAAATATTTGGACAGTGACACAAGTTTTGTGATTTTAGCTGTTTACAAAAACATGTTCAGAAATACAATTATAGATATAATATTGGCTGAAAGTGCACACTCCCAGCTGCAATATGAGAGTTTTCACATCCAAATCGGAGAAAGGGTTTAGGAATCATAGCTCTGTAATGCATAGCCTCCTCTTTTTCAAGGGACCAAAAGTAATTGGACAAGGGACTCTAAGGGCTGCAATTAACTCTGAAGGCGTCTCCCTCGATAACCTGTAATCAATGAAGTAGTTAAAAGGTCTGGGGTTGATTACAGGTGTGTGGTTTTGCATTTGGAAGCTGTTGCTGTGACCAGACAACATGCGGTCTAAGGAACTCTCAATTGAGGTGAAGCAGAACATCCTGAGGCTGAAAAAAAAGAAAAAATCCATCAGAGAGATAGCAGACATGCTTGGAGTAGCAAAATCAACAGTCGGGTACATTCTGAGAAAAAAGGAATTGACTGGTGAGCTTGGGAACTCAAAAAGGCCTGGGCGTCCACGGATGACAACAGTGGTGGATGATCGCCGCATACTTTCTTTGGTGAAGAAGAACCCGTTTACAACATCAACTGAAGTCCAGAACACTCTCAGTGAAGTAGGTGTATCTGTCTCTAAGTCAACAGTAAAGAGAAGACTCCATGAAAGTAAATACAAAGGGTTCACATCTAGATGCAAACCATTCATCAATTCCAAAAATAGACAGGCCAGAGTTAAATTTGCTGAAAAACACCTCATGAAGCCAGCTCAGTTCTGGAAAAGTATTCTATGGACAGATGAGACCAAGATCAACCTGTACCAGAATGATGGGAAGAAAAAAGTTTGGAGAAGAAAGGGGAACGGCACATGATCCAAGGCACACCACATCCTCTGTAAAACATGGTGGAGGCAACGTGATGGCATGGGCATGCATGGCTTTCAATGGCACTGGGTCACTTGTGTTTATTGATGACATAACAGCAGACAAGAGTAGCCGGATGAATTCTGAAGTGTACCGGGATATACTTTCAGCCCAGATTCAGCCAAATGCCGCAAAGTTGATTGGACGGCGCTTCATAGTACAGATGGACAATGACCCCAAGCATACAGCCAAAGCTACCCAGGAGTTCATGAGTGCAAAAAAGTGGAACATTCTGCAATGGCCAAGTCAATCACCAGATCTTAACCCAATTGAGCATGCATTTCACTTGCTCAAATCCAGACTTAAGACGGAAAGACCCACAAATAAGCAAGACCTGAAGGCCGTGGCTGTAAAGGCCTGGCAAAGCATTAAGAAAGAGGAAACCCAGCATTTGGTGATGTCCATGGGTTCCAGACTTAAGGCAGTGATTGCCTCCAAAGGATTCGCAACAAAATATTGAAAATAAAAATATTTTGTTTGGGTTTGGTTTATTTGTCCAATTACTTTTGACCTCCTAAAATGTGGAGTGTTTGTAAAGAAATGTGCACAATTCCTACAATTTCTATCAGATATTTTTGTTCAAACCTTCAAATTAAACGTTACAATCTGCACTTGAATTCTGTTGTAGAGGTTTCATTTCAAATCCAATGTGGTGGCATGCAGAGCCCAACTCGCGAAAACTGTGTCACTGTCCAAATATTTCTGGACCTAACTGTACATACCCATATATGACTTGTACACACACACATGTGCATATACAGTGTGTGTGTGTGTGTGTGTATAATATATATATACACATATATATACGCAATATACACGCACGCATATACGGTATGTATATTTATATATGCCTCGGTACACACACACACACACATATATATATATATAATTGTACAAAATATGCCTCGATGAGTACACACACATGTATACACACACACACACACACACACACAATATATATATATATATATATATATATATATATATATATATACGCTGATCACTCAATCTACGCACCCACATACATGCACTGCTGACCAAAAGTATTGGCACCCCTGCAATTCTGTCAGAGAATACTCAGTTTCTTCCTGAAAATGATTGCAATCACAAATTCTTTGGTATTATTATCTTCATTTAATTTGTCTTCAATGAAAAAAAATGTCATAAAGCCAAATTGGATATAATTCCACACCAAATATAAAAAAGGGGGTGGACAAAAGTATTGGCACTGTTTGAAAAATCATGTGATGCTTCTCTAATTTATGTAGTTAACAGCACCTGTAACTTACCTGTGGCACCTAACAGGTGTTGGCAATAACTAAATCACACTTGCAGCCAGCTGACATGGATTAAAGTTGCCTCAACCTCTGTCCTGTGTCCTTGTGTGTACCACATTGAGCATGGAGAAAAGAAAGAAGACCAAAGAACTGTCTGAGGACTTGAGAATCCAAATTGTGAGGAAGCATGAGCAATTTCAAGGCTACAAGTCCATCTCTAAAGACCTGAAAGTTCCTGTGTCTACGGTGCGCAGTGTCATCAAGAAGTTTAAAGCCCATGGCACTGTGGCTAACCTCCCTAGATGTGGAAGGAAAAGAAAAATTGACACGAGATTTCAATGCAAGATTGTGCGGATCGTGGATAAAGAACCTCAACTAACATCCAAACAAGTTCAAGCTGCCCTGCAGTCCAAGGGTACAACAGTGTCAACCCGTACTATCCGCCGGCGTCTGAATGAAAAGGGACTGTATGGTAGGATACCCAGGAAGACCCCACTTCTTACCCCGATACATAAAAAAGCCAGGCTGGAGTTTGCCAAAACTTACCTGAGAAAGCCTAAAACGTTTTGGAAGAATGTTCTCTGGTCAGATGAGACAAAAGTAGAGCTTTTTGGGAAAAGCCATCAACATAGAGTTTACAGGAAAAAAAAAAGAGGCATTCAAAGAAAAGAACACGGTCCCTACAGTCAAACATGGCGGAGGTTCCCTGATGTTTTGGGGTTGCTTTGCTGCCTCTGGCACTGGACTGATTGACCGTGTGCATGGCATTATGAAGTCTGAAGACTACCAACACATTTTCCAGCATAATGTAGGGCCCAGTGTGAGAAAGCTGGGTCTCCCTCAGAGGTCATGGGTCTTCCAGCAGGACAATGACCCAAAACACACTTCAAAAAGCACTAGAAAATGGTTTGATAGAAAGCACTGGAGACTACTAACGTGGCTAGCAATGAGTCCAGACCTGAATCCCATAGAACACCTATGGAGAGATCTCAAAATGGCAGTCTGGAGAAGGCGCCCTTCAAATCTAAGGGACCTGGAGCAGTTTGCCAAAGAAGAATGGTCTAAAATTCCAGCAGAGCATTGTAAGAAACTCATTGATGGTTACCGGAAGCGGTTGTTCAGTTATTTTGGCTATGTGCCCACGGGGACATTGTCCTGCGGATATATCTGTCGCGGGCGGAGGAGGGGACGCTGCGCTCTCCCACTGCTCGGGTCCGGCCGCGGTGGCTGCGGCTGCTCGGTGGTGGCTCGAGCGGTGGGCCGGATCCCGGGGACTCGAACGGCGCTCCTCGCCCGTGAGTGAAAAGGGTGGGGATTGATTGTGGGGATTTGAGATTGTCCATGACGCCACCCACGGTTGTGGTGAGGTTGGTGACACCACTGCTGCTCTGGACGGGGATCCCGGGAGCGGTGACAGGGAGCAGCTTTGATGTTAGTTCTCCCCTCCGTGGGTAGGGGGGTTGGTTGTCCCGGGGCCCGGTGATGGAGTAGGGATGGATGGCAGGCGGCTTATGGGGCCTGGTGAGGTGCAGGGTTGCGGGGGCAGCGCTGTGCCGCACGGCACAGTGGTACTCAGCCAATGATGAGGACACAGTTCTCGGTAAAACACACGGCTGGATGGACAGGTCCCACAGACGGCTGCGGTGTTGTTTCTCCCGGCAGGTTGATGGTGACTGCCTTTCCCTGCACCTATGTAGTGTAACGGTTCCAATGGGTTCCCACCGGTAACCCGCTCCCCAGCTTGGATGGGTGCTGGAAGAGCCCCTTTTGCCCGCAGGCTCTGGCCATGGGAACTTTAGCCTTGGCGGTGACTGTGTTTCAATCTCTTGGTTGGACGGTTGCCTTCTGTCGGGACTTGGCTGCTGGGAAACCCAGGAGGTTCCCTTCGCTAACGGATTTGGCAAATTCACGGCGACTCCTAGCCTTGCCGGGGTCCGTAAGCCCCTGCCGGATGGTGCTGGCTTCTCTTTGCGTACCGGTCCGGTACCGCCGGGCCACCGCCCGTCCACGGTCCTTACGGTTAGCTCCAATAGGCCACTCCTGCAGACTGTCACCACCGTCTGCCAACCTTACTGATCCGTCCGGGCCACACACCCGGACCAACTTCAGGCTGCTTAACTGCCCCTTTACTCCTGTCTCAACTCTACTCCTAACTGAACTCTCTCCACTCCTCAACTCCTCTCCCTGCTTTTCCCGCCTCCAGGACTGTGAACTCCTTGGTGGGCAGGGCCAACCGCCTGGCCCACCCCCCCTGGTGTGGACATCAGCCCCTGGAGGAAGGCAACAAGGGTTTGTGTCTGACTTCGGTGTGCCTGACTGGGAGTGTGGGGTGTGTAGGTGTTGTTCTCTGTGGCCCCTGGCTTGTCCAGGGTGCCATATATCCGCAAGACATTCCGCAGGTGCTCCCAGAAATCCGCAACAGAACTTTCTCTGTTTCAATGCTGCGGATATACAGTGGAATGTCCTGCGGATATGGTGCGGGCATTCTGCATTGAGGATACAGTACCATGGCTTCGGCACTGCATCCTCAATGCAGAACAAGTGCTGCAGTGATCGGGGTGCTCATACTTACCTCCATCATGCAGCACCTCGCTTTCCGGCGGCCGGGTCACTGTCAGGCAGCGTCTGGTTCACTGTGCTGGAGGTGGGCGGGCCTGAACTAGCTCCGGCTGTCACATGACCGGAGCTCGTGCAGGCCCTGCCCACCTCTTCCTTCCTGTACCTGGCTGGATCCACCGCGCTGCTGCCGCTGCCGTTACACCGGACGGAGAAAGTGACTCGGGTCTCTATCAAGGCAGGTAAGTATATGGGACCCTGCGGAGAAATCCGCAAAAATAATTGACATGCTGCAGATTTTTCTGCACGAAAATCCGCACGATTTCCGCTGGGCACAGCATTTCCCAAATGCCATAGAAATGGCTGGGGAGTAGCTGTGCTGCAGATTTCTGGAAAATCCGCGGCTTTTCCGCGAGAAATCCGCGGCAAAATCCGCGCATTTTCCACAGCGTGGGCACATAGCCTAAAGGTTGTGCAACCAAGTATTAAGCTAAGGGTGCCAATACTTTTGTCTTGCCCATTTTTGGAGTTTTGTGTGAAATGATTAATGATTTGATTTTTGTTTCATTCTCTTTTGTGTTTTTTGATTGCAAGCAAAATAAATGAAGATAATAATAACAAAGAATTTGTGATTGCAATCATTTTCAAGAAGAAACTGAGTATTATCTGACAGAATTGCAGGGGTGCCAATACTTTTGGCCAGCACTAATATATATATATATATATATATATATATATATATATACATATATATATTATATATAATATATATATATATATATATATATATATATATATATATATATATATATATCTGATACACACACACAATCTATATATACACGCCTTGGTGTATACAGCACCCGTCACCTCTCTCCATCTAGATATTGTATAGATATAGAGGCTCTCGCCTTGGGGGGGGGGGCTACAAGAGCTGAACTGTCCAGACAGTACGGGGTTAAAAAAAAATCCATTGTGCCCGGATGAAAGTCTATAGCGGATTCACTTAGCATTAGGCATTTAACGCTTTCGCGTCTGGATCAATAGATGAGGGATGTTATCGCTGCACCAAGGAAGGGAAACAATGGATTGTAAAGATGGGTTACCATGGTGACCAGATCAATAGCAGCTATGGCAGTGAATAGCGACAGCGTCCATGAATACAGAAGTTCCTACACTCCTGTATGGCCATTATTGTGGGTGGGGGGGTGGGGGGCCAGCAGGAATAGATTCAAGACAGCAATATTAAAATATCTATCGGCATCGGCCATGATAGCGGCAGACTGCTAATATCTTCTCATTGTTTACATGGACACAGCAGCTCGTCTGTAGAAGGGACTGTGCCTGGTGCTGCGGTGACCTACACGGGGCAGGACAGGCATCTGTAGAAGGGACTGTGCCTGGTGCTGCGGTGACCTACACGGGGCAGGACAGGCATCTGTAGAAGGGACTGTGCCTGGTGCTGCGGTGACCTACACGGGGCAGGACAGGCATCTGTAGAAGGGACTGTGCCTGGTGCTGCGGTGACCTACACGGGGCAGGACAGGTGTCTGTACAAGGGACTGTGCCTGGTGCTGCGGTGACCTACACGGGGCAGGACAGGCGTCTGTAGAAGGGACTGTACCTGGTGCTGCGGTGACCTACACGGGGCAGGACAGGCGTCTGTAGAAGGGACTGTGCCTGGTGCTGCGGTGACCTACACGGGGCAGGACAGGTGTCTGTAGAAGGGACTGTGCCTGGTGCTGCGGTGACCTACACGGGGCAAGACAGGTGTCTGTACAAGGGACTGTGCCTGGTGCTGCGGTGACCTACACGCGGCAGGATAGGTGTCTGTACAAGGGACTGTGCCTGGTGCTGCGGTGACTTACACGAAGCAGGACAGGCTCTGTACAAGGGACTCTGCCTGGTGCTGCGATAACCTACACGGGGCAGGACATACGTCTGTACAAGGGACTGTGCCTGGTGCTGCGATAACCTACACGGAGCAGGACAGGCGTCTGTACAAGGGACTGTGCCTGGTGCTGCGGTGACCTACACGGGGCAGGACAGGCGTCTGTACAAGGGACTGTGCCTGGTGCTGCGGTGACCTACACGGGGCAGGACAGGTGTCTGTACAAGGGACTGTGCCTGGTGCTGCGGTGACCTACACGGGGCAGGACAGGCGTCTGTACAAGGGACTGTGCCTGGTGCTGCGGTGACCTACACGGGGCAGGACAGGCGTCTGTACAAGGGACTGTGCCTGGTGCTGCGGTGACCTACACGGGGCAGGACAGGCGTCTGTACAAGGGACTGTGCCTGGTGCTGCGGTGACCTACACGGGGCAGGACAGGTGTCTGTACAAGGGACTGTGCCTGGTGCTGCGGTGACCTACACGGGGCAGGACAGGCGTCTGTACAAGGGACTGTGCCTGGTGCTGCGGTGACCTACACGGGGCAGGACAGGTGTCTGTACAAGGGACTGTGCCTGGTGCTGCGGTGACCTACACGGGGCAGGACAGGCGTCTGTAGAAGGGACTGTGCCTGGTGCTGCGGTGACCTACACGGGGCAGGACAGGTGTCTGTAGAAGGGACTGTGCCTGGTGCTGCGGTGACCTACACGGGGCAAGACAGGTGTCTGTACAAGGGACTGTGCCTGGTGCTGCGGTGACCTACACGCGGCAGGATAGGTGTCTGTACAAGGGACTGTGCCTGGTGCTGCGGTGACTTACACGAAGCAGGACAGGCTCTGTACAAGGGACTCTGCCTGGTGCTGCGATAACCTACACGGGGCAGGACAGACGTCTGTACAAGGGACTGTGCCTGGTGCTGCGGTGACCTACACGGGGTAGGACAGACGTCTGTACAAGGGACTGTGCCTGGTGCTGCGATAACCTACACGGAGCAGGACAGGCGTCTGTACAAGGGACTGTGCCTGGTGCTGCGGTGACCTACACGGGGCAGGACAGGCGTCTGTACAAGGGACTGTGCCTGGTGCTGCGGTGACCTACACGGGGCAGGACAGGCGTCTGTACAAGGGACTGTGCCTGGTGCTGCGGTGACCTACACGGGGCAGGACAGGTGTCTGTACAAGGGACTGTGCCTGGTGCTGCGGTGACCTACACGCGGCAGGACAGGTGTCTGTACAAGGGACTGTGCCTGGTGCTGCGGTGACCTACACGGGGCAGGACAGGTGTCTGTACAAGGGACTGTGCCTGGTGCTGCGGTGACCTACACGCGGCAGGACAGGTGTCTGTACAAGGGACTGTGCCTGGTGCTGCGGTGACTTACACGAAGCAGGACAGGCTCTGTACAAGGGACTCTGCCTGGTGCTGCGATAACCTACACGGGGTAGGACAGACGTCTGTACAAGGGACTGTGCCTGGTGCTGCGATAACCTACACGGGGTAGGACAGACGTCTGTACAAGGGACTGTGCCTGGTGCTGCGATAACCTACACGGGGCAGGACAGGCATCTGTACAAGGAACTGTGCCTGGTGCTGCGGTGACCTACACGGGGCAGGACAGGCGTCTGTACAAGGGACTGTGCCTGGTGCTGCGGTGACCTACACGGGGTAGGACAGACGTCTGTACAAGGGACTGTGCCTGGTGCTGCGATAACCTACACGGAGCAGGACAGGCGTCTGTACAAGGGACTGTGCCTGGTGCTGCGGTGACCTACACGGGGCAGGACAGGCGTCTGTACAAGAGACTGTGCCTGGTGCTTCGGTGACCTACACGGGGCAGGACAGGTGTCTGTGTCAGGCTGCCGCTGCCGGACTGTCACTGTGGGAGGGAGGCCGGGGGAAGCTCTTGAAGCTGTCGCACGCAATTGTCTGTGCTATTAATGTTAATCTCCTGATTGCCACCCACAGCCCAGAGGATGGCCATGCTCATTACATGACGATACAGCTGTCCCTCCCCCACCCCACCTATACATATGCACGCTCAATACGGCTGAGAGTGCACCTGTTTCCAGTGGAGAAAGACCTCCATACGCCTGTCGTGCCGCTTATCTTCCCTGAGCACAACATTGACATTAAGCATTTTCCCCAATGTAGGCCAAACATTAAAGGGATTGTCTGGTGACTGGACTGGTGACAACTTACCGATCGGTGTGGAGTTCCGACCACTGGGACCTGCTCCGAACATCGCAATGGAACTTTTATCCTCGTTACAAAAAGGGAGCGAAAAGTTAGTATTTAAAGTATTAAAAGTTATGTAAGAAATAAAAAAAAAAGTCTGAAACTTGTAAAGAAAAAAATTGGGTTTGTGTCTCCATTTTTTAAGACCCGGAACTTTATTTTTCCGATGATGGAGCCATGTGAGGGCTTGTTAATTGCATAAGATGACATTTTTATTGGTACCATTTTGGGGTGCACTTGACGTTTTTGATCATCACTCTTTGGGGAGTAATGGCGATTGAGAAACAGCAATTCTGACTTTTTTTTTTTTTACGGTATTTCATGTATGGGTTAATTTCATTTTTAGATAGATCGAACTTTTAAGGTTGCATCCACACCAATTATGTTTATAAATATTATTTCTTTATTTTAAATCTTGGAAAAAAAAGCTAAATCAAACTTTGGTACTTTTATTTGATTTTGTACCCACCTTATGCGGGCATCACACGGGACGATATATATCGTGAGATCGCACGAGCGATCGTACCCGCCCCCGTCATTTGTGCGTCACTGGCAATTAGTTGCCCGTGGCGCACAAAGTCGTTAAACCCCCTGTCACACGTACTTACCTGCTGAGCGACGTCGCTGTGTGCGGCGAACATCCTCTTCCTGAAGGGGGAGGGACGTTCAGCGTCACAGTGACGTCACACAGCCGCTGCCCAATAGAAGCGGAGGGGCGGAGATGAGCGGGACGTAGACATCCCGTCCACCTCCTTCCTTCCGCATAGCTGGCGGCCGCAGATAGGCTGTGGTTATCGTTCCCGGGGTGTCACACGGAGCGATGTGTGCTACCCCGGGTACGATGAACAACCGGCGCAGAGAAGAAGAAACAACTTTTTGAAAATGAGTGACGTGTCAATAAGCAACGATAAGGTGAGTATTTTTGCTCATTCACAGTCGTTCGTACCTGTCACACGCTACGATATATCAAACGATGCCGGATGTGTGTCACTTATGACATGACCCTACCGACATATCGCACAATATATCATCTCGTGTGACGCCCGCATTAAGGACTGCGATTGTTTGAACATTTGTTTATATACAGCTCTGGCAAAAATTAAGGTACCACATACAAATTGTCAGTTTTTCAGATTTTTCTCTTTATATTTTTGAGTAAAATGTAAATTGTTCCTTTATTCTATAAAATTTGTATTTATTTTCTGAAAATGAGAAATGGTCAAAATAACAAAACTATGCACAGTCAGACCTCAAATAATGCAAAGAAAACAAGTTCATAATCATGGTTACCAAATTATGTCACACATGGGGATATAACAGAGTGTCCGATGGCATCAATATACCATCAAATCCCCCACCTAATATATATGGAAAGGCTATAATATATATCATATACCCCTACAATCAAAAAATAGCCAATACTGTACAATCATTTTGAAACAACAATGCTAATAATGTTTTAACTCAGGAAGAGTTCAGAAATCAATATTTTGTGGAATAACCATGAGTTTTAATCACAGCTTTCATGCGTCTTGGCTGCTTTCCACCAGTCTTTCACACTGCTTTTTTGTGACCTTATGCCACTCCTAGTACAAAAATGTAAGCAGTTCTTCTTTGTTTGATGGCTTGTGACTATCCACTTACCTCTTGGTTACATTCCAGAGGTTTTCAATGGGGTTCAGGTCTGGAGATTGGGCTGGCCATGACAGGGTTTTGATGTGGTGGCCCTTCATCCACACATTGTGTGGCATGGTGCATTGTCCTGCTGGAAAAAAACAGTCCTCAGTGATGGGGAACATTGCCTGAGCAGAAGGAAGCAACTTTTTTTTTTCCAGGATAACCTTCTTGCGGCTTGATTCATACAACATGTCAGGTCCCCTATTCCTTCCAACCCAGCAGCATTGTCACCTGTTTGCCCAAATCCCCTCCCTAACCAGCCTTGTATAATGCTATTCGCTAATATGAATGTTTAAAAAAACAACTTATTTGGTTGTGACTAGTTACAGTCATGTTATCACGCCCCCTGTGGGTTTAATAACATGATTTCCACTAGTTGGAGTCACCACCAGCTCCTAGAAATCTTACGCATGCGCTTGGATCATTTCAGCCACGTCAGTGCTCCTCAGAAGCCGGGTGGATGCTTTCCGGCTTCGTTACTTGCACTGCACATGACCAGAAGTTCAGTAGACGTGTACATGAGCCATCTTTTGAACTTCCAGTGCGCAGTGCGCTTAATGAAGTCAAGAAGCGCCCACCGTGCTTCTGAAGAGCACTAACGCTGCTGAAATGAGCCGTGCGCATTCGCGAGATTTCCAGGAGCTGGCGGTGATGCCGGATCATGGAAATCATGTTATCACGCTCACAGGGGAGTGATAACATGGAATGAGGGCCGACTAGTCTGGGGAAGCAATGCCCCTTCAACTTGTCAAAGGCCTTTCTTAGCATAGGGACAGGACAGCAAGGGTCATAAGTTGTTTTTTTAAACATTAATATTGGTGAATAGCGTAATACAGGAAGAGAATTTGGGACATAGATTGGCAGAAACCTTTAGGCAATGTCCGCACGCTGCGTTCTGGCTTGAAAACTAAACTGCACGCTTTTGACAAATGTAAACACTGCGTTGGACAAAAAGAACGCGGTCGAAACGCATGCTTTTTTACCACGCTTTTCTTGCGTGTTCATTGTGTTTTGGCCATGTTTTGGACAGTGCGTTTTGAGATTGAGAAGTCAATGGGTGGAAAATGTTCATAAAACGCAATGAGTGACATGCTGCTTTTTTTTAGGCAACGATTTTCACAAATGTTTGCAAACAAAACAGTGCCTAAAAACAAGCAACGTGCGCATGGAAATTTTGATTTCACATAGACTTTGCTGGGGAAGCAAAACGCATGCATTTTGTCATTGACACAGTGCAGTTTAACACACAACCAAAACGCAAGAAAAAACACAACGAGCGGACATAGCCTTAAGGCCAGAGTCACACTTGCGAGTGCCTTGCGTGTAAATCGCACAAGTCTGTCATTGAATCACCCGGCACGGCCGCGCACTCTCCAGACACAAGCGTCTGAGCCGCATAGAGATACATGCAACCGACCCACTCCTGTCAGAAGAGTATACAGCCGTGCCAGGTGATGCACCGCGAGACTCTCGTGAGTTAGGGGTACTTCTCACATAGCGAGATCGCTAGGAAAATCGCTGCTGAGTCACGGTTTTTGTGACGCACCAGTGACCTCATTAGCGATCTCGCTGTGTGTGACACTGAGCAGCGATCTGGCCCCTGCTGTGAAATCGCTGCTCGTTACACACAGTGCTGGTTCATTTTTTGGACGTTGCTCTCCTGCTGTGAAGCACACATCGCTGTGTTTGACAGCGTGAGAGCAACGATCTGAATGTGCAGGGAACCGGCGTCTGGCAGCCTGCGGTAAGCTGTAACCAAGGTAAATATCGGGTAACCAAGGGAAGCCCTTTGCTTGGTTACCCAATATTTACCTTGATTACTAGCGTCCGCCGCTCTCAGACTGCCAGTGCGGCTCCCTGCACACGTAGCTGGAGTACACATCGGGTGAATAAGCAAAGCGGTTTGCTTATTAACCCGATGTGTACTCTGGCTAGGAGTGCAGGGAGCCAGCGCTAAGCGGTGTGCGCTGGTAACCAAGGTAAATATCAGGTAACCAAGCGCTTGGTTACCCGATATTTACCTTAGTTACCAAGCGCAGCATCGCTTCCACGCATCGCTGCTGGCTGGGGGTTGGTCACTGGTCGCTGGTGAGATCTGCCTGATTGACGCTGGAGCGTCGCTAAAGTGTGACGGTACGCTTACACGCAAGGCACTCGCAAGTGTGATACTGGCCTAAGGGCTTATACAGCAATGATCTGAGCTGGCTCTGGTCTTTGATGTTAGAGACAGATGCCAACTGTATTAGGCCAATTTCACATCTCCAGTAATCATACAATTGATTTTTGCAGGATCCATTTTTTTAACATTGGAGTTTTTTTGAAAATAGATCCGTTAACAGATTGCTATTTAGTAATTTATTTTTCTTGCATTTTTAAAAGATCCTTTTTTTCTTACAGGATCAGTTTCAAATGGAAGATAAATAGCCATCAGTTAACTAATCCGTTTTTCATAAACCTTCATGTTAAAAAAACAGATCCTGCAAAAATCTATTTATTCAAAACGGACGTGAAAGGTGTATTTACACAACATTTTTGCCAACGGATTACTGCGGGATCCGTTCTAACGGATGGTTTCTGTACATGTAAACGTAGCCTTGCAGGCTCAACTCCTGAGCCAGCTCTTCATACCAGTAACCTGAGTGTAACAGACATGTATATCACACTTCGAAAAGAGGTTTAGGTCCTGTGCGCACACTGCGTCTTTTTGCTGCTGATTTGCCGCGGTTTTTACTGCAGAAAAAGTGCAGTTTTTGTTGATAACCTTCCTGCTTTCCTCCCCCCAGCAAAATCTATGAGAAATTCAAAATGCTGTGCGCACAGTGCGTTTATTTTTCCCTACAGGTTTTGCTGCAGAAGAAAAAGTAGCGTGTCACTTTTTTTCTGCGGTTTTGCCATTAAATAATGGTTAAAAACTACAGGGACCAAGCCGTGGAAAAAAACGCACCAAAACCGCAGTAAAGCCGCATGCGAATTTTGGGTGCGTTTTTGGTGCATTTTTTTGCTGCAGGTATGGAATTCTTAGAAGAAACACATGTTCCCAGTGCGCACAGACCCTAAAGGTGTTTTCCCAAAATTCCCTATTAACTAGAAACAGGATAATTTACTGATCACTGGAGGCCTGACTGCTAGGATCCCCAGAGACACTGAGAATAGGTGTCTGGAACCTCCAGGACATTATCTTGAATAGATTGGAGGAAGTTCAAATACTTGATCTTTCCTCCATTCATTGTCTATGGGACTGCCAAAGAAGGAGAGTACAGCACTCCACTATTTTCTACAGTCCTATAGACAATGAGTGCAGTGGAGGATAAGCATGCACATGGGTGCAATTCAGGATGAGACTGTAAAGCTCGGTTTTGGAGATTCCATAGCCTCATTATTAACATCACTAGGGGTCACCAGTCATCAGCAAGTTATCCTTTATCTTAGGCCAGAGTCACACTTGCGTATGACTCGGTGAGTCTCGCACCGCCATCACCCGGGAAAGCTGCATTCTCTATGGACAGGAGCATCTCAGCTGCATGTATTTCTATGCAGCTGACTTGCTCCTGTCCGAGAGTTTGCGGCTGTGTTGGGTGATGCCGGTGTGAGACTTGCCGAGTCATACGCAAGTGTGACTCTGGCCTTACAATGATAGTGATTTTTGAAAAAACTCTTTAAAGTTAAGTTCTGGTGTATGATGGGGATTTTGAGAAGACACAATGGTGCCCTACTGCATCCATATGGAGGCTTTTTCATACAGAGACCAACAGGAAAAAAGTGTCCTGTTCCATTGGATGACTTAAGGCCACTTTACACGCTGCAATCTCGCTAGCATGCGTACCCACCCACGTTGTTTGTGCGTCACGGGCAAATCGCTGCCCGTGGCACACAAAATCGCGCGGACCGTCACACAAACTTACCTGCCTAGTGACGTCGTTGTGACCGGCGAACCGCCTCCTTTCTAAGGGGGTGGTTCGTTCGGCGTCACAGCAACGTCACTAAGCGGCCGCCCAATCAAAGTGGAGGGGCGGAGATGAGCGGAACGTAACATCCCGCCCACCTCCTTCCTTCCTCATTGCGGGCGGCCGCAGGTTAAGGAGAGGTTCCTCGTTCCTGCGGTGTCATACATAGCGATGTGTGCTGCCGCAGGAATGACTAACAACATCGTACCTGCAGCAGCAACGAGAATTGGGAATAGGGGGGCATGTCACCAAATAGCGATTTTGCACATTTTTGCGACGATTCAAAATCACTCATAGGTGTAACACACAGCGACATCACTAACGTGGTCGGATGTGCGTCACCAATTCCGTGACCCCAACGACAACGCTTTAGGGATGTCGTAGCGTGTAAAGCGGCCTTTGGGCTATGTGTACCCACTGCATTTTTGATGCATTTTTGGGTGCAGTTTTGTTACAAAACTGCATAGCTATCCTGATGCTAGCAAAGCCAATGAGAATTCTGAAGTTTTGTGCTCATGTTGCTTATTTTTCCTTGCAGATTTGGTGCAGAAAATAAACTGCAGCATATCAATTCTTTCAGCGTTTTTTGCACCGCAAGTGCATGCCAAAAAACGCGGCAAAAACACACCTCATGTGTTTATTCTGCCATGAAATGCAGATTTGGTGCAGAAATTTCTGCAACCAAATCTGCAATGAGTGCACATAGGCAATCAGCACTAGAAAGTGGTATGGCATCACGTGTATTTCTGTACTGTCATACACACAGCTTTGTGCTTCAGCCTTTTTTTACACAAAGGATATAATGATGGCAATATGGGAATATTGCAGCAAGAAATAAAAGCAACAGCTGAGAAAACTACCTGATAACCTGAGTCATGCTGCTTCATGGCAGCAGAATGTGATAGCATGCATCGGCCCATATGCTCCTGTGCCCCGGGGACGGCGCGTGGCAGGGAGATGGCGGAGTAATGAATTGTACTGTAACACTCATGTGAATGAACAGGGATGAAAACCTTACAGAAACTCAGCTGTTGTATTTATACAAATCTCGTAAACCACTGGATATAATGTAGTCCTGAGTATTTCCAATAAATCTCACAAAAATCATCTTAGAATACACTACAGTTCAAAAGTTTAGGGTCACTTAGATATTTCCTTATTTTTTTAAAGAAAAGCACATTTTTTTTCAATGACGCTATACTGTATACATTGTGGATGTGGTAAATGACTATTCTAGCTTCAAATATCTACATAGGTGTATAGAGGCCCATTTCCAACAACCACCACTCCAGTGTTCTAATGGTACATTGTGTTTGCTAACTGTGTTAGAAGACTAATGGATATTTAGAAATCTCTTGAAAACCCTTGTGCAAGTATGTTAGCACAGCTGAAAACAGTTTTGCTGATTAGAGAAGCTATAAAAATGAACTTTCTTTGAGCTAGTTGAGAATCTGGAGCATTACATTTGTTGGTTCCATTAAACCCTCAAAATGGCCATCAAAAGAGAAGTTTTATGTAAACTCGACAGTCTATTCTTGTTCTTAGAAACTCAGGATATTCCATGCGAGAAATTGCCAAGAAACTGAAGATTTCCTACAACAGTGTGTAGTACTCCCTTCAGAGGAGAGCACAAACAGGCTCTAACCAGAGTAGAAAGAGAAGTGGGAGGCCGCGCTGCACAACTGAGCAACAACACAAGTACATTGGAGCCTCTAGTTTGAGACATCGACACTTCACAGGTCCTCAACTGGCAGTTTCATTAAATAGTACCTGCAAAACGCCAGTGTCAATATCTACAGTGATGAGGAGACTCCAGGATGCTGGCCTTCAGGACAGAGTTGCAAAGAAAAACCCATATGTGAGACTGGCTAATAAAATGAAAAGATTAATATGGTCAAAAGAACACAAACATTGGAAAGAGGAAGATTGGAAAAAAGTGTTATAGACAGATGAATCGAAGTTTGAGATGTTTGGATCACACAGAACTACATTTGTGAGATACAGAACAACTGAAAAGATGCTGGAAGACTGCCTGACGCCATCTGTCAAGCATGGTGGAGGTAATGTGATGGTCTGGGGTTGCTTTGGTGCTGGTAAAGTGGGAGATTTGTAAAAGGTAAAAGGGATTTTGAATAAGGAAGGCTCTCACTCCATTTTGCAATGCCATGCCATACCCTGTGGACAGCGCTTGATGGGAGCCAATTTCATCCTGCAACAGGACAATGACCCAAAGCACACCTCCAAATTATGCATGAACGATTTAGGGAAGAAGCAGGAAGCTGGTATTCTATCTGTAATGGAGTGGCCAGCCCAGTCACCAGATCTCAACCCTGTTGAGCTGTAGTGGGAGCAGCTTGACCGTATGGTGCAAAAAGTGACCATCAAGCCAATCCAACTTGTGGGGGAAGGGAAGCATGGGGTGAAATATCTCCAGATTACCTCCGCAAATTAACAGCTAGAATGCCAAAGGTCTGCAAAGCTGGAATTGCTGCAAAGGAGCATTCTGTGACGAAAGCAAAGTGTGAAGAGAAAATTATTATTTCAAGTAAAAATCATTATTTCTAACCTCGTCAATGTGTGGACGATATTCTCTATTCATTCTGCAACTCAGTTGATAAATAAAAGTAGGATTTTTCATGGAAAAGACAAAATTGTCTGTGCGACCCCAAACTTTTGAACTGTACTGTATAAAATAATGCCAACCACAAAATCTTCAATTGTGACCGCAGCCCCAGAGAGGACATCTCCCAGCTTTTCCTGCCGAAAGCAAAGCCGTCTAGTTATTCTGTACTGACTCAAAATAGGAATATATTTCATTGTCCAAATCTGGAAAAGTGGTGACATCCCGTGACATAGAATTCTGGAAAAACTAATGTTTGCCATCACACCTATCTAACCTTACAATTTTCAATCTTACAATGTGATATCGCTCCGGTCTGACGTTCGGTAAATTGGTTTGCAGTGAAAACAGACAGCACAGGGATAACATCAGTGCATTATAAATTTTAACAAACCAGTTGTTAAATGGAGCTTGGTAAAGTTTCAACGAATATTTATATACTAGAAGGTGGCCCGATTCTAACGCATCGGGTATTCTAGAATTTATTGTGTAGTTAATGTATGATTTTTGTTATATATATATATAGATGTTGTGTGTAGTTGCCAGTGTTTGTTTAGGGCGCTGTAAATGTTCTGCGTTTTGTCTGGGTGAGGGGGGTGTGAGAGCGGTGTTGTATGTGTGTCGCGTTGTGTGTGTTTCATTGTTTGTGGAGCGCTGTGTGTCTGCAGCGTTCTGTGTGTGTGGTGCTGTGTGTGTTGCGCGGTTTGTGTGGGTGTGGAGTGCGTGTGTGTGTTTTGGGGGGGAGGTATGTTTTGTGCAGTGTGTGTGTTGCGCGGTATGTGCGTATATTTGTGTATGCTGCGGTGTTTGTGTGTTGGCTGTTGTGTGTGTGCGGCGTTGTCTGTGTGTGTGTGGGTGTCTGTGTAGGGCGGTGTTTGTGCTTCCCAGTGTGTGTGTGGTGTGTTGGGCGGTGTGTGTGTGTTTTGGGGGGAGGTGTGCACCCCCATCGTGCTCCATCCCCCATTCTGCGCATCCCCATTGTGCTCCATCCCCCATGCTGTGCATCCCCATCGTGCTCCATCCCCCATGCTGCGCACCCCTCATCGTGTTCCATCCCCCATGCTGCGTACCCCCCATCGTGCTTCATCCCCCATGCTGCGCACCCCCCATCGTGCTTCATCCCCCATGCTGCGCACCCCCCATCGTGCTTCATCCGCCATACTGCGCACCCCCCATCGTGCTTCATCCCCCATGCTGCGCACCCCCATAGTGCTTCATCCCCCATGCTGCGCACCCCCCATCATGCTTCATCCCCCATGCTGCGCACCCGCATCGTGCTTCATCCCCCATGCTGCGCACCCCCCATCGTGCTCCATCCGACATGCTGCGCACCCCCCATCGTGCTCCATCCGACATGCTGCGCACCCCTCATCGTGCTCCATCCCCCATGCTGCGCACCCCTCATCGTGCTCCATCCCCCATGCTGCGCACCCCCCATCGTGCTTCATCCCCCATGCTGCGCACCCCCCATCGTGCTTCATCCCCCATGCTGCGCACCCCCATCGTGCTTCATCCCCCATGCTGCGCACCCACATCGTGCTTCATCCCCCATGCTGCGCACCCCTGATCATGCTTCATCCCCCATGCTGCGCACCCACCATCATGCTCCATCTGACATGCTGCGCACCCCCCATCGTGCTCCATCTGACATGCTGCGCACCCCCCATCGTGCTCCATCCGACATGCTGCGCACCCCCCATTGTGCTCCATCCCCCATGCTGCACCCCCCATCGTACTCCATCCAACATGCGCACCCCCATAGTGCTCCATCCCCCATGCTGCGCACCCCCCATCGTGCGCCATCCCCCATTGTGCCCCATCCTCCATGCTGCGCATCCCCCATCGTGCTCCATTCCCCCATGCTGCGCACCCCCCATCGTGCTCCATCTCCCATGCTGCGCACCCCCCATCGTGCTCCATCCTCCATGCTGCACACCCCCCATCATGCTGCACCCCCCCCATCGTGCTCTATCCCCTATGCTGGGGCCGCCGGGGGCGGGGCCGAGTGTGCCAACATGTGCCGGGGGCGAGGTGAGGGTGCGAGGTGCGAGCGAGGTGTCAGCGTATGCCGTCTCCCTGCACATGTGTACCGGGAGCCGGTGTACGCTGGTAACCATGAAACACATCGGGTAACTAAGGGAAGCGCTTCCTATAGTTACCCAATGTGTATCATGGTTACCAGCGTACACCGGCTCCATCACGATCCCAGCATCGCAAAGTTATGTCCGCCGGGGGCGGGGCCGAGCGTGCCAACGTGTGCCGGGGACGGGGCCGAGCGAGCGAGGTGTCGGCGTATGCCGGCTCCCTGCACATGTGTACCGGGAGCCGGTGTACGCTGCAGCGGGCGATGCGTGCGGAGGGCTGGGGCGAGCGGCCAATCCATGCGAGGGGTGGGGCCAGGCCGAGGCGAGCGGCCAATCCGTGGGGGGGCGGGGCCAGGCCAAGCCCAGCGGCCAATCCGACAGTTGTCACTGTAACGACACTGTCACCGTGACACAATTTTGGAGCAAGACAGACAGACAGACAGAATAAGGCAATTATATATATAGATATATAAATATATAAATTTATATTTCTGCATACAGGAATGATAAAAAGGAACAAACTGACCCAAAAAGATGAAAAATGGAACAACACACCTTAAATTGTCTTTTGTTTTTTTGCAGACACATAACAGAGATGGACATGTGATGTAGGGTATGATTCAACTTGCGAGAGACTCGCGCATATCTCACAATGCATTACCCGGGATGGCCTGTCTCTTTCCCGATGGGAGCATCTCAGCTGCATACAAATACATGCAGCTGACCCGCTCCTGTCGCGAGAGAGGCAGGCCGTCCCGGGTAATGCAATGTGAGATACGCGCGAGTCTTTCGCATGTGGAAAAGAGCCCTAAGGCCTATGGGTGAGGCAATGCCAAATTTTGCTCACATGGTCTGGCGAATAGCGGCACGATTTTGACAAGGAAACAGTGTGATGACATGCTTTCAGTTGTGGTCATAGCCTGGCCGCATGCCTTCAGTTAAACTGTCTGCCCTCATCCTAAAACTATGCCTTACCCCCTGCACTGGTTACACCAGTCCACTGTGGCAGAATGCCACCTCCACCATGTGTTGTATGATGGTGGAGCAGTCAATATACGTCATAAAGGTGATTTTTATTCAAGCAGATCCGAAAAGAGAGTCTCCTTTATATTTTATTTCTTTATCGTTCCTTTGGGAGACCCACACCTTGGGTGTTTAGCTTCTGCCTCCGGAGGACACACAAAGTACTACACTTAAAAGTGTAGCTCCTCCCTCTGAGCTTATACACCCCCTGGTGAGCCAGTTCCAGCCAGTTTATCGCTTTGTGTTCAGGAGGCATACATCCACACATGCATTCTCATATGATTTTTTGCTTTTTGGAAAGAGATTGAAGAAATGCGGGTCCACGTCTGGACTCCCGGCATGTCCCTTCTCACCCCACTGTGTCGGCGGTGTTGTAAGGTTGATTTCCAAGGCTGGAGCCTTACATGCCGTGCTCCTTGACCATCCCTCCAGGGCTCAGGATTGAAGTGGGAGCCAGCGCGGTCTTCATGCCTGGCAGGAGACCGGTCTCCGTCCACAGCCCCTTCAGGACTCTGCTGGACCGGAGCACTCATCCCCAGGGACCTGGCCCTGTGTCTCAGCAGCTAAGTACCTGAGACGTTCATATGTTGGGGGTCTCTGACCTTTATTGTATGGGGAGAGTGTGTTTGCTGTACTTGGAAATTTGGCATTTCCGGGGGGTTCTCTGGCTTTCGCCCGAGAACCGCGCCGATGGTGCCTGCGCATCGGCCTCGCTGCTCAAATTTAGGCCCCGGCTTCGCCGGAGGCCTAGTTTCTGTAACCTGCCCTCGCATGTCACTCATGCAGAGGGACAGGCTCGGCTCCTCCCGGCGGCCGTCCTGCACAGGGGAGGGACACTCCCCACTGTCTGTGAGTGACTCCTCCCCTGCAGGTCTCTATGGTCCTCCAGATCCCGCCTTCCTACAGGGACGCCCCCTGTCCCGCCCCCTCTCTTCGCTCCGGCGGCCATTTTCTTGGCCTGCACTCTGCATCCCTGCTGAGGTGCTGTGCATTGGGGGCCCGGGCTTCGGGATCTGGAGGGCACACAACACCGCTTCCAGCGGTCTGGTAAGCCACAGCCGGTCTCTGGCTGTGGACCTCTGTATATACTCCCTGGGGTTCATTCTCTTGTAGAAGTTGTCCCCACTCCAGCAGCATGTCTCACACGAGGAGCAAGGCTCCAAAGCTTTATACTGTATGCGCTGCATGTAAGCTCCTGCTGCCTGAACCGAGCACCTATCCACATTGTGATGTCTGCTCTAACTTGGCGGTGCCACAGCCTGGAGTCTCACCCCCAGTGGTCTCTCAGGCTGCTTCTGCACCTGTGGCTGAACCCCCGGCCTGGGTAGAGTCCTTTTCTAGGTCTATCTCACAGTCATTTGCTGAGTCCATGGGACTTCTGTCCAGGACTTTGATGAATATGCATCAGCCCCCTTCACAGGGTGCCTCTAATGCTCTTGCTAAGGGTCCTTTAGGATCCCTATCATCTGACCTCCGTCCACCGGAGCTCACAGAGGATTCATCATCAGGGCACAGACCCCGTCCTCCTAAGAGGCGCCGCAGGGTTTCCCCTCCCTCCTCATCCCGCGGTTCTGATTCAAAAGCTGACTCACAAGATGAGGAGGATGCCTTTACAGGGGGCTCGGAGGGTAACTCCATGTGCCCCATTGATCTTTCCGAGGGTGACTCAGAACTTAGTGACTTGATTGCTTCCATTAATTCTGTACTGGATCTCAATCCGCCAGTATCAGAGGAGCAACCCTCTCTGGCAGAAAAGCACCAGTTTACCTCGCCTAAGAGAGTAAAGAGTGTGTTCTTTAACCACTCCAGTTTTCAGACCGCTGTGACCAAACCCAGGGCCTGTCCTGACAAACGCTTCCCAAAGCGTGGTTCTGATGACCGTTTTCCCTTTCCACCTGAGGTGGTCAAGGAGTGGGCTCACTCCCCAAAGGTAGACCCTCCGGTGTCTAGGCTCTCAGCCCGGACCGTTGTGTCGGTGGCTGATGGCACTTCCCTTAGGGATGCCACTGACCGTCAGATTGACCTTCTGGCCAAATCCGTGTATGAAGCGGCGGGGGCCGCGTTTTCCCAACTTTTGCAGCAGTGTGGGCTCTCAAAGCCATCTCTGCTTCTCTAGAGGAGATGTATTCTCTCACCAGGGAATCTCTGCCCGAGATGGTTGCCTTAAGTTCTCAGGCTTCAGCTTTTTCATCTTATGCCATGTCTGCAATGCTAGAGGCTGCTCACCGCACTGCGGTGGCTTCGGCTAATTCCCTCGTTATCCGCAGGATCTTGTGACTTCGAGAGTGGAAGGCAGATGCTTCTTCCAAGAAGTACCTTGCCGGGCTCCCCTTTGCTGGTTCCCGGCTGTTTGGTGAATAGCTGGATGAAATTATTAAAGAAGCTACTGGCGGGAAGAGTACTTCCATGCCACAAACCAAGACCAGGAAACCTGCCCAGGGTAGGAATCAGTCGAGGTTTCGCTCCTTTCGTTCCTCCAACTGGTCGTCCTCTAAGCCCTCCGCCTCGTCCGCTAACTCAGCTAAGGACCAGAAATCCAACTGGCGTGGCACTTTCGCATGGAGTCTCTGCGATCAGTCATTGCCTCAATGACCCAAGGGGATTTCCTAGCGTCCATCGACATCAGAGATGCCTATATGTCAATTGCAATTGTCAAATGTGCCAATTGCAGTTTCACACCAGCGTTGGCTACGCTTTGCAATAGGAGAAGATCATTTCCAATTCGTGGCTCTCCCCTTCGGGTTAGCCACGGCCCCTCGGGTATTCACCAAGGTCATGGCAGCAGTGATTGCGGTTCTGTACCTCCAGGGGTTGGCAGTGCTTCCTTACCTGGACGACCTTCTAGTCAAAGCTCCATCCTGTCACGCTCCCCGGGTCCTCGGCTCCCCTCCCCGGGTCCTCTGCCCCGCTCCCCGGGTCCTCAGCCCCGCTCCCCGGCTCACCTGCCACGCTCCCCGCTCTCCAGCCTCCGGTGCCCGTCCTTCCCAGGTTCCCTGGCCTCCGATCCCGGCGTCTGACGGCTTCCCAGGCCCTGGCCGGCTCCCCTGCGTCCTCCCCTCAGCTTCCTTCCCTGGCTTCTGGCACCCGGGCGGCGCGCATGCGCATTAGGGCGCGCGCGCGGTCACTGACCCTTTCTTAAAGGGCCAGCGTCCATTAACAGGAAATGAAGCTAAACAGGTACAGGGTATATAAGGGTTTATTGTCCAAGGGGGCGGGGCCTGATCTTCGTGTTTTCCAAGCTAGGAGTCAGGTCTCCTTGTGTCTCCTTGCCATACTCACGTATCTCTCTTCTAGAGCTGATCCTGCCTCGGCATCCGGTCCTGCTGAATCCCGAACCCCGCACGCTGTCCGTCTGCCATCTGACAGTCCGTACCATCTCGGATCCCTGCGGTGACCCGTCATCTCGCTCCAAAGGTTCCGGACCCCGCCTGACCTCATCTCGGCTTCCGAACCTGAGCTACGTCACCCGGACTACCATCTGTGACTCCGTGGTCCCAGGGACTTCTCCGTTACACTCACTTGCACGGACTGTTCTGCTGCCCATAGTGCTTCAGCTACCGGACTCCTTACCACCATCTTAGAGTTCGGACCAGTGGATCCACCTCCTGGGTCTGCCCGACCGCCTGGCCCTGACAGTAAGATCAGGCCATGGATCCCGCTGCAGCACTAGCGGCCTTGCAAGAGGAACTCCAACGCCAGCGTGAAGTCCAGACCCGCATGTTGGACTTTATGACTTCCGTGGACACCCGCCTGTACACGTTACAAGCGGCAGTTACGCCTTCTACATTCCGGGCCTCCACTAGTCAATCCACGGCTCCCGCACCCGTGGCAGCCTCTTCGGATGCTTCCCGACTCCGTTTGGCTTCACCACCTCGTTATGCCGGAGATCCCAAGACCTGCAGGGGCTTCATAAACCAATGCTCCCTTCATTTCACGCAGCTGCCACATTTGTTTGCCTCCGACCAAGCCAAGGTCGCCTTCATCATGTCTCACCTAGAGGGCGAGGCACTGGCGTGGATGAACCCCTTGTGGGAGAAGGAGGACCCTATGACCAAGGACCTTCAAGAGTTCCTGCAGGCCTTTCGCAGCACCTTTGACGAGCCGGGACGCGCCTCTGCGTCTGCTTCATCCCTTCTCCGCTTACGTCAAGGAACACTGACGGTAGGCCAATATGCCATCCGTTTCCGCACTTTGGCTTCAGAACTCGGGTGGAATAATGAGGCCCTAACAGCCGCCTTCTGGGAAGGACTCTCGAGTCGCATCAAAGACGAGTTGGCGGGTCGTGACGTGCCCTCCACCCTAGATGCCCTGATTGCCCTAGCAACTCGAGTGGACATTCGTTTTCAGGAGCGCTCCAAAGAGCTATCTCGTGAGAGACGTCCGGTACGGCATTCCTCTCCTCCACGGAAGCCCTCCGTACCTCAGTCATCAACAGCTGGGATTCCCGTCCACGAGCCCATGCAGATTGACCGAGTACGGCGGTCTGAACAACGTCGAGCAGAGCGGCTCGCCAAGGGTCTCTGTTTTTACTGCGGAGAGGACACACACCTGCTACGCTCCTGTCCAGAGAGGCCGGGAAACTCCAAAGCCTAGGGTTGGTAGGAGAGGCCACCCTAGGTGCTGGGACTCTCTCAGACCCGGTTATGTGGACCGTGCAAGTGTCAGCGGGAGAGACGCGCTTCACGGCTGAGGCATACCTCGACTCTGGAGCAGCAGGCAATTTCATCCAGCAGGCCACGGTGGACAAGTACCAGTTGCCTGTTACTCTACTCGATAAGCCCCTAGTGATTGCCTCTGTGGATGGGAGACCCCTCGCTGATACCATCTCCTGGGTCACCAGGCCGGTCGAACTGCGTATCGGTGCCCTGCACACCGAGAACATCGCTCTCTACGTCCTTCCACACATGTCCCATCAAATCCTGCTGGGACTTCCCTGGTTGCGGACACACGAACCATCAGTCAGCTGGGGCACTGGCGAAATCACCCGATGGGGCTCCACCTGTCATGAGAGGTGTCTGAAGTCTATACAACCCATCCGACGACCTCCGGTTCCAGAGAACCTACCGGAACTGCCCTCGGCCTATTGGTCCTTCGCAGACGTTTTTGACAAGAAGGAGTCTGAGGTACTTCCGCCACACCGTCCCTACGATTGCGCCATCGACCTGCTCCCAGGAACAACACCACCTCGAGGACGGATATATCCGTTGTCTCCAGCCGAAACCAGGGCCATGTCTACCTACATCACAGAAAGCCTGGCAAAGGGATTCATCCGGAGATCCTCCTCTCCTGCGGGAGCAGGCTTCTTCTTCGTTAAGAAGAAAGAGGGTGACCTACGCCCATGCATTGACTACTGGGGTTTGAATCAGATCACCATAAAAAACAAGTACCCCCTGCCGCTCATCCCCGAATTGTTCGACCGGCTCAGAGGAGCCCGTGTGTTCACCAAACTGGATCTTCGGGGTGCCTACAACCTAGTTCGTATCCGCTCTGGGGACGAATGGAAGACCGCGTTTAATACTCGCGATGGGCACTATGAATACTGCGTAATGCCCTTCGGTCTGTGTAACGCTCCTGCCGTATTCCAAGAATTGGTGAACGACATTTTCCGGGACCTCCTCTACATCTGTGTAGTAGTTTATCTGGATGACATCCTTGTCTTCTCTCCGGACCTCCAGACCCACAGAGAGAACGTACGGCTGGTTCTACAGAGACTGAGAGAGAATCGCCTCTACGCCAAATATGAGAAGTGTGTCTTTGAGCAGTCTTCTCTCCCTTTCCTGGGATACATCATCTCGGGTACAGGGCTGCAGATGGATCCAAAGAAGGTCTCCTCCATTCTCAACTGGCCTCCCCCTTCTGGAATGAAGGCAATCCAACGGTTCCTGGGATTCGCCAACTACTACCGCCAGTTTATCCCTCACTTCTCTGCCCTGACTGCTCCTCTCTCCGCCTTGACCAAGAAGGAGGCTAATCCAAAGGACTGGTCACCTGCGGCCGACGCCGCGTTTTGCTCTCTGAAGCGAGCATTTGCCTCCTCTCCTGTACTCCACCGACCGGAGTTAAACCGCCAGTTCACCTTGGAGGTGGATGCCTCCTCCTCAGGAGCCGGAGCAGTGCTCATGCAGAAGTCCTCCTCCGGGAAGATGGTGACTTGCGGTTTTTTCTCCAAGAGCTTCTCAGCGCCTGAACGCAACTACACCATCGGTGACCGAGAACTATTGGCGGTCAAACTGGCTCTGGAGGAGTAGCGCTACCTTCTGGAAGGAGCAGTGTACCCCGTGATTATCTACACGGACCACAAGAACCTGGAATACCTTCGGTCCGCTCAGCGACTGAACCCACGGCAAGCCAGGTGGTCCTTATTCTTTGCCAGGTTTGATTTCCAGCTCCATTTCCGACCCGCGGACAAGAATGTACGCGCTGATGCCCTGTCTAGGTCTCTCATGCCCATGGAGCAGGAGGAAGAGAGTACCCAACCTATCATCTCTCCTAGCAAGATTATTCCGGTGGCTCCTGTCACCCTGGCCCAGATACCGCCCGGGAAGACCTATGTCTCTGAGACCGACAGGAAAAAAGTCTTACACTGGGGTCATGCCTCAAAAACAGCCGGTCATGCAGGTCAGAAGAGAACATGGGGTGCGATTGTACGCCATTACTGGTGGCCATCCCTTCGCACGGACGTCGCTGCTTTCGTCTCTGCCTGCTCCTCTTGTGCCAGGAACAAGACGCCCAAGCACCTGCCATATGGCCGTCTTCTGCCTCTGCCTATACCCTCAGTTCCATGGCAACACAACATAGCGATGGACTTTATTACGGACTTGCCATTATCCTCCGGGCACACAGTCATATGGGTCGTGGTGGACCGGTTCTCCAAAATGGCTCACTTCGTCCCTATGGCCGGACTGCCCTCTGCTCAGGAACTCGCGGAAGCCTATATACATCACATCTTCCGCTTGCATGGCTTTCCATCCCACATCGTGTCCGACAGGGGAACTCAGTTCACCTCCCGCTTCTGGAGGGCGCTCTGCAAACATCTGGGAGTGACTCTGGACTTTTCTTCTGCTTACCATCCTCAGTCTAATGGCCAAGTGGAGAGGGTCAATCAAATCTTGACCTCCTTCTTACGTCACTATGTCAACGCCCATCACGACGACTGGTCCACGCTTCTGCCTTGGGCTGAATTCTCCCATAACCACCACATCAGTGAGTCGTCCTCCAAGTCTCCCTTCCATGTCGTTTACGGACTTCAGCCCTCCATCCCGTTGCCTATATCCCCTTCTTCGGATGTCCCTGCTGCTGATACTGTAGCCCGTGACTTCGCTACCATTTGGGACTCTGTCAAGGCGTCCCTTGGGCGCGCTTCCCAGCGGATGAAGAAACACGCCGACAAGAGGCGCCTGGACCCTCCGTGTTTCTCTCCTGGTGACCTGGTCTGGCTTGCTTCCCAGTACATCCGATTGAAGATACCTTCCTACAAGCTGGGTCCTCGCTACATCGGGCCGTTTAAGGTCCTCAGCAAGATCAATGAGGTCTCCTACAAACTGAGGCTTCCGGCCACGATGCGGATTCCCAACTCCTTCCACGTCTCTCTGCTCAAGCCGGTTTTCCTTGGTCCCTTCTCCTCTGCTGCCAGTCCGGCTCCTCCTCCTATTGCCGAGGACGACATCTATGCGGTAAGGGATATCGTGGCCATGAAGACTGTTCGAGGCCGACAGTTCTTCCTGGTGGACTGGGAGGGGTATGGTCCTGAGGATAGGTCCTGGGAGCCCAGGGAGAACGTGGGCACTCCTCTGATCCGTGCCTTCATGTCCCGGTTGCGGGGAGGGGGGCGTGGGGGGGGGGGTACTGTCACGCTCCCCGGGTCCTCGGCTCCCCTCCCCGGGTCCTCTGCCCCGCTCCCCGGGTCCTCAGCCCCGCTCCCCGGCTCACCTGCCACGCTCCCCGCTCTCCAGCCTCCGGTGCCCGTCCTTCCCAGGTTCCCTGGCCTCCGATCCCGGCGTCTGACGGCTTCCCAGGCCCTGGCCGGCTCCCCTGCGTCCTCCCCTCAGCTTCCTTCCCTGGCTTCTGGCACCCGGGCGGCGCGCATGCGCATTAGGGCGCGCGCGCGGTCACTGACCCTTTCTTAAAGGGCCAGCGTCCATTAACAGGAAATGAAGCTAAACAGGTACAGGGTATATAAGGGTTTATTGTCCAAGGGGGCGGGGCCTGATCTTCGTGTTTTCCAAGCTAGGAGTCAGGTCTCCTTGTGTCTCCTTGCCATACTCACGTATCTCTCTTCTAGAGCTGATCCTGCCTCGGCATCCGGTCCTGCTGAATCCCGAACCCCGCACGCTGTCCGTCTGCCATCTGACAGTCCGTACCATCTCGGATCCCTGCGGTGACCCGTCATCTCGCTCCAAAGGTTCCGGACCCCGCCTGACCTCATCTCGGCTTCCGAACCTGAGCTACGTCACCCGGACTACCATCTGTGACTCCGTGGTCCCAGGGACTTCTCCGTTACACTCACTTGCACGGACTGTTCTGCTGCCCATAGTGCTTCAGCTACCGGACTCCTTACCACCATCTTAGAGTTCGGACCAGTGGATCCACCTCCTGGGTCTGCCCGACCGCCTGGCCCTGACACATCCAGCGCAGACTGTCAGCGGAGTGTCTCGCTCACTCTCGCCACTCTAGCCCAATTCGGGTGGCTTGTCAATCTTCAAAAATCCACTCTGACTCCGACCCAGAGTCTCACGTACCTAGGGATGCAGTTCGAGACTTTGCCGGCACTTGTGAAGTTGCCCTTAAACAAACAGCTGTCACTCCAGTTGGCGGTGCGCTCTCTCCTGAGGCCCCGCCGTTATACCCTCAGGCGTCTGATGCAGGTGCTGGGTCAAATGGTGGCGTCCATGGAGGCTGTTCCCTTTGCCCAGTTACATCTGCGCCCCCTGCAGCTGGACATTCTCCACTGTTGGGACAAGCGGCCTTCCTCCTTACACAAGTTAGTGACTCTGTCGCCACTGACCAGGAGCTCTCTTCAGTGGTGGCTTCGGCCCCTCTCCCTGTCCCAAGGGCGCTCCTTTCTGGCCCCGTCCTGGGTGATTCTCACCACGGATGCCAGTCTCTCCGGCTGGGGAGCGGTATGTCTCCACCACAGAGCACAGGGCACTTGGACTCCGTCCGAGTCAGCCCTTTCAATCAATGTGCTGGAAACCAGAGCTGTGCTTCTAGCTCTCCTAGCATTTCACCACCTGCTCGCGGGCAGGCACATTCGAGTCCAGTCAGACAACGCGACAGCGGTTGCCTACATCAATCATCAAGGCGGGACACGCAGCCGCCTGGCAATGATGGAGGTACAACGCATCCTTCAATGGGCGGAAGACTCCAGGTCCACCATATCCGCAGTCCACATCCCAGGCGTGGACAACTGGGAGGCAGATTACCTCAGCCGTCAAAGCGTGGACGGTGGCGAGTGGTCCCTGCACCCGGCAGTATTTCAGTCGATCTGCCGCAAATGGGGCACTCCGGACGTGGACCTAATGGCATCCCGTCACAATAACAAAGTTCCTGTTTACGTGGCTCGCTCCCACGATCCTCAGGCCTTCGCCGCGGACGCACTGGTTCAAGACTGGTCCCAGTTTCGTCTGTCCTACGTGTTTCCCCCTCTAGCTCTCTTGCCCAGAGTCCTGCGCAAGATCAGAATGGAGGGTCGTCGAGTCATCCTCATTGCACCGGACTGGCCCAGGCGAGCTTGGTATCCGGACCTGCTCCATCTGTCCGTAGAGATGCCGTGGCATCTCCCGGACCGTCCAGACCTACTCTCGCAAGGTCCGTTTTTTCCGCCCGAATTCTGCGGCCCTCAAATTGACGGCGTGGCTCTTGAGTCCTGGATTTTGACGGCTTCTGGTATTCCCCCTGAAGTCATCTCCACTATGACTCGGGCCCGCAAGTCTTCCTCCGCTAAGATCTATCACAGGACTTGGAAAATTTTCCTGTCCTGGTGTCGGTCTACCGGCCATCCTCCTTGGCCATTCTCCTTGCCGACTCTTCTGTCTTTTCTACAGTCCGGTCTGCAGCTAGGACTGTCCCTCAACTCCCTCAAGGGACAAGTATCGGCTCTGTCAGTTCTGTTCCAGCGGCGTCTCGCTCGGGTGGCTCAGGTCCGCACCTTCATGCAGGGCGCGTCTCACATCATTCCACCTTACCGGCGGCCCTTGGACCCCTGGGACCTTAACTTGGTGGTCACGGTCTTACAGAAACCCCCCTTTGAGCCTCTTAGGGAGGTTTCTTTGTATCGTCTTTCACAGAAAGTGGCCTTTCTGGTTGCCATAACCTCTCTCAGGAGAGTCTCTGATTTGGCTGCGCTCTCCTCGGAGTCTCCTTTTTTAGTCTTTTTCATCAAGACAAGGTGGTTCTCCGTCTGACTCCGGACTTTCTTCTTAAGGTGGTCTCTCCCTTCCACCTTAACCAGGACATTACTTTACCTTCCTTCTGTCCGGCCCCTGTTCATCGCTTTGAAAAAGCTCTACATACTCTAGATCTGGTGCGTTCTCTCCGGATCTATGTGTCTCGCACTGCTGCGCTTAGGCGGTGCACCTCTCTTTTTGTGCTAACCACAGGTCGGTGCAAGGGCCTCCCTGCTTCTAAGCCGACCTTAGCCCATTGGATTAGGTCGACCATTTCGGACGCCTACCAGAGTACGCAGGCGCCTCCTCCTCTGGGGATCAAAGCACACTCGACCAGAGCTGTCGGTGCCTCTTGGGCTTTTAGGCACCAGGCTACGGCTCAACAAGTCTGTCAGGCTGCCACTTGGGCTAGCCTGCATACCTTCTCGAAGCACTACCAAGTGCATGCTCATGCTTCGGCAGATGCGAGCTTGGACAGACGCATCCTTCAGGCGGCGGTTGCCCATTTGTGAAGTTAGGTTTTGCCTACTTCTTAGTTTTTCTGTTTATTTCCCACCCAGGGACTGCTTTGGAACGTCCCAAGGTCTGGGTCTCCCAAAGGAACGATAAAGAAAAAGAGAATTTTGTTTACTTACCGTAAATTCTTTTTCTTATAGTTCCGTCTTGGGAGACCCAGCACCCTCCCTGTTGCCTGTTGGCAATTTCCTTGTTTCGCGTGTTTTCACCGGCTGTTGTCGTGGACAGAGTTTCCGGTTGTTCCGGCTCTTGCTCTGTTCTACTTGTGGGTGGCTATTCTCCTTCAGCTTTTGCACTAAACTGTCTGGAACTGGCTCACCAGGGGGTGTATATGCTCAGAGGGAGGAGCTACACTTTTAAGTGTAGTACTTTGTGTGTCCTCCGGAGGCAGAAGCTAAACACCCAAGGTCTGGGTCTCCCAAGACGGAACTATAAGAAAAAGAATTTACGGTATGTAAGCAAAATTCTCTTTATTTACAGCATATACTGCAGATCAAAATTAAAGAACACATAATTTCCTAAATGTTAAGATCGTTCTCTAGTCCTATGTGATTATATCCTAACATGAGTAAGCTCGCAGTATTTTAAGCTTATTTCATAAACTGAATTTATTGTAAAGCACATAATAAATATGTAAATGAGATAAATGAAAAAGATCACTGATATCAATATTAGAGAACACTTTTAGATACCTGCAAGTTATTGGTGTTTATCTAGCACCTGGTGCGAATTTCCTTGAATATCTGTCAATCCCAATGTAACTGGCAGCCGAACTTTCCAATTTGCGCTGACTACAAAAATGGTGTGACGTTCCAAAGTGACTGAAATCCTCCGGCAGCAGGTTGTCCACATGAAGGCCAAAGGGGTGACCCTATCAGCCATAGCAAGAGAAGTTGGTCATTCCAAGTGTGTGATTTTAAGAATATTGCATCTTTACAACATCACAAACTCTTTTAAGTCCCCTAAGAAGGCTGGTCGTCCTTGAAAGACAAATGCAAGAGAGGACAGGATAATGCGGAAAATCTCCATGAGTAATCATTTCAACACTTCAGCTGGAATTGCTCAGCAGTTCAGGACTGAAGACAGTAAAGGTCCTGTCACACACAGAGATAAATCTTTGGCAGATCTGTGGTTGCAGTGAAATCATGGACATATTGTTCCATTTGTACACAGCCACAAACCTGGCACTGATTTTCACAATTTCACTGCTACCACAGATCTGCCGCAGATTTATCTCTGTGTGTGACAGGGCCTTAAGAATCTGTCTTGTCATACAGTGTCATGACGTTTAAAAGTATTTGGACTGAAAGCCCACTCTGTAGTGACCAAAGCTCTCATTAGCAGAAAGAATCAAAAGGCTAGACTCACCTTTGGTGAGGAGCATATTGTGTGGACAGAGGAGAAGTGTCCACAGTTCATTTTAGTGATGAAACAAGTTTAATTTATTTGGGTCTGATGGGAAACATTATGTTCGTCAACAAACTGGGCAAAGACTGAACCCAAAGTGTTTTAAGAAGTTAGTGAAAAGTGGTGAAGGAGGTGTCAAGGTTTGGGGAATGTTTTCTGCAGCAGGAGTTGGACCTCTCATACAGATACATGGCAGAGTGAATGCAAGTGTGTATCAGAACTTTCTTCAAAGCATGTGGTTCCTTATTTGTATGTATCACTCAATCAGCCAGCAATTTTCATGCAGGGTAATGCCCTGTCACACAGCAAAACGGGTAAAGCAGTTCCTTGAAATAGAAAACATTGAAACAATGAAATGGCCACAGCCCACAGTGCTAATCTAAACCCAATAGAAAACCTCTGGAAAATCCTTAATGACAAAGTTATGGCCAAGAAACCCACAAGCGTCAAAGAGCTGTGGAAGAGACTGGAAAAAGAGTGGACCAAAATCACTCCAGAGCAGTGTGAGAGACTAGTGATGTCCTCTGGCCGCAGATGGGCTGAAGTCATTCACAGAGAGCCTGTACACGTCCTACTGATTCATGACTGTTGTTACCTTCAGAAAATGTATTTGAGCTACTGAACTACAAATTCAGGTATGCACCATTCACAAAGTGGATTATAGATCAGTTTGAAAGGAGAGAACAATACCACTATGTTTTGTACTATGTGGAATAATATGTCATTTTTATTATACAGTTTACATTGATGACCATCGATGTTGTATATCGTATACTCACAGTCACATAACCGCCACTCCCATCTCTGACCCTGGAGAATCCTTACAGTGCACAGTGTGCACATAGAGTGACACATAGAGAGACCGCAGACTTGTTATTTTAGACCAGACAACCCCTTTAAGTATAATAGGAGATTTATACCTCTATTTCTCAGTGTGGTAGGAGTGTATCTGTGTTATCCAGCATTACAGTAGTTATCACCTATGGTACATTGGCTGTAAATGTGAATTATTAATGCTGCTGCTAAGTAGATACAAGACCTGCACCATCATCAGAAGAAAACATTGTCTGTACTCTGCAAGAACAAACACGCCGCACACAAATTATATATATATATATATATATATATAATTATATATAATTATATTACACACACAAATCATATATACACACACAGTATACACAGAGATGTATACAAACACACACACCTGACACATACATACAGTCATATGGAAAAGTTTGGGCACCCCCATTAATGTTAACCTTTTTTCTCTATAACAATTTGGGTTTTTGCAACAGCTATTTCAGTTTCATATATCTAATAACTGATGGACTGAGTAATATTTCTGGATTGAAATGAGGTTTATTGTGCTAACAGAAAATGTGCAATCCGCATTTAAACAAAATTTGACCGGTGCAAAAGTATGGGCACCCCAACATAAAAGTGACATTAATATTTTGTAGATCCTCCTTTTGCAAAAATAACAGCCTCTAGTCGCTTCCTGTAGCTTTTAATGAGTTCCTGGATCCTGGATGAAGGTATATTTGACCATTCCTGTTTACAAAACAATTCCAGTTCAGTTAAGTTTGATGGTCGCCGAGCATGGACAGCACGCTTCAAATCATCCCACAGATTTTCAATGATATTCAGGTCTGGGGACTGGGATGGCCATTCCAGAACATTGTAATTGTTCCTCTGCATGAATGCCTAAGTAGATTTGGAGCGGTGTTTTGGATCATTGTCTTGCTGAAATATCCATCCTCTGCGTAACTTCAACTTCGTCACTGATTGTTGCACATTATTGTCAAGAATCTGCTGATACTGAGTTAAATCCATGCGACCCTCAACTTTAACAAGATTCCCGGTGCCGGCATTGGCCACACAGCCCCAAAGCATGATGGAACCTCCACCAAATTTTACTGTGGGTAGCAAGTGCTTTTCTTGGAATGCCGTGTATTTTTGCCTCCATGCATAACGCCTTTTTGTATGACCAAACAACTCAATCTTTGTTTCATCAGTCGACAGGACCTTCGTCCAAAATGTAACTTGCTTGTCCAAATGTGCTTTTGCATATCTCAGGCGACTCTGTTTGTGGCGTGCTTGCAGAAACGGCTTCTTGCGCATCACTCTCCCATACAGCTTCTCCTTGTGCAACCTGCGCTGTATTGTTGACCGATGGACAGTGACACCATCTGCAGCAAGATGATGCTGCAGGTCTTTGGAGGTGGTCTGTGGATTGTCCTTGACTGTTCTCACCATTCTTCTTCTCTGCCTTTCTGATATTTTTCTTGGCCTGCCACTTCTGGGCTTAACAAGAACTGTACCTGTGTTCTTCCATTTCCTTACTATGTTCCTCACAGTGGAAACTGACAGTTTAAATCTCTGAGACAACTTTTTGTATCCTTCCCCTGAACAACTATGTTGAATAATCTTTGTTTTCAGATCATTTGAGAGTTGTTTTGAGGAGCCCATGATGCCACTCTTCATAGGAGAGTCAAATAGGAGAACAACTTGCAAATGGCCACCTTAAATACCTTTTCTCATGATTGAATACACCTGCCTATGAAGTTCAAAGCTCAATGAGGTTACAAAACCAATTTAGTAAGTCAGTAAAAAGTAGTTAGGAGTGTTCAAATCAAGAAATTGATAAGGGTGCCCATACTTTTGCACCGGTCAAATTTTGTTTAAATGCGGATTGCACATTTTCTGTTAGTACAATAAACCTCATTTCAATCCAGAAATATTACTGAGTCCATCAGTTATTAGATATATGAAACTGAAATAGCTGCTGCAAAAACCCAAATTGCTATAAAGAAAAAAGGTTAACATTAATAGGGGTGCCCAAACTTTTTCATATGACTGTATACATACTCACATACAGGCCACACACCATGCAAAGAGCACACCAAATGCATATATACACATACACACACATACAATCCCAATTCCTAAAATGTTTGGACACTGTGTAAAATGTGAAGAAAACAATGGTCTGAAAATGTCTTATTGCCATATTTTATTCAGAACAGAACATGGGACACAGAGCAGAAGGTGAACGTTAGGTATTTTTCCTTTTCATTTGAAAAAAAAAAAATAACTTCAACTTTCTAATCTGTGTTCTGCTGTGAATAAAATATGATTAATAGATTTTCAAATCATTGTATTCTTGTTATCTTTCTATTTTCCACAGCATCCCAACTTTATTGGAATTGGGGCTGTATAATGAGTACACCCAGCATACACAGAGAAATGCACATACACACATGCACACACTCATATACACTAATACAGACATTTAAATACAAAAACACACATACACCATAAACACACAACATACACACATATATACACAGAGGATTCCTCCCTGGAGACAACACAATCTCCCCACACTGACCATGTGGCAAAGAAACAGTCTTCATCTTAACAAATGAGACACATTATATAGAGTCATTACACACAGAGGGATCTATTCCTATATATATTATAGAGTCATTACACATAGAGGGATCTATTCCTATATATTATATAGAGTCGTTACATACAGAGGGATCTATTTCTAAATATTATATAGTCAATACACACAGGGGGATCTATTCCTATATATTATATAGTCATTACACACATCTATTCCATGTGTTTATTTTTGTTAATGTTGATGATTATGGTTTACAGCTAATGAAAACCCAAAAGTCATTATCTCAGAAAATTACCACAAAACACCTGCAAAAGCTTCCGAAGCATTTCAAATGGTCCCTTAGTCTGGTTCAGTAGGCTACACAATCATAGGGAAGACTGCTGACTTGTCAGATGTCAAGAAGGTAGCCATTGACACACGTACGTATGTAGATGTGACGCCCTGGCCTATCAGGTTGTCACAGGACATTGTGCAATCTGCCCTTCTGCATGGTGTCCATCTCCTCCTTGGTTACGGGTCCCTGGCCTTTGGTGTTGCTAAGAATAAGCCAATCAAAAATCCTAGAAACACTCTGCACCACTCCCACCAGACACACCAATGGGTAGCCTTAAGGGAATAGGGCTGCCCACTTGGGGGGTTGGTTAGGAAGTGTCAGGAGCAAACAGTTGAGGAGATACTCTCAAGTTGAGAGGTTGGGGAGCAGGGCTCCTTGAGACTACTAGGTGGCAGATGTTGGTCTGGGCCTGGTAGGAGCTGGAACCCTGGTCGCAGGGGATCGTGTCAAGGGGCACGGAACTGCCGAGCAGGGCAGCCGGCGGCCTTGAGCCATCTCCGGGCAGGATCCAGGGCACGGCGGGGTACGTGGACCCTAGGCCGGGAAGTAGCTTCAAGCATCCTGGTAATTTACCCGACAAGGGCGAAGACTTCATGATTCGTTCTCCACCCGCTCCAAAATCGGGGTACTAGCGCAACAAGGGGGATAGGAGTTTCCCAATACACAGTCCAGAAAATCCCAAGCGTGAACCCTGAGAGCAAGCTCACACCATTAGCCATATGGGTGAGCGGGACCCGACTAGTTTCACACTACAGGGGCCAACCAGTAAAGAAAGTGCTAAGGAAAAGGTCACATACTTACAAGCAACACCATCGGGCACGGGATCCCATACAAGTGCATCTCAATAGTGCATCTCAATGACACACTCCTTGTGACACACTCCAATAACTCCCTTCTTGACATCTGTCAACTGGCTAGACCACTCCAGGATCTTGAAATGCTTTTTTCTGAGCCACTCCTTTGTTGCACTGGCTGTGAGTTTTGGGTCATTATCATGCTGGAAGACCAAGCCTCGACCCATCTTCAATGCTCTTACTAAGGGAAGAGGTTGTAGATCAAAATCTTGCGATACATGTCCCCATCCGTCCTCCCTTCAATACTGTGCAGTCGTCCTGTCCCCTTTGCAGAAATGCACCCCCAAAGTATGATGTTTCCAACCACTTTTTTCACGGTTGGGACAGTGTTTTACTCATCCTTCTTCTTCCTCCAAACATGGCGAGTCAAGTTGATACCAAAAAGTGCTATTTTGGTCTCATCTGACCACATGACCTTCTGCAATGCCTTCTCTGGATCATCCAGATGATCACTGGCAAACTTCAAACGGGCATGGATATGTGCTGATGTGGCAGAGGGACCTTGTGTGTGCTGCAGGATTTCAATCCATAACAGCACAGTATGTTACTAATGGTGGTCCCATGCTTTCCCATGTAGTTCTGGGCTGAATCCTGACCTTTCTCAGAATCATCCTTACCCCACAAGGCGAGATCTTGCATGGAGCCTCAGACCAAGAAAGATTGACAGTCGTCTTGTGTTTCTTCCATTTTCTAAAATTTGTGCCAACAGTTGTTGCCTTCTCACCAAACTGCTTGCCTATTGTCCTGTATCCCATCTCAGCCTTTTGCAGGTCTACGATATTGCCCTGGTATCCTTAGACAGCTCTTTGGTCTTGGTCTTGGTAGAGAGGTTGGAGTGTGATTTATTGAGTGTGTGGACAGGTGTCTTTTATACAGGTAACGGGCTCAAACAGGTGCAATTAATACAGGTAATGAGTCAAGTCTATACCAATTAAGCTAAATGCAAAATTTGCATGAAATATCATAGTTGACATTAGATTTTTTTTATGTACAGGGAATCATTGTCATCAATAAATAATATTTTAAAGGGAGCCAATGGCCTTAATTCTGGAATAAATTCTTCTGAAATGAAGTAGACGAAAAACTTTGCAACTTTTGCTGTTTTTATTCCATTCCTTCCAGCTTTTTTAAAAGCGTGCACAACAAAAAAAATCACAATTTACTCCACAAAAGTGGTGTAAATTATGGCAAAAAATATATACCAGCCCCTGACTGGCATACATTTCTGGCGCAGGGGCACAGCAGTTGAAAGATATACCAAATTCATAAAATAGCTCTTAATGAATTCAGTGCCTCTTACTTCAGTGCCGCTCACGTTTAAGGAAATCTGTCAGCAGGTTTTTGCTATGTAAGTTGAAGCCAGCATGCTACAAACTTTAACACAGAGAATTCAGGGATACCTGTCTTGTTAAGGTCCAATCTGTTGTTTATTTGCTATGCTTGTTTAAGAAGCAGGATTTCTCTTTGCTTGGACTACAGTGTAATACTCACGGCAGTCCAACATATCCCCTCTTCTGACACCTTACTGTCAATGCTCACTCTATTAAAGCTATGTGCGCACGTTGCGTTTTTTCCCGCGGAAATGCTGCGTTTAGAACTGCAGTGTAACTGCATGTGTTCAGCTTCCCCAGCAAAGGCTATGAGAAAGCCGAAAAATCAATGCACACGCTGCGTTTCTAAACGCAGCGTTTTGGATGCCCAAAATCGCTGCGGAATAAAAAGCAGCATGTCACTTCTTTTGTGCGTTGTAGCTGCGTTCTCCACCCATTGAAATCAATGATGTGGGTCAGAACGCAACCAAAATGCACTTGGACTGCATTTTTCTTGCGTTCCGCATGCTTTAAACGCAAGTCTTTTCAGTCTCTCTGTCAATGTCGGTCAATCTCTGTCTGTGGATGTAGGTGAATCTCCCTTTGTCTGTTGGTCGGTCGGTCTCTTTCTCTGTCAGTTGGTCGCTCTGTCTGTCTTGTCTCTCTCTCTGTCGGTCGGTCTCTCTGTCTGTCTGTCTCTCTGTCCGTCGGTCAGTCTCCCTCCCCCCCCCTCATTGTCACCGATCACCGGTGCGGCGCTGCACGGCGTTCACACTGCTCCGGCGGCTTTTCCTCTTTTGAAAATGCCGGCCGCTCATTATTCAATCTCGTATTCCCTGCTTTTCCCGCCCACCGGCGCCTACGATTGGTTGCAGTCAGACACGCCCCCACGCTGAGTGACAGCTGTCTCACTGCAACCAATCACAGCCGCAGGTGGGCGGGTCTATATTGTGCAGTAAAATAAATAAATAAATAATTAAAAAAAAAACGACGTACGGTCCCCCCCAATTTTGATACCAGCCAAGATAAAGCCACATGGCTGAAGGCTGGTATTCTCAGGATGGGAAGTGCCACGTTATGGGGAGCCCCCCAGCCTAACAATATGAGCCAGGAGCTGCCCGGAATTGCCGCATACATTACATGCGACAGTCCCGGGACTTTACCCGGCTCATCCCGAATTGCCCTGGTGCGGTGGCAATCGGGGTAATAAGGGGTTAATGTCAGCAGCCCATAGCTGCCACTAAGTCCTAGGTTAATCATGACAAGTGTCTCCCCGAGATACCTTCCATAATTAACCTGTAAGTGAAAGTAAATAAACACATACACCCGAAAAAATCATTTATTTGGAATAAAAGACAAAAAACCACCCTCTTTCACCACTTTATTAAAATCCCCAAAAAAACCCCTCCAGGTCCGGCATAATCCAGAGGTCCCGAGACGCATTCAGCTCTGCTACATGAAGCTGACAGGAGAAGCAGTAGAACACCAACGCCCCTGTGAGCTCCACGCAGCAACTGAAGTGAATTGCACTGTCAGCGGGGACGTCACTGAGGTAATGCCGGTGTGTGTGCGGTGAGGATGAGGGCTGTAGTGTCGGGATGTGTGCGGGGATGTCGGCGGTAATGTCGGGTTGTGTGCGGGGATGTCGGCGGTAATGTCAGGATGTGTGCGGGGATGTCGGCGGTAATGTCGGGATGTGGGTGGTAATGTCGGGATGTGTGCGAGAATGTCGGGTTGTGTGCGGGGATGTCGCCGGTAATGTCGGGTTGTGTGCGGGGATGTCAGCGGTAATGTCAGGATGTGTGCGGGGATGTCGGCGGTAATGTCAGGATGTGTGCGGGAATGTCGGGATGTGTGCGGGGATGTCGGCGGTAATGTTAGGATGTGGGTGGTAATATCGGGATGTGTGCGAGAATGTCGGGTTGTGTGCGGGGATGTCGCCGGTAATGTCGGGTTGTGTGTGGGGATGTCGGCGGTAATGTCAGGATGTGTGCGGGGATGTCGGCGGTAATGTCAGGATGTGTGCGGGAATGTCGGGATGTGTGCGGGGATGTCGGCGGTAATGTTAGGATGTGTGCGGGAATGTCGGGTTGTGTGCGGGGATGTCGGGATGTGGGCGGGGATGTCGGCGGTAATGTCGGGTTGTGTGCGGGGATGTCGGCGGTAATGTCGGGATGTGGGTGGGAATGTCGGGATGTGTGCGGGGATGTCGGCGGTAATGTCAGGATGTGTGCGGGGATGTTGGCGGTAATGTCAGGATGTGTGCGGGAATGTCGGGATGTGTGCGGGGATGTCGGCGGTAATGTTAGGATGTGTGCGGGAATGTCGGGTTGTGTGCGGTAATGTCGGGATGTGGGCGGGGATGTCGGCGGTAATGTTGGGATGTGGGTGGTAATGTCGGGATGTGTGCGGGGATGTCGGCGGTAATGTTGGGTTATGTGCAGGAATGTCGGCGGTAATGTCGGGTTATGTGTGGGGAAGTCGGCGGTTATGTCGGGTGGTGTGCTCTCAGCCGGCATGTAGCAGAGATGAATTGCCGGGGGAACGCACTGTCAAAAATGCATCCAAAACGCATGCAAAACACATGGAAAAAGCATCCAAAATGCATGCGTTGTGGATGCATTTTATTTTATAATTGCAGTGTCCAGTCTGCCAGAGGGTGCGTTCTTTTCCGCACTGCAGAGAACGCAATGTGCGCACATAGCCTAAGAGTCTGGTGTGGGCGGGACAACTCTCTCAGAACTGCTACATGACTAAATCTAAAAATTCTGATTTTGTCAAAACCACTGAGCTCAGTAATTTAAGTGTTACCCTGTTGGATTCAGGGTCTCTTTGCCTATATGATGCTGCTCCCAGATTAAGTAGCAAAAACCTGCTGATAGATTCCCCTTAATGAATTTGGCGCCTCTTACTTCTGCACCCCGGCGTTAAGACTGGAATACAAAATGCCACTCTTAAAGAAGATATCAGGTACTTTTGTTTTACTCTTGAACTATGAACTAACAGGCTGGTAGTTGCTAACTACCTGCCTGTTTTGTGTGTTGCCGTTCTCCGCCGGCACAAAGAGGATACAGACATCTCCATCTTCCACTGCCATCATGTTGACAGTGAGGCGGCTTCTTTTGCGCTCTACTCCATTGACTGGGTGTGACTAACGATGTCATGATGATTAACCGCCGGCTTCCCACTGCCTAAATGCAGGGAGCAGGCTGTAAATTAGCACGACGCCGGCAGCCAAGTTGACAGAGCAGCCCAAAAGAAGTAGAGCTACTGTGTTGACATGGATGAGCTGAATCGCCGGCATGAGTGGTCAATAACTTCTCTGTGCCGGAGCCGGCTAAACAGGCTGGTAGTTGCCTCTGTGACGCCCCAGGGCTATGGGATACTCAGTCCCGGGTGCGTGGTGCACGGTGGGGAACAGTCGTGATCACGGCGGAGGCCCAATTCCATGACCCTGGGGGTCGGTCCGAAAAAAAGGGGTAAAAATAAAAGAAAAGGGAGAAATAAAAATAAAGAGTTTTTCGACTACGCCACTTGCGGTGTGCGGCAGGTTATAGGAGCCGCCGCTGCAGGGTCCTGCTGGGGTTGGTGGAGTAATGGAGCTGAGGTGTTTTGGGCCCTCCGCAAGCAGGGACAGGCCCCAGCAGTGGAAGATGGGGGTTATAGTAAGAAACAGTCAGCATGTATGTACGGAGGCGGGAAGGAAATAGTCCACACCGGTATTGCAGTTTCAACTTGCCTTGTTTTACTTGGTTTCAGTGCTTGAACTCGCTGGTGCCGGTTCCAGGTGTTCCCGCTCCCCTTGTTCTCCGTGCCAGTTGTGACCTCGGGTAGCTGTCCTCTGTGCACTCTCATTTGTATAGGGCTCCCATGGCCTAGAGCTTCTGGGGAACCCCTCCGTTTCTGTCTTGGTCCTATTGCAGGCAGCCTGGACTATTTAAGGAGGTCAATCCAGAGTCCCCTCTTTGCTGCTGATGCTTCAGACTCTTTGGTTGGCGATGGACCCTGGAGATCTTCTTACCTGGCAGATTTAACAGTTGACCATAAAGGTCCCGCTATCCTAGGGTCTGCACCACGCCTCATGCTGGTACTGTGAGCCCAGGTTCCAGACTTCCACAGGTGCCCGGCGGTTCCTGGAGTATTCCACTTGCACAGGTAACCCACGGTCCCTGGAGTCCTGGTTCCTTACTGCACAGTCCCTCACTCCTGCTACAGAGTTCCGTTGTTACTTTTACACCTTTCTTTCTTTTACTGCACTCCTCAATCTCTCTGACTACTACTCTCTACTCTCCTCACTCCTAACTCCTAACTGAACACTTCCTCCCGCCAACTACCAAATTGACCACTGGCCCTTCCCCTTGCTGGGTCTCTCCCTACAGATTGGGTGGCAACTATCCAATCAGTGCCCATCCCTTTTACCTGTTGCTAGGCAGTCTCCCAGGTTGGAATTGGGGTTGTGTATGTGGCCTGAAGGTGCTGGTGTGTTGACTGGCACGGATATTCCGGGGTTTGGGTTTCCACGTTCACATTTTGTGGCACCTGGTACCTCAGGGGTGCTACACCTCTGTTAGCAACTACCTGCCTGTTAATTTTTAGGCACAACTCCTTTAATGAATTGGGAAAAATAGGTTCAAATTTTTGCAGATTGTCGTCTATTAGTGCTCAGCACAAAATGACTAATTAGTGGTTATATTAGACTTCCATTTATAGGAATTAATCTTTATACTTAATAGCAATATTGAAGAAATGTCACTTCTTCTGGACAAAGATTTATATTTTAATTTTCTGATCTTTTTCTTTTGGTAAAATATATGAAAAGAAATCATCTTTATTTAAAATATGAAATACCAAAGTCCCGTTTTCTAGATACTTCAATAGCTCCATCCTCTTTTCTGCTTATACATAATAAATGATCTGGAAATGGATGGACTAAACCTTTTCAATTAAATATACGGTCCTTTCAGCGCAGTTGTCTCATTGTTTCCATGTAGAATTTCTAATATCTTCTTGACGTAGATTATTACTAAATCCTTGGAACTTCCGGATGCATCACTTATTCACTTGTGTTTAGCTAGAGCGAGAAATATGTCTTTTCTGTTTCACGCACCTGCTACTGCAGTACAAAAGGTTACCATGAAGTGTACGGTAAGCGTCATGTCTCAGAGGACTGTGGTCTCGTCTCCTTACTCAGATGACAAATATGCGATTACATTAGAATGATTCTTGGGCCATGTTCTCACTTAGCATAATCACTGTGGATTTTTTCCTTTGCCTTTTTCCAAGCAAAGTAGATGTGATTCCATGAAAACTCATGCCCATTGTGCATTTAAAGACAGATGCTGTATATATATATATCTAATATATAAAGCTGAATGTTTGTGTGTATGTGTGTATGTCCGGGATTGACATCTGCACCGTCGCAGCTACAGCCACAAATTTTTGCACACTCACACGTCTGGACTCCCAGAGCGTCATAGGCTATTTTTTGAGGGGAAATTTTGTAACCCCGCGCTTTACAGTTATTTGCAAAAAAACCTGCCTCCATTAAAGCGAATGGAGCTGGGAGCCACAGTGCAGCCAGAACTTCAGAAGAATGCGCAGCCACGCCCTTATATGGAATGTTGGCGTGTCACAATGCAGCCAGGGAAAGAGACAGACACAGACAGGGAAAGAGGCAGACACAGAAAGGGTAAGAAACAGACATAGACAGACAGGGTAAGAGACAGACACAAAGAGACAAAGACAGACAAAAGAGACAGACTGACAGGGAAAGAGACAGACAGGGAAAGAGAGGGAAAGAGACAGACAGGGTAAGAGACAGACAAATACAGGTAAAGAGACAGAGGGAAAGAGGGAAAGAGACAGACAAGGAAAGAGACAGACAGGGAAAGAGAGGGACAGAGACAGACAGGGAAAGAAACAGACAGCGAAAGTGACAGAGATAGATACACAGACAGGGAAAGAGATTGAGACAGACGGAAAAAGAGACAGAGACAGACAGGGAAAGAGAAAGACAGACAAAGAGAGAGAGAGACAGAGAGATATATACAGAGGGGGAGACAGACAGAGAATGGGAGAGAAACAGAGAGACAGTTACTATTCCGGGCAGCGGATATTGTGTGCAGAATAAATTTTTGTTAATACATTCTATTTTGTTAACAACAGTTATTAACCCGGGCGAAACCGGGTAGTACAGCTAGTGTGTGTGTGTGTGTGTGTGTGTGTATATATATATATATATATATATTATACAGTTGTGCTCAAAAGTTTACACACCCCGGCAGATTTTTGCTTTCTTAGCCCTTTTTCCGAGAATATGAATGATGACACAAAATATTTTTTTCCACTCATGGTTAGTGGTTGGGTGAAGCCATTTTTTGGCAAACTATTGTGTTTTCTCTTTTAAAATCATAATGACAACCAAATACATCAAAATGACCCTGGTCAAGAGTTCACCCACCATGGTGATTTTGGCCTGATAACATGTACAGAAGTTGACACAAATGGGTTTGAATGTCTAATGAAGGTAACATCCTCACCTGTGACCTGTTTTCTTATAATCAGTGTGTGTGCATAAAAGCTGAGTGAGTTTCTGGGATCCAGACATCTTTCATCCAGCCACTGATGTTTCTAGATTGTGATGCATCGGGAAAACGAAAGAATTGTCAACGGATCTACGGGAAAAGATAGTTGAATTGTATAAAACTGGAAAGGGATACAAAAAGATATCCAAGGAATTGATAATGCCAGTCAGCAGTGTTCAAACTGTGATTAACAAATGGAAAATCAGGGGCTCTATAAAAACCAAACCACAATCAGGTAGACCAACAAAAATTTCAGCCACAGCTGCCAGAAAAAAATGTTCGGGATGCAAAGAAAAACCCACTAATAACATCAGCTGAAATATAGGACTAACTGAAAACTATCGGTGTGGCTGTTTCAAGATGCACAATAACAAGGCTGCATGGTTGAGTTGCCAGATGAAACTTGCCATTACTGTGCAAATGCCACAAACTATCTCGCCTACAATATGCCAAACAGCACAGAGACAAGCCCCCAAACGTCTGGAACAAGGTAATTTGGAATAATAAGATGAAAATAAAACCTTTTGGCCACAACCATAAAATTACATTTGAAGAGGTGTCAACAAGGCCTATGTTGAAAGGGACACCATTCCTACTGTAAAGCACGGAGGTGGATCACTGATGATGTGGGGATGGGAGAGCTACAAAGGCACAGGTAACTTGGTCAAAGTTGAAGGAAAGATGAATGCAGCATAATATCAGCAAATATTGGAGGCAAATTTGCACTCATCAGCCAGGAAGCTGCGCATGGGACGTAATCCGATGTTCCAACATGACAACAATCCAAAACACAAGGCCAAGTTAACATGTCATTGGCTATAGCAGAACAAAGTGAAGGTTCTGGAGTGGCCATCTCAGTCTACTGACCTCAATATCATTGAGCCACTCTTGGGAGAACTCAAGTGTGCAATTCATGAAAGAAAGCCCAGGAATTTACAGGAACTGGAGACTTTTTTGCCAAGAAGAATGGGCAGCTTTACCATCTGAGAAAATAAAAAGCTTCATCCACAACTACCACAAAGGACTTCAAGCTGTCATTGATGTTAGAGGGGGCAATACACGGTATTAAGAACTGGGGTATGTGAACTTTTGATCAGGGTCATTTGGATGTTTTTGGTTGTCATTATGATTTAAAAAGAGAAAACACAGTAGTTTGACAATAAATGGCTTCACCCAACCACTAACCATCAGTGGGAAAAAGATTTTGTGTTATCAGTCATATGCTTGGGAAAAAAGGCCAAGAAAGCAAAAAATCTGCCAGGGTATGTAAATGTTTAATCACAACTGTGATTTATATATATATATATATATATATATAAGTATATAACATATTAGTGCCTTTCTAAAGTTTTCATGCAAAACAAACTAAAATAGGGGCGCAAATGAGAAGCACCAGTGAGATAAATGAAACTTTTTCACCTGAGAAAGACAACATTGTTGTTGAAACGTGTTGTGACTTTAAGGGACTACTAATAAAAGGATTGTTTTTAAAAAAATACCTCTAAAAAACATTTCCTGGTTTCCTCTAATCAGATATAGTACTCCATCAGACCGGCGTCTTTTTTTCTTACATATTTCTAAAGTATGCAGCCCCCTTGAATTTTTCTACCTTTTCCCACATTTCAGGCTTCAAACATAAAGATACAAATATTAATGTTGTGGTGAAGAATCAACAACAAGTGGGACACAATTGTGAAGTTGAACAATATTTATTGCTTATTTTGACCTTTTTTTAAAAAAAAATAACTGAAAAGTGGGGTGTGCAATATTATTCTTCCCCTTTAAGTTAATACTTTGTAGCGTCGCCTTTTGCTGCGATTACAGCTGCAAGTCACTTGGGGTATGTGTCTATCAGTTTTGCACATCGAGAGACTGAAATTCTTGCCCATTCTTCCTTTGCAAACAGCTAGAGCTGAGTGAGGTTGGATGGAGAGCGTTTGTGAACAGCAGTTTTCAGCTCTTTCCACAGATTCTCGATTGGGTTCAGGTCTGGACTGTGACTTGGCCATTCTAACGCCAGATACGTTTATTTGTGAACCATTCCATTGTAGATTTTGTTTTATGTTTTGGATCAGTGTCTTGATGGAAGACAAATTTCTGTCCAAGTCTCAGGTCTTTTGCAGACTACAACAGGTTTTCTTCAAGAATGGTCCTGTATTTGGCTCCATCCATCTTCCCATCAATTTTAACCATCTTCCCTGTCCCTGCTGAAGAAAAGCAAGCCCAAACCATGATGCTGCCACCACCATGTTTAACAGTGGGGATGGTGTGTTCAGGGGGATGAGCTGTGTTACTTTTACGCCAAACATATTGTTTGGCATTGTGCCCAAATAGTTCGATTTTGTTTTCATCTGACCAGAGCAACTTCTTCCACATGTTTGGTGTCTACCAGGTGGCTTGTGGCAAACTTTAAACAACATTTTTTATGGATATCTTGGAGAAATGGCTTTCTTCTTGCCACTCTTCCATAAAGGCCAGATTTGTGCAGTGTACGACTGATTGTTGTCCTATGGACAGACTCTCCCACCTCAGCTGTAGATCTCTGCAGCTCATCCAGAGTGATCATGGGCCTCTTGGCTGCATCTCTGATCAGTCTTCTCCTTGTTTGAGATGAAAGTTTGGATGAACAGCTGGGTTTTCGTAGATTGGCAGTGGTTTGATACTCCTTCCATTTCAATATGATCGCTTGCACAGTGCTCCTTGGAATGTTTAAAGTTTTGAAAATCTTTTTGTAACCAAATCCGGCTTTAAACTTCTCCACAACAGTATCATGGACCTGTCTGTTGTGTTCTTTGGTCTTCATGATGCTATCTGCGCTTTAAAGAGAACACTGAGACTATCACAGAGCAGGTGCATTTATAAGGAGACTTCATTACACACAGGTGGATTATATTTATCATCATCAGTCATTTAGGACAACATTGGATCATTCAGAGATCCTCAATGAACTTCTGGAGTGAGTTTGCTGCACTGAAACTAAAGGGGATGAATAATATTGCACGCCCCAATTTTCAGTTATTTATTTTTTTAAAAAGTTTAAAATAAGGAAGAAGTTTCGTTCAACTTCACAATTGTGTCCCACTTGTTGATGATTCTTCACCATGACATTAAAATTTGTATCTTTATGTTTAAAGCCTGAAATGTGGGAAAAGGTTGAAAAATTCAAGGGGGCCGAATACTTTTGCAAGGCACTGTATGTAATATATATATATATATATATATATATATATATTTATTTAAAATGTGCTGTATATATTCTAGTTTATTGTATATGGACATTGCTATATACCTGTATACCAACACCTTTACCTTGACCTCTTTTCCACATTAAATATGGGTCAGAGATCTTTGGTTGGTTGTATAAGTTCTGTGACTCGTCAGAGACCCTTACATTTCTTTTAGCTCAAAAACAATGAAAAATCCACTTTTCACTCATTATTCACTAGACATTTTGCGGTAAATAGTTACAGTATTCTTGGATCCAACACATGTCTTAAAAGTAGGTCATCCTTCACATGAAGAACATGTTCATTTTTTTCTTGATCACAACATGAATAAATAATGAAACTGCTGTTTTGGAAACTCCAGTTATAAGCTTTGCATATTCTTCTGTAGAGATAAGAAAATGATTAGTTCAAGTCTCCTTCCTGTTCTTAGGAATTTGACCAAACATGGGCTCACTATTTTTCATAAGAAAAGAACAACATTTATAATCAGAAATCCAAATGGAATTCAAAAATAAAAAATCTGAAAAAAAAGTGTCCATCTTTTGTTTAAACAATAATAATAATAATAATAATCATAATAATAGCAATCATAATAATAATAATAATATAAAAATTAACCCTTTAATATTTAAATAAATAAATAATAAATTAATTAAGTTTGCAATCCACTAACTGAAGTTGCGCTAACATGCCAGCAAAATGCTGCACCCCCTTCATTGTTTTCCAGGAACATCTTGGTATATTTGGTAGTGACTGTGCTGCTACTGCAGATCTGTCTCATTTATTTAAATGGAATTTGTCAGCAGGTTTTTTTCTACTTCATCTTATAGCAGCATGATGTAGGAAAAGAGATCCTAATTCCAACGATGTATCACCTAGATTACTGGCTGCAGCTGTTCTGACAAAATCGGCCATTCTGACAAAATTTGAATTTTAGATTTAGCTATGTAGCAGAGCTGAGAGCTGTCCCACCCACATCTTCATATAGAGATTGTACATTGACAGTGTGGTGTCAATCCGAGGAGGGGGTGTGCCGTACTGCCTATGCCTGACGTAGTCCAGCAATGAAAAGTCCAGCTGCTTAAACAAACATAGCAAATAAACATCAGATCGGACCTTGACAAGACAGGCATTCCTGAATTTTATGTTTTACCCTTTGCAACATGCTGTCTTTAGCTTACATAACAAAAACCTGCTGACAAATTTCCTTTAAGTGACTGTTTTATGAATTTATCGTATAACTTAGATTACTGCGTGCAGCCGTTCTGACACAATTTTAATTTTTAGCTTTAGTCATGTAGCTGAGCCCAGAGAGATGTCCCCACCCACACCAGGCTCTCAATAGAGATTGTACATTGACAGTGCGGTATCAGTCACAGCAAGGGGGTGTGCCGGACTGCCCTACACCTGAGTTTCTAGTCCTGTAATGATAAGGGTCCTGCTATTAAAAACAAACATAGCAAATAAACAAAAGATCAGACTGTGACAAAACAGGCTTCCCTGAACCTTCTGTGTTAACCCTTGCAGGATGCTGGCTTCAGCTTACATAGCAAAAACGTGCTGAAAAATTCCCTTTAAACAGACAGTAAATAGTGATGAGCGAGAACTACCATGCTTGGTGCTTAGTACTCGGAATGAGCAATTGGATACTTCAATGGGTGCTACTCGAGTACCAACTATAATGAAAGTCAGTCAAGCATTTTTTCAGGAAATCTTCCAGAAAAACTCAAGTTCCCCACTGCGTTTCATTATACTCAATACTCGAGTTCTGCCCGTCCGAGCGTCCAACTGCTTGTTACAAGTATCAAGCACCCGAGCATGGTAGTGCTTACTCATCACTAGTTATGGGTACCGAAACCCCGAGCATGGTAGTGCCAACTCATCACTAGTTACAAGTACCAATCACCTGAGCGTGGTAGTGCCCGCTCATCACTAATTATGAGTACAAAGCACCCGAGCATGGTAGTGCTCACTCATCACTAATTATGAGTACCGAGCACCCGGGCATGGTAGTGCTCGCTCCTTACTAGTTATGAAAACCAAGCACCTGAACATGGTAGTGCTTGCTCATCACTAGTTACGAGTACCTAGCACCCGAGCATGGTCGTGCTCGCTCATTACTAGACGTGATGTCAGCATAACCCATAATCGCTGTGGGTCCCACTGCTGGGAACCCATTCTTAAGATTGATGAGTATCCCAACAGGAGGGACCCACAGTGATTAGCAACCTTATTACCTATCGCATGGATTGGTGATAACTTGCTACGTTGAGACAACCCCTTTAAGGTTTAATTTCTAACTGTTTCAAGCCTTAATACTGTAATACCCCACAAATGTCTTGGTCTACCTCCTTGGCATCCATGTAGGAGCTACTTGACTAGAGATTGTTTGTGAAGGAAACGTCACTGATTAGGGAATCATGCAGAAAAAACCAACCGCATGCAAGGTTTAAGAGGATCAGCAAACCCAATGTATATATGGCATATCCATTGCAAATAAGATCTTTTCATTTGTATATGTCACCTGAGATGGGAGGTTCACTATACGTTATGGATGGTGAGGAATGCCGGGGAAAGAACGAGGAGAGGCATATGACCAGTCATTAATAATTAGTAAATGATAAAACAATGTGACTTGTCAAGATCTGATAACTATTGAAGAAAAAAGTAATATTGTAAGAGTATTATCCATCTGCAAGTGTATCATGAGTCATCCAGCCAAAAATAGGCCCCCGCGTACTGTATGAATATAGGTCAGTACTGTATGCATTCATTGAAGTGTTCTATATACTCCTACATCCCTGAATGTCTGCTGATTGACTTTTTTAGTTTAGAGGCTTAGGTTCCCTTCTGCGCTCGTTAAAAATTCCAGTGTTGAGGCATCAAAGATTTATGTGATTTTTTTTTTTTGCCGCATTGAATAGATTCTCAAAAAAGAAGCACGAATGACTTGTTAATGTCCTGGCACAAAGAAATTACTATAACTTGGTACCAAGGGAGTGTTTAAGGGGGCAACAAAATTTCCTACTCGATCGTGGTCGCATGTAACTTTTTCACTTATATAGATAACCTCTTCAGAGCGATATATTGGATGTGCCCCGTGCCAATCCATGTAAGGCCTAGTTCACATTTGTACAGAGGTCTATACTGGGAATTCAGACAAAACCCCCAACAGAGTCATTCAGTATAATGGTACAGGTGATTCACTTTTGTCACTTTGGTTCTGGAAGTGTCCATTGTGCATGCCTAAAAATACATGGTGTGATAGAAGAGACCGCTGTTCCAAAGCAGCTTTGTGTGTCGTGATACTGACATATTACACCACAATAGATTTGGGAGAGACCCTGGCTGATATAGGGAAATGTTTAGACAACACAAAAGTTGGAAAGAGAACCTGCTGATCCATCGTTAAGGAGTTGGGTTCATCGGCGAGGGAGACTTCTTATATATTTTTTGGTCATGCCCTGCCTTACAGCGGTTCTGGGAGGGAGTGAAGGACATTATCAGGTTGGTGACTGGAATCACGCAGACTTTGGACCCAGAGTTGTTTTTTCTCCAACTTCCTGAGACCTCTTCTCGATCCTACAAAAGCTCTCAGCTTGAGTTTCCTGGTGATGACGGCCAGTACATGTGTCCCCCTGGGATGGAAGGTCCTCTGTCCCCTCTATCTGTGACGCCCTGGCCTATCAGGTCATCACAGGGTATTGTGCAATCTGCCCTTCTGCACAGTATCTGCATCCTCCTTGGTTACGGATCCCTGTTCGTTGGTGTTGCTAAGATCAGAGCCAGTCAAAACCCTAAGAACACTCTGCACCTTACCCACCAGACACACCATTGGGGGGCCTGAAGGGAATAGGGCCGCCCACTTGGGGGGTTGGTAAGGGGAAGTGATAAGTGTCAAAGAGTGTGAAGTGGTGAGCGAAGGGTGCAGAGCTGGGCTCCGAGTAGAATCCTAGGTTGCAGACGTTGGTCTGGGCCTGGGAGGAGCTGGAACCCCGGTCACAGGGGATCGTGTCAAGGGGCACGGGCTTGCCGAGGAGGGCAGCCGGCGGCCTTGAGCCATCTCCGGGCAGGGGCCAGTACACGACGGGGTACGTGGACCATAGGCCGGGAAGAAGCTTCAAGCGTCCTGGTAATTTACCCGACGGGGGTGAAGTCTTCAATATTCATCCCTCACCCCCTCCAAAATCGGGGTACTAGTGCAACGAGGGGATAGGACTTTTCCCAATTACAGTCCACCAAATCCCAAGCGTGGAACCTGAGAGCAAGCTCACTCTGTTAGCCATACGGGTGAGCGGGACCTGATTGGTACCAGACTATAGGGTCCAACATGTGAGAAGGTGCCACGGAAAAGGCCACAGGCTAACAAGCAACACCAAGGGCACGGATCCAGGCATGCTCCCCCGTTGCTGCAGCGGTGCTCAGAACTTTGGTTTACAAGCTGCCGGTGTCAGTATTTTTGGACTGAGTGAGTACGCAGAGACCCTTCCTTTTCCCAACAGCACCCCCCTGCACAACCACCGGGCCCCGGGGCACAAACCCTCTACCCACGGAGGGGTTAAACACCTTGCTGCCATACCACCGCCACCGGGCTACCCCCCACCAACAGCAGCGGTGGTACTCCATATTACCACACACCGTGGGTGGCGTCACAAACTTCTAACTCCCCTGTATATACCCCCCTTTTCAAACTCGAGTGACCATGTGAACCCCCGGGTCTGGAGACCCCTCGAGCCACCTCGGTTCTGGATCCGAGCGGCTCGGCCGCTGACATGGGGCGGTACACCTCGAAAAACTTGGCGTCACAAACAGGATACAAGCAGGACCTACTTACCTGGGTGACGTGCGCCTTAAAAGTCGAAAACCGTGAGTCAAGACTCCTTTTCCCTCCAATTCCGCCATTGTCCGCCATCTTTTCGCACCAAAACACTGTCTTCTCTGAGAAAGTGCGCAAAGCCTAAGCCCCGCCCTTCGTCTTGCATGTGAGGCCGGAACTGGAAGTTCCCAGAGGGCCACAGCGTGCAAAAGAGTGCTGAGAAAAGACCAAGGGGACGTGACAAAATGTAATACCAGCGGAAGTAGCCAGGACTCTGTCACAACATTCCTGAAAGATGCGGAGCCAGGTGGTGGCGGTGCGAGCCTGTGAGATCGAAATCCCACGTGAAGAGAGGGTAAGCGGTTACCCAGTCCCTACTGATTGCCCAAATCCGGCCACAGCGGCTGAGGGATCCGGACTGCCCCCGCTCGTGGAGAGCAGTCCACCGTCACCTACTCCGTTCTCGGCGGACGCCAAGCCGCCCACACCAGCCCCGGCAGCGGAACCTTCAGTGCATTTACAGAAAGTCCCAGCTGTGGAGATCCCGACCATGACCCTCATTCCAGTCGCGGCAGCAGTCATCCAGACACCGGCCAGACCAGACCCGGCCACCTCACCGGGCCCGTCCTCAGAGGCGGAGTACCCGTACCCTGCAACCCCGGCTGTGGAGCAGTTGGTTTGTCTACTAACAACCACAGAAGCGGAGCCAAAGAGTCCATCTATCCCGCTACCGCGCGACATTCAGGTAGCTGTTGGGGCCGCCGGAGTTCAAATAAAGCCAGAGCCAGATAGGGAGCTGAGGCTGGACGTTGATGCCCCCTACTGGAAACTACAACAACACCACAAACAGATGATGCCAGCGATGACCACACAAGAACGACAACGACAAGATATGCTTGCCCGAACCTGGAAAGAGAAAGAGTATCTGAGGAAGGCTACATTCCATGTCCGTGGACCACAACGCAAAGGGTACGTCAGGCGGTTTAACCCCGAGAAAGGATGGGGTTTCCTCTGGGGGAAGCAGATCTCCCAGAAGAGGTGTTTGTCACGCGGCAAGATATCGAGCAACATCTCCCAAGTGGCCATCCAGGTCGCAACCTGGAGGCCGGAGAAGTGGTCAGCTACACCCAGCACTGGTATGAACGGGGCTGGTACGGCCTAGATGTGAAACGGCTTGCTATGGTTGATGAGCGAGGGGTAAGAGCCGCCGCCGTCGACTACCGGCCTTCCAGTGAGCGGTACAGAGAAGAGTGTTGAAAAATGTTATAATACCAGTAGTTTTGCGATGCCATAGATTTGTTAGGTATCGGTGCTTTCATTTATTGTTTTTCACAGTTTGTTATTTTTCATATAGAAACTGTTAGTAAATAAGTGCCTAATCAACCAGTTTTAATGAAAAGAGAGAAAATTACCAGATTTGCAAGAAGATTGATAAAATGTGTACAACCGGTACATGGACTCCGTTAAAGTTTTATATATACAGTAGGTAAAAATGGACCATGGTCACAGGACTGGCATAACCAACACGAACTTGTGTATTGTACATAGTTGCACCTCCTGTGCCAACCAGAGTCATCTAAAAACAACACCCTGGACCTTAACCTGGTCACGGACCCACCATAGGTTTCCAGGGGGAACAGGTTGTTTGGGTGGCGGGTTACTGGGTCCGGGACGTTGGGACTGGACTCTCGCAGGAAGGGGCTGCAACGGAGTAGGTTGAGCCTCCGTTACCATTGAAACCGGTAGCGTCCCACAGTTGGACTGCGAACTCTTAAAAAGTTAGTAACGTTTAAGTAAAGTGCCTCCCCTGTGTGGGATGGAACCCATTAATAAAAGTATGTAATGCTTAAAATGTTCCTTTTCTTCTACAGTTAAAAACAAAAATAAACCTCTGGTGTCCTGTAGCTCGGGGACGAGCTACGTTTAACCAAGGGGGAATGTGACGCCCTGGCCTATCAGGTCGTCACAGGGTATTGTGCAATCTGGCCTTCTGCACAGTATCTGCATCCTCCTTGGTTACGGATCCCTGTTCATTGGTGTTGCTAAGATCAGAGCCAGTCAAAACCCTAGGAACACTCTGCACCTTACCCACCAGACACACCATTGGGGGGCCTGAAGGGAATAGGGCCGCCCACTTGGGGGGTAGGTAAGGGAAGGTGAGAAGTATCATAGAGGAGCAGAGTGTGTAGTGGAGAGCGCAGGGGCCAGGGCACGACTGGGTACGTGGACCCTAGGCCGGGAAGTATCTTCAAGCGTCCTGGTAATTTAACCGACGGGGTGAAGTCTTCAATATTCATCCCTCACCCCCTCCAAAATCGGGATACTAGCGCAACGAGGGGATAGGACTTTTCCCAATTACAGTCCACCAAATCCCAAGCGTGAACCCTGAGAGGAAGCTCACTCCGTTAGCCATACGAGTGAGCGGGACCCGATTAGTACCAGACTATAGGGTCCAACAAGTGAGAAGGTGCCACGGAAAAGGCCACAGGCTAACAAGAAACAACAAGGGCACAGATCCAGGCATGCTCCCTCCTTGCTGCAGCGGTGCTCAAAGCTCTGGTTTACAAGCTGTCGGTGTCAGTATTCTTGGACTGAGTGAGTACGCAGAGACCCTTCCTTTTCCCAATGGCACCCCCCTGAACAACCACCTGGCACCGGGGCACAAACCCCCTACCCACAGAGAGGTTAAACACCTTGCTGCCATACTACCGCCACCGGGTTCCCCCCACCAACAGCAGCGGTGGTACTCCATCTTACCATGCACCGTGGGTGGCGTCACGAACTTCTAACTCCCCTATACATATCCCCCTTTTCAAACTCAAGTGACCGCGCGAACCCCAGGATCCGGAGACCCCTCGAGCCACCGCGGTTCCGGATCCGATCGGCTCAGCCGCTGACACAGGGGCTGTACATATCCACGTGGGCGTGTAGAGTGAACGATCTCATGTATATGGAGGACCTGACGAGTCGACTTCGCTCCTTGACAGATATGATGTCTTTTACAAAACATGGTAAATAGATACCCCCAGAACGAGTGTGGGTCTGCGTGTCGGTATGTGTCCTGTTTTCTGTTGGTCCCTCATGTGCGTCCCCCTCCTTCCTCCCCTCTCCTTCACCTCCTCTTCTCCTTCTCTTTGTCTGCTCCTCTCTTGTCTGTTCACCATTTTCTTTCTTTCCTCTTTTTCTATTTTTATTTTTGCTCCCCTGAAATATTGAAAACTCGATCAATATGGAAAGACTATTGTGATGTTATCTTGATATGTTGATGGTTTGCAGATGTGTACCAGGCCAGGCAAGGCCAAAATTTGTATGTTTTATTTAGGGCTGTTTATATGTTTGCTGTTAAATAAAGAATTAAAAAAAAAAAGGAGTTGAATTCAAGTATTGGTTAAAGAATAAGGCGCTAAAGGAGGATTCCTGTTTTGTATAGGGAACACAAGTAGACACCTACTGGTGAACAAAAGCTCTGGTGTAGGGAGTGAGTACATACCGATATTTGCTGTATTAAACAGCAGCCCCTAGTGCAGCTAAATAGGACTGTACTACAACTATCACAGGCTCCAAAAGTGCCACAGTCTATAAATAAATTGTGCACTACTGTAACCAGCATTGGACTGGCCCAGCGAGACACCAGACTATACTCCGGTGGGCCTCAGGTGCTTGGTGGACTCCCAAGCAGAACATAGAGTGGATCCTCCAATAACTGGTCCACAGTTGTACAAAAATGGCCCCCATCCTATAGGCCTGAAGCTGCCAGCTGTTGTTATATGGCAGCGTCCATTTTAACGACCATGCCGGTTTTGAACCAGCAAGAGGACACAGAGGACACTCACAGAGTGAGTGTGTGTTGCTTTCATTATCGATTATTTTTTTTCTACATGCCCTGGTATGTGGGAGAATATGTGGGGTTTCAGACTGTGTATAGGATGCTATTGGGGGTAATACTGTCTATAAGGGGCTATTTTAGGCTCAAACTGTTTATAGGAGCTATGTGGAGGCTAATACTGTTCATAAAAGGCTATATGGGACTCATACTTTACATGAGGGGCTATATGGGGCTAATAGACTCTATAGGTGTGTATGTGCATAAGTGGCTACTTAGGGACTCATGCTATATATAAATGGACTTGTATGGGCTCATACTGTATATAGGGGGTTGTGTGTAGGCTCATGTTGTATATGGGAGGCTGTGTGTGGGCTCATGTTGTATGTAGAGGGCTGTGTGGGGGCTCATACTATAAATAGGAGGCTATATGGGACTGTGAATAAGGGGCTGAGTGTAGATCATACTGTATATAGAGGGGCTGTGTGCTGATCATACTGTGTCTGGGGGTTGTGTGTGGGTCATACTGTATATAGTGGTGCTGTGTGTGTTACACTGTAAATAGGGGGTTGTGTGTGGTCATACTGTATATAGGGGTGCTGTATGTGTTACACTGTAAATAGGGGGTTGTGTGTGGTCATACTGTATATAGGGGTGCTTTGTGAATCATAAGGTATTATAGGGGGGCTGTGTATGAGTCATATTATATATAGGTAGGCTGTGTGGAGGCTCATACTGTATATAGGGGGGTTTCACCATACTTAATTCTGCTCAATAGTAAGTAATACAATTAATATTAATATACAATAATAATATGATTAATATATTAATATTGAGCAAAATTAATTTCAGCATATTGGTCAGCCTCCGCAACAGTCAAAGTTTCTCATTTGGCCCCTGAAGATAATTAATTGCCCACCCCTGCTATACACTATATACAGAGCTCCTGTGTATAATGTCCACTGGTAGTCCGGCGTCTCTGATTGTTTGCAGTCAGACCACGCCCTCACCCTGTGTGACAGCACATGTGACTACTGGGAATCACACATGCTGGTTGCATCTCCATAGTGGTGTAAAAATAAATAAATAAAAAATTGGGTCCCCCCATATTGTAAGACCCAGCACAGATAAAGCATATGGCTACAGGCTGCAGCCTCCATCTGTGTGCTTATAAATAAATAATTTTTAAAAACTGGCTCTCGGTTCCCTCCCCCAATTTTGATACCCAGCCATAATAAACCCGACAGCTGGAGGCTGGTATTTTCAGGCTGGGGAGGCCGATGGTTATTGGGTCCCCCCAGCCTAAAAATAGCAGCCTGAAGCCACCCAGAATTGTCGCATCCATTAGATGTGACAATTCCGTAACTTTACCTGGCTCATACTGATTGCCCTGGTGTGGTGGCAATCAGGGTAATATAAGCTGCCACTAAGCCCTAGATTAGTAATGGGAGGTGTCTATGAGACTCTCCGATTACTAATCTGTAAGTGAAATTAAATGTACACAAACATGGAAAAATAATCCTTTATTTGAAATAAAATACAAAAAACTCCACTCTTTTTCTCCAATTTAATAACCCCAAACACCCAGTTCCGACATAATCCACACGAGGTCCCAAAACAATCCGGCTCTGCTACATACTGAAGTCACAGCGTGCAGACAAAGTACATGACTGCATTCTGAGGCTTCAAGCAGAAACTGAGTGAGCCACAACTGTGAGCATTGACGTCACTCAATTTATCTGCGGTCACAGATGGAGGTTCCCACTGTACCCCACTTGTAACTGCAGGTAAACTGACATCTGTTGACCTCATTAAACTCAGTGATCTCACCTCAGGTGAACCGAGTTCACAGACCTTCACTTCCTGACAGAAAACCACGATTTTTTTGCCAAGAGATACAGATTTGGTGCTGAACTTTGTACATCATTTACCTGCACCAAATCTGAATCATATGAATAGAAAACAATACATCAAAACAGTATTTTTTTTCTCATGCCGAAAAAAAACAGTGGTGGACAACAATGGAGCTACCTGATAAAACATCCGATAAGATGCTTACAAGTTATATACTAGCTATACGCTAGTGTGAGCATACCCTAAGGCTGCTTTACACGCTAGCGATGTCGCTCGTGAAAGCACCCGCCTCCGTCGTTTGTGTGTCACTGGCAAATCGCTGCCCGTGGCGCACAATATCGTTAGTCCCCGTCACATGTACTTACCTGCCTAACGACGTCGCTGTGGCCGACGAACTACCTCTTTTCTAAGGGTGCGATTCGTGCGGTGTCACAGTGACGTCACACGGCAGGCGGCCAATAGAAGTGGAGGGGTGGAGAGCAGTCGTAGGAAAGACACGCCCACCTCGTTGCCGGAGGACACAGATACGGTGTTGTTCGTCGTTCCTTGGGTATCACATGTAGCGATGTGTGCTGCCTCAGGAACGACGAACAACCTGCGTCCTGCACCAGCAACAATATTTGGGATTTGAACGACGCGTCAACGATCAACGATGTAGTGAGTATTTTTGATCGTTAGTGGTCGTTCATATGTGTCACACGCAACGACGTCGCTAACAAGGCCATGACCCCAATGACATCTCATTAGCGATGTCGTTGCGTGTAAAGCGGCCTTTACTCTAGTGGACTCTGGATCAAGACTGGTGACAAAATGTAATTTTTTATGAATTCAACCTTTTGTCTCTGAGCTGATGACGGATTCTAGATGCTAAATAATCTGTTGTTTTCTTCCTAACCTACCGTGAGAAAATTTGATGGATTATCAGAATTCCCAGGCTATAGAGTGTTAATTTTTGCTACTTAAATGGAGGCAAAGCAAATTGGGCAATCTGATCAATTCAGCAAGTATATTGTGCATGTGACTGTATTCAGCAGGGTCTGCAGAGCAGCATGCTGAGGTGGGAGTTATGTGCTGCAGTAATAAAGCCTCTGGAAAACATGACACATCCTCATTCCAATTGCAGCAGCTTCCATCAACAGCTACAATATCACATAATCCCAGGGAGAAACCTCTTGTGCATTATGTCTTTATAACTGACTCCGGTCCCTTGATGGTATTATTTGGTTTTACAATGCTGCACTCTCAGCCTTAAATTTTCACTTACAATGTAAAAAAAACCCTCGCTAATGTTTAGCTACAACTGGCGATATTAGTCTTCGCGAGTTCTAGTCCGACAACCGAAGGCAACACATATTGGTGCTATTAATTATTAATAAACGCATAACTTTGCATTATGTGAGTAGTACTAATGTCGCCATTAATGTGAACTGCTAAGTACAAATGAAAAGGTCTCGGTGGACTTTCTATAGAAGACAACCCCATTTCGGCTACAGTTAATGGGATTGTCCTAACAAGAATAGTTTTTTTGAAAATAACTCAAAATTGGTTAAAATAACACAGCCACAATTTAAAAATCAAAAAGACACACACAAAAAAAAAAACAAAAACAGGAGTTAGGATACTGTGTAAAATGTCAAGAACACAAGAAAGTGCCCGGCTGGAACCTCCACCCCCCTCCCCAGGGGGTAGGTGGAGGCCGGCATGACGTGGCTAGGGGGGGATAGGGTGAAGGAGAAGAGGGGTGGGGTTATAGAGACTGTTAGGGCAAGCTAGAGGGGAAAGGAGCCATTGCTGCGGCTGCAGCTGAAGTGTTTGTCCCGCCCACCCTCCCCTTTTTGTATTGTTTCGGGTCATAGTGGCAGAGGCGGTTGGGGTAGGGTCCTCAAAGTTGGTGAAAATTGGATTGGGGGGTCCAAATGGAGGGGGAACCCCCGTTAATTTACTGGTTTGGGGAGTGGTCTGGTGATCATGGGGGAACGTCGGCTTGGTGGGGTCGGTTGCCGTGTTTGGTGGTTTAACCCTTCCCCCTCATATTTGTTTGGTGTTCCCGTGTTGGTGGTTGCGACTGGGAGTAATGGGGTTTAGGGGGAAGGTAAGATCGGAGTATTGGGTGATCACCAGATTGTTTGAGCTTCGAGGACCACAACCCCCTTTATAAATGTTATTGTAAGTTATGTTTAAATAAAGGCTGCTATCTCAGGAAAATCCACCGAGGTAATAGACATTTTTCACATTTTTTTGTAAAAAAAAAAAAAACTACTTTAGAAAATGATGGCAGCAGCACATCTAAAAAAAAAAGTTGTGCCCAAGCCGTGTCTCCCAAGCCGTGTCTTTGGGAAATGAGAAGCCCAATTGCTAGATTTTTGGGAGAGGGAGAGGAATGTTGTCCTATTCCTGTCTGATATCAAATTCTCGGTACTCCAGACTCCCACGATTTTTTCAATTTTTTTGTTTCATAATGCAACAAATGTTTTCCATTGGTGAAAGGTCTGCACTGCAGGTGGCCGTTCATCTCCAGAACTCTTCTCCACAGCCATGCTATTGTGTTGGATGAAGTATGTGGTTTAGCTTTGTCTTGCAGAAATATGTATGGTCTTCCCTGAAATCAATGATGTCTGGATGGGAGCATATGTTGTTCCAAATCTTCTACATATTGCTGAGCACTGATTGTGCCTTTTATGTGTAATCTGCCCATGTCATAGGCATCAATACCCCCAAACATCAGAAGTGCAGGAACTGTGCTCTGATAACAAGCTGGATGGTCCCTTTCCTTTTGGATCTGAGTCCATGGTTTCCATAAAGATTTTCACATTTTGATTCATCAGACAACAGAACAGTTTTCTCCAGTTCATTCTAAATGAGCTTTGGCCTAGAGAAGACATCACCATTTCTGAATTGTGCTGATATGTGGCTTCTTCTTTACAGGATAGAGCTTTCACTTGCATTTGTAGATTGTACAAAAAACTGTGTTCACAATGATTTCTGGAAGTATTCCTGAGCCCACAAAAACATTTACAAGACTGAATGACTGTTTTTAATGCAATGGTCATGAAACATGACCATCGAATGTTGACCGTCAACCTTGTTCTTTGTTCACATGTACTTCTCCAGGATCTCTCATTATTTTAATGATATTATGTACTGTATATGGTGGGATATTCAAAATCTTTGCCATTTTTTACATTGAGGAACAATTTTTCTGAAATTGTTCCAAGATATCTAGATGCAGTTGTTCACAAATTGGTGAACCTCTGACTATCTTTGCTTCCGAGAGACTCTGCCTCTTTAACATGCTTTTTTTATACACAGTAATGTGGCTTAGTTGAACATTGACTCTCCAGCTATTTTTTATTAGTCCCACTTAATTTTCTAACCTTTTTTTTTTTTTAAGGGGTTCTATGCTACCTGGTATAAAAATAGGAGGACAGAAGACCTCCTGTTTTTAGGAGAAAAATAAGCCTGGTGTAAAACGCGTGTCAAAGGTACGTCCCAGGCTACCACACAGTTCTTATGACCACCTGTTTTTATACCAACATTGTTTTTTCTTCGTCTACACTGTTTCTCAGCTCTGCAGCGTCTAACAATCTCCACACAAGGTATTTAACCCTTTTTCTTCTTATATATATAGGCTAACCTCTGTGTATCTTTATCCACTTTGAACTATTTTCTTGTTGCCTTTGAGCATTTGTACTAATAACAGATGCCTTCCCTGGACACTTGATCCCTTACACCTTTTCATATATATATATTTTTATATATAAATGCATATATATTTTTTGCACAAGCATCATCACATTTACCTTTTTACAGTGTTTTTTTTACTTTATCATTTCTGCATACTCAGCTGCTCTTGGACTCTGTCTATTTATGTTGTGTTATGTTGTCTTTCACTTTGAATAGTGGATATTTGGAATGTATTAACTTGCTGATCCCTGTAGGAATTTTTTTCCAGTGTATTTGTGGTGATCTGATGTTTACCAAGATAAACCGCCGATTATATTCCTCTTGATATTCTTGCAGTCTGAATACCTCTTATACAAATAATTCTATTTTTACAATTAATTGCTACAGTTGTGTTCATTTATTCATTAATATCAAGGCCCCTGTGAGACTCTAGATTTGTTTGACATTCTCCCTTTTATCTAAAGATTTTTTTGTCCTGATTCTCTTGTGGCTCTGTAGAGCCCTGTATTTTCCAGGTTCAGGCTCGGTGGGAGGGGCCTATTTGGTCATGCCTCATTTCGGGGGATCGCTCTGCCTTACCTTGGAGTCGTTTTACCCGGAACACTGCCAGTGATAGTTCCTGCTCTGCAGTGTACATTTCTGGTTCCCGTGAGTTGTTCTGATCTTGTCCTGTTACCTAGTTTTCCATTCCCTGTTCCTTCTCTTTTCCTGCCCTGTCTCTACTCCCAATCTCCTTCACCTCTGGCTTGTTCTGTTGTGAAGCCCCGCAGGTGTTGTGTCGGTGTCGGTGCGTTACCTTCAGGGACTCCACGTAGCTGGTGCTGGTCACAGGTAGGAAATCTTCGGTTTTTGATCGTGACGCCACTCTCAGTATTTGCGGTCAGAGGGGACCGCCACTGCAGGTTAGAGGACGCCTGGGGCTGATGGTGGGTGCAGTCGGGTGTAGTAGCCTCCTGAGAGTGAGGCAAGCCCCAGGGCCCTTTGTAAAGCTGTAGTACCACAAGTCGCAGAATGACCACACACAGGCAGAGTGTCTTTCAGGGTTTTTACTCACTTCAGGTGGCAGGGTGAGTAACCCGGGCGTAGCTGGGATGAACCAGGTGGGAACCAGGTATCCTTCCGGCTGACTGTATGAGGGTGACTACAAACTCGCCTTCCTTAGCCCTTGGTGGTTTGGGGTGACCCCGACTTTGAGTCCCTATGGGGGTCACCCAGGGAAGATGCTCCAAGCCTCTCTCCCCTTCTTGTTTTGCCGTGTGCTTGTTCCCCGGGCCAGGCCACTCCAGCCTCTTGCCTCCTGTGACCTATGGGCCCTACTTGCGGTTACGTGGCTGCGGCTTTTGGTTGTTGTGGTGTGGGCTGTAAGAGCCCCACACCGGCAGGTTTAGCAGGGAAAGGTGAATCTATCCTCGCTTCGGGATCTGCCGCCCGGTTGGGCCTGGTGCTCTCTAGAAGTCTCCTTACTTCCCACTCCGTGCACTCTCTAGCTGAAGCTGGCTTTCAGGCAGCACTCCTAGTTGACCGTTCTCCCCCGTCTGTAGTCACTGCGCGGGCGCTGTTAGACAGCATCAGCCCCACAGGTCTGCTCCTCACTGAGCCCTATGGAGTTCTCCTTCTAACTGACTCACTGCTCCTCCTCTCCTGTTCTTGCCTACGCCACCTAGCAACCAGACTCTCCACCACACCCCTTGAGAGGAGATGGAGGCTTTTGGCCCCCTCCACTATTCCAGTGGAGGTATAGGCTTTGCCCCCTCCTGGGATCCCCAGGGGTCCTCTCATGGGTACATGTGTGAGACCTGATCACTATGCGCCTGTGTTCCACACCCCGGTCAGCCTTCTGGATTACCTGTATTGTACTGTCCCCAGCATGGGTGCAGTACTCAGTGGTGCCTGACCAGGTCAGGGGCGCCACATTCCCCCTTAGTTATCACCAGCACGTCCTCGGGCTGCAAGACAACATTTTAAAATGCATAAAACATTAAAACATGTAAAACATTTTTAAAACCACCAGGTATCAGACATCACCACCCTCCACCCACAAGTCCGTTAACCCACCCAAGACCCTCTCAGGAGGCAGGTCACCGGTCCTGTTGGTAACCAGGTCTGGGCCATCTACTTCCCCAGACCTTTCCTCCAATCTTCCTCTCCCGTTGGCCGCGACTTCAGCCACTTCTGGCAGGATGTAGAGGCGGCTTTCATGGGCTGGTGGTTTCAGGGTATACCTGGCCTGGTGGATCCGCGCCGTCAGCCTCTTCTGGCAGGATGCAGAGGCGGCCTCCACAGTTGGTGCTGGCCAGGTACCCTCTTTGTGGTGGTGAGCCAAGGCCCCATAAACAGGCGTGCTCTCTGGTCGCAGGTGAGCCAAGGCCCTTTTCTACGGACGGGCCCCCCTGGTTGCAGACGAGCCAAGCCCCTAAACAGGCTGGCCCTGGTGGTGGTGCCACTGGTGTAACTATTTACACTGCGAGAGTTTGTGGCTATAGCAAGTTCATAGCCTTAAAGTTTATTTCTCACAATAGTTTTTGTGGGCGCATTTCTTTAACGTTGCAAACAAAACTTGTCAAAACTGGTCAAAACAGTAACTTCTTACTTTCCTTTACTTTACTTTTTACTCCTCTTTTTCACTAGGGCGAGGGCACGTTGGGCACTGGCACCTGTGACTTTCCTGCTCTTTGTCTCTGTCTTCATCTGTGGTTGCCTCATCTATAGGTTCTGTGTCTTTCCTTTCTTGGTCTGCATCTGATTCCTTTTCTGTATCTGTTTCTTTATCTCTGTCTTGTCTTTCTTGTCTTTCTTGTCTTTCTTGTCTTTCTTGTCTTTCTTGTCTTTCTTGTCTTTCTTGTCTTTCTTGTTGCAGGGGATGGCTGTAAGGTTTGTTGGGACATAGCGTTACGTCCAGAGCATACAATCCTCTTTCGCCTTGATGCAGGGTGAACTGAACGGAATCTCCCATCTTTAGATTTCTGCAAGGGTGTCCTCTTGGCAGATGAGCGTTCACATCTCTGCGGTTTACAAATATCCCTTCTTTTATTCCTGGTGCTACAACGAATCCATAGCCGCTTTTCAGATTAAAGTCTTCCACTACGCCATAACACAGGGGTCCTCTAGCCTGGGCTTTGGACTCTCTCAACAAACGCTTCTCCTTTAGGTCTCTGGCGGTGACTGCTCTCTGTTCAGGAGACTGTGGTGCTGGAGCAAACTGTGTTCTTCTGCGCCGTGTCTTGCGGGCTGGATCCATGCCTGTGGGCTCCCAGGTGAAGCTCTTAGGCAGCTCTTCTTCTGCAGAGGGGGTCAGATCCTCCTCGTCCCAGCGGGAGTATGGCAGCATTTCCGGCTCTGAATACACAACTGCTACTGGTGGCACTGGAGTCGGAGTCAACCCTTCTGCTTCCTGGCCTCCTCTCCCCCTTAGTTCTTCCTGGCACTCCAGCTGTGGCAGTGCCGGGGATGGATGCTCTTCAGCCGGCCCAGGTGGGGGACTCCTTGGTGTAGCTGCTGCAGGAGTTAGCAGGAGACTCTTTGGGGTATGCGGAGGGGGTATGTACTGGCTCACCAACCATTGTGGAAATTTGGCCTCCAGGTCAGCCTTCATCTGCCAATATGCAGGGTCTTCACCCACCGTGGGCTGCCTATCAGGGACCTCTGTGGACCGGGGAGCGGTGTCTGCTCTGGCCTTGCAGGCCGGGGAAAATGATAAGGTAGTCTTCTCTTCTTGGCGGGCCACGCCCTGTATGGCGGCGGCCTGGTCTTGGCGGGCCGCGCCCTGTATGGCGGCGGCCTGGTCTTGGCGGGCCGCGCCCGGGATGGCGGCGGCCTGGTCTTGGCGGGCCGCGCCTGGCATGGCGGAGGCCTGGTCTTGGCGGGCCGCGCCTGGCATGGCGGCGGCCTGGTCTTGGCGGGCCGCGCCTGGCATGGCGGCGGCCTGGTCTTGGCGGGCCGCGCCTGGCATGGCGGCGGCCTGGATCAGTGTCGCTGTTGCAGGGGGCTCTGTGCAGGCTGGGCTGGACGTCGCTGCAGCAGTCTGGGCTTGGCGGGCCGCGCCCTGTATGGCGGCGGCCTGGTCTTGGCGGGCCGCGCCCAGGATGGCGGCGGCCTGGTCCTGGCGGGCCGGGCAGGGCATCGCTGCAGGGACTGGGCCTTGGTGGGCCGAGCAGGGCATCGCTGCAGCCGCTGGGGCTTGGAGGGCCGCACCTGGCGTGGCTGCGGCCTGCTTCAGCGTCGCCGCACCGGACGCCTCTTCAGGGACCGCGGACGTGGCAGCAGGGGTCGGGGCACTTGCGCGGGCCGGGGCATCATTCGACTCACCCGTTGTTGGTAGCACTGGGGTCTGCGTCGTCGCCGTCCCGCCTGACACCCGGCGCGCAGCTCTCCCTTCATAGGCCCGAACCGCCGCGGTCATCTCCTGCAGTTCCATCCGTTCCTCCCGAATCTGCTCCACGACCCGGGTCTCCAGCCGGTTGCAAAACTGGGCCAGCTCTCGGTACCACCAGGCAGCGGAGCCTGGTTCTGGGTTCCTGCGGTCAGACGCCATTTCTTCTGCGCCGTCTTCTGCACGGTCTCCCAGCAGTGGACTCTTCGCTGCCTCCTGTAACAAGCTGTCCAGTTTCTGCTCTGCCTCTTTCAGCAGCTCCTCTCCCAGCAGCAGGCTTGTGGCTTCCTTTCCTTCCCGCCGTCTCTCGACGCTTCCACTCTCATAGCTGGCAAGGTCAGAACTCTCCAGGGGATCTCTGGGTAGCCACACCTCTTCGTGGGCGGTAACTTCTTCCAGCGCGGGCTGCTGTTGTTTTTCAGCGCGCTTTTCATGGTGGCAATATGGCGGCGCTTCCAATTTTTCAAGCGGACCGCCCAGGCACATGGTCACCTGTCTGAACAGGTCTAGTCCTTATCCTGTTCACAGCGCCAGATGTGAAGCCCCGCAGGTGTTGTGTCGGTGTCGGTGCGTTACCTTCAGGGACTCCACGTAGCTGGTGCTGGTCACAGGTAGGAAATCTTCGGTTTTTGATCGTGACGCCACTCTCAGTATTTGCGGTCAGAGGGGACCGCCACTGCAGGTTAGAGGACGCCTGGGGCTGATGGTGGGTGCAGTCGGGTGTAGTAGCCTCCTGAGAGTGAGGCAAGCCCCAGGGCCCTTTGTAAAGCTGTAGTACCACAAGTCGCAGAATGACCACACACAGGCAGAGTGTCTTTCAGGGTTTTTACTCACTTCAGGTGGCAGGGTGAGTAACCCGGGCGTAGCTGGGATGAACCAGGTGGGAACCAGGTATCCTTCCGGCTGACTGTATGAGGGTGACTACAAACTCGCCTTCCTTAGCCCTTGGTGGTTTGGGGTGACCCCGACTTTGAGTCCCTATGGGGGTCACCCAGGGAAGATGCTCCAAGCCTCTCTCCCCTTCTTGTTTTGCCGTGTGCTTGTTCCCCGGGCCAGGCCACTCCAGCCTCTTGCCTCCTGTGACCTATGGGCCCTACTTGCGGTTACGTGGCTGCGGCTTTTGGTTGTTGTGGTGTGGGCTGTAAGAGCCCCACACCGGCAGGTTTAGCAGGGAAAGGTGAATCTATCCTCGCTTCGGGATCTGCCGCCCGGTTGGGCCTGGTGCTCTCTAGAAGTCTCCTTACTTCCCACTCCGTGCACTCTCTAGCTGAAGCTGGCTTTCAGGCAGCACTCCTAGTTGACCGTTCTCCCCCGTCTGTAGTCACTGCGCGGGCGCTGTTAGACAGCATCAGCCCCACAGGTCTGCTCCTCACTGAGCCCTATGGAGTTCTCCTTCTAACTGACTCACTGCTCCTCCTCTCCTGTTCTTGCCTACGCCACCTAGCAACCAGACTCTCCACCACACCCCTTGAGAGGAGATGGAGGCTTTTGGCCCCCTCCACTATTCCAGTGGAGGTATAGGCTTTGCCCCCTCCTGGGATCCCCAGGGGTCCTCTCATGGGTACATGTGTGAGACCTGATCACTATGCGCCTGTGTTCCACACCCCGGTCAGCCTTCTGGATTACCTGTATTGTACTGTCCCCAGCATGGGTGCAGTACTCAGTGGTGCCTGACCAGGTCAGGGGCGCCACACTGTGATCCCGACTCCGCTTACTTCTGTGTACTTACGTGTCCTCCTGGCTCCTGACCCCGGCTTGTACTCTGGCCACGGCTCTGCTCCCCTTCTGTACCTGATGCTACTTCATGGCTTACCGACCACCGGCTTATACGTGACCTCGGCTTCTCTTGCTCCTCGGTACTGACGTGACCTCCCGGCTTCTGACTCTCGGCTTGATCGACTACTCTGCAGACCAACTCCGCTTGGGTATTGGTGACCGCTTATGGGCTTGCACCTCACTAAACCTTAATATTTGACATCATTCTAGTGTACCTGTGCCCCCTTGTGGTGACTTCATTCTAGTGTACCTGTGCTCCCTTGTGGTGACATCATTCTAGTGTACCTGTGCTCCCTTGTGGTGACATCATTCTAGTGTACCTGTGCCCCCTGGTGGTGGTGACATCATTCTAGTGTACCTGTGCCCCCTGGTGGTGACATCATTCTAGTGTTCCTGTTCCCCCTGGTGGTGGTAACATCATTCTAGTGTTCCTGTTCCCCCTGGTGGTGGTGACATCATTCTAGTGTACCTGTGCCCCCTGGTGGTGGTGACATCATTCTAGTGTACCTGTGCCCCCTGGAGGTGGTGATATCATTCTAGTGTACCTGTGCCCCCTGGTGGTGGTGACATCATTCTAGTGTACCTTTGTCCCCCCGGGTGGTGACATCATTCTAGTGTACCTGTGCCCCCTGGAGGTGGTGACATCATTCTAGTGTACCTGTGCCCCCTTGTGGTGACTTCATTCTAGTGTACCTGTGCTCCCTTGTGGTGACATCATTCTAGTGTACCTGTGCTCCCTTGTGGTGACATCATTCTAGTGTACCTGTGCCCCCTGGTGGTGGTGACATCATTCTAATGTACCTGTGCCCCCTGGTGGTGACATCATTCTAGTGTTCCTGTTCCCCCTGGTGGTGGTAACATCATTCTAGTGTTCCTGTTCCCCCTGGTGGTGGTGACATCATTCTAGTGTACCTGTGCCCCCTGGTGGTGGTGACATCATTCTAGTGTACCTGTGCCCCCTGGTGGTGGTGACATCATTCTAGTGTACCTTTGTCCCCCCGGGTGGTGACATCATTCTAGTGTACCTGTGCCCCCTGGAGGTGGTGACATCATTCTAGTGTACCTGTGCCCCCTTGTGGTGACTTCATTCTAGTGTACCTGTGCTCCCTTGTGGTGACATCATTCTAGTGTACCTGTGCTCCCTTGTGGTGACATCATTCTAGTGTACCTGTGCCCCCTGGTGGTGGTGACATCATTCTAGTGTACCTGTGCCCCCTGGTGGTGACATCATTCTAGTGTTCCTGTTCCCCCTGGTGGTGGTAACATCATTCTAGTGTTCCTGTTCCCCCTGGTGGTGGTGACATCATTCTAGTGTACCTGTGCCCCCTGGTGGTGGTGACATCATTCTAGTGTACCTGTGCCCCCTGGAGGTGGTGATATCATTCTAGTGTACCTGTGCCCCCTGGTGGTGGTGACATCATTCTAGTGTACCTTTGTCCCCCCGGGTGGTGACATCATTCTAGTGTACCTGTGCCCCCTGGAGGTGGTGACATCATTCTAGTGTACCTGTGCCCCCTGGTGGTGGTGACATCATTCTAGTGTACCTGTGCCCCCTGGTGGTGGTGACATCATTCTAGTGTACCTGTGCCCCCTGGTGGTGGTGACATCATTCTAGTGTTCCTGTTCCCCCTGGTGGTGGTGACGTCATTCTAGTGTTCCTGTTCCCCCTAGTGGTGGTGACATCATTCTAGTGTTCCTGTTCCCCCTGGTGGTGGTGACATCATTCTAGTGTACCTGTGCCCCCTGGAGGTGGTGATATCATTCTAGTGTACCTGTGCCCCCTGGTGGTGGTGACATCATTCTAGTGTACCTTTGTCCCCTGGTGGTGGTGACATCATTCTAGTGTACCTGTGCCCCCTGGAGGTGGTGACATCATTCTAGTGTACCTGTGCCCCCTGGAGGTGGTGACATCATTCTAGTGTACCTGTGCCCCCTGGAGGTGGTGACATCATTCTAGTGTACCTGTGCCCCCTGGTGGTGGTGACATCATTCTAGTGTACCTGTGCCCCCTGGAGGTGGTGACATCATTCTAGTGTACCTGTGCCCCCTGGTGGTGGTGACATCATTCTAGTGTACCTTTGTCCCCTAGTGGTGGTGACATCATTCTAGTGTTCCTGTTCCCCCTGGTGGTGGTGACATCATTCTAGTGTACCTGTGCCCCCTGGAGGTGGTGACATCATTCTAGTGTACCTGTGCCCCCTGGTGGTGGTGACATCATTCTAGTGTACCTTTGTCCCCTAGTGGTGGTGACATCATTCTAGTGTACCTTTGTCCTCTGGTGGTGGTGATATCATTCTAGTGTACCTGTGCCCCCTGGAGGTGGTGACATCATTCTAGTGTACCTGTGTCCCCTGGTGGTGGTGACATCATTCTAGTGTACCTGTGCCCCCTGGAGGTGGTGGCATCATTCTAGTGTACCTGTGCCCCCTGGAGGTGGTGACATCATTCTAGTGTACCTGTGCCCCCTGGTGGTGGTGACATCATTCTAGTGTACCTGTGCCCCCTGGTGGTGGTGACATCATTCTAGTGTACCTGTGCCCCCTGGAGGTGGTGACATCATTCTAGTGTACCTGTGCCCCCTGGAGGTGGTGACATCATTCTAGTGTACCTGTGCCCCCTGGTGGTGGTGACATCATTCTAGTGTACCTGTGCCCCCTGGAGGTGGTGACATCATTCTAGTGTACATGTGCCCCCTGGTGGTGGTGACATCATTCTAGTGTACCTGTGCCCCCTGGTGGTGGTGACATCATTCTAGTGTACCTGTGCCCCCTGGTGGTGGTGACATCATTCTAGTGTACCTGTGCCCCCTGGTGGTGGTGACATCATTCTAGTGTACCTGTGCCCCCTGGTGGTGGTGACATCATTCTAGTGTACCTGTGCCCCCTGGAGGTGGTGACATCATTCTAGTGTACCTGTGCCCCCTGGTGGTGGTGACATCATTCTAGTGTACCTGTGCCCCCTGGTGGTGGTGACATCATTCTAGTGTACCTCCGCCCCCTGGTTGTTTGTGTTACTTTTTTATCTTATTATTTGTTCAATAAAGATTTTTTTTATTCACTTTAAACTTTACTTCTGAATTTCTGTAGGATTTTTGTTCGAGTTGAGTATAGGGTTTTTATATATTTTTTTTATTTAATACTCCACCCAGGGCCAAATAACATTAACTTTTAAAGTGTGGGATAATGCCTTTAATTATATTTAATAAGTTAAACTTGATGAAAAGTTTCCAATCACCAAAATGCAAAAGGTTAAAGCTGCATTATTGTCACAAGGGACTTTGGGAATAGCATGAAACCAGGACCCCTAAGCTGACCCTCAGACTAAAGGGGCCCTTTCCTATCCTTATTCTCAGAGATACCTCTAATGGTTGGGATGTCTGGGTCTCCTTCCTCGCCCAGCTCCTGACCAGCCCTGATCTTATACCCCCTCCCTTGGGGAGGGGGGGATAGGAGTGTAATTTAACTCACAGATATAGACAAACAGGGGAACCAAAACTCTGTCAAACAGCACGTGCTCATGGAGGTATAAGACAATAACAGATTAGGAGGAAAACAAGAGCAGGGTGGAAACAACAAGTCAACAATTAACTCCACAACAACACCAAGCACAGGCTACTCTTTCTCCATCAAATCTGGGACACAGACCAACACAGCAGAAACTATTGTCGGCATGGGTAGAAGATCTCCTCCAACCTAAGTATGAGAGAAGCAGATGTGATTGGCTTCCTTATAACATGTGATCCCAGAAACCTAACAAGCAGGCTAGCAGAGGTTAACTCTTGCTAGCCTGTCTATGAATGAGCACACAGCTGGTCGATGCCCGAGTCTGTGTAGGTCAGCAGCACCAGAGAAACCATTGGGTGGAGTGTTAGAATCTGCAATGTGAACAGCGTCTGATGCTGCCATGACAATCTGCGAGTTTTGTGTAAAACTCTGTGTAATAATTATCTATGGGGAAAAACCAAACAGAAAAAAATACTCCTAAAAACAATGTTTATTAAGGTAAAATATTAAAAATGCTCAGAAATACAGAGCATAATAACTCTTATATTATCAAAAGTAGTTTACTGGTCACGTGAAGTGAGTGGGAGGACAAGAAGGGTACAAAACCAGCTAGTGAGGGAAGGGGCACTCGTTATCTCAACGTTTATAGGTGAGCCCTAGGTAGCATGGCTCCAGATCTTTTAATTGGAAATGTGAGTAGCCTATTATCCTTAGGGATATATCGGGGATGGTCTCTCCCTCCCTTATAGCTACCTACCAGCGGAGGTGCACCTTAAGGTATTGGGTACCCCCCGCTCCTCGTCGGCTGTCCCTAAGCTGTCCCTTTGACCCGCAAGTCGCAAAAAGACCCACCACCAAGAGTGGAAGTGCAAAATAGTCAATAGGTCATTATCAAATAATGGTTACCTAGAAACATTGGTAACCGTGATACAGCTTATCCTTAAATAAGGAAAGAAAAAGCAAGATAAACTACTATGTAGTATATTTTTGCATCAAATTTGGGAATCCATACACAGTTCTTACGTATGCTCCTCATGCAATAATAGCCAATTCTTACTGTACATATGTATATTCATGCACAGTTACATAAGATGATATTAAGATACCAATGTACCGATGATGTATAGTAATAACAACATATAATCCCAGCAGGGAACTTATCTGCTGAGGTCACTGGTGACAATCCAACATCCCGACGCGTTTCCCCCCTAAATTTTTATCTTAGGGGTTCATCAGGGGAAGAAGAACCAAGGATTTCATTATATCCGAATACATCAATTTCATCAGTTTTTATATCTGGACAGAAAAAGAGATCGATTTCCCAAATTAGGACATACAATGACATCCCAGACTAAACATACATTCTCCATAAGACAATACGTCAACATCAGACGTCACTAACCATTATTTGATAATGACCTATTGACTATTTTGCACTTCCACTCTTGGTGGTGGGTCTTTTTGCGACTTGCGGGTCAAAGGGACAGCTTAGGGACAGCCGACGAGGAGCGGGGGGTACCCAATACCTTAAGGTGCACCTCCGCTGGTAGGTAGCTATAAGGGAGGGAGAGACCATGCCCGATATATCCCTAAGGATAATAGGCTACTCACATTTCCAATTAAAAGATCTGGAGCCATGCTACCTAGGGCTCACCTATAAACGCTGAGATAACTAGTGCCCCTTCCCTCACTAGCTGGTTTTGTACCCTTCTTGTCCTCCCACTCACTTCACGTGACCAGTAAACTACTTTTGATAATATAAGAGTTATTATGCTCTGTATTTCTGAGCATTTTTTAATATTTTACCTTAATAAACATTGTTTTTAGGAGTATTTTTGTCTGTTTGGTTTTTCTGCACGAACACTCCTAGTTTTATTGTGTTTGGTTGTAAATTAATAATTATCTATCCATATCATTCATTTCTATTCACAAAAATTGCCCATGTGCCATGCAACGTCTATGTGAGGACCCAGCCTAATGTACTTAAAGGGGTATTCCAATCTTCAAGATCCTATCCCAATATGTAAGATATGTAATAATAATAGTTACTGATAGGCAGACCCAGACTGTAAAAGTTTGGATCTGAGCGGTTTAAAAATTATCCGGGTGCTGGACCCGGGCCCGGAGTTTTCAGGAAACTCAGGGAAGTAAAAATAAAAATAAAACAAGCGCTTCATACTTAGTGAGTCTCAAAATAAAAAGGACTGCATGCTATTTTTTCATTATAATTTAAATAAATATTTAAAAAAATGGTGTGGGGTCTCCCAATTTTGATACCCAGCCATGATAAACCCCGACAGCTGGGGGCTGCTATTCTTAGGCTGGGGAGAACCATGCTTATTGCCCCCCCAGCTTAAAAATAGCAGCGATATGGGCGAACCCGATATCTGCATGTTCGCCCATTACTAATAATAACAATAAATAGAAAATTCTTCCAGTTAAAAATGTAGTATATTTCTCCTGATATAGCCATGTCTCTTACCTCATGTGCAGAGTATTGAAACTTAGGTATCCATGGCCACATCCACTCATATAGTGACAGTTAAGGCTGCTTTACTTGTGTTGATATGTCAAGTGATCGCATTTGCGATCGCACCCGCCCCCATCGTTTGTGCGGCACGGGCAATTTGTTGCCCGTGTCGCACAAAGTCGTAAACCCCTGTCACACGTACTTACCTTCCAAATGACCTCGCTGTAGGCGGCGAACATCCACTTCCTGAAGGGGGATGGACGTTCGGCATCACAGCGACGTCACACAGTGGCTGGCCAATAGAAGCGGAGGGGCGGAGATGAGCGGACGTAATATCCCGCCCACCTCCTTCCTTCCGCATAGCCGGCAGCTGCAGGTAAGCTGCAGTTCATCGTTCCCAGGGTGTCACACAAAGCGGTGTGTGCTGCCTTGGGAGCAATGAACAACTGGAGCACAGAAGGACGTTCGATTTTTAGAAAATGAGTGACGTGTCAACGAGCAACGATAAGGTGGGTATTTTTGCTCGTTCACAGTCGCTCGTAGCTGTCACACGCTACGATATGTCAAACTATGCTGGATGTGCGTCACTAACGACGTGACCCCCGACGGCATATCGCTAGATATATCGTAGCATGTAAAGCGGCCTTTAGTTGCTCGTGGTTATAACCATGGATACCTAAGCAGCAATACCCTGCATATGAGGTAAGAGACATACCTAATCTACATTTCTAATTGGAGGTATTTGCTAATATTATTATTACACCTACCATTACTACATATTGGTATTGCATCTTGGAATCTGGAATACTTTAATTAATACTTTTTTTAATTAATTAAAAAAATCCTCTAAAAAAATCTTTTGAATAAACTTTATTAGTAACACTAATAACAACTTGGCTGCAAATTAGACCATGCAATAAAATCCAGCTCTTGTTTTCCCCGGTATAATCCTCCATGACCTTCAGAAGAACACTTTAGTGTTCATTAAAGTCTGGCTTTGCTTCAAACCCTAATCTTTCCAGGAAATGATGACTTTGATTGGTGGATTGGGGCGGTGTAGGCGGAGAGCGGCAATCAATTATCATATCAGCATTGTGTACATCTCATCACATATTCAGCGTAGTATCCTGTATGTGTACATAGAGATCACCTGCCAGAAGAGGAAGCCACGCAAATGTATGCAAAGCACACAGCCCTCGGCCGGAGTCAGCGCAGCGCGTCTGCTGGGCACAATGACTGTTGGAGCTATATGAAAGAACATTTGTTTGGGAAATCTGTCGTTCACTTATATAATAGCTGGTGGGGTTTTTTTTGCATATACCATATCCATTATTATGAGTGCACTGTACTAACAGGTTAGGATGCCAATGATTTTGCTTACTGCCTTCCTGCGCCTTCATTCATAGCAGAGCCGTGGATAGGCTTTATTTTTTCATTAGGAGGTAAATGTTTCGCTTGCTGTACGGGCTCTGAACCTAAACACTCCAGATAAGGGCTCCTCCAGGCATCTGATTTTTGTGTAGGAATGTTACCTGTGGTTTTCACGGATTACACTCATGCTTGACATAGTCTATGAGGCCATTCACATGTCCACAGAGAGGGTTTGATCAAAAATAGCAATGCAAATCTATAGATCCGTGAAAAAATTGCACTTGGATGACATCTGAGAGCGTTCCAATTATTATGGACTGTCAGAAAGGAGAAGGTGGAGAATACCTATGGTGTGCTTCTGCAGTATTAAACATGTAATACCATGGTTGGGAGCCCACTCATGGGTCTTGGGTCACTCCCTTGTGCTGAACCCCTTAGTGCGGTGTTCTGCCCCTCACTCACTAGGTGTCATGGCGACTCCGGACTCAGTTCACATTGCAGAGTCTGGCAGGCAATTTGATGCTCCTTAAGTGGCCTTTACATGCTGTGACATCGCTAGCATTAGCTAGCAATGTCGAGCGCAATAGCACCCGCCCCGTCGTACGTGCGATATTATGTGATCGCTGCCGTAGAGAACATTATCGCTACGGCAGCGTCACACGCACATACCTGCTCTGCGACATCGCTCTGGCCAGCAAACCGCCTCCTTTCTAAGGGGGTGGGTCGTGCGGCATCACAGCGACGTCACACGGCAGGCGGCCAATAGAAGCGGAGGGGCGGAGATGAGCGGGACGTAACATCCCGCCCACCTCCTTCCTTCCGCATTGCCGGTGGAGGCAGGTAAGGAGATGTTCCTCGCTCCTGCGGTGTCACACACAGCGATGTGTGCTGCCGCAGGAACGAGGAACAACATCGCTAACATCCTGAAAACGATTTTTTGTTTCAGGACGACCTCTCCACGGCAAACGATTTTGCCCTCTTTTGCGATCATTTAAGATCGCTCTTAAGTGTTACACGTTGCGATCTCATTAATGGTGCCGGATGTGCGTCACTAACGACGTTACCCCGACGATAATTCATTAACGATATCGTAGCGTGTAAAGCCCGCTTTAGTTGCTCAGCCAGATTCAGACGTTGACTGTTTAGTGCTCTCTGGTCATTGGTTTAGCAGGAGTTAATTCCAGCTGACTGGTGAATTGCCCTGGGGTTACAGGTTGCTGACGTCCTATCACAGCCACCTCCGCCGTATAATAAATGGTGGAACTTAGCCTCACATGCCGATTATAGCTCCAGCTTTGCTCCAGTGTTATCAGTCTTTGTGCTTGGTGATCCAGTTGTTGGTGAACTGTTGTATGCTATTTGGTGTACTGTGGAAATATCCTTGTTGTTTATTTCCTCCCTGTACTTTATTTCTCCCTGAGCATGTATTGTCTCTATCTCTGTGTGTGCCTGCAGTGAGTTTGAGCCTTGGTTTTTCCCTGTCTCTTGCTATTTGTAGGATTGTTTACTCTTTTCCAGCCCTCCCCGGGACCCGAGGTGGTCTTAGACCAGGGCTACTCATGTGTTAGGGCTACGCCGGTGGTCCAGATGTCGCCACTATCTGGCGTGTAAAAATAGCAACAAAAAGAGGATAATATCCTCCAAAAATTAAGTATTACTCACAGCAAGTTGGGCTGCAGTGTGTACATCGCCCAGGCCAAAAACTAGTGCTCTACCAGGATACAGCTAAACCCCCACTAAAGTGGAAGCATCACAGGTGCAGGAGAAGCAAATCACGCACACTTCCATAGAATGGAGGGGGGAGAATGCTAGATGATAAAACTGCACACTAGTGGCTTGCATAGAGCGCTGTTCACACATGCAGATAACACAGTCACAAACCCGCAGCCTATTAGGTGACGTCCATACTATTAGATCAGGCGGGCTGCCAAGCCGTTCCCCACTGTGTATCATGTGTATCGTGCATGATACATAGGTGGGGTACGGCAGGGCAGCCCGCCTGATCTAACTGTATGGGCGTCACCTAATAGGCTGCGGGTTTGTGACTGTGTTATCTGCATGTGTGAACAGCGCTCTATGCAAGCCACTAGTGTGCAGTTTTATCATCTATCAATCACCCTCCTCCATTCCATGGAGGTGTTTGTGTGATTTGCTCATCCTGCACCTGTGATGCATCCACTTTAGTGGGGGTTTAGCTGTATCCTGGTAGAGCACTATCTGGCGTACCTGTGGAATAAGAGATAGTTTAGGGTCCCTATTCTGAGGGCCAGTCTAGGTGTCCCTACTTCTGGTTACCATGTCACATAGCTAGGCCTCTGATTCTGCTTTATGCTGTAGTGGAAATGTCCGATACTTGATCAGCAGAATATTTGTGCGTTTCTGTGATTGAGCCTCTGTCTACATAGTGCTATGTGGTCTACACATTACGTTTTACTATAAAGCACATTATATGACTCTTGGCTAAATTATCGGACAATCACCCCAAGTCGCCCATACACAGGAATGCACAACTATTCACTTCTGTAATGTATTTTACTTTTAGAGCTGTTAAAGAGGAATAAAAGTCAGGTTTTGTTACTGTAAAAGGGGGAAATATTGAAAACTATGATATAGAACTGATTAGCCAGAGATATCTCTCTGTTGCATTTTGCAGAGATAATTCCTGGCTGGAAGAAGTTGTTATAGTGGTCTGTGCTGGGTGGAGAAGAAAAGAGAAAATGATTGCCTTCCATTGGAGACTTCTCTGGCAATCATTTCAAGTTACCTGCATTGTACATACTGCTACCTTCCCCTATACGGTCATCGTATGAGGGTAATATTGGTGAGAGTGCTGAGAGTTTATATTAATAATCAGTATGGCGGTAATACTGATTATTAATATAATCTGTTATACAGAAATTAAAGTCAGGTATTGTTATTGTAGAAGGGGGAAAACACTGGAAACCATGATGTAGAAGTGTTTAGCCAGAGATATCTATGCGTTGCATTTTGCAGAGATAATTAATGGCTGGCAGAAGTTGTTTTAGCAGTCTGTATTGGGTGGAGAAGAAAAGAGAAAATGATTGTCTTCCATTGGAGACCTCACTGGCAATTATTTTGAGTTACCTGTATTGTACATACTGCTACCTTCCACTATACGGTCATCGTATGAGGGTAATATTGGTGAGAGAGCTGAGAGTGTTTATTATTAATCAGTATGGTGGTATTGCTGGTTATTAATATAATTTGTTACAGAGAAATTAAAGTCAGGTATTGTTACTGTAGAAGGGGCGAACACTGGAAACCATAATGTAGAAGTGTTTAGCCAGAGATATCTATGCATTGCATTTTGCAGAGATAATTAATGGCTGGCAGAACTTGTTGTAGCGGTCTGTACTGGGTGGAGAAGAAAAGAGAAAATGATTGTCTTCCATTGGAGACCTCACCGGCAATTATTTTGATTTACCTGTATTGTACATATTGCTACCTTCCACTATACGGTCATCGTATGAGGGTAATATTGGTGAGAGAGCTGAGAGTGTTTATTATTAATCAGTATGGTGGTATTGCTGGTTATTAATATAATTTGTTACAGAGAAATTAAAGTCAGGTATTGTTACTGTAGAAGGGGCGAACACTGGAAACCATAATGTAGAAGTGTTTAGCCAGAGATATCTATGCATTGCATTTTGCAGAGATAATTAATGGCTGGCAGAACTTGTTGTAGCGGTCTGTACTGGGTGGAGAAGAAAAGAGAAAATGATTGTCTTCCATTGGAGACCTCACTGGCAATTATTTTGATTTACCTGTATTGTACATACTGCTACCTTCCACTATACGGTCATCGTATGAGGGAAATATTGGTGAGAGTGCTGAGATTTTAGATTAATAATCAGTATAACAGTAATATATGGTCAGGTTGTTGTGGTATTATTTGTCCTCTCTTTATGAGGGCGGCATGGTGGCTCAGTGGTTAGCACTACAGTCTTGCAGCGCTCCCCTTGGTTGCGTGTGTTTCCTCCGGTTTCCTCCCACACTCCAAAGACATACAGATAGGGACTCTAGATTGTGAGCCCCAATGGGGACAGAGTCGCCAATGTATGTAAAGCGCTGTGGAATTAATAGCGCTATATAAATTAATAAAATTATTATTAATTATTATTATTAGTAAATTGGTCTTGGTATACGTTTTGCTCAGTAACAGGTTGGTGATTATATTCAGACACTATGTGGTGGTAATATATGGTCCTGATATGACACCATTATTTGTTTCTTGTATGCGGTATTATTGGAATATTGATTTTAGTAATGGCATGGGACGGGGATAATATTTCTATAATATATCTTATTGGCATGTTTTTCCGTCACAATTATATATTGTGATTGTATTTTTTTATGGGGGCTAAAACAAACGTTTTCAATGCTACTGGGGTCCGGACTTCAGAGCAATGCGCTATAGTGTGTTTGCAGAGGGTAAGGGGGTCCCAGGGCCAAATTTTGCCCTGGGCCCATGGGTATCTAGTTACTTCAGTGGGGAAGAGGGACTGTTTTCGTGGCTCACCCTGTATATATGACATGATAACGGATTCACAGAATACAGTCAGATCTGATGGGGATTCCAGCCGAGACACTAATATTAGATTACATTCCAAGAGCAAATATAATAATATCACTCTATTACTTATGAAATTACCCAATGGAGGAACAGATGTGACCCCGCATCCGAGCTTCGCTTGAAGGAAAATGACCATTGAAAGCCGCGTGATTGAAAAAAGGATTTTATGGTCCAACTTAAAATGTAGGTTTTGTAGGCGAAATATTCATAAAATGTTATCAGTCATTTGCCAGATGCCCTAGAACCAGAGAGAGACATAAACACTGGAGCCGGGATAGAAAGTGCTTTGTGGGACTTTGTATCTGGCTTATAATACACACACATCAAAGAGATGATGACTCCAGAGGACACATAGATGGGATTAGTGAAAAGTTGTCCCGCCATGATATTTGTCCAGGTGCTGGTATATGTACAGGTTTATTTGTCCTGCCTGTCAGATCCCCATACACTATGGAAAAGCACTCGTTTACATTTATTAAGGGTAAATAACGATTTTCCATAGTCTTTGAATACACAATTGAACACAGACAAGAAAAGAACTGAACCACCTGCATTGTGCCTTAAAGGAACAGATACATATAAACTGGGAGTGAGATGCAAATAAAGAAAAAAAGGTACAAAAATAGACAATAATACACATAAAATTGTCAATGCAAATGCATGGTACACAAATAAGGTGCAGTGCATATGGGATATGCAAATGCAGAAAGTTAATGCTCTGCAATTTTAGGCAAGGCTGCACTTGTTTCGTATGTGACAGTGAAATAGGGATGACCGGAGGGGCTGAATGATGACAGATCGGCAACAGTTTAAATAGGTCGACTATTCTTCTAATGCACACAGAACAGTCAGTAATAGATACATTACCTTAGATGTTATTGTTCTTGGCAGCACATGTCCTGTTTACACAGGACAATGCGCTGATGAGAAAGATGATCTTTTAAAGGGAACCTGTCACCAGATTTTGCCCATCTAAACTAAAGCTAGCACCTTAAGCAGCGCCTGTGCTGCATTCTATGAAGGTGCATGTGACCCCCTGCTCCCCCCCTGTAGAACCCACAAATACCTTTATAAAATCTCCCACCATGTATGTAAATTGCCCGCTCAGGTCTGATGGGCGTCCTAATCTGTGTCTCTTGTCCGTCCTTTCACCCTCCTCCTGTGCTGATTGACGTGGATGACGCCTCCGTCACCATCCACTTAAGGCCGCTTTACACGCAGCGACATCGCTAACGAGATGTCGTTGGGGTCACGGAATTCGTGACGCACATCCGGCCTCGTTAGCGACGTCGTTGCGTGTGAAACGTACGAACGACCGCTAACGATCAAAAATACTCACCTTATCATTGATCGTTGACACGTCGTTCTAATCCCAATTATCGTTTCTGCTTTTGCATGCAGGTTGTTCGTCATTCCTGAGGCAGCACACATCCCTACGTGAGACACCCCAGAAACGACGAACAACAGCTTACCTGCGTTCTCCGGCAACGAGGTGGGCGTGTCTTTCCTTCGGCTGTTCTCCACCCCTCCGCTTCTTTTGGCCGCCTGCCGTGTGATGTCGCTGTGACGTCGCACAAACCGCCCCCTTAGAAAGGAGGCGGTTCGCCGGCCACAGCGACATCATAGGGAAGGTAAGTAGTGTGACGAGGCCTAACGATATTGTGCGCCACGGGCAGCAATTTGCCCGTGACGCACAAACGACGGGGGCAGGTACGTTCGCTAGCGATCTCGCTAGCAAGATCACAGCGTGTAAGCGGCCTTTAGGCGGGCAAGTTCTCACACCTGCACAGACACATTCCCAGCTGACGCAGGTGCACTTCACTCTGCCCTATTGCGGACATAGGCGAAAACTTGGTGCACCTGCGCAAACTGGCGAGATCCCTGCGCAGGTGCAACATTTTGCCCGGGGATGTGGATGATGTCAGTCGCGTTTTGCACGTCACAGGGCAACATGTCGCGCCTGAGAAAAGAACTGCGCAGGCGCACTTATATTTTTGGCTCTGCTTGTAATAAGGTAGAGAAAAATGTGTCTCCATGAGACGGGAATATGTCTGCGCAGGCGCAAGATTTTGCCTGCTTACGTGGATGGTTCCCGAGGCGTCATCCACGTCAATCAGCTCAGGAAGACGGCGAAAGGAGGCAGAGGAGGCACAGATTAGGACGCCCATCTGTCTTGCTAAATTCTACTAAAAAGGGGGCTGAAAGCCCGTACTTACGAAGCGCTCACTGATATCCTAATCAGGCACGAATACTAATATTCTTTATTGCAAGATACTATTTATTTTAATAGCACATGAATAGTTAATGGTACATAGGCATTTAGAATCTTATATAATAACAGAAATATGCATCAACATTACCGTTTGTTGTAGCAATCCTTTCACATCGGAGGGAACTCGAGTTAATGATAAAGGAATCAACATCATGGCATCTTGCATCACAGGAACAGTGCGTACACTTCAATGTCCTGGAAGGTTTCCCTAACATTAAGCGAGTCTGGTGTATTTTTATAGGAAAACATTGTAGGTTGTGTTTAAATGGTCACCAGCATGTGACAGCTGAGTCATGTTCATGTAACTTGACCACAAAATGCTGTGGGCACCGGCAGCTTCCTGCACATTTCCTGCACATCCTGCCAGTTGACAACTGACCGACCATAGTTTGACCATAGTGTTAGTGAAATATTGCAATGAGCCGTAAATTTCATATGCAAGCTTCCTTAAACCTGTCTTTAAGCTAACCACAAGTTTCCGGCAAGTGGAACTGTAAATGTTACTTCCTTATTATCTAAAAACTGCTTCAAAACCTGGTTGACATGTATTCCTTGGTCATCATTAGTGAAATATTATCCAAAGGACATCTCTTTGATACTGAATTATTGATAGGTCAAATAATATCTGGGATCACTCCTATCTTTTGATTATGATTCCTATCTAATTACATTCAAACTTCAGTCATATCACATTGGTATCACAATCGGTCCTTGATCCCAGGGATTATTTTCCATCATCAGTATTCCACTAGAAGATCACTCGGAATATACCATACCATGACCAAGAAATATTGTTTGCCACAAATTTTGTTTTCTTGGTTTGTTTAGATAAATGTTGAATCACAAATATAATCACTTTCACTACTTTTGTACAGTATATTAAAACTAAAAGCAATATTATCTGAAAAGCTCCCTTGAACATCATGTGTTTTGGCATTTGCTCGATATTCAAAGGAATCATTACACATTACATTTCCCGATCTGTTACTACAAGTTTCACTAGTCCCATTTATGAACATATTGGCATAAGGCCATAACATATCATGAATTGTCCTTTCCACTAAGCTGGGTTTAAAAGCATCTACAGTATTTATAGCTGTCCCAAAACTTATTTTTATATTCCCCATAGGGATGAATCCCAGGTTAGTCAGTCCAGTCTTATATCTTAGTACCCAAATTCCTCCCTTAAAAGCCAGATATTGCAAATTTGTGACTTTTGCATTGAAATTGCCTTGCCACCATGGAAGATTGATCCATCCCACTATGGAAATGGGTACTGTAATATTCTATAGACGAACACTTCGAGTGTCTTTATCAGCAAGATGATCAGAACAACTTTTCTACTTTAAGATTTCCTCCATCGATACCGGGACATCCAGATAAGGGATACTGGTGGCTGTAACCGAAGAATGTGTACAGATCCAGCAATCTGTGTGTTGAAAATGTGATGGTGCATCAGAAATTCATTCGCCACAGGTTCCTCCTGATGTAGACTTGTCCATCCAACGACCAGAGAGGCAAACATCAAACACAGGAATTTCTCCATCTCATCACTATCGAGCTCTTCCCAGTAACCGATACCATGGATTCCGCTTATTTACCACACCTTCTGCAAATAAAGATACACTATTATTCTCGTAAATAACATTTTTCTTGTGGGACATATTCCCACTTCTCCACTCCTGGTCTCATTATCAGGAGAGTACGATCTTTTCCGACCGCTATTACTTCTGTCTCTGAGGGCAGTCCTTGGAGGTTTTGAATCCATATTTTTGCTCCTACATTTGTAATATTAGAGGATCCAAAACCTTTAGTACCCCGTATTGTTAGTTCTGCCGGGGCAGTTCCTTCTCTTATTTCAGACAAGTTTATTGGAATTATTAACATCTGAGCCACCTTCTGGTGTTTCATCAATATCAAAGGTTCATTTCCCAAATTTAGCATCAGTACCTTGATTTCTCCCTGATAATCTGCCTCTATTACCCCTCCCACCACTATGGCTCCTTTTAACGCTAAGCTAGAACGAGTGGCTATTTGACCATAATGATCCTTTGGTGTATGGCAACCCAATCCTGTTGAAATTGGTTTTACCTTACCTGGGGGTACCACGACAGTTTCAAATGTACTGAGGTCTAAACCTGCTGAATAAGGTGTCGCTCTTTCTGGTGTGCCCAAACAGCTGTACCTTGCCTTGTCAACTGTTGGACTGACTTGTCTGATGGCTGCTGCTTTATCTGCTTCTGAATTAAACAAACGTTCAAGTGAGTTAGTAGGGACATGAGCATCGACATGAAATACAGTGGTCTTGGTAGATTGAATAATCCCTTCAATGTCTTGCCACACTACCCTGACCATCTCAAACACATTTTGCTGTTCCTCTCCCCAGTGGAACTCATATTTTTTCCTCGTTACTTTGTACAAATGAGCCAACATTTGTCCCAAATGAGGGATATGTTGTCTCCAAAAATCAAACAATCCAATATAAGACTGAGTCTCCTGTTTGGATTTAGGGACCGGAAAATTAATAATTTTCTGTCTGGCATTGGGCAAGATCTCTCTGTGCCCCTTGTTCCACTGAATCCCTAGAAATGTTACCACCTGAGACGGTCCTTGAACCTTGGCATCACTGATTTCCCATCCTTTACTCCACATATGAGCAACCAGTTTTGTCAATTGATCTTTCACACTTTGCTCATCTTGTCCTTGTATCATTATATCATTGATATAATGTGAGATCTGCATTTCCTTATGACAAGACATAACCCCAAAGGAGAATTTTCCTTCGGTTAGATTCAGAGTCATCCATTTTAGGATATCAATTCCCAAATTATATTCTGGTATAGGAACTACCAGTACCGTATACTCCTTGATAGGTAAATTACCTATCTTCAAAGCTACCTGTGTCTGAACCCCGGTGATCACTTGACCACCTAGTCCAGCAATTTTTACTCGAGGTCCTTTTATTGTTTCTGGGTTTCCATGAATTAAAGTAGCCTCCGCCCCCGTGTCAATCAAAGCTGGGACTCTTTGAACATTTCCCCCTTTCCAATGTATGCTAAGATTGACGTAGGGACGTTCGTCCCTTTTTATCAATAGGGGGGCTTGGCTGGCTACCTATGGTAAATCACTTCCTTCTGAACTTTTATTTACACAGACTTTAGTCTGTGTATTAGCCCTTCCTTCCGTGACCTTTGTGGCCACGGCTGCAGCCAGTTCTTCCCATGGATAAACTGACTGAAAATCTTCCCAAGACACATTCTTTGGGGGTTTTTCCCCTTTTCCTTCTGATTTCTTTACCTTGGGGGTTTTTGAACCCCCTTCCACATTTGTAGTGGTCACTTTCTTTGTGGATAGAACTTTCTGTTTGTACAACTTCCATAATTCTCCTGTCTCCTTTCCATCAATCCTTTCCTTATTGATCCCGGCTTTAAGCAAAGCCTGGAACATATCTTTGCGAGACACTCGTGGGGCCTTCCCTACTGATTTCTCTTTCCAATCAGGATTGTTTGGCTTACTGTTACCAACATGGCCTCCAGGGGACGATTTATCCCACTGTCCCATATTCTGTAACTCCTTCATCCTCCCTAGAACTACATTGATTGATTCTCCAATCAGCGCTACAGTTAAGGTTAAAATAACTGTTTTGTATGCTGGAGGAGCATGTTTAACCAGCCTATTTCTTATGCTGGCTTTCAATGGGTACTGGAGATAATCATCGTCCAGTCCCAAAAGAGGAAGAGCATTCCTCATTGCTTCTTCCTTCAGCCTTTCCATACCATCTTTTAAGGTATACCAAGGTTTATCATTGATAGGAAAGTCTGCTTCTGATGGATATTTGTCCAGAAAAGCATGGGCTAGGATCATGATTAAGTTTTGAGTACCATGCTCATTATGATCAACAAAATAATTTTTTATTGATCTCTGAATTTCTGGGTCCTGAGACATGGTGACAAATTTTGCCACGTCTCCGGCGTCAAAGTGCACTCCACCTCCTCCGAGATCGTGCACCCTGACCAACCAGGGAATTTCTCCTTCTCCTGGTTTTTGTCTAAACTGTGTTAAAATGCTATCAACTTCTCCTTGAGAGTAATCTTCAATGGTTACTCGATTTTTTACATGAGGAATTGTTCTCTCATTTGTGATGGCATTACCATCTTCGTCATATTGCAGATTCCCCTGACCATCCCGGACATGTTCCCGGATGATCTCATTCTCTGTCCTCTCTAGGCGCCTCCTTACGGGATTAGACTGAATTTTCCCTTTATGGTAATCCTCCTCATCAGATGATGAAGATGAATCCCACACATCCCCATCCCAAGTATCGGGATCCCAGTTTATAGAAGCTGGGACGATACTTTTAGGTACTTTGGTTTTATTTACTTTTCCTCTTCTTTTCTTGTACTTATTTTGAGCAATTTGGATTTTATTTATCTTTCCTCTTCTTTTCTTGTACTTATTTTGAGCAATTGTTATGGCAGCTTTTTGTGCCACATTCTGATAATGTTCCAATTTATCCTTCAACAGTCTGGTATTACATTCCAGAACTGTTTTCAGGCCACCTAATTCTATCATCTTTTGTTCCATCTGGGAACTTTTCTTCTGCATCTTTAGATTACGCTCATGCATTACACTATATGCACTTGCCAAAATCCAGATGCGCCGTCCTAAAGACACTACATCACCTGCTTTCACAGGGACACTACCGAATACCTTCACAACATCAGTAGGTACACAACCCTTAAGCTTATTCTGCCATTGTTCTGCCAATCCACAATTGACCAATTCATGTGCTATAAGATTGAAGGGAGCCTCAGTCCAGCTGGGGATCTCCACAACAACCTCCTTAACATTATCCTTACGTTTTCTGAACATTTTGACACTATGCAAAAAGATTGAAAAAATATCTGGAATTTTGCCAAATATATGTTTTTTAATTTCTAAATTACAAAAATTCGTTAATTACTTCTTATAGAAGTAATCCTGCCGACTACGCCAATTTATGTCTTGCTAAATTCTACTAAAAAGGGGGCTGAAAGCCCGTACTTACGAAGCGCTCACTGATATCCTAATCAGGCACGAATACTAATATTCTTTATAGCAAGATACTATTTATTTTAATAGCACATGAATAGTTAATGGTACATAGGCATTTAGAATCTTATATAATAACAGAAATATGCATCAACATTACCGTTTGTTGTAGCAATCCTTTCACATCGGAGGGAACTCGAGTTAATGATAAAGGAATCAACATCATGGCATCTTGCATCACAGGAACAGTGCGTACACTTCAATGTCCTGGAAGGTTTCCCTAACATTAAGCGAGTCTGGTGTATTTTTATAGGAAAACATTGTAGGTTGTGTTTAAATGGTCACCAGCATGTGACAGCTGAATCATGTTCATGTAACTTGACCACAAAATGCTGTGGGCACCGGCAGCTTCCTGCACATTTCCTGCACATCCTGCCAGTTGACAACTGACCGACCATAGTTTGACCATAGTGTTAGTGAAATATTGCAATGAGCCGTAAATTTCATATGCAAGCTTCCTTAAACCTGTCTTTAAGCTAACCACAAGTTTCCGGCAAGTGGAACTGTAAATGTTACTTCCTTATTATCTAAAAACTGCTTCAAAACCTGGTTGACATGTATTCCTTGGTCATCATTAGTGAAATATTATCCAAAGGACATCTCTTTGATACTGAATTATTGATAGGTCAAATAATATCTGGGATCACTCCTATCTTTTGATTATGATTCCTATCTAATTACATTCAAACTTCAGTCATATCACATTGGTATCACACCATCGGACTGGGCAAGTTTCATACATGGCATGAGATTTTATAAAGGTATTTGTAGGGTCTACAGGGGGGTCAGAGAGTAACATGCACCTTTGTAGAATGCAGCACAGGCGCTGCTTAAGGTGCTAGTTTTAGTTTAGATGGGCCAAAATCTCGTGACATATTCCCTTTAAGTAGGCCAAAAGATAATTTCACCCGATGAATATGTAGCATTCACGGGGCAGGGGTTAAATACTCGTCGCTGGGCTGGTGTTGTCGGGTCTGGGATGTCACGGGTGGCCCTGCCCGCCTTCGTGGCCCCGAGGTGTACACGAAAAGGGGAATGGAGATGGGATGAGGATGGGTGATGTTAGGAGTTGTAGTTGACTCGTGACGCCACCTGCGGTATGCGGCCAGGGATTAGCCGCTGATGCGATCTCAGTTCTCTTGGACAGATGGTGTTGCAGCTTGGATAGTTCAGCTTCCCGCAAATGAAGCTAGGCCCCAGGGAGGATGATGATGGTAGTAGTAGCCGTTGGCGCCGAAGCGCGGGGCGACGATGACAGCAATAATGGGCTGACACAGTGGCTGCGTTTCATGGTCTTTACTCACTGTCCGTGGGCTACCCGGAGGTACCGGTGTCCTCCGTGATAGGCTCCAGCGGATCCTGGATAAGTTAGAGGTAGCCACCGGTATTTGAAAGTGTCCTTTCCCAAGGGATGCCCTTTCAGAAGTGAGGAACCCGTGCTGAGCTTCCTGCTCCAAACCTCAGGCTCCGTAAAGAAAAAGAAGGAAGAAAGTGGTGTCATGATGCCAGAACTGAGGTCTTGACTTGACTGCTGGTTGTCTAATGGTTGATCCTACTTATACCTCAAGTGGTGCCCGCCCCCCCAGGTGGTTGTCCTAGTGACCGAGAAAGTCCCATGCCTCGTGATGGCAATCCCCCAGCCTACCCTAGTCCAGTCCCCAGTGAGGAGGTACCTAAGCTGTATGTAAGGTGAAATGTGGAAGTGCAGTACACTGTGGTGACTGAAGCCTCAGGGGCACCACAAACGTTCATTTTGATCTTTAGTCGGGCGATTGGCAGCCTGTTTACACTGCACAATTATTGTGAAAGGAGCAATCCTAGACTCCCCTTGGAATGATCTCTAAATTTGATTGATAAGTCAAAAGGCTTCCAAACACCATGTTGAAAAAAAATGTCTTCAACATCATTTCAGAAAACAAAAATTGCTTAAAAAAACAACCAAAGAGCAGCATTTTCCTGAAGTGGATCCCTCTTGAAAAACTAGTATTTTTCCTCCTCTAACTTCTCCATGTCAATATAGCCTTACAAATAGTGATGTGAGATTCATACCAATTGCTGACGTGTGAGACGTGTGAGTGTGGCCTAGGGGTCATTCATATGTCACTTTTCCATGTACAAGTTCTATCTGTGTTTTCATCACTCGCGTGTGAGTGTGGTCTAGGGGTCATTCATATGTCACTTTTCCATGTACAAGTTCTATCTGTGTTTTCATCACTCGCACCTCTCATAGTCTATGGGGCTGTTCACATGTCCATTTCTTTCCGGCACGAATGGTCCACACCAATACATAGAGAAATGTTGAATTATGATTTGCAAAAAAAGTAGAAAAAAAATCAAGTAGCACTCAATCTTATTAAAACATTATGGAAGGTAGCGGGATGCATATAGGACAATGGCCGTTTCACGTCTAACACATGTTTTAACGGGTCCCAGACTGGGACTACTTGATTTTTTTAATACATGCTGTTTGATAGAAGAAGCTTGAGGACATTTATAGGGGTTGTTAAGGTTTGGCAAGAAAGTCTGCAGTCACTATATGTAAATGTAACCAGGTGCCAGGAATGCAGCACGGAATAAAGGCAACTCAGTGGTGACATTGATGGATTTTTATAGTACGGGAGCAGAGAAAGGAATGGATAAGTGGAAGGCAGAACAGAAATTCAAGGCAAAACAAAGCAGATCAGAGTTAGCAATATTCACAGTTTCAATCAACTGATCAGTTGCATACAATCACTGAAAATGTTGGTGAACAAATTCCATTAATAATAACCCAACTCCTGGTCCTATCGTCAAGAGAGCTTCAGTGTCACCCTACTTGTAGTAATATACAATTAAGCCAAAAAGCCTAAACTGTAAATAAGTCTATCTATGTTAATGGTGCACTAAGGTTGGCAAAATTGTGTTGCGATTCATTACATCAACAGTCTATCTCTAGTAATTTATTTTTTCTTAGTACTGTACATCAAGGCGAGAAGTAATGATCCGGCTCACTTAGATGCTGCATCAGAGCAAATGTTCTTTCCCCGGTCTCTAAGTCCTCAGTGTCCAGTCTTGACCGCTTAGCCTGATCCTTCTCTGGGGATGATACTCGGCTCCAGTGCTAGACCTCATAGCCTGATCCTTCTGTGCCAGCAGCTGGTCTGTTCGGATCCGGATTCGCGGTGGCTCGAGGGTCTCCGGACCTGGGGGTCGTGAGGCCACTCAAATGAAGGGGGGTATTTACAGGGGATGTATTAGAGTTCGTTACGCCACCCGTGGTATGTGCTAATTAGGAGTACCACTGCTGCAGTTGAGAGTACCCAGGGGTGATGGAATGGGGGAGACAGGTGTTGTGACCCTCAACGAGTAGGGGGTATGCCCGGGACTCAATGAAGGTAGGGGGAGTGCCGTTGGATGCAAAAGGGTCACTTGCATACTCACTTAGTCCATTAAGCTGACACCGACAACTGGATAATCCAAAGTTCTGGATACCGCTGCTGCTGAGGGGAGCTTAGTTCGGGTCCTGTCCCCAATGGTGCTGCCTGGTGATCCGTGACCTGCCTCCTGGAACTAAGTTTACTTCTCTGTTGGTCCCGGTAGTATGAAAACTGCCGGGTCCCGCTCCCCACTATGGCTAAGTGTGGGAGCTTGCTCTCAGGGTTCACGCTTGGGATTTTATAGACCGTTTTGAGTGGAAAGTCCTATTCCCCTCGTTGCGCTAGTACCCCGATTTTGGAGTGGGTGGGAATGGCTCTTGAAGACTCCGTTGTCCTTTGGTAAATTGTCAGGTTGCCTGATGCTACTCCCCGACCTAGGGTCCACGTACCCCGTCGTGCCCTGGTCCAAGCCCAGTGATGGTGCAAGGCTGCCAGATGTCCTCCTCGACAGACCCGTGCCCCTTCCCACAATCCCCTGTGACCGAGAGTCCAGCTCCTCTAGGCCCAGACCACCATCTACCACCTAGATTACTTTCCAGGAGCCCTGCTCCTGACATCCTCTCACTTTCACTTCTCAAGCTCAACAACTTTCCTCTAACACTTCTGACCTCCCCTCCCCAACCCCCCAGGTGGGCGACTCTATTCCACTCAAGCCGTCCACTGGTGTGTTTGGTGGGTGTGGTGCAGGGTGTCTCTAGGATTTGATTAGCTGATGTAGGAAACTCCATATGGTTAGGGACCCAAAACCAAGATGGAGGTGGATACTGCACAGGAGGGCAGATTGTGCAATACCCTGTGACGACCTGATAGTCCAGTAGAGCTGTGTGTTTGTCTGTATGTACAGTTAGGTCCAGAAATATTTGGACAGTGAAACAATTTTCGCGAGTTGGGCTCTGCATGCCACCACATTGGATTTGAAATGAAACCTCTACAACAGAATTCAAGTGCAGATTGTAACGTTTAATTTGAAGGTTTGAACAAAAATATCTGATAGAAATTGTAGGAATTGTACACATTTCTTTACAAACACTCCACATTTTAGGAGGTCAAAAGTAATTGGACAAATAAACCAAACCCAAACAAAATATTTTTATTTTCAATATTTTGTTGCGAATCCTTTGGAGGCAATCACTGCCTTAAGTCTGGAACCCATGGACATCACCAAACGCTGGGTTTCCTCCTTTTTAATGCTTTGCCAGGCCTTTACAACCGCAGCCTTCCGTAGTAGTGCCTATTACATAAACAAACATCCTAATAACTGGAGTTCCCAAAACAGACAAAGGACCAAGATAGACTACCAGTAAGTCAAATACAGAAAATGATAAATATATTAGAAGTACAAAACTTTATTTATTCATCATTAAGTTAAACTACCAAAGTAACCCCATAAAAACACCACACAACCCAAGAAAGCAAGGCAGTGTGGTTAGGATAGCAAATAACATGAAGGTCTCAATACGTACTGGGCAGTATTCAAATGATACACAATACATAATGCATAACAAAATTGTAAGGTATCCGGAAATACTAAATAACATGCTACACAGCAAGCCATAGGCTATTACTTTTAAATCTTCTTTTAGACCTCCTTATAAAGTGCCAGGGTTCAATCCATCCACAATACTAATCCAATTGTGCCATAATACATGCGCCATTAGGAAATTACACTGCCCAGTGCCCCGACGCGCGTTTTGCCCACAGCTTCGTCATGAGGCACTGGGGTCAGTTTTTTATAGGTCCAGTGAGTCCCTTTAGTTTCTGTGGGTTTTGGGGTGTTTTATGGGGTTACTATAACAGTTTGTTAAACTTAATGATGAAGAAATAAAGTTTTGTACTTTTAATGTATTTATCATTTTTTTTATTTGATTTGGCCATAGGAATGCTCCCTTTGTAGCCATGGCACCAACTTTGCCTTCTTCCTGCTGGCCTGACATTTTATATTATGTAACTGCACCACATTTGTCACCCGACCCATTGTTCCCATCTTACTCTTCCCTCTAGAAAAGACACTCCCTGCAGTTCAATTGATGTCGGTTCTGGTTCACAGGCAGATTGCAGTGTTGACCTACAGCTGTTGTGGAGCATTCAAAATGGGCATCTTCTTTCGGCGACTCTATGCAGTCATGTGACCACAAGTATGCAATATGCATATTCCTAGTCACACTCCAACTAGTCGTGCGCAGCCTCTCTCAATACAAGTAAATTGAGCACATCTGGTCAGAATGTGAATTCTGATAGTGTGCAATGTGAGGATTTACAAGTCTTCAGTCACATAGAGGGACTGCAGACTTTCGTGTCAGACATGGACAACCCCTTTAGGTTCAGCTCCCTGTATTGGTAATGGCCAAAAGGCTAGGCTACTTAAGGTGGCTTTACACGCTACTAGATCACTAAAGTGGTCTCGTTGGGGTCACGGAATTTGTGACGCACATCCGGCCGCTTTAGCGATTTTGAATCGTCGCGAAAATGTTAAAAATCGCTCATTGGGGACATGCCCCCCTCTTCCCAAATATCGTTGCTGCTGCAGTAACGATGTTTGTCGTTCCTGCGTCAGCACACATCGCTATGTGTGACGCCGCTGGAACGACAAACATCTCCTTACCAGCGTCCACCAGAAAAAGAGGAAGGAAGGAGGTGGGCGGGATGTTCAGGCCGCTCATCTCCTCCCTCCTTTTCTATTGGGCGACGGTTCAGTGACACTGCTGTGACGTCGCTGTGGCGCTGAACAAACCGCCCCTTAGAAAGGAGGCGGTTCGCCGGTCACAGCGACGTTGCTGCACAGGTATGTGTGTGTGATGCTGCCGTAGCGATAATGTTCGCTACGGCAGCGATCACCACATATCGTTACAACGACGGGGGTGGGTGCTATCACACTCGACATCGCTAGCAATTGCTAGCGATGTCGCAGCATGTAAAGAGGCCTTTAGACTCCCTTCTGGTTGGTGGAATTTTGAAAAATCAAAACCGTCAATCTCTGCAAATCTGGGACTGTTGATATAATAAAGGATGTGCTATGGTAGAATCCAAAGCCCTCCCTGCTACATAAGAAAACACTAGTAGTATAATTTAACATGTATGTTGGGGGTTATCAAAGGGAGAGTCAGGCAATTCATGCTACCCAAACCATGGATGATTGTAAACATCTAAATTGTTTTCTGAAACACTGTGGTATTCCAGAAAGACTATACTTTGATGGGAACTTAGCCAGAGACAAGACTAGTCTGTCTGCACCCCCAGCTGGCTTCTACCAGCGCTGCTGCAGGTGACTGACAGATCTCTCCCCTCACCATCTCCCGCCTCGACTATTGCAACCTCCTGCTCTGTGGCCTCCCTTCCAGCACTCTTGCACGCCTCCAATCTATCCTAAACTCTGTGGCCGAACTAATCCACCTGTCCGCCCACTATTCCCCTTCCTCGACTCTCTGCCAATACCTTCATTGCCCAAAGACTCCAGTTCAAAACACAAACCATGACATACAAAGCCATCCACAACCTGTCTCCTCCATACATCTGTGACCTAGTCTACCAGTACCTACCTGCACGCAACCTCAGATCTTCACAAGACCTTCTTCTCTACTCCTCTCTTATCTTCTCTTACCACAATCGCATACAACATTTCTCTCCTGCCTCCCCTATACTCTCTAACACTTTACCCCAGCATATCAGACCCTCACCTACTGTGGAAAGCTTCAAAAGGAACCTGAAGACCCATCTCTTCCAACAAGCCTACAATAATGCACAGACCACTGCATAACCAGCTCTGTCCTCACCTACTGTATCCTCACCGATCCCTTGTAGACTGTGAGCCCTCGGGGGCAGGGTCCTCTCTCCTCCTATACCAGTCTGTGCCTTGTATTGTTAATAATTGTTGTTCTTGTTTTTTATGTATACCCGTTTTCACTTGTAAAGCGCCATGGAATAAATGGCGCTATAATCATAAATAATAATAATGTACATGCAAGGTGAAAAACTTGTCAATCATCTTCAGCAGTGCTGGGAATAGCCGGCTGGAAACGGATCTTCAAACTATATTTTTTATGAAACGCCAGAACTTTTCAGAGAATTCTATACTTGGCTATAATCGTGCAATTGAATTGGGGCAGAGGAGCTTTATGTTACACCTCAGGGGAAGGAAGGAGAAGTCAATCACTCTGGGTATATGGGCTCCATGGCTGCTACAAGCAGACCTCAATGGTGCGTGTTGCTTAATATCAGGTGTACTTTCCTCTACAGCTTTTAGACTGAAGTTTAGTGACCCAGTTCTGCAGCCGTACAGTGCAGTGCACTCGCTCTTCTCCTCCATGTCTCTGTTACACAGCTCTGTAGACGGCTTTATAAATAAATTACACCCCTGTAACGCAATAACGCAGATATCTGAATAGATCTGCTATATCATTTTATTTTTGAATCTTTAGAATTATGATGTTTTTGTTTCTCTGGTGCCGTGGAGGATTTGACATAATGTATCGATAGTGATGACATGGAGCCGGCATGCACTTCAGGGAGAGTCGGTCCCTGCTCTCAGGCTCTTAGCACAACAGATTAGACTGAAAAAAAAGCAAAGTCAGGTCTTCTTTTATGCAACATGATCTGTGCAAGACAGGCTCTTCTTCATTATTTATTGCCGGTATTCAAAACACATTCGACTTGAATCTCCCGTAACGTTCGTTACACTGACCGGTTTAACTTATTCGTATCATATTTGATGACCACTTGGAAGAGGAAGACCATTCAGTTTTCACGTAAAAGAATTAAATGGGATGTCCTGGATAGGTCATCAATATCCGATCTGCGTACACCTACTGATCAGATGTTATCAGTTCCAACGGCAGAACAACAAAGCGCCGTTCACTGTGTACTGGCAGCACCAAGGTACTGAAGCTTAGCTCTTTTTGAAGTGACAAGCTGCAGTAACCAAAAGCAACCTCCGTGAAATGTACGGAACTGTGCGGTTCTGGCTTTGTGCACTCTTTACATCCGGCTGCCACTGGAGGCTGATAATAACTAATCGGTGGGTGTATTGGTTGTCAGACCGTTCTGATATTGATTACCTATCCTGAGAACAAGTAGTGGATAATGCCTTTAAATTATTAATGTTATAATGTCTAGAGATGAGCGAAAGAGAACTGTAAAGTTCGGGGTTCATACCGAACTTGTATGTCATGGATGTGTCATGGTCTGTCACGAAGGTGTCACGGCTAGAGATGAGCAAACCTCAGGCTCGGGGTTCGGGCTCAGAAAATGACGTGAAAATCCCTGTGATGAGTTGAGCGCTGTGCTGGTGACTATGTGATTACCTGCATTGCGCGGGCTGCTGGAAGTGTTTGTTTGTCTCAAATTAGGCTTTCATTCATCGTACTGAGATGTTTTGTTCATGGAGAATTCATTAAAAAAAAACACCGCCCACCTTGCTCCGAAAATGTTTTGCTACGGGCCTAAAGCAAAACATTTCCGGAGATGGGTGGACGGTGTTTGTTTTTTTTATTAATTATCCATGAACAAAACATCTCAGTACGCTGAATGAAAGCCTAATTTGAGAGAAATAAACACTTCCAGCAGTGCGTACAATGCAGGTAATCACTTGGACACAAGCACAGCACTCAACTCACCACGGAGATTTTCACGTCATTTTCTGAGCCTGAACCCTGAGCCTCAGGTTTGCTCATCTTTAGCAGTGACACGGGGATTTTCACTGTCATTGAGTTCAATGAGGTCCCCTGAGGTCAGTTTTGCTGCGGTCACAGGTGTGGTACCATGGGAACCTCCAGCTGTGACAGCAGATAAATTGAATGACGTCACCGCTCACAGCTGCGGCTCAGTCAGTCTCTGTCTGAAGCTACAGCGTGCGGACATTTTCTGTGCCCGCACTTTATGTAGCAAAGTCGGAATCGTAGTGGGACCTTGTGTGGATTACGTCGGAACTGGGTTTTTGGGGTAAATAAATTGGAGAAAGTGTGTGTTTTTTTGTATTCCATTTCAAATAAAGGATTTTTTTTGGTGTTTGTTTATTTCTTTTCATTTACAGATTAGTAATGAGGGGGTCTCATAAACCTTTCCCATAACTAATCTAGGGCTTAGTGGCAGCTGTGAGCTATTATTAATTCTTCATATTACCCCGATTGCTACCGCACCAGGCAATCGGGATGACGTATGGACATCTTCATAATATGTGGATATTCCATGATTGCACGAGATAAGAATACACCATTAAAGCACTTTAGATATTAAGAATCCAGTGACTGATACAACCTCTTACTTCCCATTGGGAAATCAAATTAGGTCTTGGGTTAATGTATGAGAGACTTTAAAGGAGCACTCCAGTAAGATAACACTAGAGCAGGTCCCTTTAAATGATCATGTATTATCAACTATGCTTCTTCAATAGGACAAATACTACAAGACTCCTACCTGTCATCTTATACATTTGTCGGTAAGAAAAACTATTACTGGATGTAAAGACCAGCCGTCTCATTGCATGCAAAATACTTATTCACTATCCAAGGGAATATTACATTTTGTGATCATTTCCCTTTAAGGAAATCAGATTAAAAGAAAGCAAAGCATATTTTTAGTGAATCCATATGTTCCCAGGAGGCTGACAATTTCTAGGTCTGAGCCGTACCATGGATCTAATGTAAATACATTATCGAGACAGATAGAGCATGGCACTTCCCAACACTAATACTCAACCATCATCTACAGTTATGGATGCTCATGAGCACATAAAGCCATTATACTGTACAGATAATATCTAGAGGAGACAGCGTGCAAATGGATATAGGCAAGGTAATGCCAAGTTATGGCAGGCCCAATATATGATATGACTGCTATATGGTATGTCTGGTATGTCCGTTCTTAGTGTCACCTAATGGGGTCCATCAGGTTTCTGTTTGCTTTGACGACAAGAACATCGTTGCAGACGACAGCATTATTGCCGATGGCAATGAGCCCTTGTCGGGGCTGGACATGCCATGGGCTGGGTTGCCAACGATCCAAAAGTTCCAGCACAGTGCTTAATAATAGGCCACTTTTTTTGCACTATCTGTAAAAAAATTTAAGGCATTCGTGATTTTTTTTAAACTGAATGCACTTACCGTATTTTTTTTGAATTATAAGACACACTCCACATTTAGAGGAGGAAAATAGGAAAAAATAATTTTTAATGTTAAAATGAGGGTCCGTCTTATAATCCTAGTTTGTCATAATATCTCACCGGAGGGAGCGGCGATGGTGGAGCAGCTCAGAAAGGTCACAGGAGGCGGGGTCTGCGACGCTGCAGGCTCAGAGGAGGGGTTGTTGCATCTCAGAAGGGTCAGTGAACGGAAGGTTGTTGATACTGTGGCCTTGGAGGTGATGCGGCAGCGGGCGCCATTGATCTGTCGGTGTGCTGTGGGGGTGTCACTGCAGTGAAATGACAGGGTCACAGGACAGGATGTCGCTGTGGCAGCGAGCGCTTCATCTGACTGTGGGCTCCATTGAATCACCCGCGGTTGACACAATGGACTTCAAGAAAATAGGAGGTGGCGCATGCACAGAAAGGCCTCCGCGGCCATTTTCTTGAAGTCCATTGCGTCAATCTGTGCACGCCGCCTCTGCAGCCATTTTATTGAAGTTTATCACGTCAACTGCGGACTATTCAATAGAGCCTGCAGTCAGATCAGGTGCTGCGGTGATACTGCAGCAACACTTCAGTATCACCGACCCTTCCTCGTATGACCCCGCTCCACCACCGCCGCCCCGATAAGCCATATCTGCATTGTAAGACGCACCCCTATTTTACCCCCAGATTTGGGAGAAAATAAGTGCGTATTACAATCCAGAAAATACGGTATAAAAACTATTTTGACTGTCATCATTTTACAGTTTACAGTGAATGCAGCTGATGTTTTCATATCAGAATGATGATCTGGAGACATGAATCTCTTATAATCATAATCATTTATTATGGTTTTCCAATGTGACCATAAAAAATATTGTCTGTCCGTGATTTTTTTGGTAAGACGTCCAAAAGATATAAAAAATCAAGTTGGCAACCATGGCCATGGGCCTCATTCATCATTTCTGATTTATTGAAGTCACTTTATTTTGGATGTATCTATAGAAGGCCCTTACCGAGGCAGCCAGGTTTCCCTGTAAAGATAATCTGAGAATCCAGCTCAAAACATACGAGGTCTCTTTATTTATATGACGTGCATAATAATAGCAAACGTCACATCAACGCGTTTCAAGTGCAAGATGAACTCTTAGTCATGACTAAACTAAGAGTGACTAAACGCGTTGATGTGACGTTTGCTGTTATTATGCACTTCATATAAATAAAATAAACCTCGTATGTTTTGAGCTGGATTCTCAGATTATCTTCACTCGTTTGGAAGCCATGGTGAAGCTGGATCCAAAAATTCCATACTGAGGAAAGATGGACATAGTGGTGAGCTGGACTTTCTTTTTCTAATACAGTTTGTATTGTTGCATCTGGCGACAGATCCACTTGAGGCACAGTATTACCATAAAGTGAATCGGAAAGTAAAAAGGTTTTACACACTGTTAATGGTTCATAATGAAACTTCCTTGGAAAATCCATCAACTCTAACCTCCGGCAATCAATGGACTTCACGGAAAAGGTTATGAAATAATCATATGTGATGTGTTGGAAGATCTATAGACACACAAATGCTGGGCTCCTTAAAGGGGCTGTCCAATAATGACCCCTTATCAATAACTCTACCATGCATCCTGAGGCCATTGTTAAGGTTGTCCAGTAGTAGACAATGCCTTTAAATACCTTTCAATAGTTAAAACATTTATATTTCTTACATTGGTATATCAGAAGAGGCTGAATATAGCAATATGTGTGTTTGTGATATTTAGAAGAATCACAGATGTGATCGTCAGCTTGTGGCCCTCCAAATGTAAAAAAAGGAAATTACAATACTCAGTAATATCATTCCACAAATGTCTCATATCCTTCTACTAGCCCACTTGTGCTTTCAGGTATAAGGGGGACTTTGCACACTACGACATCGCAAGCCGATGCTTGCAATGCCGAGCGCGTTAGTCCCCGCCCCCATCGCAGCTGCTATATCATGGTGATAGCTGGCGTAGCAAACATTATCGCTATGGCGCTTCACATGCACTCACCTGCCCTGCGACGTCGCTCTGGCCGGCGAACCGCCTCCTTATTAAGGGGTGGGTCATGCGGCGTCACTGCGACGACACACGGCAGGCGGCTAATAGCAGCGGAGGGGCGGAGATGAGCGGGACGTAAACATCCCGCCCACCTCCTTCCTTCCGCATAGCCGGTGTGAGCTGCAGGACGCATGTAGGAGATGTTCCTCGCTCCTGCGGCTTCTCACACAGCGATGTGTGTTGCCGCAGGAGCGAGGAACAATATCGTACCGTCGCAGCCGCGTAATTATGGAATTCCCCGACACTACACCGATGATACAATTACGACGCTTTTGCGCTCGTTAATCATATCATCTAGGATTTACACACTACGATGTCGAGAGCGACGCCGGAAGTGCGTCACTTTCGACATGACCCCACCGACATCGCACCTGCGATGTTGTAGTGTGCAAAGTGCCCTTTAAACTTAGAGATGTATAACAATCAAAAAGACTACTGGAACACCATTGTGAATGTAAAGAGGGTGCTAGCCAAAAAATACACAATCCATATGAAGTGAAAGCTGCACACCAAATTCAGAGAAATATGGACAAGCATAACTGCTTTATAATACATAACCAATGAAAAATACAATTAGCCATATGAAAAATTGAAATAAAATGAAATGTGATATTGCATAACTGCTGAGGATTATTTGAAAAAAGAGATATTTAGCTAATGTATTGATCAATTCATTACTGCCCCATAACCACTTCACGGTAATCTCTTATTTATGGGGTCCCTAACAAAATGTTGCCTCTATATGCGGTTAAAACCTGCTTGTGTGCATGGGTACCTAACCAAATGTTACCTCTATGTGCGGTTGAAACTTGCTTGGGCATGGGAAGCAAGGGACCATACACAAGGGAAGACTACTGGAACACCATTGTGAATGTGAACAGGGTGCTAGCCAAAAAATACACAATCTATATGAAGTGAAAGCTGCACACCAAATTCAGAGAAATATGGACAAGCATAACTGCTTTATAATACATAAGGAATGAAAAATACAATTAGCCATATGAAAAATTGAAAAAAATGAAATGTGATATTGCATAACTGCTGAGGATTATTTGAAAAAAGAGATATTTAGCTAATGTATTGGTCAATTCATTACTGCCCCATAGCCAACTTCATGGTAATCTCTTATTTATGGGGTCCCTAACAAAATGTTGCCTCTATATGCGGTTAAAACCTGCTTGTGTGCATGACTACCTAACCAAATGTTACCTCTATGTGCGGCTGAAACTTGCTTGTGCATGGGAAGCAAGGGACCATACACAAGGGAAGACTGCTGGAACACCATTGTAAATGTGAACAGGGTGCTAGCCAAAAAATACACAATCTATATGAAGTGAAAGCTGCACACCAAATTCAGAGAAATATGGACAAGCAGAACTGCTTTAATGCAGTTTTTTTCTGTCTGAGAACCCAGTCCCGCCCTTTAGCCATGTTTATTCAATTTCCTATATAGCCAGGTCCCTTGCTTCCCATACACAAGCAGGTTTCAACCGCACATAGAGGTAACATTTGGTTAGGTACCCATGCACACAAGCAGGTTTCAACTGCATATAGAGGCAACATTTGGTTAGGGACCCCATAAAAAAAGAGATTACCGTGAAGTTGGTTATGGGGGGGTAATGAATTGATCAATACATTAGCTAAATATCTCTTTTTTTCAACTAATCCTCAGCAGTTATGCAATATCACATTTCAATTTTTTAAATTTTTCATATGGCTAATTGTTTTTTTCATTCCTTATGTATTATAAAGTAGTTATGCTTGTCCATATTTCTCTGAATTTGGTGTGCAGCTTTCACTTCATATTAATAATTAGAGATGAGCGGATCAGTGGAATTCGGTTCTGGGTGTTCCGATGGATTTTAGTTGGGTTTGGGAACAGAACTTGACGTGAACCCCAATTGAAGTCACTAATTGGGCAGTTCTGGTCTCCACCCACATGCAGCCAGCCATAAACATAACACTTCCAGGAGTGGGGTTTTTCCAATTTTTTTTGGGGTGCACATTACATCCAATCACGCTGTTGTTACCCTCCAGTACAAGCCGATGAAACACTGCAAGCGGCTCGAAGTGGGCTGAGCACCGAGCGTACACAAGTACAGCAATGCTAGTGCGAGTGGTTTGCATTCGTAAGGCACCCAAACTCTGAACCAGAACTCCGTCTTTTTTTGTAAAGTATGTGTTTGGTATGAACACCAAACACCGAACCTCGGGTTCATTCATCTCTAGTAATAACAGACATCTTTTACTCTCCCTTTTTACATCTACTTATTTTCACATCCAAGACTTCTCCCGTGCTGTACCTATTCTACAAAAGTTTTTACCAAATTAAATTTTCTTTCTACAGTCAAAGCTGTGAATGTGCCCTGAAATCAACTTTCTTTAATGATATCATGCTTTTGTCAGATTTAATTTTATTCCAGCTTCAAGCATATCCTATGGCCCACACACAACTTGACTCGGTGACAGATACGTGATCACTCAGATTTTCTGCCCTTTACGTACTGACTATGCCTCATTATTTTATGCATACTGTATTATCCCTCTGTGCCTTTATATTACAGCATTAATATAAATCTATAGTCCCATACTTTACCTCCATATGACTGGCTCCATATGGAGACTCATGAAGATTTTTGAATCCACAAGAAAAAAAAGGGCCATTTTTCAAATGTATGGAAGCACAGTAATTAATGGAGATTGTTGTGTATGAGACATGAATTATAGGGATTCTTTGTAGGTGACCCAACCAGTAGGTTGGGTCACTGAACATTTAAAGAGGTTGTCCACTAAAAAGCATAGCGGACACATCGGTGTAAAGCTGAGACAGAAGGCTTTTTCTAAATACTGTCTGTAGCCCATTCTACCCGTGAGTTGTGCTATCGCTGTAAGCTCATTCCTCCTCACATTACCTGGGCTGCAGGGACCTCTGATGTCTGATGATGTCATGTCAACTTCCGGAATTGAAAGTTGACCCGGCATCACCGAGGTGGGACCCAGTATTCGTGAGTGACTGGGCTTTTGGTGAAGTTTCATCACACTTCACAGCCCATCATCTCGCGTGTTTTCTCCTTCACTGCAGAGCACCGCAAGCACGAGCATTGCTGGGCTATGATGTGCAGGGAAACTCCACCCAAGCACAAGCTGTGCTGGACTATGATGTGCGGGGAAACTCCGCTTTGCACAGGCATTGCTGGGCTATGATGTGCAGGGAAACTCCACCCAAGCACAAGCAATGCTGGGCTATGATATGCGTGGAAACTCCGCCCACGCACGGGCGTTGCTGGACTATGATGTGCGGGGAAACTCTGCCCACGCACGGGCGTTGCTGGGCTATGATGTGCGAGGGAACTCCGCTCACGCACAAGCGTTGCTGGGCTATGATCTCTGAGGAAACTCTGTTCAAGCACGAGCATTGCTAGGCTATGATGTGCGGGGAAACTCCGCCCACAGCCCAGTCACTCATGGAGACTGGATCCCGCCTCGGTGATGTCTGGTCAACTTCCAATTTCGGAAGTTGATGTGACTTCACCGGGCATCATTGGTCATTGCAACCCAGTTCACGTGATGGGGATGAGTGGACAGCAATAGTGCCGCTCACAGGCAGAATGGACAACAGAAGGTATTTAGCAAAAGCCTTCTGTCACAGCTTTATACTGATGTGGCCACTATGCTTTGTAGTTGGCTAGCACTTTGTTCTTTATTTGTGTCTCCATTATATACACAATTTATATAAACTTTTCCACCAGGGGAAAAACTATTGCCAGTTTTCGATTTATATTTTATATCTAACTGTTTAATTCCTTTCCAGACTGGAAAGAATCTTTAAACACCCAAATGAAGGTTTATATGAATGTTGGTTCATCATGACCTGATGTAAACCTACACATCAATCAAATTGAAAATGTTCATGTGGCACTGATCACATCTTTTATGCAAGCATACAAATTATCATTGGTCAGCAGCACATTCTCTTATGTCAACAATAATGTATGTCAATTTCAAAAAGGAGCTGCCAGCAGTGAATCTTGATGAATCCTCAGAAAACCAGTTTTCTCCTCACTGATAGTCTTAGGGGTACTGTGCACGTTGCGACATCGCTACTGCGATATCGCCGGGGTCAAATCGAAAGTGACGCACATCCGGCGCCGGTAATGATGTCGAAACGTGTAAAGCCTAGATGCGCCGATAAGCGATCGCAAAAGCGTCAAAAATCGGTAATCTGTGTAGCATCGGTCATTTTCATAATAACCAATAGGAGATACGATGTTGTTCCTCATTCCTGCGGCAGCACACATCGCTATGTGTGAAGCCGCAGGAGTGATGAACATCTCTTTACCTGCCTCCACTGGCTATGTGGAAGGAAGGAGGTGGGCGGGATGTTTACGTCCCGCTCATCTCCGCCCCTCCGCTTCTATTGGCCGCCTGCCATGTGACTTTGTTGTGACGCCGCACGACCCGCCCCCTTAGGAAGGAGGTGGGTTGCCGGGCAGAGCGACGTCGCAGGGCAGGTAAGTGCGTGTGAAGCTGCCGTAGCGATAATGTTCGCTACGGCAGCTATCACAAGATATCGCATGTGCGACGGGGACGGGTACTATCGCGCTCGGCAGTGCTAGCCAATGCTAGCAACGTGCAAAGTACCCCTAAGTGTAGGGATTTGTGCATTATGGCACTCGTACTCTATACTGAATAAATGAAAGTGATTTTTTTTGAAAATCTTGTTTCCAATTTTTCACCATTTGCATATCAGTAACACGTCTATCCATCCTGTGATTTCCATATGTCCACGACTTTTCCTACTTGGTGTAGGAGGAGTGTAAAATGTATGGCAGCAATCAAAAGAATAAGCGATTTTCTTCTTTTCTTTCAACCCACGGAAAAGAACACTAAATAGAAAAATTTGTGGCTAACGGCAGGGTCTAAGAGGAAGGCTATTCTCATTGCGGAGACTGACACACCAATCCAGGATACCAATGGTGAGGAGACTTTAAGCTGAAATGCTCCTCTGGTAAATATGCAAATTGTCTGTTCAGTGATTAAGTATACAAACTCTAGTGCCACCTATTGGAGGTGGCAATCCTAAAAGTCAAACGTGACCCTTTTAACGACCTTTGGCATATGCCTTAGAATTTATGCCTGATCAGAACCTCAATTTGCAGACACAGTGGTTCAGGATGGTTGTGCCTCATCAGTGCAAAGTAAGAGATCTGATCTGGTTGTATGAGAGGCTAAGATGGGATCCAAGGGGAAGCTATTCTTGTTGCGGAGACTGACACACCATTGCAGCATGTCAGTGGTGAGGAGACTTTAAGCCGCAATGCTCTTCTGGGAAATATGGAAATTGTCTCTTCAGTGAGGAAGTAGACGATCTCTAGTGCCACCTATTGGAAGTAGCAATCCTAAAAGTCAAAAGTGACCCTTAACAAGCTTTTTCATATGACTTAGGATTTATGCCAGATCAGAACCTCAATGTGCAAATATGTTGTTTCAGGATGGTTGTCCCTCATCAGTGCAAAGTATGAGATCTGACCTGGCTATATGAGAGGTGAAGACGGGGTCCAAGGGGAAAGCTAATCTCCTTGCGGAGACTGACACACCAATCCAGCATTTAAGTGGTGAGGAGACTTAACTTTTAGGATTGCTACCTCCAATAGGTGGCACTAGATTTCCTCACTGAAGAGACAATTTGCTAAAGGCAGTAAGGCCGTGCTCACATCAGCGGTATTTTGCCGCAAAACCGGATCCATCATAAATGCGTTTCAGTTCCATTTATTTACAGTGGAATTGCGGCAAGATGCGGTCACATCCTGTTGTGTATGCCGCACGCAACCGCATGTGACTGCATCTTGCTGCGATTCCATTGTAAATTAATGGAACTGAAATGCATTTATGATGGATCCAGTTGTGCGGCAAAATACCGCTGATATGAGCGCGGCCTAAGTTTACCACCTGCCCTCTGGATCCTATGTGGCTTATCTTTTACTAGCTGTACTACCTGGCTTCGCCCGGGTTAATAACTGTTGTTAACAAAATAGAATGTATTAACATTCCCGGGATAGAATGTATAAATAGAATGTATTAACGCCCAGGATAGTAACTGTCTCTCTGTTTCTCTCCCATTCTCTGTCTGTCTCCCCCTCTGTATATACCGTATCTCGCTGTCTCTCTCTCTATCTCTTTGTCTGTCTCTTTCCCTGTCTGTCTCTGACTATCTCTGTCTCTTTCTCCATCTGTCTCAATCTCTTTCCCTGTCTGTCTATCTATCTCTTTCCCTGTCTGTCAATATATCTCTGTCTCTTTCCCTGTCTGTCTCTTTCCCTCTCTTTCCCTGTCTGTCTCTTTCCCTCTGTCTCTTTCCCTGTGTCTGTCTCTTTGTCTTTCTGTTTACCTGTCTTTGTCTGTCTCTTACCCTGTCTGTCTCTTTCCCTTTCTTTCCCTGTCTGTCTGTTTCCCTGTGTCTGTCTCTTTGTCTGTGTCTGTCTCTTTCCCTGTCAGTCTGTCTCGTTGTCTGTGTCTGTCTCTTTGTGTCTGTCTCTTACCCTGTCTATGTCTGTTTCTTACCCTGTCTGTGTCTGCCTCTTTCCCTGTCTGATCTGTCTCTTTCCCTGGCTGCATTGTGACATGCCAACATTCCATATAAGGGTGTGGCTGCGCATTCTTCTGAAGTTCTGGCTGCACTATGGCTCCCAGCTCCATTCGCTTTAATGGAGGCAGGTTTTTTGGCGAATAACTGTAAAGCGCGGGGTTAAAATTTCCCCTCAAAACATAGCCTGTGACGCTCTCGGGGTCCAGACGTGTGAGTGTGCAAAAGTTTGTGGCTGTAGCTGCAACGGTGCAGATGCCAATCCCGGACATACACACACACATACATACACACACATACACACATTCAGCTCTATATATTAGATAACATTATGTAATGACTAGAGTGCTTCTTAATATCTTTGTGGAATAGTTCAAATATTTCACAGAAATCTTCACACTTGGGTCCAGCTTGACTTTTACTACTGTTACATCTACAAACTCCGAACCTCTGATATCCTGTTCTGTAGATTTCACACTGTGGCTCAATTACACCTCACAGCATGGAGGCGAGCTAGCCCGAGAACATCTAAAAGCTATTTTATCCAGAGAAAGGTGAGCGCATGTACAGAACTGATAATTGGATAAATACTTTTTTGCCGTCCTGTAGAATGGAAGCATTTGGAAATGGTCTGATGCATTCACTAAGTGAGTACATTCCCCAGAGGCAGCGGTAATGTAATATTGTGCCTTGTGTGCAGGGTCGGATCACCAATAAAAGGCCCATAACCTCTGATTGCTTGGCTCTTCTTCCCCATACTTAGCATTCCAAAATGACATATTACATAACCTAGTAGCATTTGTAATCAAACCATATAAACCCGCCATCAAGGTATCTGATATTTGAGCAAAAAAAATTAATGAATTTGAATACCGATTAGGGATGATCGAATACCTCAAATATTCGGCTTCAAGAATATCCGACAAATAGGTCGCCGCTATGCGAATATTCGATGCGCAATGTAAGTCTATGTGAAGCCCGAATAGTTCCGATTAGTTGTTATTCGGGTTTTCCATAGACTTACATTGCGCATCGAATATTTGTGGATAGTCTAATAGCGGCGACCTATTCGGCAAATATTCACAAAGCCGAATACTTGAGGTATTCGATCATTCCCAATACCGATATAACAGTGAGAGAAATACTAAACTGCTGTAAAGATTAAACAGACATTCATTCCCCATTTTCTTATCGAAAAGAATATACATAGACCTAAAAGAGAAGCTGTCACCAAGTCAAAAGTGTCCAGTTGTTGTGTTTATTTTATTCCCAATGCTGCCCTGAGTATTCAGTTTTTATCATTTTAAAAGTGGATTTATCATTTGCAAAAAACCCCAAAAAACTAAATATCTTGTAAAAATGCTTGAGCTCTCCCCATTCTGCTGCTCTTTTCCTTTTTGCGCTGTGTTGCTCCATTGCGGAGGTATTCACATTTGTTGCTTTTAGAGTGCAATATGTGAATGTTACACTTACACGTGGTGGACGCGTCTATACAACAGACGTCTGACACACACCAAAAAATACAGCAGACAAAACAACAAGAAAGGGGGGACACCAGGGATTCAAGAACAATGGTGGGCCCTAGTACTAGTGAGAGGGGTAGATGGGACACCTCCTATCCTCACCTGCAGCTCTCCCTACATTCCTAGCCAGGCCTTATACAGTCTCCGCATCTGTTGCCGAGCAGGAACCTGAGACCCTGATAAAAACTCTGTAGTTTCCCTGGCTAGTGCGTTGGCAGGTGGGAGAAGCTAGCTTCACCACTGCATGAATATAACACAAGGAAAGGTAAGACAAACAAGGGGAAAACAGCAACAAAAAATATAAAGCCCGGCTTCTGGAACACTCTAAGCTTCTTCCACCAAAGGGGCCAGAATACAAAAGGATTTGTATCTTCAGCAAGGATTGCTGGGAAACACCTCTTTTTAACCTGAAGGGACGTGGCTACAAAGCAGCTGCAGCTGACACACTCACCAAGGAAATGCTGGAAAAGCTGCTAGCAGCAAAACTGACATTAACCATTTCAGTACTAAGAGAAACTAAACCACATTTAAATGTAGAGAGCCTGATGGAGATGAAAGGCTTCAGCCCTATAGCTGTCACTAGTCTCCAAACACTGGGAGATGATTGTGACAGGGAAATCTCTGCATGCAGACCAACTGGGCGTTTCTTCAGTCTTCTCTGGGGTGTGTGCTTCCACCTCTTCCTCCCAGATGCTGCCAATCACAGCAGTCTCAATAGTTGCTATGCCGTGATCGGTAGTGTCTGAGAGGGAGGAATTAAAGAACACACCCCCACAGAAGACTGAAAATGGTCTGCAAGCAGAGATTTCACATACCGGGCTCCGAAATCAACAAATGTGAATATCTCTTCTTCAATAGGGCAATGCAGCACAAGATGGAAAAATGCGGGAACTCAGGAATTTTTACAAGGTATTTTACTCAATTTTTTTGAGCTGGTGACAGGTCCTCTTTAAATCTGCCATATGATTTAAGAGAAATGAGCCTTTATATTTAGCTCAAATTTTATGGTCTTTACCAAAGGGATGTGGCTGATAGAGTAATAATGCAGAGCGGTCTAAAGACACTCCCTCAGAGAATCCTGTGAGCCACACCCAATTGTAAGACCATAAAATCAGCACTTAATATATAAAGGTTTAAATCTCTGGGACAGTATGGTGGAATTTAAAAAAAATAGGTAATGGAACACTGAGGGGAACAGCGGGAGTAAAATAAAGACACTTCAGAATTCTCATTGACTTTGCTGGCATAAGAATTTCCTTGCAGATTTGTGAAAATCAGAAAACAAAAACACAACATGTTCACTCAGCCTAAAAGCAACGGAAAAAAAAAGGGCAGAAAAAAAGCTGTAAATTACGGCAAAAATTCTAGTTTTTGCCGCATCATTTTTCCTGCCAGGAGATGCAGATTTAGTGCAGAAATTTCTGCAATTAAATCTGCAACTTGTGCACATAGCCTTAGTGCAGTTTTGTCAGAAAACTGCAAACAAATGATGCCAGCGAAGTCAATGAGAATCCTGAAATGTTGTGCACACATTGAGTTTTTCTCTTTGCACATTTGGTGCAGAAAATAATGGGCAGCATGTCAATTCTTTAAGCACTTTTGACAGCATTTTTCACCAAAAATGCAGCAAAAACACATGCGCTCTACGTTTTTTCCTGCCAAGAGATGCAGAAATGGTGCAGAACCAAATACTCAACGTGTTCACATAGCCTAATGCCGGCATCACACGGTACGATATATTGGGCGATATGTCGTCGGGGTCACGTCGTTAGTGACGCACATCCAGCGTCGTCAGAGATATTGTAGCGTGTGACACCTCCGAATGACTGTGAACGAGCAAAAATACTCACCTTATCGTTGCTCGTTGACACGTCACTCATTTTCAAAATGTCGTTCCTCCTTCTGTGCTCCGTTTGTTCATTGTTCCCGTGGCAGCACATGTCGCTCCGTGTGACACCTTGGGAACGACGAACACAGCTTACCTGCGTCCTGCCGGCAATGCGGAAGGAAGTAGGTGGGCGGGATGTTACGTCCCGCTCATCTCCGCCCCTCTGCTTCTATTGGGTGGCCGCTATGTGACGTCGCTGTGACACACCGAACGTCCCTCCCACTTCAGGAAGAGGATGTTCGCCGCCCACAGCGACGTCGCCCGGGAGGTAAGTGCTTGTGACAGGGGGTTAACGACTTTGTGTGCCACCGGCATCTAATTACCTGTGACGCACAAACGAGGGGGGCGGGATGCGATCCATTGTGCAATCGCACAATAGATCGTTCCGTGTGACGCCGGCATAAGGCCATGTCATGTGCCCACAGGCGAATGTAACTCCGTATTTTGCAGAATTCCTGCCTTTCTACTATGGAGATACAGGGTGGGAAATCCGTATGAAATCCAGTTTCCGCAGGTTTACCGCAACAATTCTGCAGAAATACCGCAGCAATGGATAGCTGCGGTTTCCGGGGAGTTGCTGCGTGAACCTGCAGAAATACCTGCAGAAAAGTCCGCAGGTACGACTTTTCTGGGCACATAGCCTTAAAATAGCAGACATTTTTTTTTGGGCTTGACTTTTCCATTTTATAATCCAGAATTTGTTATTGTTCAACACCTCTTGAGTACCATTGATACCAGATTACAGAACTGTTACCATAAATACATAACCAGGACAGGCTCTGTGAGTGTCGCGCTTGATTGATCAGTCGTGGGATAATCTGCGCAGCATGATACTGAATTTCCACGTACGGTGCATGGGGGCCCAATGGGATTGTGGTCATTGGGAGGAGGGGAGCACGTAATGGGAGTTGCACCAAATATTGCATGGCTGAAATTATCGGGTACCCATGACCTTAAAATTGAATATATTTGCACTTTATTTTTAATTTTAGTATGATTAGTTTTTAATTATCTGCCAAGTGTGTATCAGTTTAGGAGAATTCACCGCGCTGAGTGTTGTAGCAGAATGTAGAGCGTGCTCCGAGGTGGAGTGCTTCATAAATCATAAATGATGTGCCTTTTACAGCTTCCATCAAAGTGCATCCAGGAGACCATGTGGTTTCTCTGTGAGATCCTCTCTCCTTGAGGGAGGCAGGAACACAAGCTGTAGCTGGGCAGATGCAGAACAATGATGTATATATATTGGGCGGATCTGCTCCACTCCCCTCACCGGCAGCAGTAAGGGATGGGGGGTATTAATCCGGAGGTTGATGGTATCATTCTTTTGTACAAGACTTTGTAAATTGCACCATCCCCCTCCGCAACCGATGGAAGTGCAGACGCTCGGCACAGCAGTCATTATGTATTCCAGTTCTGCAGAATCACTGCGTCAGGAGGTTTCTTTCACCTCTACCCCGAGCGGCGGCCAAACTGAAAATCACTTTCACACCAAACATAATCATCTCAATCAATACGACAATGTCCATTAAGACTTGGCTAATTCCATACCGGCTTAATGTGAAACCCATCAAATGCAGATTAATTGTAGTTTACTTCAATACATTATTCAGGGGTTCTAGTATCAAAATATAATATAGTGGCCTTAATTATTTACTGCTGCTGATGGGACGTCTACGTAGTCCAGAGATTGGTGCACACGACCGTCTTCTCTCCATCCGAGAAAAACGGCCTGGTTTATGGTAGGTCTCTTTCACACGTCCGTGAAAATCACGCACGTTTTTCACGGACGTGTCAAAGGTGCGTATTGCCCTCCATGTGCCGTGTTTATGCTACACGTGTGTTCTCCGTGTGGTATGCGTGATAACACACGGAGAACGGGAACTTTCTACTCACCTGTCCCTGGCATTGCTGTCCGTGGTGCTGATTTTCGGTCTCTGGTCCTGCCGACTCCCCGCAGCTACTGCTTCCGGCCCGCAGTGAAGTGAATATGCAATGAGCATAATGAGTGGGGGTCGGAAGCAAGTGACAGCAACGGCAGAGACAGCAGGGCTGGAGAAGGTGAGTACAGAAATTCTTTTTATTTCACAGGCACATGTGTTTTCTCTGGTGCATGTCACATGGTCCGTGTGCGGTACGTGTGACACCCGTGATGCCAGAGAAAAACGGACATGTCTACGTGTGGAGCACACAGGCACATGTATGCTTCCCACGGTCCATGGCAAAACACGCACGTGAGCGCAGACCCATTGATTTTAATGGGTGTACGTGTGCCAGTGTCTCCGGCACGTGAGGAAACGGACCAAATACGTACCGGAGACACGGACGAGTGAAGGGGGCCTAAGATATTGATCAGAGTGGAATTAGTTTTTCTCAGAGGTGGAGAATAAAAAAAAAAGTTTCACCACCTTCTCCATTGTGTCAGCCTGTGAAAATCGAACTGCACTCAGGTGTCATCCGAGTGCAGTCCAATGTTTTTCCCAGACTCATGGACTTGCATTGCCAATTGGACTCTCATTTCACTGATTTTTTTTCCTTGGACCTCTCGAATAGTGGTGCACGGAGATATCTTAGGTCCGAGTACGCTCCATGAAAATCACGGCCTGCGGTTGGACGATAAAATCAATTGTGTGCACGAGTCCAAGAGCTTAGCTAGCATTTAGGTTACGTGCACACATTGCTTCTTTTCTGCACATAAAAAGCATTTGTTGGCTGAAAAAAAGCAGCTAAAAAAATGCGCGTTTACGTATTTTTTCACATGTGTTTTTTCCTGCTTCTCTTTGTGCTTTTTTTTAGTCTTGGCAGATGCGGCAGATGAAGCGCTGTACCCCTGCGATTCCAACCGGGTGTCCGGCTGATGTTACAGGTAGAATGCAGCACTCACTGCCCGCAGTTTAACCCTTTAACTGCTGAGATCAATGCAATAGCAGCATTCAGGAGGCAGGGAGAAGAATCTCTTACCTCTCCCTGGCGATTGGGTCCCTGTAATGCGATCACAGGGACCCTATTGCTGCCATGGTAACCCTGAGTCGTCACTATGACTGCGCCGGGTTACTGAGCTACAGAGAGCCTCACACACCATGCTGTATGCACAGTGTGTCAGGCAAAGTGCTGCACTATAATCCCCTGTAGCGATAAAGCATTGCAGGGGATTATAGAAACGCACAAAAAAAAAACCCGCACAAACCTAGTGACATGTGGCTTCTTTTTTCAGCAACAAAATCTGTAAGGAAAAAAGAAGCAGCGTGTGCACAGCAAGTCACGAGTTTCATAGACTTTGCTGGGATACGTTTTTCCCTGCAGTATTTATTAACATCTGGAAGGAAAAATGCATGAAACAACGCGGGAAAAAAACGTGACGAGTCCACATAGCCTTAAAGTTATCACCTATGCCCAAAAAAGGGGCTCGGAAATGACCCATTGTTATAGAACAGTAGCTCTGCACTCGGCTCTCAATGGTGATCCCATAGAGAATAAGGGGTGTTGCAACGCGCAGATGAAGCCACTGTACAGTAGGCATTTTTGAGCCCGATTCTCGGAATAGGTGAGGGTCTTAGATTCTCCATATTTCTTCACAACGATACCGCCAGCTCCCTAGTTCTTGTTGTGTGTAATTGTTTGGTATGACATGATGATGTCCAAGCAACATCAAAGATCTTCACCTCTTTTGCCATTCGTGGTCTCATGATGTAAAATTAATGAAAATGAAAGCATTACAACATATATGCCAAAAAAATGTCTGAAAGATGCGGATATCACTTGTAAGGCCCACATCAGTCTCAAGAAAGTGGACCCATTGCTGTCAGTCGAGAACTGGCCAACCAAGTGCATCTCAAAAGATTTGCATAGAAGCTTCCAAAATTGCCCGGTGCAACTGCTCTGCAACCTTCCAAAACTCCCATCTATCAGACCCTCTTCAACAAGACATTTACTGTATGGTATATTCTGTAGATTTTCCTTAAATGTGATATCCATAGATACAGATGTTATCTATAAAGTAAAGCGGGCTTTACACGCTGCGACATCGCTAATGCGAACTCGTTGGGGTCACGGAATTCGTGACGCACATCCGGCCGCATTAGCGATGCCGTTGCGTGTAACACCGATAAGCGATTTTGCATCGTTGCAAAAACGTGCAAAATCGCTAATCGGCGACACGGAAGTCCATTCTCAAATCTCGTTACTGCAGCAGTAACGAGGTTGTTCCTCGTTCCTGCGGCAGCACACATCGCTGCGTGTGACGCCGCAGGAACGAGGAAGCTCCCCTTACCTGCCTCCCGGCCGCTATGAGGAAGGAAGGAGGTGGGCGGGATGTTACGTCCCGCTCAGCTCCGCCCCTCCGCTGCTATTGGGCGGCGGTTCAGTGACGTCGCTGTGACGCCGCACGGACCGCCCCCTTAGAAAGGAGGCGGTTCGCCCGTCACAGCGACGTCGCCCGCCAGGTATGTATGTGTGACCGGTCTGGGCGATGTTGTGCGGCACGGGCAGCGATTTGCCCGTGTCGCGCAACAGATGGGGGCGGCTACCCACACTAGCGATATCGGGACCGATATCGCAGTGTGTAAAGTAGCCTTACTAAGTAAAGAACTATAAGAGATCTTGGTTAAATTGGCAGACAGCTGAGGGCTCCATGCATAGGCAGCACGTGTCCTACTTTCTCCGCCAATATCACCAAAATCACACAACCATTTAATGTGTATTGATGCCTTCAGAGATATACTGACAGGAGAGATACAAATTGGGATGTTTGAATTTATTGCTGTACAGTCAGATAATCAACTACTTGATGAGTCTGGAAGGGCCAACTCCACTCTCCCCATAGAGAATACAAGTATGTGTATAGGGGGAAGTTGGGAGAGAGCTGTTAGCTGTGAGTTATTTAAAGTGTATGGCCAATGCAACCATTTAGTGCACCCTGATGTAACTGGATGTTACAGTCAGAGTGCACATGTATGTGTATGTGTATGTATGCATAAGCCTGATTCATACGAGTCAGATGTAACACAGCTGCTGCATCCACCTATAACAGCAGCGACATGAGCAAGCTCTGATTGCTACTACTTAGCAATTAGGATACCATTATCAATCAATGACAGTAGCTCTTTTTTTAAAAAAAATCATACTTGTATACGTCAACAGTCAGTTTGCAAGATGTTGGTCCACAGACTGTGGTATATGGCTGGACAGCTGCTCCATCTTTCTGGGAGGCTGCTTGGTCACTTTGGCTGGGAGACTGCTTGCATCATCTGACTGGGAGGGAGCTCACTCTATCTGGCTGGTAGGCTGCTTGTGACGCGCCCACAGAGTCTTGGGGGTTACTTGTCACCAGGCCGGTGACGGCTTGGGATGTCACAGCGGCCTGGCCCAATTTCGTGACCCTGGCGGTGTCAATAAAGATTGGGATGGGGAAGATAGGAGTAGTAGTTATTTGTGACGCCACCTGTGGTATGCGGCTATGATGGGAGCCACCACTGCAGCGAGATGCCTTCTCTCTCTCTGGGGCGGATGATAATGCAGCTCAGATGGTCCAGCTCTCCACAGGCAGAGCTCAGGCCCCGGGGAGGATGTTGGGACTGGTAGGGAACTCCAATAAGGGAAGGAAGACGCGGGAAGGATTAGACAACACAGTGGTTGCAGTTAAGTTGTTTACTCACTGAGTTGCTCTGTTGGACTGCCGGACTCCACTGTGATGGGCTCCAGCCGATCCCAGATAGTTCGGAGGCCAGAACCGGTGTTTCCCTCAGTGAGTCCTTCCTCCCTGCGCTGTGTTGTGTGAGTCCCTCCGGCTTGAAGCTACACGGGGACCCAAGTCCTGGGAATGGTAGTTTTCCCCATCCCATGTAGCAGGCAGCGCGGGTCCATAGATGGAGCTGCCCTATGATCACGACTCCTGGCTCTATATGGTGCTTTGCCCCGGGATCTGTGTGTGGGCCAGAAGGCTTGAAATACTCTGCCTGGTGGATTCTCCTGGCGGGACTTGCAGTGCCCACCAGCCTAGGGCTTTGCACCCTGAGGTGTGCGCTATCAGCTCTCCCGTTAGTGACCGTGTCCTCCTGCGTTTCACTTGTTTCCGGGTCGTTTTTCTACTGACTGAGTGTGTGTGTGTCGCCTTGCTCCCCCAAACAAATAGTAGGTGGGAGACCCCAGATGATATGGTGACCATCCTAAATGACGATACCCTAACCCAGACCCATTGAGAGGTCAACTAGCTATGTGTGTTGGTGGATTGTGGCTTACCGGCAATGACCTCCTCCTTACCCGGGATGAATACTGCACCTCTGGTGAGGCGCAGAACCCTGTGGCGACTGAAGCCTCAGGGGCATCACATTTGCACCATCTGACTGGGAGGCAGCTAGCTTTATCTGGCTTGAAGGTTGCTTGCACCATCTGGGTGGGAGGCTGCTTGCACCATCTGGGTGGGAGGCAGCTCGCTCTATCTGATTGGGAGCCAGCTTGCTTTATCTGGCTGGGAGGCAGATATCTCTATGTGGCTGGGATTCTGTTTGCACCATCTGCCTGGGAGGCTGCTTGCTCTATCTGACTGGGAGTTAGCTTGCACCATATAGCCATTGTCCACCATTTTCACACAGCTATCACCTTCCTGCCACTGGAGACACCAATGACGTCATGTGTTGCTGTGTGGATAATGTCTGGTGTCTTTTGTAAATACTGTGATGTAATGTGTCCTGTATATTGTATTGTAACGTGATGCTTTTGTGTAATATTAATGTAATGTATAGTTTATAATGTGAATGTCATGGTGTAAGTTATAGTAATGTATAAGATGTAGCAGTGTTGGTAAGGTATAATGTTTACATGTAACTAGGTGTTTAGTTAAGCTTAGTCTGCAAAGCAAGAAAGTAGGAACACTTAGGGGTACTTTGCACGTTGCGACATCGCTAGCATTGGCTATCGATGCCGAGCACGATAGTACCACCCCCGTCGCACATGCGATATCTTGTGATAGCTGCCGTAGCGAACATTATCAGTACGGCAGCTTCACACGCACTTACCTGCCCTGCGACGTCGCTCTGGCCGTCGACCCGCCTCCTTCCTGGTCGTGCGGCGTCACAGCGACATCACACGGCAGGCGGCCAATAGAAGCGGAGGGGCGGAGATGAGCGGGACGTAAACATCCCGCCCACCTCCTTCCTTCTGCATAGCCGGTGGAGGCAGGTAAGGAGATGTTCCTCGCACCTGCGGCTTCACACACAGCGATGTGTGCTGCCACAGGAACGAGGAACAACATCGTATCTCGTATTGGTGCGACATTATGAAAATGACCGACGTTTCACAGATCACTGATTTCCGACGCTTTTGCGCTTTACACGTTGCGACGTCGTTACCGGCGCCAGATGTGCGTCACTTTTGATTTGACCCCGACGATATCGCAGTAGCGATGTCGCAGCATGCAAAGTACCCCTTAGAGTTGTGTTCGGACTAGCCCACCCTGGGAATGGTCAGCTGATAGAGGAAGGTGACAATTCATTCTAGAAAGAGTCAGTGAAGGCCTAGTGAGCATATGTGACAGACGTATAGTGTCTCGGTCGCAAGGGCCTAGGGCAGTCATAGTGAACCTTTTACAGGCCGAGTGCCCAAACTGTAGCCCTAAACCCAATTTTTTTTCCGAAGTGCCAACCAATCCTATTATATAAAGAATTGATTTTAATCTTACCTTTGCCGTCTTCTCCTCAGCAGGGGGTATCACGCTCATGCTTACCACACATGGAAGCTGAGCCCCTGCCCTTTCCAGAAATAGCAGTTGGATTGATCTTTCTGGAAAAAAATTGCAGCATATTAGACAGAGATTTTAGCCTGGAATGCAATCAGATGTCACCCTGTAATCCATATCTACATTTCAAAGTTTGAAGATCTCGAAATCCCATAAAGACGTACGAGTGGCTCCCCTCCCCTTTCATTGTGTAGTTCTGTCCCCCTTCCTCGGCCACTTCCTGGTAAACATGTCCCCCATCCTGATATAGATTTCCTACATTCTGGTATATTTGTCCCATCATGGCCCCATCCTGGTAAATGTCCTCCATCCTGGTAAATGTTACCCATTCTTGCATGTTCCCCTATGCTGGTAAATGTACCCCATCCTGACATATTGCCCATCCTTGTAAATGTTCCCCCATCCCGGCATGTACCCCATTCCTGGTAAATGTTCCCAATCCTGGTTAATTTACCCCATCCAGGTAAATGTACCCCTTCCTGGTAAATGTACCCTATCGTGGCATATTTCCTCCATCCTGGCATGCATGTTTCCCCATCCTGGCATGCATGTTTCCTCCATCCTGGCATGCATGTTTCCTCCATCCTGGCATGTATGTTTCCTCCATCCTGGCATGCATGTTTCCCCCCCATCCTGGCATGCACGTTCCCCCCCCATGCTGGCATGTGTGTTCTCCCACCCCATGCTAGCATGTGCGTTCCCCCACCCCCACCCCACACTGGCATGTGCGTTCCCCCACTCTGCCATGTGCATTCCCCCACCCCCACCCTGGCATGTGCGTTCCCCCACCCCCACGCTGCCATGTGCGTTCCCCCACCCCCACGCTGCCATGTGCGTTCCCCCTCTCCCACCCCACGCTGCCATGTGCGTTCCCCCTCTCCCACCCCACGCTGCCATGTGCGTTCCCCCACCCCCCACGCTGGCATGTGCGTTCCCCCTCTCCCACCCCACGCTGCCATGTGCGTTCCCCCTCTCCCACCCCACGCTGCCATGTGCGTTCCCCCACCCCCCACGCTGGCATGTGCGTTCCCCCTCTCCAACCCCACGCTGCCATGTGCGTTACCCCTCTCCCACCCCACGCTGCCATGTGCGTTCCCCCTCTCCCACCCCACGCTGCCATGTGCGTTCCCCCACCCCCCACGCTGGCATGTGCGTTCCCCCTCTCCCACCCCACGCTGCCATGTGCGTTCCCCCTCTCCCACCCCACGCTGCCATGTGCGTTCCCCCACCCCCCACGCTGGCATGTGCGTTCCCCCTCTCCCACCCCACGCTGCCATGTGCGTTACCCCTCTCCCACCCCACGCTGCCATGTGCGTTCCCCCTCTCCCACCCCACGCTGGCATGTGCGTTCCCCCTCTCCCACCCCACGCTGCCATGTGCGTTCCCCCTCTCCCACCCCACGCTGGCATGTGCGTTCCCCCTCTCCCACCCCACGCTGCCATGTGCGTTCCCCCACCCCCCACGCTGGCATGTGCGTTCCCCCTCTCCCACCCCACGCTGCCATGTGCGTTCCCCCTCTCCCACCCCACGCTGCCATGTGCGTTCCCCCTCTCCCACCCCACGCTGCCATGTGCGTTCCCCCACCCCCCACGCTGGCATGTGCGTTCCCCCTCTCCCACCCCACACTGGCATGTGCGTTCCCCCACTCTGCCATGTGCATTCCCCCACCCCCACCCTGGCATGTGCGTTCCCCCACCCCCACGCTGCCATGTGCGTTCCCCCACCCCCACGCTGCCATGTGCGTTCCCCCTCTCCCACCCCACGCTGCCATGTGCGTTCCCCCTCTCCCACCCCACGCTGCCATGTGCGTTCCCCCACCCCCCACGCTGGCATGTGCGTTCCCCCTCTCCCACCCCACGCTGCCATGTGCGTTCCCCCTCTCCCACCCCACGCTGCCATGTGCGTTCCCCCACCCCCCACGCTGGCATGTGCGTTCCCCCTCTCCCACCCCACGCTGCCATGTGCGTTACCCCTCTCCCACCCCACGCTGCCATGTGCGTTCCCCCTCTCCCACCCCACGCTGCCATGTGCGTTCCCCCACCCCCCACGCTGGCATGTGCGTTCCCCCTCTCCCACCCCACGCTGCCATGTGCGTTCCCCCTCTCCCACCCCACGCTGCCATGTGCGTTCCCCCACCCCCCACGCTGGCATGTGCGTTCCCTCTCTCCCACCCCACGCTGCCATGTGCGTTACCCCTCTCCCACCCCACGCTGCCATGTGCGTTCCCCCTCTCCCACCCCACGCTGGCATGTGCGTTCCCCCTCTCCCACCCCACGCTGCCATGTGCGTTCCCCCTCTCCCACCCCACGCTGGCATGTGCGTTCCCCCTCTCCCACCCCACGCTGCCATGTGCGTTCCCCCTCTCCCACCCCACGCTGCCATGTGCGTTCCCCCTCTCCCACCCCACGCTGGCATGTGCGTTCCCCCTCTCCCACCCCACGCTGCCATGTGCGTTCCCCCTCTCCCACCCCACGCTGCCATGTGCGTTCCCCCTCTCCCACCCCACGCTGCCATCTCCGTTCCCCCTCTCCCACCCCACGCTGCCATGTGCGTTCCCCCTCTCCCACCCCATGCTGGCGCTGCCGCACACGAGTTATAAAAAAAAAAAAAAAAGCATCGCACAACTTACCTGCACACGCTCCCCCGCTGCGCGCTGCTGGATCCTCAGTTCCCACGCGGCCAGCAGACGGCGCTGGCGCTGCTCTCTGACGCTCCTCCGTCTCCTAGGCAACCCACTGCAGCCTGGGGGAGGAGGAGTGTCAGAGCGGAGGAGAAATGTCTCCTCCGCTCCAACACAGATTTGATCTGCCGGCGCGACTGCACTAGCAGACCAAAGCTGCAGCATCGGGCGACAGCACGCATGCCACCAGAATGGGCTCAGCGTGCCCCTGGTGGCACGCGTGCCATAGGTTCGCCATCACTGGCCTAGGGTAGTCAGCCGGCTGGTGGCCTGGTGGATCGGTCATGGTGGTGGTCCCCAGAAGATGTGGCCCTAACCAGACAAGTAAAGGGGATATTTACAGGAGAAGTAGGTTGTGATACCAGCTGGAGTGCTGACCATGGGTGGCCAGGGGCTGACCATTGGTGGCTGCAGTAATGCTTTCAAGGGTAGATGGTGGAGCAGCCTGGTGGCATACTCTCTCCAGGTTGGGTAGATCCCTTGTAAGATAGAACAGGGTGATATCGTAGATGGTGCAGGAAGGGAGGAATGATGAGGGGGTAGTGCAGTGCAGTAAGAAGGAGGCCAAACAAAATCTTTGCAATTCTGTACCTTTTACTTGTAGATGATGGTGGTTACAGTACAGCCGGAGTACAGAGCAGGTCAGGTGCCCGGGGTCCTACCAGTCTGGAAGCAGCTGGGGTCCACTCACAAAAAGAGAGTCAAATTGTGCCGCCTGAAGCTTTCAGGGTCCCGCTCCATACAGTTAGTTAGAGGAGCTGTGCTCTCGATGGCTGACACTTGGGATTTCAGTGACCCGCATAAGCTGGAAAGCCCTATCCCCCTCGTTGTGTTGGTGCCTTCGATCTCTGAGCTCTTGGGGAAAGTTCATAAAGAGACTATCCTCCACAGGTTAATTATCAGGTTGCGTAAAGCTACTCCCTGATCTAGGGTCTAGTACCCCGCCGTGCTCGTTACCAGTCCGATTACTAGATTTTCCAGTGCTGACCATTCTCCAAAACTAAGTCTGGGCACCCTTCTCTAATACCCTGGGACCGGGTGTCCGACTCCTCTGGTCCCCGACCACCATCTGCGATCTAGCCAAAATCCCCAAGGGAGCTCCAACTCCCTCAGCTCCTCACTCTCTGAGGGTTACCACTCAACTCACTAAGTCTCTCCCACCAATCTGCATGACCCCTAGGCAGGTGGCCCTTTTCCAGCTAGACCACCCACTGGTGTGCCTGACAGGGTGTGGTGTGAGGTGTGGATTTGGATGCTGATGCAAGGAATACCGACAGTTAGGATCCCAGAACCATGGGGGGTTGAGCTCTGCACCAGAAGAGAAAGGAGTGCAGTTCCCTGTGACACCCTGACTAATTCAGGGGTGTCACATCAGCAGTCTTGCCCATGGTTGTGTAGCTTACTGAACCAGACTAAGGGATCATTTTAAATGCTTAGGCAGCCTTTGCAGGTGTTTTGTGGTAATTATTCTGCTTTTCTGAGATAATGACTTTTGGGTTTTCATTGGCTGTAATCCATAATCAGCAACATTAACAGAAATAAACACTTAAAATAGATCCCTCTGTGTGTAATGACTATATAATATATAGGAATAGATCCCTCTGTGTGTAATGACTCGTATAATATATAGGAATAGATCCCTCTGTGTGTAATTACTCCATATAATATATAGAGGAATAGATCACTCTGTGTGTAATGACTCTATATAATATATAGGAATAGATTCCTCTGTGTGTAATGACTCTATATAATATATAGGAATAGAACCCTCTGTGTGTAATGACTCTATATAATATATAAGAATAGATCACTCTGTGTGTAATGACTCTATATAATATATAGGAATAGATCCCTCTGTGTGTAATTACTCTATATAATATATAGGAATAGATCCCTCTGTGTGTAATGACTATATAATATATAGGAATAGATCACTCTGTGTGTAATGACTCTATATAATATATAGGAATAGATTCCTCTGTGTGTAATGACTCTATATAATATATAGGAATAGATCCCTCTGTGTGTAATGACTCTATATAATATATAGGAATAGATCCCTCTGTGTGTAATGACTCTATATAATATATAAGAATAGATCACTCTGTGTGTAATGACTCTATATAATATATAGGAATAGATCATTCTGTGTGTAATGACTCTATATAATATATAGGAATAGATCCCTCTGTGTGTAATGACTCTATATAATATATAGGAATAGATCCCTCTGTGTGTAATGACTCTATATAATATATAAGAATAGATAACTCTGTGTGTAATCACTCTATATAATATATAGGAATAGATCACTCTGTGTGTAATGACTCTATATAATATATAGGAATAGATCACTCTGTGTGTGTAATGATTCTATATAATATATAGGAATAGATCCCTCTGTGTGTAATGACTCTATATAATATATAGGAATAGAGCACTCTGTGTAATGACTCTATATAATATATAGAAATAGATCACTCTGTGTGTATTGACTCTATACAATATAGGAATAGATTCCTCTGTGTGTAATGACTCTATATAATATATAGGAATAGATCCCTCTGTGTGTAACGACTCTATATAATATATACGAATAGAGCACTCTGTGTAATGACTCTATATAATATATAGGAATAGATCACTCTGTGTGTAATGACTCTCTATAATATATAGGAATAGATCCCTCTGTGTGTAATGATTCTATATAATATATAGGAATAGATTGCTCTGTGTGTAATGACTCTATATAATATATAGGAATAGATCGCTCTGTGTGTAATGACTATATAATATATAGGAATAGATCGCTCTGTGTGTAATGACTCTATATAATATATAGGAATAGATCACTCTGTGTGTATTGACTCTATATAATATAGGAATACATTCCTCTGTGTGTAATGACTCTATATAATATAAGTGTTTCCCATTTTGTATTGAATTACTGAAATAAATACATTTTTTGATGATATTCTAATTTATTGAGATGCACGTGTATGTTTTACTGGGTCTCTCTATGCCTCATTACAGTTAGTGGCTGTTAGTTATAACATACATGGATAAACAGTACATCAGGCACCAGCATAGACGTGTTGCTGCTCATAGATACCAAGTAAAAACCTTGGCTCATGCTTGCCAATACTGCAAGATTACAGTATATAATATAAGGGATGACATGATCAGGTTCATGTACTTATATGGACAAAAAAAGTAAATAAGCAAAAAAAAAATTATCTATTGCAAAAACATACATATAGAAGTGTAAATCACCTCCTTTTACCAGGTCAAAATTAAAGAAATAAAAAGTAAAAATAATAACTATACTTGGTAGTGTTGTGTCACTAAAAGTCTGACATATTGTGGGGCATCGCAGCCATGTTTGTGATGCTGCCCCCTGACTGCCGGCCCTAATATGGTCAATAAAGTGATGTCCCCTTTAAGAAGGAAACATCTCATTAGTTATGCAGTGATGCGCAGGTGATGTCACTGGCCCCGCCCCCTGTAGTATATATACCTCAGCACGTCCCGGGGGCGGCCTCTCTCTGAAGGACCCAGACCTGTCTGGTCAGCCGGAACGATGGACCCACTTCAGGAAGCGGTAAGAGAGCGTATCGGCAGGGAAGGGAGCAACTGGCTCACGGCGCTTTTAATCGCGGGTGACTCCGTTCCTGCCGAGGTTCAAACAACAAAGACCGGGGGGCGGAGATCTAAAAGGATTGCCCGCCCTCCGGTGCGTTTGAGCCCACATTTACAGTCAATAAAGAGTGGGAGGAAATTTACCTCAGGCTCTGTCCAGGAAGCCACGCCCACTCGGGTCTCTGAGGTAACCACTGCAGCTGTGGGAATCCCTGTGGGAGTTTATCAACACAGGCCAGTCATTCAGGGGGACAGGGGTTTTATCGAGTCTGGGCGCTGTTTCACCTCAGAAGGGGCTATTCAAGTGCAGCCGAGTTTGGAATTTTTGGCTCCCATCACTGGTGGCTGCAATTTAAGGGAGGGTATAAACGCTCAGCAGGGTAATTTAGTTATTGTTCCCACATACACTGACCTGGGGAGACCCATAATGGGAAATAACCAGAGTGTGAGTCAGGGTTCCTCAGAATCCACTGGTGACCATGCGCCAAGGAGAGATAGCCGAGGCACTATGACAGAATCTCAGAGGGAGGTAGGGAGAGGGGGTGGGAGGACCCCTACCATATTACAATATGCAGCAAGCCAGCAAACAGAGTGGGTTCCTGGAATTGTAACTCCCCCTATATCTCAGGCCACTCTGCCTATGCTTCCCGCCCCAGTAGGGTCTGCGACGGTGCCTCAGGGCAATAATACCCATGCCCAGGTACTTGTTCAACCAGCTCCTCAAGCATTAGGGGAAATATTTAACCCATCTTTAATGGTACAGAGCGGGGTACAGCAGGTCGCAGCAGCGGCAGTTCATAGTACAGAACGGCAGTCACAGTGGTCATGCGCAGGAACCCTGGCCGGTGCTATGTCACACGGTGCAGGCAGCCGCCATGATTTCTCGTCATCCTCATCATCAAGTGAACGGTACGGGCATCGTCATTCAGGGCATTAAGGGCATCGTCGGCATAGTAGACGTAATAGGAGGTCGAGATCCAGACGGCGTAGTAGACGATCAAGATCGTCGCGCTGGCGTTCTCCCTCTTCTTCGGAAGATTCACTAGCTGAGTCAAGGATCAGGAGAAGATCAACAAGGGAGCAATCGGTCAGGACGGTCGCCCAACCTCCAACACAGAGCGAACCTTTGCAAGAGCTGGTTTCAATGACATCGCCACATGGTGAGTACCCTTATGTGGGTGTATGGAAAGGTGGTTCGTCACAGGGGATGGGGAGTATGGAGCCTTCTGGTCATAAAGTTTTTATAAATCCTAAATTGCTTCATACTGATGGAGTCGATGGAGTCCCTCCATTGCCCACCCCTTTACGCCCGGATTTATATAAAGAGGGCTTATTTTGTGGAGTCCCTCCATTGGGAGCCCATTTGGACGAACAAGTAAAAGAAGCTATATGGGCTAATAAATATGTGGACATTTGGTCTTTTATATCTACCGAACAGAATGCGGTAGATAGAGAACAGCGTTTCGGGGAGAAGTCTTACGATCGTAAACCTAAGGTCGCTAAGACTATAAACAATTGGTTACAGGTTTTCGCAGTAATGGGTTGTGTTATGGGCCAACATCATCCGGAACGGTGTTCAGAACTCTTTATTTATATGGATGTTATCTACAATTCATATAAGTCACATGGTGGTTCAGCTTGGTGGAAATACGATGAGGATTTCCGCCGGCGCTTGGATATTCAGCCCCACTTAGGTTGGGGTGTAAAAGCCACGGATTCATGGCTGAGGCTGATGATGGCGAAAAAAACCTTGCAGCCCTTTCCAGGTTCGGCCGCTGGACACGGGAACCAACATACAGGTCCAGTGGCCGTCCGCCGTCCCGGAACATGTTGGGCTTTTAACGAGGGGTTCTGCAAATTTTATGGGCTGTGTAAGTTTAAACATGAATGTTCAGCATGTGGAGCCCTCCACCCGGTTTCAAAGTGCCCAAAACCGGGACACAAAGTTCCAGGACAAAAGCCAAATACCCATAGTGAACACCGCGACCCCGGTGAGCGTAATCAGGATGGGACCGTGGCTAGACAGGTACCCCAATAAACCGGCAGCTGCACAGCTTAGGTTTGGTTTTTCTTTTGTTTTTTTCATCCCTTTTGTTTACTCTAGGTCTCCATCTTCTTCCCCCAATTTGAAATCTGCGGAGGAACATCCGGAGGTTATTCGGAAAAAACTGGATAAGGAAGTTGCGCTTGGTCGTTTTAAAGGCCCTTTTAGAGTACGGCCTTTTCGCAATTTAAGGGTATCCCCATTGGGGGTTGTGCCCAAAAAAGACCAAGGCCAATTTTGTTTAATCCATCATCTGTCTTATCCAAGGGGCACTTCGGTGAACGATGGTATTCCGGAAGAGGAATCTGCGGTGAAATACGTGCCTTTCGATAAGGCAGTGGAATTAGTTAGGGAGGCAGGTCCAGGTGCCCTTTTAGCAAAATCTGATATTGAATCCGCTTTTCGGTTGCTACCAGTACATCCTGATTGTTATCACCTTTTGGGTGCTATGCTAGAAGGTGCATATTATTTCGACACCTGTCTTCCGATGGGTTGCTCCATTTCTTGTCAGTATTTTGAAACTTTTAGCACATTCCTGGAATGGGTAGTGCGGAAGGAAACAGGATGTTCTTCAATAACCCATTATTTAGATGATTTTTTATTTGTTGGCCCCGGGAATTCGCCTATATGCGCAAATATTTTGGTTCAATTTAAACAACTCATGAAAGATTTTGGGGTTCCACTGTCACAAGAAAAGACCATAGGCCCAGTGACAGAATTGGCATTTTTAGGGATAGTGATCGACTCCAAGGCAATGGAATTCAGGCTCCCACAGGACAAAATATCTGGTTTACTGCACCTTATTCTGGGTTTTTTGTCCGTTAACAAGGTCACGTTAGTTCAAATGCAATCGTTATTGGGATCCTTGAATTTTGCGTGCAAAGTTATGCCTATGGGTAGAATATTTTCAAGGCGCCTTGCTTTGGCCACCCGCGGGGTAAGATTGTCTCACCATAAAATCAGGTTAACTGTTCCTTTGAAGGAGGATTTATTGGTATGGCGGTCCTTCTTGGAAAATTATAATGGCCGCACATGTTTCCAGGAAAATATGCAATCAAATGACGAGTCGGAACTGTATTCCGATGCGGCCGGGTCAGCTGGATTTGGAGTAATTTTTGGTAACCAATGGTGTTCAGAGAAATGGCCTCAAGATTGGGAAGAGCGGGCATGGACGAAGAACCTGACTTTGCTTGAGCTGTTCCCTATAGTGGTCGCTACGGAATTGTGGGGTGAGGCTTTGAAAAACAGGCGTATAACTTTTTGGTGCGATAACGCCAGCGTCGTACACGCTATTAATCATTTGTCCGCTTCCTCTCCTCCGGTCATCAAGTTAATTAGGTTCATGGTTTTAAAATGCTTAAATTTAAATGCGTGGTTTAGAGCAAAATTTGTACCTGGTTATAGTAATAAGATGGCTGATGCGCTCTCACGTTTCAATTTCCAGAGATTTCGAGAGCTCCATCCTTCGGCACAGGAGGAAGGTCTGGTATGCTCTGCATGGTTGTGGGATGTCCCCATGCACTAACATCCATGGTTCAAGGATCGGTGGCCCCATCAACCTGGCGTGCTTATGGTAAAGCATGGAGTGAGTGGTGTGACTCGGGAGGTGTGGCTGAGGGCAAGCCCTCAAGAGATGTTTTATTACAGCAAACATTGCATTATTTAACATATCTGAATAACCGGAACACATCTGGGACTGTCGCTCGTAACCGATTATCGGGCCTGGCTTTTCATTTTAAATTGCGGAACTGGCTGGATGTGACAAAGGCTTTTTTAGTGACCCAGGTATTAAAGGGCTGGTTAAAGAGTGCCAAGCGAAAGGATCCTAGAAGGCCCATTTCATTCCTTTTGCTGGCAGAGTAATAAAGGGCGTGGGAACGATTTGTTACTCACAATATGAGTCCATTTTGTTTTCGGCCGTTTTTGTAATTGCGTTTTTTGGTGCGTTGCGAATTTCGGAGCTTATTCCAAGGACACTGGGGTCAGATGGGGGCTTGCGCCAAGATGACGTGCTGATATGTGGAAATGGGTTACGTATCAGGCTGCGTAAGTCAAAAACAGATCAGTCAAGTAGAGGCACATGGTTCCCATTGTTTTCTATGGACGGCCCAGTATGCCCGAAGGCATGCGTTACGGCCTTCTTAGGGGTTAGGAGCAATGGCGAACAATTTTTCATTCATGAGGATGGTTCACCTCTTTTGTCGGGACAATTTTTGGCGGTAATGCGAAAAATTTTAAGCTCATTGAGTTTACCCGCGTCGGAATTCGGCACCCATTCCTTTAGGATCGGGGCGGCTACGGAGGCATCGCGGGCTGGCATGCAAGAACTGGAAATCCAGAGGGTAGGAAGGTGGCAATCGAAATGTTTCATGAGATATATAAGACCTGATTTGATTCTAAGTCCAGCTTTCTCTACAAATGTTGTTTAGTTCCCCGGAAAACGATGTATATATGGATATACAAAAAAAAAAAAAGGGGATTGTCGGACAGATATGACATTCGGTGGTGGGTTTGTAGTTCTTGTATTAACACAGTTTTTATTACAGGTGAAAACCGGCCTAGCGTTTGGATTTTGGGACATTCGTTTGTATATTGGGCCGCAAGGAGAGCCGATTCCTGTCCCGGTGGTCGAAGTCTAGGATTTCTGGAAGAGGACATCAATTGGAGGGGTTATAGGGGCCTGTCATGGCCACAGGTCCTACCGGAAGTCGTGAAGATTGCAAATAGTGTGGCAGCGCCAGTTGTCTTGGTCATTCATGCAGGGGGAAATGACTTAGCCTCTTTTCCCTTGGCAGAACTTTTAACGTTAATGAGGTCAGACATGGATAAGTTTCCATGTTTCTTCCCGGTTTTCAAGCTAGTCTGGTCTGAGGTGATCCCCAGGCTTACGTGGCACGGGGCTAGAGAGGGTAGCGCCATGGAGAGAACCAGGCGCACGCTTAATCAGCGAATTTCGAGGTTTGTCCGTTTCAAGAACGGTGTAGTGGTTCGCCACCATCGCCTAGAAGGGGACAACTCCTTTTTCTTGCGTCCGGATGGAGTTCATTTAAATGATTCTGGTTTGGATATTTTTCTGGAAGGGATTCGTGAAGGTATTGCCCAGGCTCTTGTGGGCTTGGGGGGGGGTCACAGCTCATCAGGATTTCGCTGTTCCTTGGCGGAAGGGGTTGTTAGAGGTGGCTGGAGACACCCGCACCGGACGGCCGGTTTAGGCGGTAAATATCCCAAAAACCCCATTTTTTGTGTGTTGGCCTTGTTAAGGCCTCCTGTTGAGTTTATAAGCTGTGACCTTTAAATTTTTGCCCCTGGAGAAAAAGATGAGAGCTTCTAATTATCAGTCTCTCCTTTATATAATAAAATGACATTTAATAAAAAAGTTGGATTTAAAAGAAAAAAGACTTGTTGTGGTGTTTTCTTTTTGAAGGGGACGGTTTGGTGGTGGGTCTGGGCAGTCATAAACTATTTAGACTGCATGTTAAATGCCACATAGAAAAAAAAATATGATCCATTTTGTGAGTTTACACATTTTCTCCTAAAATGAAAAAAAAAATCCAAAAAAAAAAATCATAGTGTTGCAAGTATCCCAAAATTAATGTCAGCAAAAACACACACACACACACACACACACACACACACGGTACGGAAAGTATTCAGACCCCTTTTAAATTTTTCACTCTTTGTTTAATTGCATCCATCTGGTAAAAGTTCATTTTTTTCTCATTAATGTGCACTCTGCTCCCAATCTTGACAGAACCTCCCCCCCATGCATACATTTTTGCAAACTTATCAAATAAGAAAAACTGAAATCTCACATGGTCTTAAGTATTCAGACCCTTTGCTCAGTATTGAGTAGACACACCCTCCTTTTGAGTTAGTACAGCCATGAGTCTTCTTAGGAATGATTCAACAAGTTTTTCCACACCTGGATTTGGGGATCCTCTGCTATTCTTCCTTGCAGATCCTCTCCAGTTCCATCAGGTTGGATGGTGAACGTTGGTGGACAGCCATTTTTAGGTCTCTCCAGAGATGTTCAATTAGGTTTAGGTCAGGGCTCCGGCTGGGCCGGTCAAGAATGGTCACAGAGTTGTTCTGAAGCCACTCCTTTGTTATTTTAGCTGTGTGCTTAGAGTCATTGTCTTGTTGGAAGGTGAACCTTCAGCCAAGTCTGAGGTCCAGAGCACTCTGGAAGAGGTTTTCTTCGAAGATATCTCTGTACTTGGCCACATCCTTCTTGTGCTGCGAGCATGAGCTGAGTGTCATGCGAGCACTCACACTAATTCCCGTGTGGCCTCAGCCTAACTGGTGCCCTCCATTTGCTCAGATCGACATTCTGCTCCTTCTGGATCCAACATGGTGGCATGCGCAGTGCAGGGGTAATTCTATCCCACATACAGGAAAGGTAGTGGAGGCATAGTTTGGACTTACCACTGCACTTCCTATGCCACCATATTGTATGCAGGAGGAGGAGAACATCAATCAGCTGATGAGGAACCGAGAGGAAATGGAGGGAATCAGAGATGAGTTTACATGAGAAATGTATAGCTGCTTTTCACTTCCAGTTTGAGGTTCGTTTTAATGGGGTTTTCCAGTACTGCCTAATCAATCCAGTTCCTGAATTAAAATAAAAGTAATGTATACTACACCTCTCACAGTCATGACATGACATTGTTGCGTCACATAACCCACTGCAGCCAATGAGCAGGCGCTGTTTGGCTTAAGCCTTTACTATTCTGTTAGAGCAAATGCCATCCTGACAGAATAGTGATAAACTGCAGCCAAAAACCAGCCGTTGATTGGCTGCAGTGGTTTCATGACACAACAATGTTAATTCAACCGTTAGGAATAGTGGTGCCGACATTGCAGGAACCGCACCATTGTGGAAGGTGAGCATTCACTGTTTTTATTTTAATTGAGGCTCTGAGTTTATTAAGCAGGGGTTGTGTCACGCACAGAGTAGGAGGTGTCCATATGTACCGCGAGACATATGTGTTCCCTATGGCTAGGGAGAGAGGTGAGGGGACACCTCCTGAACTTACCTCAGTTTATTACTTGAGCTCACTAGCGTCCCTATATGGGGTGTTTCAACCCGTCACTGAGCCGGATACCTAATCTTTCTCCAGCCCTTCAAACAACTTGGCTAGGGAAATGGCCGGCGGGAGACACTAGTCCCAACACTGCACTAATAAAAATGGAGGGAAAGGAAAAACAGACAGGTGGATAAACTGAAGGACACAAACACCAAATTTCACAGCAGCAGATAGAATCCAAAGTAGCAGGTGGATGGGCACAGGACAATTCCTCAGCAGTTCCTTCCACCAGGATGGCCAGAGTAAAAAGAAATCTAACAACAGTAAGGATTTCTGGGAAAACTCTGCTATTTAAACCTAAATGGGCGTGGGTTCAAAGCAGCTACAGCTGACATGAGCTACTGACAACAAAAACTGACTAACTCATGAGACGACAAAGGAAAGGAGACTTTGTTTAAATGATGAGTCAAGATGGAGATGGGAGGCTCCAGTTCCAAGGCTGTCAGAAGTCTCATTCAGTAGGGAGACGACTGTGACAGGTTGTCCGCTAGTGGACTACCCTTTCAGCAGTCATGCACTCAGCATAGTACAGCTCTATACATATTGCAGCTATGAAACATCCATGTGCCTGAACCTTTAGCAATGCTGATATTTATTAGACTATCCGTAAGTTCATATGCAAATAGGTATCCAGTAATGAGCCCAGGAAAATCACGAATAATAAAAATTAAGCCATAATAAGATCCATCAACAGCATCTATCCTGCTCGTTTATAGTTTTCAAGAAGAATACAAATGTTTAGAGAGTCGAAACAAACTAAAGTGTAAGTAAAAGATGACAAACAGGCAGACTATACAGACAACGAATGAATGTGGAGTGTGTTTTCATATCCCGGAGTAAACGGTAATAACAAAAATGTTTATTATTACATCAACACTTGAAAATATAAACGACACACCACGGGTCTAGGCTTCATATTGCTGTCAGACTCTCCATGTTTCTCTTGTAATAAATCATTTACTGCCTTTCGATAGTTCAGAGTAGCTAAATGGATTACATTAATGACTAGACGCTTGCCTTAACTCTGCTCCCCAGGGTACAACATTCAGGTCAAAGAAAGTACAATAAAGCACTCAAGTAAATACTCCTGAATTAGCAATATTCTGCCTTTGTCTTTAGACAAGGTGGAGTAGTAAAAATGTAGCAATGATTTTCTTTTTCCCACTAAGTGATGGGGTCTAGTAAGCAGAACATGGAAGTATCGGATGAGCATCTTGTCCAAGATATCACGACTTTCCAGTCACCAGAACGAAACCTTCAATATGTGACATATAAGAAAGGAAAAATATAAATGTTTATGTAAATATCTAGAATTCTTGTCTGGATATTGATGATTTGGGAATCAGGAAAGAAAAGGTTCCCCTCTATGGTAGAATGACTGATGCATTATGTTTTTATTGTATTTGCCTCTGGATCAATAGGGTAAATAAAAGTTATAAAATTTACCGTTTCTACCTCATTGACATCTTCTGGTTAAATTTGGAGGACTTGAGTCTTTTTTCAATAACACTGTAACTAATATGACATTTTTAATATTTAGACTATTTATGTTGAACTTGAATAACACTTTGACCCCGATTCATTAAGACTGGCATTTTGCACATGAGTCGTAAAGGGTTTACTGCATGCAATGCAATATGCATACTGCCAGCCACATTCCAACTAGACGTGCACAGCCACCCTCAATTTACCTGTATTGAACAAGGCTAGACATGTCTAGTTGGAATGAGTCCGGAAGTATGCATATACTGTATTGCCTATTTGAAATCCTATTACTGCTCATTATCACCTCTGGCATTGAAGAACCCTTAGGGGTACTTTGCACACTACGACATCGCAAGCCGATGGTAGCGATGCCGAGCGCGATAGTCCCCGCCCCCGTCGCAAATGCGATATCTTGTGATTGCTGCCGTAGCAAAAATTATCGCTACAGCAGCTTCACATGCACTTACCTGCCCTGCCACATCGCTCTGGCCGGCGAACCACCTCCTTACTAAGGGGGCGTGTCATGCGGCGTCACAGCGACGTCACACAGCAGGCGGCCAATAGAAGCGGAGGGGCGGAGATGAGCGGGACGTAAACATCCCGCCCACCTCCTTCATTCCTCATTGCAGCCGGGACGCAGGTAAGGAGATGTTCCTCGCTTCTGCGGCTTCATACACAGCGATGTATGCTGCCGCAGGAACGAGGAACAACATCGTAACATCGGTCCTTCCGAAATTATGGAAATGACCGACGCTACACCGATCATACGATTTTGACGCTTTTGCGCTCGTTAATCGTAGTAAAAAGGATTCACATACTCCGATGTCGACAGCGACGCCGGATGTGCGTCACTTTCGATTTGACCCCACCGACATCGCACCTGCGATGTCGTAGTGTGCAAAGTACCCCTTACATTGTGCATTGCACTCAATATGAGGATTCACAAGTCTGTAGATACACATAGTGACTGCAGACTTTCATGAAAAGCCTAGACAACCCCTTTAAGTAAGGGAGTCCTGGAATTAGGCTGATACGCAGTTTTTTTTCTTCAGCGAAAAATGCACCCTTTGGTAGAAAAAAGAAAAATGTATAAAAAAGCATGCATTTTTGCAGCGTTTCGGTGCGTTTTTGGTCATGCGTTTTTTCAATATATTCAATGGAAAACCACAGGTCAAAAATGCAGAAGAAAGTGACATGCTGCTTCTTTTTTCTGAAACCAAAACTAAAAGGAGAAAAGAAGCAATGTGCGCACAGCCTTTCTGAATTCTCATAGACTTTGCTGGGGAGGGTATTGCATGCAGTTTAGGGCAACAAACTGCACCCAAAAGCGCCACGAAAATGTGGCAAAAACACAGTGTGCGCACAGGGCCTAAAGACCCCTTTACACACTGCAACATTGCTAGCAATATTGCTGTAACGTCACCGGTTTTGTGACGTAATAGCGACCTCCCCAGCCACATTGCAGTGTGTGAAACGCATCAGCGACCTGGCCCCCGCTGTGAGGTCGCTGATTGCTACAAGTCGTTCAGGACCATTCTTTGGTCCTTTGTTTCCTGCTGCGCAGCATGTATCGGTGTGTTTGACACCGTTACAACGACATCGTTAGCGACCCAGCCCATAGGCGTGCTATAGCGTTCCCTTTCCAGTGAGGTCGTTCTGCAGGTCCGTATCGCTGTTGCGTCGTTTTCCAGGTTTGCCTGCCTGACAGCTCACCAGCGACTGTTAGAGACTTTCCAGCGATCCCGGCCAGGTCGAGATCGCTGGTGGGATCACTAGAAAGTCTCGGTTTGTAAAGGGGCCTTAAGAATCACTATCTTAATTAAGGGTCTCATACCTGCTGTGTAACTTCATTAGAAATGTTAGCCTAGTCAAAAACTGGCCTAAATTACTTTTATTGCATCAACTATGATGGAATTGTTGGGCAGGTTTCACCATGACCTACAATGTCCTGCCCCAGCAGGTCCGACTTTCTGTGGGACATTTTTGTGCAATGTAAAACTGCACAAACACTTTGCGACTTTTGATGTTGATTTCTTTTACAAGCTAATCCCAGACAATTCCGCCAAAGTCGTAAAGTGTTTGTGGTATTTAAAATTGCACAAAAATGTTGCGGTTTCCAGGGGTTTTGCACCAGAATTCTGGTGAAAATATCTTCATGAATCAGCCCTTCATCTTTGCCCTCTGAAGTTAGCCCTGTGTGACATAAATAACACAGCGATGTCATATAAAAGTGTGAAAGAGCCACTGACAAAGACCTTTTATTTTAGGAACTGATAGAAATTCATCTCACAGACCTCAATTAAAATGTTTTTCCCTTTTTTGTGCCTATACTTGTATAACGTCAGAAAAATATTTTAGGTAGCACTGAAAATGATTGTTCTCCCGCTCCATTTAGGAGAGGATTGTCCCCAATACAGAAACTCCATCAAATAGCTGACGTGGAGAGCAGCTCCAAAAGAGTATCTCTGTGGAGGACCTCGGATGTCCATGCATTACATGTGCTGCCTACTGACTTTTAAGGGTACAATGTAAATCTACTTAAAATCTTTGGTGTAAATAGCTTGGGCGGTCTGTAGACTTATGGTGTAATGATGTAAGAAAAATCTGTAGCAACCCCAACTTTCCCGTGTCATTTACAATTTTAGGGTCTTTTTAACCAACATGGAAAAGGTGCAACTACTACCTCTGTGCACCCTATAGCCTTGCCCAGGGTAAGGTGGTACTGAAGTCTTCACTAATGCTACTTGTACTCTCTCACTTATACACTACTGTGTATGCACTCTCTCCTCTAGAGGACATTGTGAATTATGGGGTTAGAAGGCAATTTTAGCCAGGGTTGTATGTTGCGTGAAGAGATGTTTGGTAGCACATTGAGAAATATTTTTCCTTCCGTATATTCAGTATTGAGATATTCCCATATATGCTCTGATTATATCAACCTTGATCCAGATTTCGTCACAGGAAACCCTTTTTCTAAACATTGCTGTCTAGGGATCAACTTATTGCTGGAGATGTGACACCTGGAATCTTCACCATTCGACATTAGATATTTTTGTATGGCTCTACATTTTTCCTTTCGCGACCATGGCATTGTGGTATTTCATGGAGATTATCGATCATGTGCATTCTTAATAGAACCACTGGAGATAGACTTACACTACACTTGGGTGGTCTATGATACTCCCGCAAGAATAAGGCCTAAGCCACACGGCGAGAAAAACAGTGCGAGTGGAGTGCGATAAAACATCGCATTCCCCTCGGACCAATTCTAGCCTGTTTGTCAGCACACATGAGCGATTATTTTCTCAGCCCTAATCGGACCGAGAAAACAATCGCAGCATGCTGCGATTGTAATGCGAGACTCTTTCTCTTGCACCCATTCAAGTGAATGGGGTGAGAGAAAAATCGCACTGCACTCGCGGTACACCGGTGTACCGCTAGTGCAGTGCGTGAATGGCAATAGCCGGCTATGCAGGAGAGAGGGAGAGAAATCCCTCCCTCCCCTCCTCAGTGCCGGCCCGCCCCCTGCAGCTGAGGTCTGCTTGCACGAACGGACCTCAGTTGCAAGGACACACGCATGACACTCGGCTCTGCTGTACTGCCAGCACGAGCCGAGTGTCATGCAAGTGGATCGCAGTAGTCCCCGTGTAACCCCAGCCTAAAAGGAATATCGGTACTCATGATTGACCACCATCCCATTCACGGGAAGATCTTCAGAGCTTCTATTCTCGGAATCCCCAATGATCGATCTTATGTATAGTAGGGGATAACTTCCAAATTTGAGAATACTTCTTTAAAATAAATTATTTCTCTGTAGAACATACACAGCAGAATAACTTAATACATAATGTTGTATTATATTTTATGTTTAATTATGATGCAAGTCACAGAGTATTTGAGCTTTAATTACTGGACCTTCGTGTGATAATTATCACCAGTATCCGTCATACTTTATTTTAATTAGCTTTACTACTTCTCCAATTACCAGGATTATCCCATTTATGTTCCAAAAAAAAAATCTGTAATTCCAATATGTTATCTTGAAAGTCGTCAATGTAAAAAGATTAAAAAAAGGCATAAAAAAAATGTTAATCACATATTTGAATTGTAAGATTGTGAGAACGGCAATATTCTGCCCTCTGATGAAATGACTCTGGATCCTGCCCCAGTCTACACAGCACAAGCTTAAGAATTAAATTAGTAAGTGTTGTTCTATTGTGGGGATGTTATAATGACCCCTTCCCAATCAGGTGTCACCAACCTCTAACTATATAATAGAGGTGCTACTATAACTGTATTTCTGCCCTCTGATGGGGATGAAATGGCTCTGGATATTGCCCCAGTCTACACAGCACAAGCTGAAGAATTAAATTAGTAAGTGTTGTTCTATTGTGAGGATGCTTCAGGATTCTTTTTTAAATATACAGTCAAAAGAAAAAAAGAAGTACACCCTCTTTGAATTCTATTGTTTATATATTAGGATATAATAAAAAAAAACCATAATAGGATATAATAAACAAAATCTGGTCTATCAAGGTAAAAATAAATACAACCTCAGATGGACAACAACTAATACAAATGTCATCATGTTTTTATATATTTAACAACTGGGCCAAAAAGCAACAGTTGAAAAAATTGTAGGCATTTGTTTCTGCACAGCTCAATTAAGGTCCCACCACAGAATTTCAATTGGGTTGGGGTCTGGTCTTGGTCTGGGTCATCGCAACAACTTGAGTCTCTTCTTTTTCAACCATTCTTACGTAGATTTACTGTTGTGCTTAGGATTATTGTCCTGTTGCTCAACTCAGTTTCTAAAGCTTTGGCTTTTTAATTGTGGCCTCATTCCTTCCTCTAAAATACTTTGGTATACAGAGGAACTCATGGTCGACTTCTGGCTGCAAAATAAGGCTAAATCATTACTCTTCCACGACAATTGATATCAGGTGTTTGTGCTGATATAGTGTGTTTGCTTGTTTTTTTCCAAGCACATCAAAGAGCGTTATGGGCGGCCAATCTTTGTTATTGTCTATCCATAGAACATGTTTTTTTCAAATTTATCTATGCAAGCATTCTCCTGGCAACCATTCCAAATAAGCCATAACTCTACAGGCTTTTTCAGATTGGACTGTCATGTATTTAAACATTTAACATGATAACTGAGGCCTTTAGAGTCTGAGCTGTAGCTCTTGGGTTTTTTAAATTCCTATGAGCATTGCACAATCTGACTTTGTGGTGAATTTGCTGGAACAGACACCCTTTGAAAAAAATGACAAGGCTTTTGAATGTCTTCCACTTGTGAATAATCTTTCTCACAGCAGAATGATGGACTACAAATTGTTTGGAAAGGGCCTCATAACCCTTCCCAATTGTAGGACACCAATAATTGCTTCTGTAAGATCATTGCCAAATTAAAAAGCCTCTCCTGGCTGCTAATTTTCCTTTTAAATGAAGGATGTACTTAATTTTTACATATTGCTTCTGCATTTTGGCCCTGTTTTTGTTAAATAATGGCACAGTGAAATGTCATGTGTTATTGTTTATTTGGAATTGTATTTACACCATTTTAAAACCTTCTAAGATTTTTCAATAATTATTTTTTACCTATGTCCTGAATCGTTAAACCATAGAATTCAAACCCGGTATCTTTAGGTTTTCTCATAACTATAGGTAGCAACACAGAAAATTAAATTAAAAAAGAAATGAAAGGAACAACTCACATCAAAATGTTTAATGTTAAATAAATAAATAAATAAATTACTATTAATACAAGTAGATGAATATCTGGTGTGCCCGACTTATGAAAGATCATGTGTAGTACTTCTGTTAAATCATATATGATTTTAATTGATATTAAGATACTTTAATTTTGGTGGGTAAACGTACAGTAGATTTTTTTTTTCCACTGTTTTTCAAAGATGGTGAAAGAACACACACATATTTCATCTTTCTTTTGCTTTACATTGAACAAATGTCATTGCACTTAATGACATTTTTCTTGAAAAGCACTGTGGACAAATCCAATTTCAAATGTATTATTTATTTAGTCTTTTCAATTATTTAAAGGGGTTGTCCACTACTTGGACAATGTCTTCTGATTCCACGTTTCCATCAGGTAAAACTAAAAAGCCTGTACTCACCTCCCGTGCCGGCACAGTTCCAGCAATGCCGGGGCTCACGTGATGTTGTGATGTCACATGAGCACCGTGTCCAATCAGTGCTGTCTTCTATCTCCCCGCTTTTGAACTAACGAGTAGTCAACAGGAAGTGAACGCTGCGGCAGCCACTCACTTCCTGTTGATTGATCCTGTGTCCAAAGGTGCGGAGACAGAAACCGACACTGATTGGATGCAGGGTTCACGTGATGTCAAAACTCCATATAAGCCCCAACACCGAGAGCTCAGACACCGCTGGAAGGGTGCCGGTACGGGAGTTGAGTATGGTATTTATTATTTTTCCTGGGGAAAACTTGGAATCAGAAGGGGTTGTTCTAATAGTATACATCCCCTTTAATGTGATGCAGCCATCATCTACATTTTTCACACCATTATTTGTACCACAACCATCCCATTTAAAGGGGTTGTCCACTACCCCTCCTATTTACTTGAATATATCAGGATTGGTCACTAAAAGGCGCATTGATCTGTACCATTCTGGTTCTGTTCACTGTGTATTTCCGGTGACCATCAGAACTGGTAACAGTTGATCAGTGGGGGCATCAGACACCCAATGATCTGATATTGAATGATGTACCCTAAATATACAGTCAGTTATCATCAGTATTTAATTGTAAATATTTTGGGGGAAAAAAGCGAAAATGAGTGATGCAATGGCATACATGTAAAGGATCCTAAATGGGTGTGTGTAAAAATGTAAATTAATTTTATATTTCCAGACATGCAATACAAACTGTTGTCCCCATTATTGCATTCTGAACTAATAAAGGGAGGGGATCCCTATTTCAGGACCCTCATCAATCAGCTGAGACCGAAAGATGCTACAACAAGGTCTATGTCCCTGAAGGACCCGGCGTGTCCATTAATTATAAAGACATTTCATTATCTCCAATGAAAACGTTTTTTTGTTATATTTCCCTGTTGTGGCGCTGCAGGAAAAGCAAACACTTGTTAACACTTTCCCAATAAGATGCTAGGACAGCTCATAATTGGAAAATTTGGGGGCAGCTTAAAAGGGTTATTCCCATCTTTATAAATGGATATTGTTGGATAGTGTTTATAAAAACAAGGAGGAGTTTTTCAATTTACTGGTTTTAAAAATGTACAATTGCTCTTAAGATATTAACACTTTTACTTTAGATTTGTTTACAGCTTGTTGCCTAGGAGATCAACTGTCTAGCTTGTAAACACTGCACTAAGGCTGGCCATGTTGATTAGGAGGTATTAATGCAGTCCAGTAATCCTGACCAGCTTTAAAACTATGCTTACAAGCCCAATGGAAAAGAGTTTGTAAGCACTGGACATGCTCTGCTGTCTAGTAGTGGTGGTCGGGCCCTAAGGAAACGAGCTGTAAACAAAACAATAAAAAAGTATTCATATCTCAAGAATAGCTGTAAATTTTAATAGGCAGCAAATTGCACAAATGCTTGTACACACGTGGTCAAAATTGTTGGTACCCCACGTTTAATGAAAGAAAAACCCACAATGGTCACAGAAATAACTTGAATCTGACAAAACTAATAAATAAAAAATCTATTAAAATGAACAAATGAAAGTCAGACATTGCTTTTCAACCATGCTTCCATATAATTTTTAAAAAATGAAGCTCATGATGGTACCCCTGAAAATAATGTGCCAAAAGGTAAATCGAGGTGTGTCCACTAATTAGCAGCACAGGTATTTACAATCCTGTAATCAGCCAGTGGGCCTGTATATAGGGCTACAGATACTCACTGTGCTATTTGATGACATGGTGTGTACTACACTCAACATGGACCAGAGAAAGCGAAGGAGTTGTCTCAGGAGATTAGAAACAAAAATTATAGACAATTATGTTAAAGGTAAAGGTTATAAGACCATCTCCAAGCAGCTTGACGTTCCTGTGACTACAGTTGCACATATTATTCAGGAATTTAGGATCCATGGGGCTGTAGCCAACCTCCCTGGACGTGGCCGCAGGAGGAAATTTGATGACAAATCAAAGAGACGGACAACACGAATGATAATAAAAGAGCCCAGAAAACTTCAAAAGAGATTAAAGGTGAACCTCAAGCTCAAGGAACAGCAGTTGCAGATCGCACCATCCGTCGTTGTTTGAGCTAAAGTGAACTCCATGGGAGATGAACCAAGCAGGACACCATGGTTGAAAAAAAATCATAAAAAAGCCAGAATGGAATTTGCCAAACTACATGTTGACAAGCCAGAAAGCTTCTGGGAGAATGTCCTATGGACAGATGATACAAAAATTGAACTTTTTGGCAAGGCACATCTGCTCTATGTTCACAGACGGAAAAATGAAGCTTATGAAGAAAAGAACACTGTCCCTACAGTGAAACATGGAGGAGGCTCAGTTATGTTCTGGGGCTGCTTTACTGCATCTGGCACAGGGTGTCTTGAATCTGTGCAGGGTATAATGAAATCTTAAGACTATCAAGGGATTTTTAGAGAGAAATGTGCTGCCCAGTGTAAAAAAACTTGGTTTCAGTCGCAGATCATGGGTCTTGCAACAGGATAATGATCCAAAAAACACACAGCTAAAAACACCCAAAAATGGCTAAGAGGAAAACATTGGACTATTCTGTGGCCTTCTATGAGCCCTGAACTAAATCCTATTGAGCATCTTTGGAAAGAGCTGAAACATCTGGAAAGGCAACCTTCAACCACCAGACATTTGGAGCAGTTTGCTCTTGAGGAGTGGCTAAAATACCTGTCGAGAGGCGCAGAAGTCTCATTGACAGTTACAGGAATCGTGTGATTGCAGTGATTGCATCAAAAGGTTGTGCAACAAATTATTAAGTTAAGAAGAAGGTGGAAGAAGAGGAGGAGGAGAAGGAAGAGGAGGAGGAGGAGCAGGAGAAGGAAGAGGAGGAGGAGGAGGGCGCCATCATTTCTGTCCAGGCCGATTTCATGAGTTTTATTTTTTTTAAATTCTGTGGAAGCAGAAAAGCAGCAATGTCTGACTGTCATTTGTTCATTTTCATAGATTTTTTATTTAGTATTACTGTTCTCAGATTCAAGTTATTTCTGTGACCATTTCATTAAATGAGGGGTACCAACAATTTTGACCCTGTGTGTATCTACAAGCACTATCTGACAATAGCCATTTATGAAGATGGGAATAACCCTGTAAGATTTATGTCTCTACTATGGATCATGATGACTTGACCTATTTTACCTGTCTCAAAGGTCATTTTGCCAATAATTAAAAATGAAAAATATACCCTTTTAAATGTAATGTAATTGTATTTTGGGCAGCACGGTGGCTCAGTAGTTAGCATTGTTACTTTACAGCGCTGGGGTCCTGGGTTCAAAACCCACCAAGGACAACATCTACAAGGAGTTTGTATGTTCTCCCCAGTATTTGTGTGGGTTTTCTCTGAATTCTTCGTTTTCCTCCTACACTCAAAAGACACACAGATAGGGAATGCAGATTGTGAGCCCCAATGGGGACAGTGATAATAGTATCTGTAAAGTGCTGTGGAATTAATGGTGCTAGCTAAGCAAGTAACATAATACATTTCCCCAAACTACTTTTTATATTGTTTGATTACATTTCATTAAAAATAAAATTTTGCAAAATATCAAATTCCTTTAGTACACATACAGAAGAGTGGACAATTGCACCCACTAAACAGATCAAATTTTTATGAATGGAGGTGAACAAGGCTCTCTGCAGAGGCTGGTCTCGGCTGCCATTCCCTCTGGGTGCCTTAAATGTTAAACCAGCACCAAGAATATGTATGTGACTGGACCACTGGCAAGAGCCACCATACATGAGATAGCTGTTGGCCTAAAGCTTTAAAGGGAATGTGTCACCAGGCTTTTGCCACCTAATCTGAGAGCAGCATAATGTAGGAGCAGTGATCCTGATTCCAGTGATGTGTCACTTACTGGGCTGCTTTAGGCCTCTTCCACACTCACGTGTAAAAAACGTACGTTTGCTGTAGTCCGTTTTTTGTATCCGTGTTCCGTATTTGCAGTCCGTTTTTCCCCTCCGTGTAGTGTCCGTATGCATATCGTGTGTCATACGTGTGTACGTGTGTGCGTTTTCCTGTGCGTGAAATACGTCAGTGTGTGTTCCGTGTGCAGTCCGTTTTTTGTGCGTGTTTAACATGTTTCACACATTGAGATAATGGTGATTACTTGGAATTAAATGACACATAGGTGTATGTGATTAGGACATAAATATAAGTTAACTATAAACTGTTTCCTGCTTGTATTTTGCCTTGGAGCACCTATGTGTTGTGACAAAATTTTCACAATGCCATTATCCACGGAGGCCTTAGTGTTTTTATGTTGGATTATATCTCGTCGTTTTGGCGTTAGACGGCACATGTTGCAATATGATAATGTAAGAAGAACCAGATTGTGGGTGCATCCACTAATGATGATGCGGCCTATGCATGGTCATTTCCATACTTTATTTTTTGAGTTACGGAATTTCCCAGATAAGTTTTTTTCATACTGCCGTTTGTCAGTTGAGAGTTTTGATTACTTACTAAATATTTTACGACCTCATTTGCAACATCAGGACACTTGGATGCGGCTTTCCATTTCCCCAGAGGAGAGATTTATGGTGACTCTGAGGTATTTGTTTTTTTTTATAATTTTTTGTAAATGTGTTATATTTCACATTGAAATGTGTAATTGATCTTTATTGATGTAATATCTGTTTTGAATCAATGTTTGTTTTTTATTTTGATTGCTTTAATTTAAAATAACATATTGTTAATTGTGAATCATTGTTTGTCTTGTTTTCATAGATTCTTGGCGACTGGTCAATCTTTTAGTGCTTTACATTTTGATTTTTTGTTGGGGAGATCAACCATTGCCGTTATAGTACATCACACATGCGACATGATATGGCAACATTTAAAAGAACAAATGATGCCTCAGCCCAAACAGAGAAGATTGGTTGAAAATCTCTAAGGGCTTCAAGGACTCTGTTGACTTTCCTAACTGCATAGGAGCTTTGGATGGCAAGCATTTCAGAGTTAAAAAGCCACCAAACTCTGGGTCACGTTATTTCAATTTTCATAAGTTTTTTTCCGTTGTTATTTTGGCATTGGTTGACACAGAATACCGTTTTATTTATGCAGACATTGGGGCCTATGGTAGTGCCTCAGATGCCCGTATTTTCCGTTCATCAAGATTAGCCCAACGCCTGCAAGAAAATGCATTATTGATCCCCCCACCAGTTGCCCTACCTGGTACATCTGGACCGTTGGCACCATATGTGATGGTAGCAGATGCAGGATTTGCATTATCCAAACATGTTATGCGACCATATCCAAGGAGATCCATTGATGACAGGAAACAGTACTTTAATAATCGGCTAACTAAAGCAAGACGTTATGTGGAGTGTGCATTTGGTATTTTAGCTAACAAATGGCGCATTTATCAGACAACTATTCAGTTGCAGCCAAACTTTGTGACATCTGTCCTCAAGGCTACCATAGTGCTTCACAATTTCTGTCGGATACATGAAGGAGGAACTTATGTGGATGATGAATTTCAGATAAACCATGTTGTTAATCCAACAGGTGAACCTATGTCTCATAATTCCGTGACATCTGGTTTACAAATTAGAAATTTATTTACTGATTACTTTAATTTTTTTGATGATAATAATAATAGTGATGTTTGTTAAGATTGTCATGGATTAATTTAGATAAAAATGTATTATTTTTTATTATACGAAAATGTGTAATTTTTTCTGAACATCTAAGAGCTTAAATCTTACTTGTATTAAAGTGAAAATGCGTTAATCATCAACTGACATTTCTGTTAACAACATGGATTTCTGAATGTTGTATGTATGTTTTTGTAAATTTCTGTGTTACTATCATGTTATTTTTGTTATTTTAAACTTACAACATTAATAATGTTAAACGTCTATTGAAAAAATGCAATATTATTTAAAAATTTAAATAATAAAGATGATAGTTTTTTTAACAAACATATTTTTTATTAATAATAAGCATATTAATCCATAAAGTAATGCTGTTATTTTTTCACATCAAAATAAAAAATTAACATATTGTTCATCTTCTGTTAAATTTTTCAAAATGTAAATTTTTATGGTATTCTTTCTAAAATTAAAATTATACTTTACTTACAAGAGTACATTTTCAAAAATGTGTGCATTGCTTACAATGTTGAAAAATTGTCGACCAATTAAGTTGGTCTCATGTTGGACATTGACATAGACATAATAAATGTAAAATGTGTTTTGAGAATATAAGAAGTAATCTAACCATCAAATTGGTTGGGTACAAATGTGTTCCTAAAATAAAAAAGAAAAACCATGCCATCAAACATATATGTGATCCGTCACTAAATATAATCACACATGTTTTTTTTTTTTTTTAAACTCAGAGTTTACACATTTTTGGAAATCCTTTTTTTTTGAAATTTTGACACATTCATCATATTTGTTGTTTGAATGTAAAGATTACCAAAAATGTGTATCATAAGTCAACAAGATCTTCTAGTGAAGTAACCTGAGTGTTGCTGAGTATGTTGTTTTGTGTGGCCTCAGAAATGGTATTTTCAGGAATGGAAGTTGTTTGCTGAACAACATTCCTATTACTAGCTACAGTAGTGTGTGGAACAGTCTGTTGCATGCTTGTTTGTCCCAACACATTACCTGTTGTTGAGTACACCTGTGGATCTACATGGGTAATTGGGTATTGTGTGTGTGTATGTTGTTGACCTTGAGGATAGTTGACTGATGTTTGTAAGTGTGGTGTAGGTAACATAGTTGAGATTGGATAATGAGGCATCATGAATGATTGTGGGTATGTTGAACCAGGAAACAAGTTAGGTAAACCACCAATATTTGTGGGTTGAGTAAAGTAACTAGTACTTGGAGTGGGTTGTAGATTCATATAGTTCATGGGTTGCTGTGAGGTAGCACTTTGTACAGTGCTTAAGGCACCAGTATTGGTTGCAACATACCCTTGTCTAATTGGTGTTGGGAATAACGTACTTGAAGCAATTGAAGGTTGACCAGATTGTTGTAATACTGGATTATTGACTATTACAGTTGCCATTGTTGTTTGTGTTGAAATTGTATTTTGATTGTCTGTTGTGTTTGGGACTGTATGTTGTTGCATAATGGTACGCCAATTTTCTATGGCCTCATATACTCTCACTGGTTCCTGTTCTGCCTGACTAGCTGACAGGAGGGTCAGCATAGCAGCACGTACACGTTCCTGCCTATCGGATGGAATTTTGGTTAAGCTAGAAGATAAAGACCGACAAAAGCGCTCGGCATCTGTTTCTGGAATTAGAGTGTTCATTATGTGAATAATGCGTGTGTCAATTATTTCCGGTAAGGATCTCATTTCCTCAGGTCTCCGGATTTTTCTTGCACGTAGAGGTTGTGGTGCAAAACGTGGAAGTACATTTGTTTGTGTTGATTGTGTAGCTGGTGTGGTTGTTTGTTGTGTGGATGAGCCTTGGGTGTTGGTTTGTGCACTCTCTGTCCCACCCTCATGTGATTCAGTTGCTGCATCTTGTTGAATCTCTGGATTTTCACTGTCTTCTCTGCCAGGTTCTTGTTCTGATGCTGAGGTGGCTGTAGCAGAGGGACCTGCTGTTGGTTGATCATCTGAATCGTCTAGATTATCCTCCGTTCTATAAGAAATGAGACAACATATTACAATGTTAACATTTATATTTGTACAATTATCTTAATGAAGTAAATGAATGTTGTTTTTTTTTTTTCTTTTTCTAAAAAAAAAAAAACTTACTGTGTTACTTCTAAGATGGGTGCTAGGAAGCTTATTTGTTCATAATAAACATATCTGCGTTTGCGGCCTTGGCTGGATGAGGATGGTATAGGGTTGTACTCCCTTCGGTACTGATCACGTGCTGAACGCCAACGCCTTTTGACCAAGTCAACTGTGTAATTTAAATAAATATGTCACTTGCAACATTCACCATAAATCTGCCCACATTAATTAAAATAATGTTTGCTAAATGTAATATACAATTTAACAAAATAATGTTGGCCAAATACTTTTGAGGAAAAAACATTTTTTTATATATTCTTCATTCAAAAGCATTTTTAGACATTCACACATAACAAAATAATATTTCTGATAAATTATCTTTGAAGTAATTGTCATATATATTTAAATTTTCCATTTTTTTTTAGAGCAATATCATTTGGCAAAAAATTATTAGAAATATTATTTTATTCATGTAGGTCATGATATTGAAATGTTATTTAACTAAATTAAAAAAACATATTAAAAATAAAAAAACATGAATTGAAATTGTGATACTGAAATTAGACTAATAAAACAGGGAATTTAAAAACACATGACAGTTTAATCAGTTAATTAATTAACTTCATGAAGAATTCAAAGTCAGATTACAAAAATAAGTATACTTTGATTTTTGTTAGTTATGAAATGTTTGGTTAACTTTTTAAACATTTAACATGAACTCAATATATAGAGTAGTACATATACCAATTCTTCACAAAGATTTTTTAACTAAAAGACAACATAACTATAACAAAACATTCACAGTTTGTAATTATTTGCAAAATCCTAATATATATATTAAATAAATAAATATAAAAACATACAACAACTTACCATATTTAGCACGCTTTGCAGGCGAACATCTAGCCCATGCATTATTGGGGTACACTTCCTCAGCTACTTGATTCCAATGGCGGTCAACTGTCAGTCGGTCATGGTAACCATCAACACGTGTATCCCATAATGGTGGGTGAGTCTCGACAGCTGTTATCAGTTTCTCCGTGTCCACCCGTGGTGCCATTATTATATTTCGAAGCCGAAATTGTGCTCAAAATATATCTTTCAATACACAGAACTACAACTGCTTGCTTGCTCACTCCTTCTGCAAATGCATAGTTAGTTTTGTGCTAAAAAAATATGTTAGCTACGCCACCTGAAAGTATTTGAGATTGTAACAACCTTTCTAATGAAAACACGGACACGGACCACACGGATAGCATACGGAGCCCATCCGTATCACGTACGTGTAAACACGGACCCATAGGATTTAATGGATCCGTGAGGACGTTATGCCGGTGGAAAACGGACATGTCAGCGCTTTTTCGGCACGCTCAAACGTACGCACGGAACGGACACACGCTCCGTGCGCAAACACTGACGTGAGGCTTTTTATATTAAAAATACTGTGTCAACATCAGCACGTGTCTCCGGTACGTGTAAAAAATGCCAAAAACGTACCGGAGGCACGGATGTGTGGCGCAGGCCTAATGTAGTTTTGATGAAATCACTGATAAATCGGCAGGAGATCATCATGACAGGACTACGTGCTGCAGTTAGACCAGTATATTCATAAGATCTGAATGTATAAAACATTGATTTTATCAAAATGACAGCAAAAGGCTCAGTAAGTGACACATTGCTCGAATCAGGGTCTCTGTCTCTACATTATACTGCTCTCAGATAGGGAGCAAAAACCTTGTAACAGATTCCTTTTAACGGCCAACAACTATCTCCCCTGATTCCTTCATAACCAGCCACCTTGGATTGCTCATCTGCTTTCTGGCCCCAGTAGGTGGACTGATACCAAATGAAATACCAAATCCTTGCAAAATTGGTAGGTTTGGCCAATTAGTGTAGTTACCGCTGTACTGCCATCTTTAGCCCAATTGAGATTCCATAATGTACAGCTTGAAAATAGCCAATAAACAATAACGAGTGTTTATTAGACTGCTCATTTAGCAAATATCAATGGCAATCATCCGGCGAAGAGGCAAAATGCTCGTTCGTTGAGTACAGAATTCTTGTTGAACAGCGTAGTAATGATTATGGATTCAACTCAGTATCAGCAGATTCTTGACAATAATGTGCAAGAATCAGTGACGAAGTTGAAGTTACGCAGGGGATGAATATTTCAGCAAGACAATGATCCAAAACATGGCTCCAAATCTACTCAGGCATTCATGCAGAGGAACAATTACAATGTTCTGGAATGGCCATCCCAGTCCCCAGACCTGAATATCATTGAACATCTGTGGGATAATTTGAAGCGGCTGTCCATGCTCGGCGACCATCAAACTTAACTGACCTGGAATTGTTTTGTAAACAGGAATGGTCAAATATACCTTCATCCAGGATCCAGGAACGCATTAAAAGCTACAGGAAGCAACTAGAGGCTGTGATTTTTGAAAAAGGAGGCTCTACAATATATTAATGTCACTTTTATGTTGAGGTGTCCATACTTTTGCACCGGTCAAATTTGGTTTAAATGCGGATTGCACATTTTCTGTTAGTACAATAAACCTCATTTCAATCCAGAAATATTACTCAGTCCATCAGTTATTAGATATATGAAACTGAAATAGCTGCTGCAAAAACCCAAATTGTTATAAAGAAAAAAGGTTAACATTAATAGGGGTGCCCAAACTTTTTCATATGACTGTATTCATTGGAAAGCACACAGCCTCACCTCTATCAAGACATTTTGCAGATGCCTTCGCTTAAACAGATTTCCCCTGGTAACAGATTCCCTTCAACCACAGTTCTTCACATGCTTGTTTAATTAGAAGCGGGTATGTAATAAATAATGAACATATGTCTACCAGCAATAAACTGCATGAATATTAAATCATTTACTTGTTTCAGAGAGACTGTTATATGAAAAGACAGCATTTTGGACCCGTGCACATGGCTGAGCCTTTATGGGGAGGTTTTATGGCTTTTTCATTTGGAGCTACATATACAGCCTCTGTGCACTCCAATGCAGGCTATGTCGGGTGCTGTATGTAAGGGGATATTGTCTCCTAGAAGCAATATTTTGTTATACTTCTCTTCATACCAAATCCAGTGTCATGATTTTTTTTTTGCTGTATCCAACAGAAAAAAAAACAGAAAAATACTCCATATGCCACAGTATGAAATCAAAAGGCATATAGAGGAACAGTGTAGGCCTCATGCATCTCATGCAGCCCTGTTATACTGTATTACAGCCACGTGCCATGTCCTGCAAGGTTATGACAATTAGGATTTGTTCTAAATGGTGTAGTACAGAGGCAGCACCATGCAACTCCATATAGCTACTATGTAGACTGACTGATATACTGATAACTGCCTTTTTATTATACTATACCATTGCTTTATAGCAAATTATTTCTGAAATAAGGAGCTAATCCAGATCCAGATATATCCAGCAATCCAAATAATCCTCAGGGGTGTAGCTATAAAGGTAAGCGTCGCGCCTGGGCCCGAGTGCCAGGGGTTCAAAGTCACCTGCATCCTATACTGCTTTATAATTGGCATGTGGAAGCTGGTGGCCTTAGCACTGATTTTGGATTGTGATTTACAATCTTCAAGTTACAGTGATTTGTCCATATTAAAGGGGTATTCCCATCTGTGGGGGTCTGACCTCTGAGTATGGGGTCACAATACTGATTCAGTGCTGAGATGCATACACCCTTTTTGTCTGCTCAGCTTCATTACAGTCCCACAACTTTGCAGGGTACTGCAATCCACCCTATTATTCACTTAAAGTACCACTTCAGTGTATTTTTGTTTTTCATTTTTCCATCCGTTAGCCACAGAAATGTTTGTTTAGTGCATGCATTAAAAAAAATTACCATTTGCCATCCTCTGCCGTTTTAACCACTGCTCGAGTCCACTTCTCAATCTTGTGACCTGCAGGCTTACAACAGTGTTTCTTTATGGACTGAAAGTTAGGGTGGCTTTACATGCTGCAATATCTGGCCCGATATCGCTAGCATGCGACCCACCCCCATCGTTTGTGCGAAACGGGCATATCGCTGCTCGTCACGCACAAAATCTGGCACCCCTGTCACACATACTTACCTGCATAGCGACGTCGCTGTGAACGGCGTACCGCCTCCTTTCTAAGGGGGCGGTCCGTTCGGCGTCACAGCGACGTCACTAAGCGGCCGCCCAATGAAAGCGGAGGGGCGGAGATGAGCGGGACGTAACATCCCGCCCACCTCCTTCCTTCCGCATTGTGGCCGGAGGCAGGTAAGGAAATGTTCCTCGTTCCTGCGGCGTCACATGTAGCGATGTGCACTGCCGCAGGAACGAGGAACAACTTCGCCCCAGCGACAGCAGCGATAACTGGCAGCGGACCCCCATGTCAACGAGGAGCGATTTTGGCCGTTTTTGCAACGATCCAAAATCGCTCCTAGGAGTCACACGCTACAACATTGCTACAGCGGCCGGATGTACGTCACAAAATCCGTGACCCCAACGAGATCGCTGTAGCGAAATCGTAGCGTGTAAAGCCCGCTTTAGTCTCTTAGCGGTAGTGTATGAGAGGAGGCCATCAAACATGTACACTTAAAAAAGGATCTAACGGTCCGTGTTGAAAGCTGGCATGAAAGCGCCGTGGTCATAGGATGCTGGAGAACCACCCGAGCTAAGCTGGAAACGGCAGAAATGGCGATCAGTATTTTTATGCAAATACAGAACAATATTGCTGGTGACTGGCACCACTCCACATCTCTTCCCCCTCATGAAGCTTTCTGCGAGACGCGTAGGGGTACACACCAACTAAAACTCCTTCTGAAGTGACCTTCCACATGCGTGAGTTAATTGTTTCCTCCTTTGGATCTATCCTTCCATCTATATAGATGGATCATTTGGACCTAACGTTTGGGCTCTTTGTAGCCCTAGATAGATGACAAACTGGTCCTTTTTTGATTACAATTAACCCCCTGTTGGACTTTTTTTGCTTGACTGAGTCCCTCCTGCATGTCAACACTTGCCATATACTTTTGATTTGTCAGGCTATTACCTAGAGGTCTACTTACCTTGATTACTATGTAGGGTATATTGTGCCAATTTTCCCTTGTCCTCGTTCTCCTGCACTATATATGTATTGCTATACTGTATCCTTATTTGATATCCCAATCCTCTATATTTAATAAAAAGGAATTTTTATATGCAACCAATTGATATTGGGTGGCATTAATTAGGTTGGTACACACTTTTGGCACACAAAGTCCTATCCTCTCTCATTTTCTCCTCAATATTGCTGGAGAAGCACCTGAGCTAAGCTGGAAACGGCAGAAGACGGCGATCAGTATTTTAATGCAAACACTGAACAATATTGATGGAGAAGCGTTCGAGCTATGCTGGAAATGGTAGAAGACGGCAATCAGTATTTTAATGCATAGATTGAACAATATTGCTGGAGAAGTGCTCGAGCTATGCTGGAAACAACAGAAGACAGCGATCAGTATATTAATACATACACTGAACAATATTGCTGGAGAAGTGCTCGTGCTATGCTGGAAACGGCAGAAAACAGCAATCAGTATATTAAATCATACACTGAACAATATTGCTGGAGAAGTGCTCGTGCTATGCTGGAAACAACAGAAGACAGCGATCAGTATATTAATACATACACTGAACAATATTGCTGGAGAAGTGCTCGTGCAATGCTGGAAACGGCAGAAGACAGCGATCAGTATTTTAATGCATACACTGAACAATATTGCTGGAGAAGTGCTCGTGCTATGCTGGAAACGGCAGAAGACAGCGATCAGTATTTTAATGCATACACTGAACAATATTGCTGGAGAAGCGCTCGTGCTATGCTGGAAACGGCAGAAGACAGCGATCAGTATATTAATACATACACTGAACAATATTGCTGGAGAAGTGCTCGTGCTATGCTGGAAACGGCAGAAGACAGCGATCAGTATATTAATACATACACTGAACAATATTGCTGGAGAAGTGCTCGTGCTATGCTGGAAACGGCAGAAAACAGCAATCAGTATATTAAATCATACACTGAACAATATTGCTGGAGAAGTGCTCGTGCTATGCTGGAAACGGCAGAAAACAGCGATCAGTATTTTAATGCATACACTGAACAATATTGCTGGAAAAGCGCTCGTGCTATGCTGGAAACGGCAGAAGACAGCGATCAGTATTTTAATGCATACACTGAACAATATTGCTGGAAAAGCGCTCGTGCTATGCTGGAAACGGCAGAAGACAGCGATCAGTATTTTAATGCATACACTGAACAATATTGCTGGAAAAGCGCTCGTGCTATGCTGGAAACGGCAGAAGACAGCGATCAGTATTTTAATGCATACACTGAACAATATTGCTGGAGAAGTGCTTGTGCTATGCTGGAAACGGCAGAAGACAGCGATCAGTATTTTAATGCATACACTGAACAATATTGCTGGAGAAGCGCTCGTGCTATGCTGGAAACGGCAGAAAACAGCGATCAGTATTTTAATGCATACACTGAACAATATTGCTGGAGAAGCACCCGAGCTAAGCTGGAAACGGCAGAAGACGGTAATTAGTATTTTAATGCATACACTCAACAATATTGCTGGAAAAGCGCTTGTGCTATGCTGGAAACAGCAGAAGACAGCGATCAGTATATTAATGCATACACTGAACAATATTACTGGAGAAGCGCTCGACCTATCCTGCAAACGACAGAAGACAGCAATCACTATTTTAATGCATACACTGATCAATATTGCTGGAGAAGCACCTGAGCTAAGCTGGAAACGGGAGAAGACGGCGATCAGTATTTTAATGCATACACTGATCAAATATTATTGTGAGCTAATATATGGGGAGTTAAAAAAATATTGAGTGGTACTGTAAATGGAGCAGTGCACGGAGGGTGATTGGGGAACAGCAAAAAGTGAGAGAGCTGCAGCGTTACACCAGTGCTGTAGCCAATAGATTCTGAGAATCGGCATGGGTTCTGGAGGTTGATCATAAACTGATGGCATCTCTTAGCAATCCACCATCAGTTTGTCAGATGGGAATATTCCTTTAATGCATTGACTTCTACATTTCGATAAAGTAATAACAGGGACTGAATTATTAATGAGGCTGCACAGCTAATTACATGGATTACTGCCCACTCTGCATAATTCTTGATGTACAGTATAATAGTGCAATGAAATGCCAGATAAAATAAAAATGAAATAATAAAAGAGAGGCAGAACACAAATATACAATACAAAATGTAATCTTTATTCTTTTGGCTTGTTTGTAATGTAGTTAGCTGTAATTTTAGGTAATAGCATTTTCCTGCATGCAGTTCACAGTACACTACAAGTCATTATTCCTGGAAAGCAACGGATTTCTACATTAAACGTCTGCATGTGTCCAAAAACAGAACTGAAGTTGAACATGGTGTCATAAGCAAATTCATTTTTTTTTTTTGGAAAAAAAAAAAATGAAGAATGTGGATCCCACATATTGGCTAAAACATTCCAGTGCAGCATGAACAATAGAATGAGTAATTTAGACTCTAAAAAGGAAATGTAAACCAGGCCTATACAACTTGTGGCTTACCAGCGACTGATCCACTACAATCCTGAGAATGCCGTACCAGCCAGTTAACCGATGAAGCGAGCTGGAAGGTGCAAACGTTCAAAGCGTACATAGGGCATTTTGTGGGCTTAAAGGAATTCTCCACCTTAGGCTAAGTTCACACTAGTGTATAAAAAATGGTCTGATTTTCATTAAGGACCAACTACAGTGTCCAATGTTAAGAATTACAATATATCAGTACAAATCATATGCTATACGAGGTTTTTTTTTTAGCTCTTGGGTACGTCTCTTCCCAAATAGGTGGGCACTAAGTGCATGTAAAAAAAAAAAAGTCATCTGACCAGCCCAATTGAAATGCATTGGTCCGAATGCTGTCAGTTGTTTCCATGAGCTAAAAATCTGGGCATGCGGTCATAGTCCAAAATTTCAGCAGTTGCTTTGAAACAACTATCTGGCCATGTGAGCATAGCCCAAAATTTCAGCAGTGACTTAGAAACAACAATCTGGTTATGTGAGCATAGCCCAAAATGTCAGGAATTGCTTAAAAACAACTATCTGATCATGTAAGCATAGCCCAAACTTTCAGCATTCGGTTAGAAACAACTATCTGGTCATGTGAGCATAGCTCAAAATATCAGCAATCACTTAAAAACAACTGTCTGGTCATGTAAGCATAACCTAAAATTTCAGCAGTCGCTTAGAGACAAATATCTGGGCATGTGAGCATAGCCCAAAATTTCAGCAGTTATTTAGAAACAACTATCTGGTCATGTGAGGATAGCCTAAAATTTCAGGAGTCACTTAGAAACAACTATCTGGTCATGTGAGCATAGCCCAAAATGTCAGCAATTGCTTAAAAACAACTATCTGGTCATGTAAGCATAGCCCAAAATGTCAGGAATTGCTTAAAAACAACTATCTGGTCATGATAGCATAGCCCAAACTTTCAGCATTCGGTTAGAAACAAATATCTGCAGTTATTTAGAAACAACTATCTGGTCATGTGAGCATAGCCTAAAATTTCAGGAGTCACTTAGAAACAGCTATCTGGTCATGTGAGCATAGCCCAAAATGTCAGCAATTGCTTAAAAACGACTATCAGGTCATGTAAGCATAGGACAAACTTTCAGCATTCGGATAGAAACAATTATCTGGTCAAGTGAGCATAGCCAAAAATTTCAGCAGTGGCTTAAAACCAACTATCTGACCATGTGAGGATAGCCCAAAATTTCAGCAGTGGCTTAGAAACAACTATCTGGTCATGTGAGCATAACCCAAAATTTCAACAGTCATTTAAAAACAACTATCTGGTCATGTGAGCATAGCCCGAAATTTCAACAGTCACTTATATAGCCATAGCTGTACGGTTAGGCCTCACTGTATTACTGATTTAGCTCGTTGCACTCTTGTTAACTTCGTGAAAATCGGTAACATAGTAAATGCTGATAAGAACTGTCCTTGAAGTCTTAAGGGGTATATCCACCATTGCAACCAATTTTTTGTGTCACCCCAAAGTATATAATATAAAAAAGTGAAGCTACTTTCCATACATATACAGCCCTTATGAAAAGTTTTCCATGTTTCCATGGTAACAGACTACAAACAGACCCAGTGTAGTCAGATCCTGTCATACTTCCTTTGATCTGTTCGATTCTTATTACTGACCTCAAGATTGTATGTAATCAAAAATTAAAGTACAGGTGGGAGGGGAGGATCATACCACAGAGAATTTATCTGTAGTCTGCTACCATGGAGACACATAGGTCTGCATGGGAGCTGTAGACCCATACTGTTATGTTTAACATTGACAAAGTTGCTCCATTTTTAATTTTTTTTAGATTTTAGGTGCTTCAAAGCTATAAAAATATGTTGTAATAGTGTACTCTACCCTTTAGACACTCGGTAATACTACCAGAATGTAGTGGATTTCCTTAAACTGATATTTCGAAGAATATAGATTACAAAATCCATTAGGCACTTTAGATATCACTCAGAAAAAGTTTTTTTTGTGCTCCATCATAAAAGGGGCCTCTTATCAATTAGTATCTATACAGGTCTTCATTCGACCAAGTTGTTGGGACATCATCGGTACCCGGTAGCCCACATTTCCTTGGCCCACAAAATGACCAACGCCCAACGTTTGCTCAGTAAAATGGATGCCAGAGAGCAACAATATGTCCAAGCCTTATGTAAATGATTGAAAATGTATATAATATATATATATATATAAATATATATATTTAACCCTTTCAGCTAGCCCTTCCTGAAATAACTTGCTGGTCAAGCATTTCTGGGGAACCGGTGTTGAAAAAAATTAAATCCCTGATGCAGGCATTTCTCACAGTCCCTGCAAAAATGTTTTGCCTGGTGTTACGTCTGTCATCAACATACATGTGGTTTCATTGTGCGAGCTGTGGTCCCATATTTTTACACACTTACTTCCGCAATCAGCAGGGGTGCACCAAAAAAAAAGAATAAAAAAAAAAGAAAAAAACAAAACAAAACAAAAAAAAAAGGAATTATAATAAAAATAGCAAATTTACAACTTTCTTTGTCATTTTTATTTGCAAAGGTCTCCAATTTAATAGTGCTAAGCATGGGCAAGTAACAAAAGTGACCACAACATTAACCCCTGAAGTTTAGGTTATTTTTTTTTTTTGTTTTTTTTTTTCATCTATTCTTGTTATGTACAAAATGCTGAAAAATAAAGCTAAATGAATATTTACAGTATTTATAGATTTTTTTTTAATTTTCTTCTTCCTAAAAACCTCTGTATCCTTTAACGCAGTCTTGCAACACATCCAATCAAATCTGAACGAAAACGAATCCTAAAATAATACAACAAAAAAGAGGGAACAAAAAAAGGAAAATAACTGCAAACTATTGCTTAATCCTTTAAAGACTGCAGAGCAGAAGCAAAAAAAAAAAAAAAAGAAAAAAAAGGATTAATAAAGAAATGAGTTATTTTTGAAAAATTTGTCTTACTCAACCATTGACATATGGCTTTCCATAATATATACTGCTGGATGGTGGGGAAATAAAATATCATAAGCAGCCCTGGCAATACAAACATGCACCTGTGATAGCGTCCAAACTATTTATATTGGTACAGAATATTTCTATATTTTTTTTTCCAAAAGCTTGCAAACTACACATATTGTGGTACATATTTGATGCAATAAATACTGTGCCCAAACCATTATTTTCTTGCTCAAACATCCACCAACGTAGTAAAGGAACTATTTACATACCATAACATAGGCATTTCCATTGGCTTGTACAATGTCAACCTCGCTGACAAGCTGAAGATGGCCAAAATAATCATAACAATGCAGGAGAAAGCCTAAAAAACTGTAATTTTTGTAATTTTTGGGGGTCAACCTGTGCTACCGGTTAAAGAAATTTGATAATCTATGCCTCCTGGCACTAAGATCTTGCGGATTTGTATCTGGTGGTTGCATAAATCGTGAATCCATCTGTCCTTAGATGTGGGATTTTCGAAGGGACAAAACAGGCACATTTTTTTTCCGGCTGTGACACGGCATGAACAGTTAAGCACCCCAACAATAAGTGTCACTTGATAATGATATTTTTTTTTTGTATCGCTATTTTTTATTATTTTTTCCCATGCATGACCTATGAGCCTGGCATGCTTTCATGCAATCAGTTTTCTTCATATATGTAATAGAGAAAGATATTGAAGAACGCCTGGTCCTCATACCTTTAAAGTGGTAATTATCAGCTCCTTCCCAACATAAAACCCAATTTACAAAAATAGTCGCATATAATCGTAGAGAACCTATGAATTCAAAAAAATGATGAATCCATAAACATAGAACTTGTAAACATATGGCAAATATGGCAGTTGAAATGCAAACAGTGGATACAAGTAGTTTACTAAAGTGTTCAACACACAAAAAAAAACAATAGGATTTGTATCCCACAAAATGGTCCCCATTCCGGACAGTCTGAGTAGCCATTTTGACTATCCCCTTCAGCAGTGTCAGCTGGGAAATTAACCCCTTTACTTCCGCAGGGACCGGCAAAGCATCCATGTGATGCCTTTGCGAGCCTCTATAGCAGTGAAGTGGTTAAAACAGTAACCTCCAGTCAAGGTTTGTTGAGCAGTCTTTATAGTCCGATCCTGACAGGGGGTCACTGTCGAATTGTAGGCACTGACCAAAAGTACATAATTTTTAAGAACTGTCAGTTTGGCATAAATCTCTGAAAGGAGTCCTGCTGACATAAAGAATGTTCACAGGCTGTAAACAGTTTGCCAGGTTAAAAACTACTTTTTACGCTCCCTGACGTCTTTCCCCCTGTCTTCCTTCTCTATTTTGTCTTTTTCGTGTTTTTCTTTGTCTGGTTTTGTAACACTGTCATAGGACGGGGGAGAAGTAGTGGAGGGAGTGATATCTACTTTATCTGTGGTGGAGTTTCCATTGAGTCGGTCACTCAACATGTCTTTCCGTGTTATTAAACTATCGCCATCTTTGCCCTTCTCTTGATGGTACATAAAGGAAGCACGTTTTAAGGATTTCCTCAGAAGGTAACTTCGGAAAGCTCGTTGGATAATAACGGCAGACTGTTCCTCTTGTTTTCTACGTAATGTTGATGTGATTGGTTCGTAAGAGGCTTTGGAAGGGTTGGAGGCCATAAACCTTTCTTCCATCGGTGCTCTGAGATTATCCATTTCATCTCCTTCACCCAACACACGCTTTGTAAAGGCGAAAAGGATGTCAAGGCAGTGAATTCTGTCACCGCTTACCATAGGAAGATCCATTGCAATAAGCTGTACATGGTTTGGTTTTGGTATACGAAGAGGTGGATCCAGTGCATCAGCAAAGTCAGTTAATTTACTATATTGAATAAATTGTGTTGCACCCGGATCAAACTTTTCCCAAACTTCGTAGAACATCTCAAAGTCATCCTCCCCTAGAGGTTCAGCGCTTTCTTCGGTAGCAACACCAAAATTCTCCAAAATGACAGCAATGTACATGTTCACCACCACTAAAAATGATATGATGATATAACTTACAAAAAAGAAAATTCCAACAGACGGGTTACCACAATCACCTTTGACAGAACTCCCTGGATGTTCTGCTTTCGGGTCACAATCTGGATATTTACTATTAAGAATTGGATTCAACAGTCCATCCCACCCGGCGGAAGTTGTGATCATGAATAAACAAATCATGCTGTTGCCAAAAGTTTCAAAGTTGAACATATCATCGATGCCGCTTTCTTTCTTCACATAAGCAAAGTTGGACATTCCAAAAATGGCATAAATAAACATAACCAGGAAAAGCAATAAACCAATGTTGAACAATGCAGGAAGTGACATCATCAACGCAAAAAGCAAAGTACGAATCCCCTTTGCTCCCTTAATAAGACGTAGGATACGACCTATTCTGGCGAGTCTTATGACCCTGAACAGAGTTGGTGACACGAAATACTTCTCAATGAGATCAGCCAAAAACATTCCTATGGGTAAAGAAGAAAAGAAAATGGAATGAGAATTTTCAGTGAAGCAATTGTTTGTCATGCTTACATATGTATCCACTACCACTCAAACAAATTGAAACTGACTTAAAGGGAATCTGTGAGCAGTTTTTTGCTATGTAAGCTGAGGACAACATGCTGTAGGGGTTAAAAAGCAAAGCTCAACTGTGCCTGTCTTATCAGGCTGTGTGCTATTGCTTTCATATACTAAAGGCTTTATAACCTAGCGATTACCATTACTGGACTAGGAATTCACATGCAGACCAGTCCAACACACCCCCTGCTGTGAATGACACCTCACTGTCAATGCACAATCTCTGGGCTCATCTATATGCTAATTCTAAAGGCACTGACTGTGTCAGAGCAGCTGCAGCCAGTAATCTAAGTAATACATCATTGGATTCAGAGTCTCTTTGCTTACAACATGCTGCTCTAAGATAAGGTAGCAAAAACCTTCTGACAGATTCCCTTTAAGCCTATCTGGATTGCTAGACCCTCACAAATAGTCTTGTCATGTCATATGTGAATGGATTTCCAAATAATTCTATGTACAAGTAAAAGCATTTCAAAACTGTACATTTAACTAAATTAACAACATTAATAAAATCCTCCCTTTTACTTTATGCAATTTACAACTTCATACATTATGGATACATTTACAAATACAAGGTTAGTACTCTATAACTTGTTGAAAGTCCATAGGTACAGGACCACACTAAATTAAAGGGTTATTCCTATCTTCTTAGATAAATATTCTCAGACAGTTCTTGTAAATACAAACATTTTTGCAATATACTGCATATTAAAATTTGCAGGCATTCTTGAGATATTAACACTTTACTTCTGTTTACTTTTGTTTTCCCAGGAGATTGACCACTGCTGTTCAACTTGTAAACACTACACTCAAAACAGTGCATACAAGTTCATTAGAAAAGAACTTGTAAGCACTGCGCATGTTCTGCTTTTTAGCAGTGGTCTGTCTCCAAAGCTGTAAACAAAAGAAATGTGTTGATAATTCAAGAATTGATGAAATTTGTAATAAAAAATTGCTTTACCCGACGATATTCATTTATGAAGGTTGCGGATAACCCTTTAAGGGTAAACTAAACTGAATTACTGGAAAATCATTAAGATTACAAATAGTCTGCTACAGGATGTCACGATGATTAATTTGATGGAAGAGTGGTTTGGATAATTGGCTTGAAAGAGGTGATACAACAAGTTAGTTACTTTAAATGGGCTGTTGCGGTTGGATTATTTTGCCCCTAAAATTGGGCAATTGTCTAATAAGGGTTCTTATCCCTCATCTGAATTAAAGGGAATCTGTCAGCAGATTTTTGCTACCTCATCTGAGAGCAGTATAATGTAGGCAAAGAGGCCCTGAGTTCAATGATGTATCACTTCGATTAGTGACTGTAGCTGTTCTGACAGTGAAAGATTTTAGATTTTGTATGTAGCAGAGCTCTGAGAGCTGCACCTGCCCACACCAGGCTTTCAGTGTACATTTCCATAGAGAGAAGCTGCTAATCACAGAAGAGGCGGCGTTTGACTACAGCTCAAGGGCTGCTGAGACCCACTAATGATAACGATAACAGGCTTAAGCTAACACTGCAGGTAAATAAAATAAGACTGTGAGATAACAGAGGCAGGGCTGAAACCTCTGTTTTAACACTTGCAGCATGTTACATTGCAGAAAGCTATTGACAGAGTCCCTTTAATACTGTGAGATTACAGATTAAACTTGATGGTCTTTTGATTCTTTAAAGAATTACAAAAATAATGGCATCTCATCTAATCTTAATCAGCCAACCAAGTTAATGAACTCCTGCAGGAGCATTTGTCTTTTTATCATAAATACATGTATTTTGGGCTAATTAAAATAATGAGCTTGTTCTCATATCTGTGTCTCTCTAAGCTTTAGGGTACCCTCACACTAAACGACCTAGCAGCGATTCCGACCACGATACAACCAGGCAGGGATCGTTAGTGCGTCACTACATGGTCGCTGGTGAGCTGTGAATCAGGCAGATCACCATAGCGACCAGCCACAAGCCACCAGCGATCCGTGTAACGACGCTGTGCTTGTAGCTAGGGTACACATCAGGTTACTAAGCAAAGCGCTTTACTTGGATACCCGATATGTACCCTCGTTACCAGTGTACGCCGCTCTTAGGCTGCCAGCGCTGGCTCCCTTCACACGTAACCAGGGTATACTTTGGGTTACTAAGCAAAGCACTTTGCTTGGTTACCCGATATTTACCTTGGCTACCAGCGCGCTCGTTGGTCTCTCACTGTCAAACACGCTGATGCAAGCTGCACAGCAGGACTCCTAAGAGCAAAAAATGAACCAGAACAGTGTGTAACGATCAGCGATTTCACAGCAGGGGCCAGGTCACTGCTTAGTGTCACACACAGCGAGATCGCTGATGAGGTAACTGGTACGTCACAAAACCTGTGACTCAGCAGCGATCTCGCTATGTGAGAAGTACCCTTTATTCGTCCTCTTCTAAATTATCTCAGCAATACATTTATCACTAGGTGAAAGTTTAACTTTAATTTGATCATAGATCAGCTTAAGAGATCGTTTAGGGAAGAATTACTAAGGGTTACAAACCCTGCCATCTGAATTTTTTTAACCCCTTAGATAAAAGGAAAAATATACATGTTTGGTATCTACGAATTTGTACTGACAAGAGGCTTCATACTGACACATCAGGTTAACCATATAGTGAACACTGTGAATAAAATACCCCAAAAACTATTGCGCAATTGCACTTTTTTGAAATTTCACCACACTTGGAATTTTTTCCCCATTTTCCAGTACACAATATGGTAAAACTAACAATTTCATTCAAAAGTACAACTCGTCCTGCAAAAAATAAGCCCTTATAAAATGAAAACGTTATGGCTTTCGGAAGAAAGGGAGGAAAAAATGAAAATGAAAAATGGAAAATCGCCCGGGAGTGAAGTGGTTAAAGAAAATCCATCAACGGGTCAGAAATGGCCAGTTTTCCTTCTTTTTTTTTACCACTCCTCCTCCAAGTATTTTTTTTATTTTTATTAAATCCAAGATACAGTTACTGAGATATTTATTGCTATTTTTTAATGCTCTTTAACAGGGGTGCATGGCTCACAGGATCCTCTGGGGCTGTCTTGTATTATTACCCAATGAGCAACATCCATCATTTAAAGACCATAAAAGTAACACAAAATAAAAAGGCCCGTATCTGTAGAAACGTAACAAAAAAATAATGAAAAATGAGGGAAAAAACTGGACACTCAACTTGGTGACAGGTGCTCCTTAATTTAAGAAAACAAACAAAACTTGCCTCTGAATGTGCCCAATTGTAAAGCCCCTTCAATCTACCTAATTATATAGTATATATTTATTACAATGTTTTGTCATTTTTATAATTCTTCAAGAGACAAAAATAGCTTTCTGAGGTCCCACATATAATCATGGTAAAAAGTGTTGACAACCTTGAAATTGATCTAGAAAATTAAGTATTTCTTCCAGAAAATGATTACAATTACATATGATTTGTTATACACATATTTTTTCCCTTGGTGTGTATTGGAACAAAAAAAAAAAAAACAGAGGAAAAAAAGGTAAATTTCACATAATTTCACACAAAACCACAAAAATAGTCCAGGCAAAATTGTTGGCACTCTCAACTAAATATTTGGTTAAACACCATTTGGAATAAATAACTGCAATCAATCACTTCTTATAACCATCCACAAGCTTCATACACTTCTCGACTGGTATTATGGACTCTTCGGGGTACTTTGCACGCTGCGACATCGCAAGCCGATGCTGCAATGTCGAGAGCGATAGTCCCCGCCCCCGTCGCAGCAGCAATATCTTGTGATTGCTGGTGTAGCGAACATTATCGCTACGCCAGCTTCACATGCACTCACCTGCCCTGCGACGTCGCTCTGGCCGGCGACCCGCCTCCTTCCTAAGGGGGCTGGTCGTGCGGCGTCACAGTGACATCACACGGCAGGCAGCCAATAGCAGCAAAGGGGCGGAGATGAGCAGGATGTAAACATCCCGCCCACCTCCTTCCTTCTGCATTGCAGCCGGGACGCAGGTAGGAGATGTTCCTCGCTCCTGCGGCTTCACACACAGCGATGTGTGCTGCCGCAGGAACGAGGAAAAACATCGGACCTGTCGCTGCACCAGCATTATGGAAATGTCGGACCCTACACCCATGATACGATAACGACGCTTTTGCGCTCGTTAATCATATCAAAAATGATTTGCACACTACGATGTCGACTGCGACGCCGGATGTGCGTCACTTTCGATTTGACCCCACCGACATGGCACCTGCGATGTCGTAGTGTGCAAAGCCCGCCTTCCTTTTGCAAACTGCCCAAGGTCTCTCACATTTGAAGGCGTCTTCTCTTCTCCCAACAGCAATTTTAAGATCTCTCCACTGGTGTTCAATGGGATTCAGATCCGGACTCATTGCTGCCACTTCAGAACTCTCCAGCACTTTGTTTCCATCCATTTCTGGGGGCTTCTTCAAGCATGTTTGGGGTCATTGTCCTGCTGGGACGTAAACCCAGCTTTCTGATACTGGGCATTACATTGAAACTCAAAATCCTTTGATAGTCTTCAGATTTCATGATGTCTTTAATTCAGTCTAGGCACCCAGTGCCAGAGGCAGCAAAACAATCCCAAAACATCTTTGATCTTCCACGATATTTAACTGTAGGTACTGTGCTCTTTTTTTTCTATAGGCCTCATTCTGTTTTCAATGAACAGTGCTTTACCAAAACATTCTATCTTGGTCTCATCTCTCCACAAGATACTTTCACACAAGGATTTTGGCTTATTCATGTACAATTTGGCAAACTGCAGTCTAGCTTTCTTATGCCGCTTTGTGGGGTCCTCCTGGGTCTCCTCCAAAGCGTTTAATTTCATTCAAATGTGGACAGATAGTTTGTGCTGATACTGATGTACCCTGTGCCTGCAGAGCAGCTTGAATTTGTTTGGAACTTGATTGGGGCTGCTTAATTATCCACCATCTGGACTATCCTGCTTTGCAACCTTTCATCAATTTTTCTCTGCTGTCCACAACCACGGAGATTAGTTACAGTGCCATGGGTTGCAAAGTTCTTGATTATGTTGCATAATGAGGACAAAGGAATGTCAAGATATCTGGAAATAGACTTGTAATCTTGAGATTGTTGATATTTTTCAACAATTGTGGTTCTCAAGTTCTCAGACACTTTTTCTGTTCTACATGCTTGACTCAACTTCTCCCCTTTTTATATGGGGTAAGTTGTGATTTTCATATTGCCCTCACCTATTACTTGCCACAGGTGAGTTTGAATGATGCTTGAAACAAAGTTGTTTATCCACAATTTTGGAAAGGTGCAACAATTTTGTCTGGCCCATTTTTAAGTTTTTTTGTAAAATTATGTTCAATTTGCATTTTTGTCACTCTTTTTTTTTGTTGTGCCAAAACATACAAAGGAAACAAACGTGTATTACAAAATGTGTAATTGCAATAATTTTCTCCAACACTTTCGGCCATGACTGTCAAAGCTTATACCTACAAGAAATACCTACCTACAATTGAAAGAATGACAACCACAAAATCAAATATATTCCATCCCATTGTGAAGTAATAGTGCCGGAGAGAAATAAGCTTGAGCACACATTCTCCAGTAAAAAGAACAATGAAGACTGCATTAATCCAGTACAAGTTGTTCTCCATATCGTCACTTTGGTCATCAGTTTCAATCATCATCGTCACCATGTTTAGGCAGATAAGAACCATGATAGTGATGTCAAAGGGTTGCATGGATACAAAGTCAAAGACTGCACCTTGAAATTTGTTCTGAAATAGGAAAAACATTATACAATGAATTTCAGAAATGGGAAGAATTTACTGTAACATTCTGACTTTCTATGTTTACAAGGGTGAAAGCCGCACCTGAGGCCTTGGAACAGGCTTTTGTGGTTTTTTTGATCCTAACTTTTTCATGGCATTGTAATATTTCTTTTGTTCCTCTGTCATGAAGATATCCTGACCTCCGAATTATAGGGAAAAAAATCAAACATGGTTATGACAAAAGAATTCATGGATTATACGTTAGGTTAAAAGGATCTGCTGCTTCTTTCTGACACATCTATTTTCACAAATTCTTAGGGGTACGTTGCACGCTGTGACATCGCAAGCCGATGCTGCGATGTCGAGCGCCATAGTCCCCGCCCCCGTCGCAGCAACGATATCTTGTGATTGCTGCTGTTGCGAACATTATCGCTACGGCATCTTCACACGCACTTACCTGCCCTGCGACGTCGCTCTGGCTGGCGACTCGCCTCCTTATTAAGGGGGCGGGTCGTGCGGCGTCATAGCGATGTCACAAGGCAGGTGGCCAATAGAAGCGGAGGGGCAGAGATGAGCGGGACGTAAACATCCCGCCCCCCTCCTTTCTTCTGCAGAGCTGGTGTTAGACGCGGTGACGCAGGTAGGAGATGTTCCTCGCTCCTGCGGCTTCTCACACAGCAATGTGTGCTGCCGCAGGAACGAGGAACAACATCGTACCTGTCACTGCTGCCAAATTATGGAAATGTCGAACACTACACCGATGATATGATAACGATGCTTTTGCTCTCGTTAATCGTATCTAAAAGGATTTCCACACTACGATATCGACTGCGACGTCGGATGTGCATCACTTTCGATTTGACCCCACCGATATCGCACCTGCGATGTCGTAGTGTGCAAAGCCCGCCTTACATTCTTCACAAAATACTGATTGTGAAGTATGTAGTCTACATGGAGCCATTTTTCTCGAATTCCTCTTTGAAATGACAACTGGGAATTATCAAGTTGGGGGGAAGGTCACTACATAGCCTTACATTAGTTTAGAGACACAGACCCACAGGTTCTCTACGCGTTCCATTCCAGGTCCTCGTGCTCCACCGCATTGCGTTCCAGGATTCTCTGCCAACTGGATGCAATTGGTATCACAAAATCTGGTGTGTGTGTGTGTGTGTGTGTGCGATCTGATGTGTGTGTGAGTGCACATGAGTATGTGTGAGCGAACTGATATATGTAAGTCTTGGCCAGAAGAAGGGGAGGATGGCGTAGAGCATAGCTGCTGGGAAGGCTTGCCGAAGATCGCAGGAGGACATGGGAGCCATGCAGATGCCTGGGGTCTGGTAAAAAGGACTCTCCTGGGAAGTGGGATATGCATTTTTGGGGGTAAACTTTCCCCCAATCGTGTTTCCTCGAGAATATGCCCTAACCTGAAAATAAGCCTTAGTACATTTTTTGAGGCAAAAAAAGTATGACGGTGTCTTATTTTTGGGGAAATACGGTAGCAGCAGAGAGGGGGTTGTACATATCTCGCAACAGTGTAGAGGTGGGAAAATGTATGTACAGGGATGGGAGAGAAAACAAGCTGTAGACAAATAGGAAAGCACATAATAAGGAAATAAGTGCAGGATAGAAGCTGTGCTGATATAAGAGCTAATGAAGACAGCACACTGGATACACACAAACCTCTCACCCAGCCTATATTACTGGAAGAGAAACTCACCCAAATAAAAAATCTGAAACTTGTATCAGTCTGAAAATTTCATGTCAGGAGTTCTAAAATTAAGTGAAGGAATGAAGACTACCGACTTAAACTTAGCTCAATTTTTTTTTGCTAAAGGTAATGTAAAATAATGCTCTCCATGCCAAACTTCTCCATAGCCTATATATACAATGTATACATTTTCAGCCCAACCCAATTATGATTGAAGCTGAAAACATACAACAATTTGTACCTATCAATTTTAATTTCTAGAGGCATCGTTCAGTTCTGGGGATATGTGCAATAAAATGGGAATATGCCGGTTTCAGAACAAGATATAAAGTACATGTTGGTTCAGCATAGGTCTAAAATGCTTAAAACTAGAGATGAAAAGATCCATTGAAGTTCGGGTTAGGCGGGTTCAGCCAAACTTTAGATAAAGTTCAGTTCTGGACTCGGACTTGACCTGAACCTCATTGGAAGTTACTGATTTGGGCAGTTTGGCTCTCCGCCCACATGCAGCTAGTCATAAACAGATCCCTTCCGGGGGAGGGTGGGCTGAGTTTTTTTCTTCTTTTTTTGTACAGACCACATCTGATAATGCTGTTTTTGCCCCCGAGCGGCAAATTCTGAACTCGAACACTGATTGTTTTGAAAAGTCTGTGTTCAGTGCGAACACCAAACTTTACTTTTCTGGTCCACTGATCTCTATCCATAACCAAACCTATACAAAAGAGAGCAATTTTGCAGTACGTTTGGTTGCATACGTCGCCCTTGTCTCAGCAATATTGGAAAGTGTGGTTGACTTCACTCGTCAATGTCAGAAAGGTCTTTTTTTTAATGGGTGTCAATGGTAAATACATGCATTCAGTTACCTATATCTGAAGCGTACTGTATGTTTGGTAGTAACATTTGAAAAGCCTGAATACAGTGTGAACTTAGGCAAGATTGGAGGACTTTGTGATATTTTGTATCCAAAGAAACCCAAAATTTTGGAAAGCAATTAAGAATGCTATGGTCAGTCATATTCTACACATTGTATAAATAATATGCTTCCCGATAATACGCTTTTACTACCTATTAAAAAAAAAATCATATCTTTAAAGTACAACATTGAAGGCGTTTTTAAAAGTTGGGCTAACTGTATATTCATGTAAGGGAAGAGATTAGAGAGTCATTTAGAGCTGATAGAGTTCAGTGACAAAATATTAAATATGAAATACTTATCTTCTTTTTCTGTTGATTAAAATTATCAATGATGACACCAATGAAGAGGTTGAGTGTAAAGAAGGATCCGAAGATGATAAAAATAACAAAGTAAAGATACATGTACAGATTGTCTTCATACTTTGGTTGCTCTTCCATCTGAAAAACCAAATAACAAAAGAGTCAAAGTGAAACGGAACAAGTGGTGTAATAACTGCACAGCATTAGCGGAAAACCCGGGCAGTGATTTTGGGCAATTTGTCTTGATCAATTTACAAATTGTTCAAATTCGCTCATTTCCTAAAATTCAATACAAATTCGATTCACATAGAATCAATTTGTTCACCACTAGGGCATATGATTGCTAGGATAATTTTAAATGAGTTACTTTGCTGTTTCTCTATATTAAAGTGAACCGGTCTGGTGCAATATGCACCCAGAAGCACAAGCCGTTCTGGGTGCATACTGCTAATCCTTGCCTGACCGTCCCTGTATCTAGTAGTATAGATAAAGAGATCTTTAGTAAGAGTATTTCTAAATATCCTTTATGATATGCTAAAGTGCACAGTGACTAGTCGCAAGGGAGTTAGATCCTGTGCTCTTTCCACCCTTTTTTGCATGTTAGCCCGCCCATAGGGTCCTGCTAACATGCTATTCAATGTCCATTGCCCAGCATCATCATTGGCAGTGACACGCATACATGTGTCTGCTGCCACCACTCCAGAACCCTGAGTATAGGGTCAGTGCCCATGATCCCCAAACTTCCGGTCATGCGCACTAAACCAGTTTGAAGCCGGGACACGTACACCTGGCTTCATAGTACACATGACCGAATGTCCGGGGATCATGCACACTGAGCCGAAATCCAGCGTCGGGGGCGATGGCAGCAGAGGTGAGCGCGACCATGCTTCTGACTCTGCACATTCATTAGCATGTTAGTATGTCCACAGGGGTGTCCTTACATGCTAAGGGGGTCAACTAGCCAAGGGATGTAACGCCCTTGCGACAAGTGGCTGGCCTTATTAGCATATCATAAAGGATCTTAAGAAATACTTTTTCTAGAGATCTTTTTAGCTATGCTACTAGATACAGGGGCGGTTAGGCAGGGATTAGCAATATCCACCAAGAACTGCTCATGGATCTGGGTGCAAATTGCACCTGACAGGTTCCCTTTAAACAGTTTAATTTATTTATGGAACACTTATATAGCACCAATAATTCCACAGAACCTTACAGATGTGATCATCACTGTCCCCCTTGGTACCTGGCATCCTAGGTAATAAAATGAAAATCCTTCTGCTCTTGAAAAGAGGATATTTAAGAAGAGTAAATTGCAAAGTTGCTTTCTCTTATAAGCACTTTTCAATTTTACCTAAGAAGATGATAAGGTCTTTTACGATGAAGGATCAGTGAATTCGTGATAATTCAAATTTGGCAAAGTAATTCAAATTTGACTAAGAAAACTAATTTGCATCTAATGTTTTAGATTTTTTTTAATGTCAAATTAGATCTGATTGCCATAAAAAAATAGTTTATTATGCTTTGAATTAATTGGTTGGGAAGCTTTTCCTCAGCCCTGCAGTTTCCCGTTGGTCATCCACCCACTACCAAAGGCACCTGCTCCAGTCTTCTCTTCACTCTATGTCACATACCACCAAAAGTGGCAAAGAGTGAAGAACATCTAGCCCATACGAATCTAGAAAAATGGCAACTCAATGGCCATTATGCTGGATTTGATCAAATAGAATCCCCACAAATTTGAATTTGCTAGATTCTGCAAATTTTGGGAAATTCAAAATGTATTTGAATTGGTTTTCTCATCCATAACATATATATATATTTATGTAACCTATGTTAGTGCAAACTCACCTTTCTTGAATCAACTGCAGCATACATAATGTCCATCCAACCTTTAAATGTTGCCTATAAAATTGATTAAATAAATTAAAATATAATACTTTTAAAATGTAAAAATATTAATCCAAAAGATGGTCTAACGACTTTTTAAATAAAATATTTACATTAAAAAAATATGCTGAAAGTAATAGAACGAGATCTTCTCTAAGTAGAGTTTAAAGGGAATCTGTCAGTATGTTTCTGCTATTTTATCTGAGCACAAAATATTGTAGGGAAAGAGATTCTGATTCCAAGGATGTGTTACTTACTAGGCTATGTGTTGTGGTTTTAATAAAATCAATGTTTTATAAGCAGTAGATTGTCACTAGAAGACTAGATTGCAGGCCAGTCCAGCTGATATGTGTAACCCCGCCCCCACGTCTGATTTGCAGCTTGTATACAGGAAGCTGCCAATCAGGTGTGTGGGCGGGGTTATACACAGCTCAGCATTATGACCTCTGCTACATCTGTAACAAAAAAAAGGGATTATATGAAAACTACAGCAAGCAGTGCAGTAAGTGATACATCGTTGGAGTCAGGGTCTTTGCCCCTACATCATGCTTCCCTTGAATTACAAAGCAAAAACCTGCTTACAGATTCCCTTTAAGGATATAAAACATAGTACATGAGAAAACAGACTGATCACATGGGAACACTGCTGACATGTCCATGGGTCATAAATGAACAATACCTAGATAAAGTACAAATATGATACAGTATACTTGATTACATGTTCAGTTTTATCATTAAAGAGGGCAGACCTCTATGATGTTCATGTATTCTGATGGGGCAAATGAAAAGGAGTTATGTGAAGCCAACAAAAAAAATGTCTTACCACTTGAAGTAAAGAAAGGTAGCCAAAGCCAACATTGTCAAAGTTCACTTTGACATTTTTCCATCTTGCGGATTCGTTTTGATTTATAAGTAGAAAACAGTCTGATTTGTTATTAACTTCGTCAGTAGAAAAGTATTCTTCTGTAGTGACATTTATGCAGTAGCCATATTTGCCAGAGAACATGTTGACTCCCATAATGCTGAAAATTAGCCAAAAAATTAGACAAACCAGCAGCACGTTCATGATGGAAGGAATGGCGCCTATAAGGGCATTAACAACCACCTGGTATAGAATTGAGAGGGGAAATACATATTAGTATGAGTTTCCATCAATTATGCTAAATGATAGTGGGATAGAAACAAAAGTAAAAAAAAAAAAATTATGAAAAAAAAAATTACAAAGTATGATGATGAAATGAAGCACAAGCAAAGTGTAAGAGAATGAATAATTAAATGGAAAGATAAAGAAGGTAGAGAATTTGCAAAAAGAGCTAAAAAAAAATATTTTGGGGGTAAAATAATCAATAACCATTGTTCATACGTATATTGTTTTTGAAAGAAAATAGAACACAAATTGAAAAAAAAAAATTACCTTATTAACTACAGATTTGAAAACTTAAAAAAAATCAAATAATGAATGAAAAAAATGTTAACACGTATGCAAATATATTTTTAAAACAAAAGAAGAAAATAAAGTAATGATATAAATTAAATATATATTGTGCTTTAAAATACAGAATTATATGACATATGATATGATTGATAGAATATTCTATAGATGGAATAATAGAAGCATGCAGGTGATAAAATGTTAGGTCATCAAACTTCCTAGTGCAAGCAAATTTTTAACATGATCTATTCGCAAACCACTAAATCTAGTAGCCAGCTAATGATGGGTTGGAAGCTAGGCAGGCAGCAGTGATATATTCACGAAGACTATTATTCCATTCTGTGCATGGAAACATTCTTAGCAAAGAGAACCATTTCCATTTGGTATTTCACCGGACTTAATTTCAAACTTCAGTCTTCAACCATTTTGTCTAAATTTAATGTCAAAATTCTATACAAAATTATTCGATTCTTTTCATTTCCTTTTTTGTGTTTTTAAATTTAAATTTTTGAATTATTAAAAAAAAGTATTCAGTTTGCATAAATTCAAATCAACAGTAACAAAGATCATAATACCAATTATATTAGCTATGAAAATGTAAAGATTAAAGGGGTTTTCCAAAGTCATAATACTGATGGTGCATCTTTGGGTAAGCCATAATTATCAAATCGGTAGAGGTCTAAAGGTCACTTTACATGCAGCGACATCGCTAGCGATTTCACTCGTGAAAGCACCCGCCCCCGTCGTTTGTGCGTCACGGACAAATCGCTGCCTGTGGCGGACAATATTCGTAGAGCGCGTCACACGCACATACCTTACTAACGACGTCGCTGTGGCCGGCAAACAACCTCTTTTCTAAGGGGGAGGTTCGTGCGGCGTCACAGCAACGTCACACAGCAGGCCACCAATAGAAGCAGAGGGGCGGAGAGCAGCCGCATTAAGTCACTCCCACCTTGTTGCCGGAGGACGCAGGTAAGCTGTTGTTCATCGTTCCTGGGGTGTCACAAATAGCGATGTGTGCTGGCTCAGGAACGACGAACAACCAGCGTCCAAGAAGATTAAAAATAATTGGGAAATGAACGACGTGTCAACAATCAATAATATTTGTGGTACTTGGGATCGTTAGCGGTCGCTCGTGTCACACGCAATGATGTCACTAATGACGCCAGATGTGCGTCACAAATTCAATGACCCCAGCGATATCTCGTTAGCGATGTCGTTGCGTGTAACGGGGCCTTAACTCTTGGTATTGAAGCTAATAGGACAACGCTGCAAGACTACAGGTGAGCGGATAAGGCAGGATTTGAATTTACCTGTTTGTATGAATTTTCTTGAGAAATTTGATTTATAGGGAATGTATTCTCTACGGATTAAGTGCCCCTTATTTTGGTCTAGAAAGAAAGGGGAAGTCTCCAGCATCCACGTAAGGGACAGGTGAGTAGATTATAAAAAAGTTTATACTAAAAATTAATAAAAACAATTATGGAGCTAGAAGTGAACCACCATGATACAGACAGTGGATGATAACCTATGCGTTTCGGCAAAAAGACACCTTATTTATGTATAATCCCATTTCTTTCTTCTCTGCAAGATTCTGTCCAAGGCCAGGGCGGCTTCGTGCACCGGTTGTGACATCCTCCGTTGAAGTGGGTGAGCTGATGTTCTATGTCTTCTTATTTTGGCCTAGGGTCTCTCCAGACCCCATAACATAGTTAATAAAAGATGTAAGAAAAACCAAAACATTTTTACTCACCTTACTGCTCATCTCTCCTGAGTCTCCACTCCTCACCATCACTTGTCTAGCCCTCACCACCTCTTGTTATCACCGTTGTAAGTGCTGTAATCCTCATGCCTCTCATGTTAGCCTGAGACTTCCGGCTATGATGAGGTCCAGAAGGTCACAACAGAATTATATCACATGTGTCATGGTTAAGGATGGGCAAGCTTGGAAATCGATTCAAGAAGATCAGGCGCTCTGTAAGTGCTCAACTCAACTAAATAGTATAATGGAAGTCAATGATTGGGCAAATCGTCTCTCTTCCCACATGCAGCCAGTCATCAACAGAGCATTTCCGGGAGATGGATGGTGGGGTTTTTTCTTTTGATACACTACATCCTAAAACATTGTTTCAACTCCCAGTGAGAGCCATTCATAGACTGTAAGCAGCTGCTACTGGGCAGAGCACCAAGCGTACCTGGGCACCCGAATGCTTGATCAAGCGGTTAGCATAAAAACAGCATCCAATGTCGGACACAGACTGGGAGTGGCTCTCCTTGGGGGTGCCTGCACACATCATGCAGTGAAGCAAGCCTGTGCTCTGTGGTCTTTGTTTCACGGGCAAAATATCAGATAAAGCACAAAGCTCCGGCACACTCCAAGAATAAGAGAAAAAAGTCGTATTTTTGAGGTATATTTTATTTAACTTGTGTATAGAAAAGTCCAACGTTTCAACCTTAGTTTAGGTCTTTGTCAAGAACATTCTAAAACACAGTCAATAATTGAGGTTTTTGCTAGGCAACGGTTGTTGCATCAAAGTAAAGGCAGCTTATAAGGTGGTATACCTTGCAATACTGTATATCGGAAATACGGACATAATGGTCCAAGGAAGTGAAAAAATTGGCTCTTTTTATCTTATATCAAGATTTGAGATGAAAATCCAACAAAGGGAAAGTAAGTGAGAGCGCTATATGCGTGTACTAAACCACTCCCCAGGCTCTTCAAGAGTTTAGATTAGATCAGAATGAGATGAAGGTGCTCTGGCTGCAGAGAATTTGTATAGGGTAATGCAAGAGTGCAACTACATGTTCAACCTTCAGTGGTGGTTCAGGGTGTGACATCTAAGAGAGGGGAGTCAAAATATCAGAGCACCTGAGATACTCGACCGATCACCGCAAGTACCTGAGCACTCCAATGCTCGATCGAGTAACGAAGAGTGGCGATCACACTCACTCATCACTAGTCATGATCAGAAGTTTTGACAAGGACCGGATGGGTGACCGTGAGAAGTGGAGAGACGAGCAGCAAGACGGTATTAGGATTCTTTTGAAAACCTTTTGATGGCTCAGTTCAGAAAAATGTCTTCCAAGTTGCTGAATCTGCATCTGCCTGGAAGTAAATTACAAAAAAATCTGGATCTAGGCGAATGAAAGTTTATGTAAAATTCAAGAAGAATTCAATTCCTTTTACTCATCTCTAAGCAGGACGCGAGACGGTGAATGGCGTGCAGGTAGACGAAGCAGTATCAATAATGTAAAGGCTGCAGCGCTCGCATGAGCAACATCCTCCCTTCCAACTGCTGAGAAGGCAGGGTTGTATTATGCTACGCTCACACAAAACATTTCCACTGCAGACCTTCTGCAGTGCTGGATATAATTGCAAAGAAGCAACGGAGTAGTCGCACATTTAATCCTTTGCATCACAAAGGAGTGTAGTTCGCACCAGCATTTGCAAGCATAAGTTGATATTCTGCAGATGTCAAACCTGCAGCCCCTGTCAATTTACGCTTTGGATATATTTTGCAGCAATGGTATACGATTTTTACAGCTCTCATGTACTATGCTGGCACTGTAAAATGCAACGTTTGGGTTTTTTTTGCAAACGAATACCCAGTGGAAAATCCGCTGTGTTTTTGCTTGTTGAGAATTTAGCCTTAGGGCGGCTTTGCACGTTGCAACATCGCACGTGCGATGTCGGTGGAGTCAAATCGAAAGTGACACACATCCGGCGTCACTTTCGACATCGTTGTGTGTAAATCCTAGATGATACGATTAACGAGCGCAAAAGCGTCGTTATCGTATCATCGGTGCAGGCTCCGACTTTTTCATAATTACGCTGCCGCAACAGGTACGATGCTGTTCCTCGTTCCTGCGGCAGCACACATCGCTGTGTGTAAAGCCGCAGGAGCGAGGAACATCTCCTTACCTGTCGCCGCCGGCTATACGGAAGGAAGGAGGTGGGCGGGATGTTTACATCCTGCTCATCTCCGCCCCTCCGCCACTATTGGCCGCCTGCCGTGTGACGTCGCTATGACGCCGCTCGACCCACCCCCTTAGGAAGGAGGCGGATCGCCGGCTAGAGCGACGGTCGCAGGGCAGGTGAGTGCATGTGAAGCTGGCGTAGCGATAATGTTCGCTACGCCAGCTATTACAAGATATCGTACCTGCGACGGGGACGGCGACTATCGCGTGCAACATCGCAGTATCGGCTTGCGATGTCGCAACGTGCAAAGCCCGCCTTAGACTGGAGTGGCCATCAACATTGTAATCCTGGAAAACCCTCTTAATCTATGTTTAGGATTGTGACGCCAGTATAGAGTGTCCATGTACAGTATTTTCTGGATTAGTTTCATACTATTTACAGGAATGATGTGGAGTACTTACTGTGACTTTGTAAGATCTTGTGACATATATTTTATAGAGAGGAAATCACAGAATTCCATGCTGGTATACTGCATATAAAACCATCAGGCTTAAGCTAAATGGAATGTAACAAAGCCCACAATTGAAACAAAACAATTCATGTAATAATGTGTTTAAATAATTCTTATGTTTAGAAAGAAAAAAAATCTAATTTTTTTTTCTTCTACTCAAAAGATGCTATATAGGCTGCCATAGTACTTAAAATGTGATCATATGCCCAGTTAGAGGCTTAAAAAATAAATTGTATTAATGTTTTGATTTTTTTTTTGTATATTTCAGTACTAATATTAAGTATACATTACCATTACACTTACCGTATTTTTCGGATTACAACATGCACTTTTCCTCCCAAAAATTAGGGAGGAAAATGAGAGGTGCATCTTATAATCCGAATGAAGTTTACTGGGAGATGGAGAATGGGTGCTGTGCTGGCTGCTGTTGGGGCTGTGCTGGCTGCGGTGGGGGCTGTGCTGGGTGCGGTGGGGGCTGTGCTAGCTGCAGGTGTGGTGCTGGCTGTGTGGAGCTGAGCGCTGTCGCGGGTGTCCCAGATGCTCTGTCGGTGGTGTGGGCTGTGGGCTTCAAATAATGGCACTCAGAGTCGGCACATGCGCAGATGGAGCTCTTGGTTCAAGACCTCATCTGCACATGTGCAGTCTTTGGCCCATTGATCTCCCAGCAGCGGAGGTGGTGCGTACACAGATAAGATCTCGACTTGTCATTGAGCCAGGAGCTCAATCTGCATACGTGTCAACTCCAGGTGCCATTTCTTTGATGCCCGCACCGCCGACAGAGCATCTGGGACACCCGCCGCACCGCCTCACTCTACAAAGCCAACATGGCACCCGCAGCCATCACAGCCCCAGCGCAGTCATCACAGCCCCCACCGCAACTAGCACAGCTCTCACCGCAGACACCACAGCCACCACCACAGTGCATGCAGTATCGTCCTACTCTAGCACTGCCCCTGCCTCCTATGACCCCGCTCCACACCTGTTGCTGCCCCCCCCTCCAGTAAGACACCACCGGAGTATAACACGGACCTCTTTTTATTACCTTTTTTATCTTTAAATTTGGGGTGCGTTTTATAATCCGGTGCGTATTATAAAATGAAAAATACTCACCTTTGTGCATAGTCGTTCCCTTTAACCCCTTCCCACCAAAGCCAGGTTTCACCTTGCTACCTCCAATTTTTTCAAATCTGACAATGTGCAACTTTATGTGGTTATAACTTTGGAAAGCTTTGACATATCCCAGTGATTCCCTTGTTTGTTTTTTTTCATGGCACTTAGTACTTTATGTTACTGGTAGAATTAGGTTGCTATGATTTGCGTTTATTTAAGAAAATGTCATATATTTGCTGAAAATTTTTCAATTTAGAAAATTTTTCAATTTTTTTTCAATTTGAATTTTTAGACCATTAAAACAAATAGTCAAACCACACAAAATTGATAATAGTTATTTACTGCATGTCTAGCCTACATCAGCATCATTTTTAAACCATCCTTTTATTTTGTTAGAATGTTAGAAGGCTGAAAAGACTTGTCTACTACCTTTACATTGATGGCCTATCCTTAGGATAGGTCATCAATGTCTTATCGGCTGGGGTCTGATACCCCACATCCCAACTGATCAGCTGTTCATGACCCAGCAGCTGCAGGCAGACAGAAATGCTCAGCTCCGATGTTGCTCCGTCTTCTCATAGTGGCCATGGCCGGGTACTGCACATACGGCCACGGCTGCTATCAGAAGATGGAGCAACTGCGGAATTGAGCATTTCCGGTTTCCTGATGCCGCCACCGGGACCAAAATTATCTGATCGGCAGGGGTGCATGGTGTCAGACCTCGGCCGATCAGACATTAATGACCTATCCTAAGGATAGGCCATCAATGTAAAAGTAGGAGATAACCTATTTAAATCTTTAGCAGCAATTTTTTCAACAAAATGTAGTAAACTTACTATTTTTAAGGATTCCTTCACTTTTGAAGTGATTTTGAGGGGCCTATTTAGCAGAAAATCCCCAAACAAGTCCCTATTTTTAAAGCTGAACCCCTCAATGAAGTCAATACTGCATTCAGGAAGTTTGTTAACCTTACAGGTACTGCACAGAAATTAACACAAAGTGTAATGAAAAAATTAAAAAATTAAATATTTTTCAATTAAAAATGTTGCTTTAGCCTCAATTTTTTCCATTTTAAAACGGGAGAAAATGGATTACACAATTTGTTATACAATTTCTCCCAAAAGTAGAAACATCCCATATGTGATCAGATACTACGGTTTTGGAAGGCGACAGGGCTCGAAGAGATAGGATGTTATTTATTTTTTGGAGCCTAAATTTAGATGGAATAGATAGCGGCTCTTGAGGTGTCAAAACAGTAGAAACCCTCAACAAGTGACCCCATTTTGTAAAATACACCCTGTAAGAAATCTGTCTAGGGGGGTGAGCATTTTGAACCCACAAGTGTTTTACATAATTTTCTACTATTTTTTTTTACTATTTGACCAGTGAAAGAAAATATTACATTTTTTCCACTAATCCTAAAGGACCCTACAATTTGTTACACATTTTTTCCTAAACAAGGCAGTAATGGTTGGAAACTACTGTTTGAGCACACCACCGGGTTCCGAAGGGAATTTGACTTTTGGAAGACAATTTTGGCTGAAATAAATTATGGAATTGATGCTGCATTAGCAGAACTTCTGATGTGCCAAAATAACAGAAACCCTCGAAAAAAGGGAATTAATTTAGGAAACTAGACTCCTTATTTAATTCATGTAGGGGTGTAGTGAGCATTTTGAACCCACTGGTGCGTCACAGCATTTTAAGCCATTGGGCTATAAAAGCAAAAAAGTTATATTTTTTCCACTAAAATGTTGCTTTAGTCTCAAATTTTTCAGCTGGAGAAACCCCAAGTTACCCCATTTTGGTTACTACACCCCTCAAGGAATTCATCTAGGCGTGTAGTGAGCATTTTAAACCCACAGGTGTTTTACAAAATTTCATAATATTGCGCCATCACATATGAAAAGTTATGTTGTTTTCCACTGAAATGAAACACAATTTAAAGTGGGTTCTTCGCACTATAGCAATGCCATACATGTGAACGCTAACTGCAGTTTAGATGTACTGTGTTACATAGAAGGAAAGACGGTCATTTGGCTTTGAGAACTTGTATTTTGCTGGGTCATTTTTTGGAAAGGGGGGAGGCAGAGCCATGTCTCCTCCCAGAGCCTTTGGGTGACCATTATTCCGGAAACCCCATTTTTTCCTTTCACAGGTTTTGAATCTGAATAGGAGTTTGTTTTTTGTAAGAGTTGCAGCTTTTATTGGTACCATTTTGGTTTAAATAACATTTTGAACCACATTTTAGGCCAAGTTGTCATTTATCTTGTGCTATGCACTGAGTATTTACATCAGAGCTTCCATTGAAATCGCAAAAAAATTATTTAGACAAAACCATTCACTGAAATGAGGCACATGGAAACTAGAGATGAGTGAAAATTTAAAGGTCCGGTTCGCCATGTACAGTCGAACCTTAAAAAAGTTTGGTTTGTGACCCTGACTTGATCCAAACCTCAGTGGAAGTAATTGGGCAGTTTGTGGCTCCACCCACATGCAGCCAACCATAAGCAGACTTCTGGGAGGTGGGTGGGGTTTTTCTTTTTTTTTGATGTGTGTGTGCACAGATTTTACCCCCAGTGTGAGCCATTCAAACACTGTAAAGGGTACTTTACATGCTGCGACATTGCTACCGATATATCTTCGGGGTCATGTCGTTAGTGACGCACATCCGGTGCCAGTAGCGACATCGCAGCGTGTGACACAAATGAGTCACGATCAACGAGCACAAAAATGTGAAAAATCGTTGGTCGTTGACACGTCGTTCATTTCCTTAATATCGGTGCTGCTGCAGGTACGATGTTGTTCGTCGTTCCTGCGGCATCACACATCGCTATGTGTGACACCGCAGGAACGAGGAACATCTCCTTACCTGCGTCCACCAGCAATGCGGAAGGAAGGAGGTGGGCGGCATGTTCCGGCCGCTCATCTCCGCCCCTCCGCTTCTATTGGCCGGCTGCTTAGTGACGCCGCAGTGACATCGCTATGACGCCGAACGCACCTCCCCCTTGAAGGAGGGATTGTTCGGTGGGCACAGCGGCGTCGCTGCACAGGTTTGTGCGTGTGATGCTGCCGTAGCGATAATGTTCGCTAAGGCAGCGATCACCAAATGTTGCATGGGCGACGGGGGCGGGTGCTATCGCGCTCGACATCGCTAGCAATTGCTAGCAATGTCGCAGCGTGTAAAACACCCTTTAGGTGGCTCAGACAGACTGAGCATCACTCATACCCCAGCACAGCGCTGAGTGGTTTCCACTCATATCTAAAGGGGGCTTTACACGCAGCGATATCGCTGCACTAGGGCAATCGGGAAGAGTCAGGTAAAATCACATCTAATGGATGCGGCAATCTTGGGTGGCTGCAGGCTGCTATTTTTAGGCTGGGGGGCCTAATAAGCATGTGTATCCACAGCCTAAGAATACCAGCTATCGGGCTTTATCATGGCTGGGTAAAGCATACGTCTACAGTTGCAACCTGTAGCCATATGCTTTATCTTTGCTGGATATCATAATATGGGGCATCATAATGGCAATTTTAATTTAGTTTTACACCACGAAAGTGACCCGCAGACAGCGCCTATGATTGGTTGCAGTAAGACGCTGTCGTACAGGTTGGGGGTGTGTGACTGCAACCAATCACAGACACCAGGGCGGCCGGTGGGCAGGGAAAGCAGAGCATTTCGCCGAAAAATAATGATTGTCCCTGGAAAAAGCAGAAAAAGAATGAATGGCCTTGAAGCAGTTACAGCAGTGCAGGAGGCTAGGTGAGTATGAAGCGCTTGATTCATTTTTAGTTTCTTTATTTTTCCTTTATGTTTGTTTTTTATTTACCAAGTTACTGAATCCGGATCATTAACCGGAATTCCCTGATAATTCCAGGCCCAGGTGGAACACACGGGCATGTTTGAAACTGCGCAAATTTGGACTTTTACAGTCCAGGAAGAGTCAGGTAAAATCACATCTAATGGATGCGGCAATCTTGGGTGGCTGCAGGCTGCTATTTTTAGGCTGGGTGGGGCCAATAAGCATGAGTATCCACAGCCTGAGAATACCAGCCCCCAGCTGTCAGGCTTTATCATGGCTGGGTATCAAAACTGATTCCCTGATAATTCCAGGCCCAGTTAGAACACACGGGCATGTTTTAAACAGCGCAAATTTGGACTTTTACAGGCCGGGTCTGCCTATCACTAGGAACCAGTGTGAAGCACCCCCATATTAATCAAGAATATCTTAATAAGGTACTTTACAATAGTTTTCTAAGCTTGATATACTCTTCCTTTGGAGTATATTTTCTTTGTAAAGTAAAACATGAGTTCAACATAGATTAATACAGCACTGGGACAATAGTGCTGAGGGGTGTCGTATTCAGCCAAAGTATTAACGTCCAGAGGGAAAGGTCGGCACAACCAAACCATTGGAAGAATTTCATTTTATCCGATGGTTGCGCCGACCTTTCCGTGCAGAATTCAATACATTTTCTTTGTTTTTCTCTTGCAGTAATCAGTATGTCAATTGGCTTACAGTGTTCTTACATCTCAAGGCAGTGATTCTCAATGGAACAAATCACATATTTGACCCCGTGGAAAACACAAACATACAATGTGGGGACCATCACTACTGGAGATAATCCAGCTCTCTGTAACATGTACTTATTTCTCACAAGAACACATTCATGTGATTTCAGAAAATAACACGACTTCTTTGATATAAAAAATTCCGTCTTTCGTAGTTAACATATATTATATATAAATACTTATTGTGATTGGATTGTCAAATGGACTGGAAGTTTGAAATACCATTTTTAATTCTGAGTGCAATCCAGTGAGCATGCAGAGCTGACACTTCAACTTTAACGTCTTAGTTTTGTTTTTTAAAGTTGAGTTGTCTGTTTTCTTTGAATTCAAGCAGTGTGTGACATGCTTCCGTGTCTTACTGTTAAATGCATGCATCGAAATATTGCTGATTAAATCAATGGAGACTTTTGCTGCACAATAAGATAGAACTACACAAAAATCTAAAAAAACACAATCCTATATTACTTATTACCCTTTAGTGTATTTTATAATGTTTGATATAATTTACTTATGGTAAATTCAATAGAAACTATGATGTACACTGTGCGGCAAGATATCCTGATGCGGAAAAGTTTAACTTGACACGTTCACTTGCTTGTGCCGTATTAAAGAAGACCTGACAATCGGAAAAATATGGAATCAGCTTTTTAGCTTTTTCCCTGTTGTAAATATCGCTGTTCTCCTGAAGCTGCCATTATTTTTATTTTGTTCCAAAACCTTTCTGCTCCTGAGATACGGCCCCTTCTTCTGTGATATAAGTCTTTTCTTTTTAGCCAAGGGGGTGTGGTCCTCATAAAGACACCTACAGAGAAAAGTTGAGGATCACACCTCCTTGGCTAACAATACTGTTGAAAAGTTGAGGATCACGCCTCCTTGGCTAACAATACTGTTGAAAAGTTGAGGATCACGCCTCCTTGGCTAACAATACTGTTGAAAAGTTGAGGATCACGCCTCCTTGGCTAACAATACTGTTGAAAAGTTGAGGATCACGCCTCCTTGGCTAAACATACTGTTGAAAAGTTGAGGATCACGCCTCCTTGGCTAACAATACTGTTGAAAAGTTGAGGATCACGCCTCCTTGGCTAAAAATACTGTTGAAAAGTTGAGGATCACGCCTCCTTGGCTAACAATACTGTTGAAAAGTTGAGGATCACGCCTCCTTGGCTAAAAATACTGTTGAAAAGTTGAGGATCACGCCTCCAGAAAAAAGTTGAGGATCCTTCCTTGGCTCACAATACTAGATTTATATAGAAGAACAGGGGGGGGGGGCATATCTTAGGAACAGTCACAATACTAGATTTATATAGAAGACAGGGGGGCCATATCTTAGAAACAAAGAGGCCCTGGAAAAAAAGAGAAAACAAATTCCAGATTCAGGAGAACAGTGGCATTTACACCAGTTTTCTTCTTTTTTTTTTTTCCATTTTTAGATCATAATATTATCAAATGAGGGATCCTCTCTAATATTCAGCTGTATGTAAGGTACAAAAAAATGCTACATCTGTAGTCAGTTTGTCTATAATTTTGCCTGTTCAAATAACTTTATATGTAATTTTTCAAACACTAACATACAATTAGTTGTATTATTTGAAATATGTTTTTATTAATATAATACATAAAAATCTAATTATTTTTATTAGTATTATTATTATTAATAATAATAATAAATTACAAGTAACAGTCAATATTTTAAAAATATATATACATATATTCTTAACAAGTATTTTAACCTTTTAAAAATATATATTTTTTCTAATATGATTTTTTAAGACTTTTACAGCATATGTATCTTAATGATGTCATTATACATCATATATTGACATTAAATCCTAAATGTAAAAAAAGAACAAACACAAAAACAAAAACCTTTCCATAACTAATTTCTATCACGTAATAATTTTAAGTTTTCTTAGAAAAAAAAATACCTTAAAATATTTATTTATTTTCTGGTTTAAATGTGCATAAAAAGAATATATATTTTTTTCAGATTCAGTGCCGTAATATTCCCATTTAATTACACCTTCACTTAACAAAAAAATAAAAAAATCATAATCTATTTATTTATTTAGTGCACAAATGTGGATAAAAATAATAAAATATATATTTTTTTAGATTCAGTAATATTCCCATTTAATTCCACATTCACTTAAATAAATAAATAGTTTATATTTTTTTCTTAGTTTTTGTTTATAAGTGAAGGTGGAATTAAATGTGGATATTACTGAATTTAAAGAAAAGAAAATATTATGTTTCTCCACTAAATAAATAGTTTATGATATTTTCATTTCTTTCTAAAGTGAAGGTGGAATTAAATGTGAATATATATATATATATATATATATATATATATATATATATATATGTATATATATATATATATATATACATACACGAGTATATATTTTCTCCACATTTGTGCCACTAAATAAATAAATAGTTTAGGATTACTTTTAGTTTGTTTGTTTTTTGTTTTTTTTTAAGTGACGGTGGAATTAAATGTGAATATTACTAACTTTAATAAATATATATTTTATGATTTTTATCCACATTTGTGCCACTAAATAAAATAAATAGTTTATGATATCTTTTAAGGGGTTTTTTTTAGTGAACGTGTACCATAATTAAATATGAATATTACTGTATCTAAAAATATATATTTTATTATTTTTTGTGCCACTAAATAAAAAAACTAAGATAAAAATAATATAAACTATATATTTGTTTATTTAGTGGCACAAATGTGGAGAAAATAATAAAATAAATATATGTATATTTTTGAGATTCAGTAATATTCACATATAATTCTACCTTCACTGAAAAAAAAACTTTAACAAAAAATCATAAACTATTTATTAATTCAGTGACACATATGTGGATATATATATATTTGTATGTATATATATATATATTTAAAATTCAGTAATATTCACATTTAATTCCATTTTCACTTAAAAAAATAATGAAATAAGTGATGCATTAGCAAACAATCCTGTAAGCTATGTCTAAAGTCATTGCTACAAGAAAGAAAAAAAATAATAGATTATATTTATTTATATTGAATTTGTATTCTTAGAATTATTTTTATGTCAGTCATCAGATAGTTGCAGAGAATTTAAAAAAAATAAAAAATAAAAAAAAAATTTTATGATCTGACGGTAAAATGAATTAGCGAAAACGTTATTTAAACTATACCAACAGCGATTCACCACATATGACATGGCGACAGACAGTGGTCTAGGAATATTTTTATAAGGAATATTTAGGAGCCATTCAGGTTAACAGCAACAATGTATCCATGCTTTGGATGAAATACGTTTAATTTCTGATAGCTGGAAGACTTCGATATTGAGTTAAAGGGTCTATTAAACAGAAATGTTTCAAAATATGGAACCTACAATCTACTGTTAAGACAAACTGTATTTTCTGCCATTTACGAGGACTTTCAGCTCAAGGAATTTTTGTAATACAACCACTGGTTCTTGTATGAGCGCAACACAATGTCCTCGTATGGATCTGGCACATCGATGATATTCCCTGAGAAGTTCCACACCTTTAACTGCTCTTAATCATTGTGTACAATAGTTTTATCAGCTCATCAAGAACTATCTACCTATGATAATACTAATCAGGACAAAAAATAACAACAATTCTATGGTTTTTTTTATTTGTAAACTGTATCTTGATGTCGCTGCTATAAATGCCGGAACTGATTTTTTTTTTTTTTAGGCATAATATTTAATTATTAGCAGATAATATATACCTGGCATATTCCCTTTACTTAGGTATATCTGTTCAAAACACACAAAAAAATAGGATTAGCTATAGTACATATATATTTATATATACTGAACAAAAAATATAAACGCAACAGTTTCATTTTTGTTCCCATTTTTCATGAGCTGGACTCAAAGATCAAAGACTTTTTCTATGTACAAAAAGGCCTTTTTTTCCTCAAATATTGCTAACAAATATGTCTAAATCTATTACTGAGCATTTCTCCTCTACTGAGATATTCCATCCACCTCACAGGAGTGGCATATGAAGAAGCTGATTACACAGCATGATTATTGCACAGGTGCGCCTTAAGGCCCCGTTACAGATAGCGATGCCGTTAGCAAGATCGCTGAAACGTCACAGGTTTTGTGACGCAACAGCAACCTCGCTAGCGATCTCGCTACGTGTGACACATAGCAGCGATCGCCCCCCCATGGCAATATCGTCGATCGTACCTAAACATCCTGGTTCATTTTTTGATCATTGGTGTCCCGCTGGGCAGCATGAATCGCTGTGTTTGATGCCATAACAACGACGAGCGACCTCGTTGGCACACCTGGGTGGAAACACTATGCCTCTATCGAGGTCTGAGTCATCAGAATAGCTGCTGTGTGACAGGGTCCCAACAACCACCAAGGTCGTTATACGGATCACCGTATCATTGCTGTGTTGTTAATTCGATTTGCCTGTTTGCCACCTCACTAGCGACCATGTAGCGACGTACCAGCGATCCTGACCAGGTCATATCTTTGTCGGGATCTCTGGAACTTTGCTATGTGTAATGGGACCCTTAGTCTTGCCACAATAAAAAGCCACACTAGAAAATGCAGCTTTATGCACAATGCCACAGATGTCTCAAGTTTTGAAGGAGCGTGCAATTGTCTGTTGACTTCGGGAATGTCCATCGAATCTGTTGCCCATGAATTAAATGTTAATTTCTTTACCAAAAGCCATCTCCAAAGGCGTTTCAGAGAGTTTGGCAGTACTTACAGCCAGCCTCACAACCACAGACCACGTATAACCGCAGCGGCCCAGGACCTCCACATCCAACATCTTCATCTTCAAGATCTTCTGAGACCGGCCACCTGAACAGCTGCTGCAACAATCAGTGCATAACCAAATAATTTCTTCCCAAACTGTGAGAAACCATCTCTGGCAAGCTCATCTGCTGGTCATCATCCTCATCGGGGCCTCCACCTGACTGCAGTTTGTTGTCGTAAACAACTTGAGTAGACAAATGCTCACATTTGATTTTATCTGGCACGTTGGAGAGGGGTTATCTTTATGGATGAATCCAGGATTTCACTGTACAGGATACATGGCAGACTGGCCCCCAGACAATAGTGTAAAACTGCACATCACATTTCAAAGTGGCATTTTATTGTGGCCAGCCTAAGGCACCCCTGTGCAATAATCATACTGTAATCAGTATCTTGATATTCCTCACCTGTGAGGTGGAGCGATTATCTCGGCAAAGGAAAAGCGCTAACTAACACTGACTTAGGCCTCTGCCACATTCACGTGAAAATCACGCACGTGCCGAGAGACACGTATTTCCCCTGTGTGTTGCATGCAGGTATGTACGTGTCTCTGGTACGTGCGGGACACGTGTGTTCTATGTGTGCTATCCGCGATAGCACACATAGAACCGGTAATTAACATACTCACCTGGTCCTTCCTGCTGTCCGCGCTGCTGTCCGTGGTGCTGATCCTCGGTCTCCAGCCCTCCCGTCTCCCCGCTTCTGCTGCTGCCAGGCAGTGAAGTGAATATTCAATGAGAATAATGAGCGGTGGTCGGCAGCAAGAGGCAGCAGCGGCAGAGACAGGAGGGCAGGAGAAGGTGAGTAAATGTTTTTTTTTTTCACTGACACGTGTGTTTTCTCCGGCGCGTGTAACACGGGACCGCATCCACACTACACCCGTGTGATACGGGTGCGGGCCGTGTGACACCCGAAAACACTGACATGTCAGCGCTTTGAAAAACGCACACGTACAAACGCACATGGACACACGTTCCGTGTGGTTTTACGTGTGTGTGCCTGCTACAATAGGGTAGCATTGCTTAACATATCTCCGTGCCGCCGGTACGTGTAAAAAATGACAAACACGTGCCGGCGGCACGGATGTGTGTCACAGGCCTTAAACAAATTTGTGAACAATATTTGAGAAAAAAGGTTAATTGTGCATAGAAAAAACCTTAGATCTCAGAGTTCAGCTCATGAAAAATGGAGCGAAAACGAAAGTGTTACGTTCATATTTTTGCTCAATATATGTAGAATAACAAATGATCCCTCTTTTTCTGTGCATTTAAACTTTTTAAAACAAAACACTAATATAACATACTAGGAATCTCACTGACACTATGACTGGCAGTGCCCAGTGACCCACATGCACTGTTAAGGTATGGTCATAGCACGTTTTTTTTCTGACTTATTTTAAGCAGGTACACTCCTAAAAAATGCATGAAAAAGCGGTCACAAAATGCTCAAAATAATTTCTTCTTTATTCCTTTGGAAAAACAATTTGCTGTTTATATTTTCAGGACTTTGAGCATTTTATAAACGCTTAAAGGCCTTCCAAAATGCCAAGCATTTAAAGGACATGATATGTCCATTCTTCAGTTGGTTTTCACCATGAGGGCACTCAATATTTTAAAGATTCTGAAAGACGCACAGGTGTGTCTTTAGATTTTTTGTGAGTATTCTCACTTCACAAGATACTAATGTTTCATTCATTGTTTAATGGATGTCAAAAACAAAAATCCAAAAATCAGCAAAAAAGCTATAAAAATGCCAAAAAAATAGATAAAAAAAGTTTATAAAAAAACACCAACAAAAGTGTTAATAAAATGTTCCAGGAAATGTTAACAGAACTTATCAAAAACATTACAGGATAAGAAAAATGTCAGTATTTCCTTAAATAGTTACCATTAGAAAAATTTGATATTTTTAACCTCCACAAAAAAAGCACAGTGGACATACTCTTACTCTCCATTCAAATGCATAAGTCCATAAAATATAAGAACAGCCAAATTTCACATAAAAAAAAAAAAAAAAAAGAACAGAGCAATTTAAGACAACCTTTCATAAAAACAAAAAGGTGGTTGTCCCGATGGATGAGTTGTTGGCTTATGTAATGGAAACTGTGCCCAAATGAACCAAAATAACAATAATATTGTCTATTTTCTACGGACTGCTTGATATAAGATAAGTTGTGTGATTGAGAAAAGAAATTAGTACTATTTCTGTTGAATAGACTCGATCATGAGCAAAGCCGGTACATGTGGTAGCGTATGATTTTGGCAATGTGTTGAAGCACCCTGTCCAATATCTGTTAATAGCGAACAGTACTTATGAGGTTATCGCAGCATCTCTGCATGGATTTATCATTCCTTGTGCTTGTTCTCACATGCATGATTTATTTCTATGCATGCATTAATTTCAAGGCCTTTAAGGTGTCTTACCCTCATCCCTTCAAACCGTGACAGGGCCCTCAGAGGTCTCAATGCCCTTAGTGTCCTAAGGGACTTTATAGCCCCTAATTCTGAGTAGCCCAAGGCATTGGCTATTAAGCTAACCAAAGATACCTATACAAAAACACAAAAGTAATAATCTCATTGGTTTTCCCAAATCTTAAATAATTCAGTGCATCATATACCAATGGCTTATGCAGAAGATGATGCCGGAAGTCCTCTGTGCCACACACCTAAAATCTTAAAAAAAATGAAATATTGTGAAAATTACAGCCCACCTGTTGGTGAAATGAAGGTTAGTATTCTTACCATATTTCCATCCTGAACATACTAGAACAGGAACCTACAGAAAGAAAAAGAATGCCCCTATCTGTATTTTTGGGTCTTACCCTCATGCCTTCAAATCTTGATAACGCACGTAGAGGTCTCAGTGCTCTCAAGGTCCTTAGAGACTTAATAGCGCCTAGTTGATCATAACCGAGGGCGACCGCCAAAAGTGATATGACAGATATCTGTTCAGAATTAATGGCATTATTATTAACGGCCTTCTTGTTTTGTTATAGCTGGGCTGAGTAATATCTACTTATTTTTTATATTACATGGTATATATTTTCTTGACTATTTTTAGATATTTTTGTATCATGTTAAAGTTAACACAAAAAAAAGTTTACAAGAAAACTAAATAAGAAACAACAAAAATTTAGAGTGAAAAATTAAATTATTAAAAAAGGCCTTTTTTGAATATCAGCACAAAGTTAACTTTGTTGTAAATACTTTATTTTTAACATTTTGTGCCTCACCAAAACCTTCATTTTTTTGATTTACTAAATATTTAATATATTTCATTGACCATTCTCTCTTTGATATATTTTAAGTTGCCTTTGTCTGTTAAGGTAAACTCTTTAACCCTATTTGGTGCTGGTCCACTGATTCTCAAACAGATTTTTTTTTTTTTTTTTAGGTGCCCCGATATTCCAAAGTTTAGCATTACTAGTAATAAAGAGTGCCCAATATGAAAATGTTCTATTCAACCAACTAGATGTATACCACAGAACGTCTGTGTGGGCGTTTGCTTTTTCTTCTCTACGACACTCGCCAATCTAAACACAGCCACGTTATAAAGGGGAAAAAGCAAACTCACACAGACAAGGTTATGTTCTCCTTAGATGAGCTTTGTCTCACATGAACAGTCTGAGAACTCGGCAGTAGCCGCTTCCCTTACTGGTACTGGAGTACCGGGGAAGACGAGAAAAGCAGCTTTGGAGAGCAGGCACCTAGGTGAGCAGCAGCGCTGAACACCAGACAGTTTTTGGAGAGATACACTGCTTCTTACCTTGTGCTCCAGCTCTCCCGCACTGCTGCTCTACTTTACCCTGCCTCTCCAACAGTAGGAAGGGGCATAGTGACTGTGGAATGAGAACTTGGTGATTTGCTTTTCCTCTCTATGATATGGCCGTATTTTTATTGGCCAGCATCACAGAGGAGAAAAAGTAAACAACCACATATATGCCCAGTTGTTTGAAGGGAAAAATTAAATATTGGGCTTTCTTTATGGCTGTGGGGCATTAACTATGGAATGGAGGTACATTTTCTAGAATCAGAGGCTAGTTGAAGGAAATACTTAGTTTAAATTTAAAAAAAAAAAATCAGTGAAAAGTGCTACAGTGAAATATGGTCAAAACTGGTTTTAAAAAATATTTTTTAAAAAATGTTTTCCAGGCATATGTCATACTAAGGAGTATTTTTTTGGATGGTTAATAAATGTAAATAAAATAGATAGACTTTTTTCATGTACTATATTTTTCGAATTATAAGACACACTTTTCCTCCCAAAAATTTGAAAGGAAAATGAGGGCTGTGTCTTATAATGCAAATGTAGCTGACTGGGAGGTGGAGAATGGGCTCTGTGCTGGCTGTGGAGCGCTGTGCTGGCTGCAGGGTGCTGTGCTGGCTCTGGTGGGGGCTGGGTTGGCTGTGGTGAGGGCTGTGCTGGCTGTGGTGGGGACTGTGTTGGCTGCGGTGGGGGCTGTGTAGAGCAGGGCGGTGTGGTGGGTGAGATGCTCTGTAGGTGGTGCAGGCTTCAAATAATGGCACCCAGAGTCAGCACGTGCACAGATGGAGCTCTTGGCTCAAGATGTCATCTGCGCAACCGCCACCTCTGGTCCACTGATCTCCCAGAAGCGTAATTAAGGAAAATGGCACCCAGAGGTGGCACATGCGTAGATGAGATCTCGGCTTCTCATTGAGCTGAGAGGTCAATTTTTGCATGTGCTGATTCTGGGTGACATTTCTTTAAAGCCCACACTGCCGCCAGAGCATCTGTGAAATCCGCTGCACCATCCTGTTCCACACACAGCCAGCACGGCGCCCACAGCCAGCAAAGTCTCCGCAGCCAACTCAGCCCCCACCGTAGCCAGCACAGCCCCCACCGCAGCGCCTGCAGGATCGCCCTACTCAGGCACCGCCGCTGCCTCCTATGACCACGTTCCACTATCGATGCTGCCCCCACCCTCTGGTAAGACACCATCGCAGTATAAGACAGACCCCCCCTTTTCTTAACCTTTTTTACCTCTAAATTTGGGGTGCATCTTATAATCCGGTGTGTCTTATAAAACGAAAAATATGGCAATTCTACTAAACCTGTTTTTTTCTGTATAAGAAAATAAAAAGGTAATTATTCAAAAGGGAAGAAAATTTGTCTTTTAGCCATTAGTACAATATTTAAAATCAATAAGAATGGAAAAAATATATAACTTATTTTTTAATGACAAGAGACAATAGTGGGGAAAGTTAGCCTATCCAAAAAGCTTAAACTAGAAATATTTATTGGGCAACTATACCATACATTATTCTTTTTTTTTTCCCTAACACAAAAGCAATGAAAGCAAGCAATATGAATTATAAGATCAAATGATATAAAGATAATATTATATAATAAAAAGAAAAAAAAATATTTGCGTGTTTTGACAGAAAAAAAATATTTCAATTCTAATGAAAGATTTGGTTTTACAGATGGAACACAAATCATAAAACAAAAAAATCATAATTCAAAATAAAAAAAATAAATGAAATGCACCACAATAAAACCACATGTTAAACAAATCACAGCACTCTAATAGTTCCTTTCATTAGAATCATACTGCAAGCAGTGATCGAATGTGCAACTAATATTTTACAGAAAAATACATTTAAAAACAATAAAAAATCTCTCCTTATAAATATAATATCAGTAATGTTACCTTCCTTATATTAATTTATATACACTTTTTTGGTTTTAAGTTATATATATATATTTTTTTGTTGGGTTATATAGCCATCATAAAGTGAAATATTAAATATATATTCGACCACTGCTTGCCACATACAATGGTTTAGGGCCAATAATGCAGCTGATTAACATACCCGCTACTGAAAAATTTTAGCACCATTGATTCCTTTGCAACTGGCACTCAACCTTAATGTTTCTGATTACCCTTCAGTCTTCTTCATATAGCCTTGATGAAAAAGTATGTGTCATTAGTCACAGTACTTACCATGTACTGTTGATGCAAAGGGGGAATACCTGAAGTATTTTAAAGTTTAATTTTCTTTAATTTTTTTTTACCAAAAACATTTATTGCCTTTACATGTCAAAACCTTAAATCCCACGATCATCAATATAAACATCTTATAATCAAAATACCAAATTACACCGACTGTCCATATGTTTTAAGCCATGCATGTTTTTTTTCATTATGGACTTCAGTTATGAAATGCTCAAAAAAACCCTAATATTTTGTAGTATACTTGCTTTTTATATGGTACTTGAAAAGCAAAGTCTATATAAAATCTAAAAGATGTGCAGAGGGCAAAAATAAGCTAATGTACCAGAAAATGCCACTCCTTTATCAGTGTTTTTGTGTGATTTACTAAAAAAAAAAAGGGGGCACCACTTCCTGTTAAACCCCTATTGACAATATATTGACGACCTTTCCTACTGATTTCAATATTATCCCCAAGGAACCCCCTTTAAAACTATTTATGGCACTTTTAATTTGGCAAGTAAGAAAAGATTTATTAAAGAAGCATCTAAACCAATAAATTACAGTAAATCTACATAAAAGGCTTTGCATTTCGTAATTGAAGTCAAATGAGATTTTGTCATCATTCACTGAAAAAGGACATAAGATCCAGATCATTTTTGTCACACGTCATAATAGAATTTTTTGAAAAGTGATTGGAGGAACCTGATTATTGGTATGCAAAAGTTTGGGATATTGTTGGTTTATAAAATAAACATAAATGTAAAAAATATATAAATAAAAGCAACAAAGATAGCCAAGAAACTTCAATTTTCAAATAAAGCGTTATTTAAAAGCGAAGAATTTCATTATGAATTTTGAATACAAAAAAAGGTCACATGTAAAAGTTTGTAGTATAAATCATCAAATTCTCACAATGTGACATGTAAACAATAAAAGGAGTGTAAGGTGTACATTTTTCTGCATATATATATATATAACAAAAATCAACCAAAAATCATTAAAAAAGGTAACTTTAGAACAATTGTTAAAATGTAAAATTGCTTTTAAATTTTTACATACTCGGATCTATTCTAAGCATTGTTCTAGCCATCATTACTCTAAGCAATATCTTTTGACTTGTTTATCATAAGGATTTAATAAGATACTTGGTGTAATGGTATGTTTTTGATACCTACATCGACAATCAGGAAGTCCAGCCAGCACCAGGCATTGGTGAAATATTTGGCAAATCCATAGGCCACCCATTTCAGAAGCATTTCAAGAATAAAGATATATGTGAACACCTTATCAGCATATTCCAGCATGGTCTTAATTGTTTTCCGTTGCTCAATGTAAATGTCTTCAAAAGCCTAAAGTTTATAAAGTAACATAAAATTCAATTAAAAGTGCGTAAATTATATGTTATATATATAATTGTAATTTAAAGTGAAACTCTAAACAAAAATTAAAAAGTAAATGTTGAAGGTATCCCATAAAATGTTACTTGAGGTATAGTGGTTGTCCACAACTTAGATATTTCTGACCTATTCATAAGATAAGTTATCAATAGTAGCACAGTAGGAGTCCGACACCCCCAAGGATTAGTTGTTTGTGGTTCCGGGGGTCATATGTATATATTGTATGATGCTAGTACAGCAGGGGTGGACTTTACATTGGTGCCCAAGCGTAAGGGGGCCACTACTACCTCCAAACTAGGTGCAATCGGACATTATGATGGACTATTGGTTACATTGGTACCTAAGAGTAAGGGGCCACTACTACCTCCAAAGTAGGTGCAACTGGACATTATGATGGACTATTGGACTGAAAAGGGCCTATATACGGTTCTTGCACTGGAGCCTTAGTCTGTTTGTGTCCGTTAATGTGGAACAGCACAGTTCAGTACACTGTGTTGAGGTCATTCTTGAGCCCTAGAGTCTAAATTCTATTCCAGAAAATAGGAGCTGAGCTACACAGTGTTCAAACCTATGCTGTGCCAGCTCTGTATACTGTGTACATCTGGTTGCCACCAGATAGTTGATAGTTGTAGTTAGAGTTGATTCACAGGATCTGTTTCATCGGCCATGTCAGTAATCTGTATCCAATCGACAGGAATCCTAAAAACCGACCTCTTACTTGTTGGCATCTGTGGCTCTTCATTGGATTACCTAGCCTTGTATGATGTCACGTGTGTGTCACGCCACAGCGATGATGTCACACCAAACTACTCAAAAGAAGAGCAACGGTAACTGTCAAGTAAGAGGCAGTTCTCACGATGAGAGATGAGCGAACCTTTGGAGGTTTGGTTCACTGGCAGCAAACAAACTGAACCTCCAATGGTCTGAATTTGGCCTGAGGAGGTTCGGAATCACTGATTGGCAGTTTGAGTTTCTGCCCACATACAGCTAGCCAATTCTAGGGGAGAGTGGACAGGCTTTTTCAATTTTTTTTTGTTACACACTACATTTATTAATGCTGTTATTACGCCCAGTGCCAGCCGATCAAACACTGCAAGTGACTCACACAGGGCTGAGCACCAGTGTACCTAAGCACAGCATTACACGTGTGAATTAAGTTCGCACGCAAAGCATCCAAACTCCAAACCTAAGCTCTGTTTTTTTAAGTTGGTGTTTGGTTCGAAAACTAAACCTTGTGTTCGCACATCTCTACTCATGACAAGACCAATAAAACTAGTCCTGAGAATCCATTTGAATCAACTTTAATTTTAGTATTTTTCATGGTGGCTGATAAAGTCAGTTCTGCCCATTGGTCAAGATGGTGATGGTGCATGGCTGAGGCCTTGCAAAAAAATAATATGTCATGGTGGTAAAAAAACAAATGGTAGTTAAGTAATTAAATATTAATCAATGTTTACATTTATATTTCTTAATTCAATAGTACTCATGGAAATAAGTAATTTTGTAATGTATCTTATAAATAAAAAGTGCTTATTTTTCCTCCTGGATTGAGCCATATTTTCAAATCATAGGTAAACTCTGTATGATCTGAAGGCAGATTTTCCCATTGCTGAAACAGGAGATGGCATTTAGTTCTTTTAAAATTCTATAGAGGGGGAGTAGCTAGAGTCAGACACAGACATTCTACTGAACAACCGTTACAATTCTCCATAGAACTTGATGAGAACCAGCTCTTAAGGGCACTTTACACGCTGCGATATCGCTATCGATATCGCTAGCGAACATACCCGCCCCCATTGTTTGTGTGTCACGGGCAAATCACTGCCTGTGGCGCACAACATCGCTTACACCCGTCACACGGACTTACCTTCCTAGCAACGTCGCTGTGGCCGGCGAACTGCCTCCTTTCTAAGGAGGCGGTTCGTGCGGCGTCACAGCGACGTCACACGGCAGCAGTGCAATAGAAGTGGAGGGGCGGAGATGAGCGGGCGGAATATCCCGCCCACCTCCTTCCTTCCTCATTGCCGGTGGATGCAGGTAAGGAGATGTTTGTCGTTCCTGCGGTGTCACGCATAGCGATGTGTGATGCCGCAGGAACGATGAACAACCAGCGGTATGCACCACCAACGATATCATGAAAAGGAGCAACGTGTCAACGATCAACGATTTTTGACGTTTTTGCGATCGTTGATCGTCTCCCCTAGCTGTCACACGCTGCGATGTCGCTAATGATAACGGATGTGCGTCACAAACACCCCGACGCTATATCGTTAGCGATGTTGCAGCATGTAAAGCACCCTTTAGATCCTTTGTGTTCACATCAGACAGATTTTTCCAGCAAATTAAAAGTTGAGAAAGAATGATCAGTAACAGGAGGAAAAAAAAGCAGATTTCTAAAATACATTACGTCTTATTATTCATGATTCATGAAAAAAAATGACAGTTAATCTTTAACAATTTTTGAAGATACAAATTTCCATGTGACTGACCAAAAACTGCTTACAACAGAAATCAGAGTGAAAATAAAATATATTGTACATATATTTTATTACCAGAATATATATATAAAACCATATCCTCTAGTGAATAATCAGTGTTTATTAAGCAAGGGGTTGAAATAAAAAGCTAATGTTTTCTCATCACAATTAATAGAGAAACATTGTTTCCCCCAGGCTTGAAAGACTCTTAGGAAATAACAATTAAAGATGATAATTAAAGTGATAGAATCATCCATATTAATAGAAATTACATGAGAGAAGGTTGTAGACACTTACCAGAGCCCCGCTGCTAAGTAAAATCATGAAGATAATGAAAGTCTCAAACCAGTTGTGCTCTACAATCCGGAAACATGTTTTCCTCAGGTTCCACCATTGCTTTCCTCTCCCCTCTAATGTACTGACATCACAACACGGGAATTTCCTTATACAGCCTGCAATCACAGGACACAATTTATATTTTCAATCAGTGATATTAAGTAATATCTATCTACCTCATTCCCTGTAAACTTGTCAAATCCTAAGAATTTAGCATTTTATTAATTGAAATCCTCGGTGTTTGTATGAATATTAGTCCAGTGGGCGGCCCTACTCAGTGATCAACAGTTCTCCCTTTATGATTGTGCATATGGAGATAGCTGTCAATCACTGATTAGGACCTCCCACTGAACTCATATACAGACAAACACCAGGGATTTTAATGGATAAAATACAAGTTATATTAAATCTTAATACATAATTCTGCTCAGCTTCTCTTTCTCTGTATCGTGCTATACACACAACTCGCATGCACATTGTAAAAGGTTCCCTTTCAGGCATATTTAGACAGGCTGATAATTGGGAACAAGCGCTTGTAGGAACACTCATTTTCATATTATCCATCTATCCAAATAGATCGTCAATAAACCGACAAAAGGAAAAAAAAAAATTAACAATGACCAAAACGAGAAAATTGGGTTGTTTGAAAAATAAAGGCTAATGTGAACAGAATATACTGAGTGATTATACAATTAATATGTTCTGTGACCAATATAAGAAAAGGTTACTTGCAAAATTCGTTGCTTTTACTCTTTGTCACACTTTAAAAATTAAAATAAATAAAAATCCAAGTGAGAATGTATATATGATACATAAACCCTAACTAGCCTTAAAAAAGCAAAAAATACTGTAAAAATACCAAAAGTTATATCCGGTAATTGGCAGGCAGAGGTAGAAATCTGCTAAACATGGCCTGGTTATAAGGCTCAATACATGCGATATCAGGAGGTTAATTTAAAGCTTATTAATGTTAGTAATGTGAATTTTGTATTTCTTTCCATCAGAATTTTAAATCTTTATAATTTTTTTTTGCATTACTCAGTTGTGTTTCTTAAGTAGTAATTGTTTTTTAAGCATCTCAGGGGGAAATGTATAAAACACATGGAGGGCAATTATTGTAGTTCTGTAATATACCTATTGAAATCGTAAACGGCTAATTGAAAGATTAATGTTTTGTGCTGTGAGTAAATGCATAGAAAATGACAAAACTAAAAGCGTGGAGGACAATACTGTCACGGCATGAAGAAAATACCTTCTGTGAAGCAAGCATCTGGTTCCTCGATTTCCTCTTGTTCTACTAAAGCTACGGGTTCTCCTTCCCCCGCTGGCCTGATATCAACAGTACTGCCTTCTGACGAGCTTGATAGGGTCAACTTCTGCAAAAAAAGTGAGTAACAAGTACCATTAAAGATACATTTCCTCCTAATTTGTAGCTCTTCAAGCTAAATTGTCATTTGTCATCTGATTACTTGCAGTGAAGCAATATCATAAGACAAATAGTGAGCCCTAAGGGCTGACATCTTGACTAACAGTTCCGGATCACCATCTCTTTACTGCACACGGCCTACACACTGTCATGGCACTGGGATAATGTTTTCGAGGAGACCTCAATGCTCAGTTTGTTAAAATCATGACAGTAGATATTCCATAAATGTCTGATAGATGTAGATATAACCTTTGGGATCTGCACCTATTTTAAGAAAAGGGTCACACGAGTTATTTGTTGCAACCACTGTGGAAAAAAGTGACTGCGAAAGCCCAGCTAGCCATTTACTTCAAAGGGAGTTCCAAAGATACCTGAGACAACTGATCACTTTACTTCTGCAAGATTTAAGCTGTAATTCACATTGCAACCACTTAGTGACCATGTTATGGACATGATTATATGAAGATGCCCAAAATACAGGACAAGATGACGCTTGCAAGATGACTATTTGAATTCAGAGACACTTAAAGACACTTAAACACTGTCTGGATCTTTTCTGGTCAATTAAGCTTGGAAATCACCGAATGAAGAAACATGAATCTTAACCTTTCACATTCTTAACCTTTAATCTTCACCTTTAAGGGTATTATAAAAAGTACAGCTTTATGAACCGTGTTGAGAAATGTTTAGGAAATATGTCTCTCCTATTTCATTAGGTCCTTTTGTCTGATGCTGAGAACTCCTTGAAACTTAAGATATGATAAAGCATTGCACCCTTTGGAAGGATTCCAAATCTTTCCCAAGAGACCATTATAAAAGCACCGTACTTCCTTAAAATAAGTCTTTTGCCTGCTTTAATCAAAGCTATTTGATCGGTGTGGTTATTGTATGCATATCGGATTGAAATTTGGCTGCAGACAATTAAGGATTGTGCACCCCCGTAGTGTGCACCTTCAAATCAACGACATAATGACACAAAGTGTAAACACCTTTTGTTATAAAATATTTTTTTTAAAGCTAGACATTTCAGCATTTCAGAAATTTTTGAATTTTTTGAGCCAAAGTAAGGAGAATTGATGTGAATTGATTCATAGAATCCAGACTATCACCTATATGAGTATTCTATGGCTGCTGGACGCAAGCCCTGAGAACTTCCTCCTACCCCCGACATCGATGGCTCTTATTTTGATTAACTGGCTTGACATGGCATTGATTGTGCATCATGGCGCTATGAGGAAGTCTCACCAGGCTGGCTAATCAAAAAAAGAGCCGTGAATGCTGAGAGGTAGAAGGTCGCTCTCAGGGCTCAGATTACTGACCTGGACACTAAAATGGGTCATGTAAATGAAGTAGCATTAACTCTAGCATCTACTGATGTCACTGAAACAACACTGTACAGATGTGACAATCGTCAAACAAACATTTGCGTCGTCCTTATACTATTTTCATGTATGTTTGGCTGCCCATTCACTTTATATTACAAGCAGCATGTTATTTTTTGGGGCACAACAAAAATTAATTTGGCTTTACCTGTATATTAGTAATCTTCAAAAAAATTACTGTAGTAGGCAGATCCAATTATAAGCAAAAAAGGGTGTGTGGGACTCAGCACCAATGTAAAAGAGTAAAATTCTTCATATTTTATTAGATAAGTTTAAAAAAGAGTTCACAGATCATCCAAAACTGCCATGCGGCTTGCCGTGCGGCTTGACGCGTTTCGGACACAAAAGGGGAATTAAAAACAGTCCTTAATCAGGACTCTTTTTTAAACTTATCTAATAAAATATGAAGAATTTTACTCTTTTGCATTGGTGCTGAGTCCCACACACCCTTTTTTGCTACTTATCCTGGATCACGGACCAGCCTGTCCGGGGGACTGCGAGCATCCACTACAATCTGGAAGACATCATATGGGTGAGCTGAAAACCTTTATCTCTAGATCCAATTAAAAGTAGGGCACTTTTAAAATTCACCTTTGTACCCCCAAAACTGCCTTTAGCCCCCTTCACATGTCTATGTTTTCTGTATGTATGGTGTCCATTTCCACATGTACTGGAGACTCCTTCACACACATCTTCATTAAAATCTGGGTTGATTTTCATACCTTTATGTGACCTAGTGCCTCTAATGAGCGGTGATATCAGTAACATTTCAGCTGTTCAGGATCACTAGGTCACCAGGTCACTCTAGGTCATGCTGCGCTGCTCGAGACCTGACGTCTCTGAAGAGCAGTGACATTAGTAACGTTACCACTGTTTAGGGTTACTAATAATATTTTAAGGAAGAATATTCAGATTTGTTCTTGCAACTACAAGAAAAAGACAAACGTGAAGAGTATAGAAAACAAAGGGATGCCATTAATAGAACACATTGTAACGTTCACAGCCAGTGTAGTGGCAGCGAGTGGGATTAGTGGAACCACTGAACCACAGAGGGGACCAGGGCTTACCCTTTAGTGGGGAGCTTAACTAAGTATCCAACGTGAGGTGGATGCCAGGTATCATTCCCAGTGCAGTGACTGGGATTGTGGCAGCTGACCCTCAGGGCAGATGACGGACTCAGGAAAAGCCGGTAAAGATGGGGTGACTGAGACAGGTTGGATAGGCGGGTATGGACAGGAATGGTGGGCACAGCAGGGATAGACAGGTGTGGGAAGGCAGGTACTGTAGACGGACACAGGGATAATGGGACAGGAGCTCAGGACCTGACAAGCTAAGTAGGAGACTGGAGACTGACTGACTAACTAGAAGCATTGCACAGGCATCTCCTCTAATGGGAGGATGCCTTAAATACACTGTGCTTCTCAGCCTTAGACTGAGAGTAATTTCCTGGAAATAGCACGCTGGCCCTTTAATAGGAAGGCAGGTGTGGGTGCGTGATTTAGGTGCACTCCCAAGAATCCTGTGCGGCATGCACAAGGCCCGGGAAGGGAAGGAGGCAGCAGCACACATGAATGGCCGGGGTGGTAAGTCGGCGTCTCTGCAGAGCCACTGGTGCTACACACATTCACATGTTACTAGTCTTAAAGGGAACCAATCACCAGGATTTCCCTATATAAGCTAAAGCCAGTGCTATACTGGCACTATCAGGCTGATTCTATACATACCTGTAGTGGTCAGCTCGGATGTTTAGGTTTTGAAATCCAAAAAAGTAAATTTTAAAAAAATCTGCAGCTGCTTGAGTGGCAGTTGCAATGGAGCAGATAATATATTCATAGTTATCCCCTCCCTCTATATTCTAACAGCATAAGTATTATACAAACCATTCACTTTGTTGCAGGACCTGTGTGAGGCCATACCCATGTGACCTGGTATCCAATTTTGTTGGCTGAGGCCCCACCCCTTCTGGGCACATGGGTATGACCTCACACAGGTCCTGCAACAGAAAAAGTGAATCATTTGTATAATACTTATGCTAATTCTAACAGGGGGAGGGGATAACTATGAATATACTATCTGCTCCAGTGCAACTGCCACTCAACAAGCCGCTAATTTTATAAAATTAACTTTTTTGAATTTTAAAACCTAAACATCCGAGCTGACCACTAATGGTATGTATAGAATCACCCTGATAGTGCCAGTATAGCACTGGCTTTAGCTTATGTATGAAAATCCTCGTGATTGGTTCCTTTTAAATTTTAAATCTTTTAAACATATGTATTATTAATGACATCGTAACAGAGTTGCAGATTAAAAATTTTTTTTATTTTCAGATGATCCAAAACTGTGAACAGTATTATCTATCAGACAACTTGGATCAGAAAAATGAGGTGAAAATGGTCTCTGCCATTTCAGCAAACTTATACTTATTAGATTGTTAATGTAGACACCATCAAAAGTGAAACATGCTCTTTAGTAAAAAAAAAAGTTTTGCTCTCGTTATGATTTCTAATTGTCTCCTTTCCGTGTAAATTGTTGTCCACTGCCTATTGTCAGGATTTATCCATCTATATTTACAGACAAGCAGGATAGATTACAGTTAATGGTGATGTGTCCTTACAAGCCTCATGCGACCCCAGCCCTTATACAGTATGTAACAACCATTTTCCCTTAGCAGCTCGTACATCAAATCACATCAGCAATTCTAACCTCCCCCACACATTTGCTGTGTCCGCCACCTCATTCTCCACGTTTTCCATTTTCCACCTTGTTTATTACAGAATATTAGCACTTCTATTCTCCAATTCACTCTATATCACAGTCTTAGCTATTATCTCTAAGTTTTTCACTCTCTTCCCTGTTTCTCATAGTACATCAGCAATACAAATTCAATAAATATTGTGTGTAGAGATGAGCGAACACGAACTGTAAAGGTTGGGGTTGGTACTCACCTTTGGGTGTTCTGGGCTCGAACTGGAACATTGTCTTCTAAATAGAAGAGTTTGGGTGCTGTCTGTATACTAACCGCTCGATCAAGCATCGGGGTGCTTGAGTATGCTCAGTGCTCAGGCAGTCACTGAAAGGCTCTCACTGGGGGTCAAAAGAATGTTTTGAATGCTGTGTTTCCAAAAAGGCTGGGGGCAGCTCAAAGTACTGTAATGCACAGGCGCGAGGAAAGGTTGAAGACCGCATGCGCACTACAGTACTTTGAGCAGGGCAAATCAAAATACACCTCATTGCCGGCTAGTGTGCATGATGTAGTACGTGTCGTGCACATGGGACTCAGAGGAAGGAGAATGGTTATTGCCGCAGACCAGAGAGATGAGGCGCCAGACCGGAGAGCAGCAACACCCATTGGGCTGAATGCCTCCTAGCTGAGTTATATAAAAGTGTTTTTTACGTTATACAGCACGCCCTGGGCTCTTAGGCCTAAGACACACGGCATGAAAATCGGACCGAGTGGAATGTGATAAAACAACTTATTCCACTCGAACCAATATTAACCTATGTGTCAGCACCCATGAGCAATTATTTTCTCAGCCCCAATCAGACCAAGAAAACAATCACAACATACTGCGATTGTAATTGGAGACTCTTTCTCTTGCACCCATTCAAGTCTATGGGGCGAGAGAAAGATCGCACTGCACTTGCAGTACACCGGTGTACCGCGAATGCAGGGCGAGAATGGCAATAGCCGGCTGTGGAGGAGAGAGGGAGATAAATCCCTCCCTCTCCTCCTCCGTGCCGGCCCGCCCCTCCTCAGCGCTGGCCTGCCCCTCCTGAGTACCGTCCCGTCCCCCGCAGCTGAGGTCCAATCGCATGATCGGACCTCAGTCGCAGCGACACTCGCATGACACTCGGCTCCTGCTGTGCTGCCAGCGTGAGCCAAGTGTCATGCGAGGATCGCATTAGTCTCCGTGTGGCCCCGGCCTTATATGTAGCATTCTAGAATGCTGTATATAAAAGAGCTCTGTGGTGGTGGCCGCAGCTTTTAGTCGCCAAATGTTGTGACAGGTTGCTTTTAATGCCCTTTTACGGTTCAGAGAAATGGTGGCCAGCAGACATCATTTTGCTGAATCATTGCAATTACAAAAGAATCCACAGATTTTTTCAAGATTTGTGTAGAATCCAATTCCACTCTAATTTATTCACTCATCTCTATTCATTACTAATGCTGCCATAAGTGTGCAGTTTTGGATCCAGATGATATTCCACAAAGACACATACGTGACTATCACTTTGGAAGCCAGTCAGGATGTGCAATGTGATATGGAAAGCAATTATCCCCATGATCACACAGAAGTGTTACCATGAGATCACCGGATCACCGCAGCTGCAGATCTGCACTTGTATTTATAAGCACTGGTAACTCAGCATAGAACGTTTTCCCATTTTTATGCACTGAGGGACATTTTCTGCATCACATTTAATAATTCTTATTTTCAGATGACTCTGCTCTATCACGAACACTTGAACATTCTAATTTTGGCATGCAGCTGCAGCGTCTTGTGGTCTCAGACTGTTCAGAGATTAGTCTACTATCATAAGGATCATGTTTATTTTCTTCTTGTCTTTTCTATATTCCTTGCCTATATATGAAGACATGTAACTTAGGCAGTCATTGATGATTCAAATCTGTTATTGTCTTTAAAGCGGACGTGTCACCAAGTTAAAGTGGCCAATTTGTGCTGTTTTTTTATTCCTGCTGCTCTCATGAGTAAGCTTCTTCTTCTTTTTTTTTTTTTTTTATAGCCACTATACACCGTGTGCAGACTTATTAGGCAAGTTGTATTTTAGAGGATTTTTTTTTATTATTGATCAACAACTACAGTGCTGGCCAAAAGTATTGGCACCCCTGCAATTCTGTCAGATAATACTCAGTTTCTTCCTGAAAATGATTGCAATCACAAATTCATTGGTATTATTAACTTCATTTATTTTGCTTGCAATAAAAAAACACAAAAGAGAATGAAACAAAAATCAAATCATTGATCATTTCACACAAAACTCCAAAAATGGGCCAGACAAAACTATTGGCACCCTTAGCCTAATACTTGGTTGCATAACCTTTAGCAAAAATAACTGCGAACAACCGCTTCCGGTAACCATCAATGAGTTTCTTCCAATGCTCTGCTGGAATTTTAGACCATTCTTCTTTGGCAAACTGCTCCAGGTCCCTGAGATTTGAAGGGTGCCTTCTCCAAACTGCCATTTTGAGATCTCTCCACAGGTGTTCTATGGGATTCAGGTCTGGGATTCATTGCTAGCCACTTTAGTAGTCTCCAGTGCTTTCTCTCAAACCATTTTCTAGTGCCTTTTGAAGTATGTTTTGGGTCATTGTACTGCTGCAAGACCCATGACCCCTGAGGAAGACCCAGCTTTCTCACACTGGACCCTACATTATGCTGCAAAATTTGTTGGTAGTCTTCAGACATCATAATGCCATGCACACGGTCAAGCAGTCCAGTGCCAGACGCAGCAAAACAACCCCAAAACATCAGGGAACCTCCGCCATGTTTGACTGTAGGGACCATGTTCTTTTCTTTGAATGCCTTTTTTTTTTCCTGTAAACTCTATGTTGATGGCTTTTCCCAAAAAGCTCTACTTTTGTCTCATCTGACCAGAGAACATTCTTCCAAAACGTTTCAGGCTTTCTCAGGTAAGTTTTGGCAAACTCCAGCCTGGCTTTTTTATGTCTCGGGGTAAGAAGTGTGGTCTTCCTGGGTATACTACCATACAGTCCCTTTTCATTCAGACGCTGACGGATAGTACGGGTTGACACTGTTGTACCATCGGACTGCAGAGCAGCTTGAACTTGTTTGGATGTTAGTCGAGGTTCTTTATCCACCATCTGCACAATCTTGCACTGAAATCTCTCGTCAATTTTTCTTTTCCTACCACATCTAGGGAGGTTAGCCACAGTGCCATGGGCATTAAACTTCTTGATGACACTGCGCACCGTAGACACAGGAAGTTTCAGGTCTTTGGAGATGGACTTGTAGCCTTGAGATTGCTCATACTTCCTCACAATTTAGATTCTCAAGTCCTCAGACAGTTCTTTGCTCTTCTTTCTTTTCTCCATGCTCAATGTGGTACACACAAGGACACAGGACAGAGGTTGAGTCAACTTTAATCCATGTCAACTGGCTGCAAGTGTGATTTAGTTATTGCCAACACCTGTTAGGTGCCACAGGTAAGTTACAGGTGCTGTTAATTACACAAATTAGAGAAGCTTCACATGATTTTTCAAACAGTGCCAATACTTTTGTCCACCCCCTGTTTTTATGTTTGATGTGGAATTATATCCAATTTGGCTTTTTGAAAATTTTTTTTCACTGAAGACAAATTAAATGAAGATAATAATACCAAAGAATTTGTGATTGCAATCATTTTCAAGAAGAAACTGAGTATTATCTGACAGAATTGCAGGGGTGCCAATACTTTTGGCCAGCACTGTATGTTCTCAAACAACCCAAAAGACTCATAAATATCAAAGCTTATTATTTTTGGAAGTTGGAGTGTTTTTTTTTTTAGATTTGGCTATCTTAGGAGGATATCTGTATTTGCAGGTAACTATAAAGCGGGCTTTACACACAACGACATCGCTAACGAGATGTCGTTGGGGTCACGGAATTCATGACGCACATCCGGCCTCGTTAGCAACTTTGTTGCGTGTGAAATGCAGGAACGACCTGTTAATGATCAAAATTACTTACCAAATTGTTAATCGTTGTCCAGTCGTTCCCATCCCGATTATCGTTGCTGTTGCAGGACGCAGGTTGTTCGTCATTCCTGCGGCAGCACACATCGCTATGTGTGACACCGCAGGAACGAGGAACATCACCGTACCTGCGGCCGCCCGCAAAGAGGAAAGAAGGAGGTGGGCGGGATGTTCAGCCCGCTCATCTCCGCCCCTCCGATCCTATTGGGCGGCCGCTTAGTGACGTCGCTGTGACGCCGAACGAACTGCCCTGTAAGAAAGGAGGTGGTTCGCCTGCCACAGCGATGTCGCTAGGCAGGTAAGTATGTGTGACTGTTCCTAGCGATGTTGTGCGCCACAGGCAGTGATTTGCCCGTGACGCACAACCGACGGGGGCGGTGCTTCCACCAGCGACATTGCTAGCGATGTCGCTGTGTGTAAAGCCCGCTTTACTGTGCAGAATTATTAGGCATCTTAATAAACCAAATATATTCCCATCTCACTTGTTTATATTCACCAGGTAAACCAATATAACTGCACAAAATTTAGAAATAAACATTTCTGACATGCAAAAACAAAACCCCAAGAAATTAGTGACCAATATAGCCACCTTCTTTATGATGACACTCAACAGCCTACCATCCATAGATTCTGTCAGTTACTTCATCTGTTTACGATCAACATTGCGTGCAGCAGCCACCACAGCCTCCAGACACTGTTCCGAGAGGTGTACTTTTTTTCCCTCCCTGTAGATCTTACATTTTATGAGGGACCGCAGGTTCTCTATGGGGTTCAGATCAGGTGAACAAGGGGGCCATCTCATTATTTTTTTTTACTGGCCAGCCATGCTGTGGAGTAGATGGATGCATGTCCTGCATGAAAATCATGGTTTTTTTTACCGATACCAACTTCTTCCTGTACCACTGCTTGAAGAAGTTGTCTTCCAGAAACTGTCAGTAGGTCTGGGAGTTGAGCTTCCAGAAACTGTCAGTAGGTCTGGGAGTTGAGCTTCACTCCATCCTCAACTTGAAAAGGCCCCACAAGTTCATCTTTGATGATACCAGCCCATACCAGTATCCCACCTCCACCTTGCTGGCATCTGAGTCGGAGTGGAGCTCTCTGCCCTTTACTGATCCAGCCTCTGGCCCATCCATCTGGCCCATCAAGAGTCACTCTCATTTCACCAGTCCATAAAACCTTTGAAAAATTAGTCTTAAGATATTTCTTGGCCCAGTCTTGACGTTTTATCTTATGTTGCTTGTTCAAAAGTGGTCGTTTTTCAGCCTTCCTTACCTTGGCCATGTCCCTGAGTATGGTACACCTTGTGCTTTTTGATACTCCACTAACATTGCAGCTCTGAAATATGGCCAAACTGGTGGCAAATGGCATCTTGGCAGCTTCACGCTTGATTTTCCTCAATTCATGGGCAGTTATTTTGCGCCTTTTTTGCCCAACACTCTTCTTGTGACCCTGTTGGCTATTTGCCATGAAACGCTTGATTGTTCAGTGATCATGCTTCAAAAGTTTGGCAATTTAAAGACTGCTGCATCCCTCTGCAGGACTTTTTAGAGCTAGTGATGAGCGAGCATGCTTGTAACTACTCGGTACTCGCACGAGTATCGCTGTACTCGGGCTGCTCGGCGGGGACCGAGTAATCTTGCGATACTCGTGCTGTACTCGTGGTCTTCATCCCTGCATGTTGGCGCTCTTTTGAGAGCCAGCCCTCATGCAGGGATTGGCTGGCAGACCACTGCAATGCCACAGCCCTGTTAGTTGTGGAATTGCAGTGATTGGCCGGCCTGCACAGCGTGACCGAGCCTTTATACCGGCCGGCGCGCTGTGCTCTGCTCACAGCTATCCAGACAGTGAGTGCAGGGAGAGTGTCGCTGATTCAGGGAAAGCTTTGCGGCCCTTTATAGTTAGTTCCGGAGCAGGGCTGCAAACAGTGTGACCAGAAGTCCTTCTCAGGACTATTCTAGTTGTATACAGGCAGGCAGGGTATAGCCAGGTCGGAGTACAGTAGCAGAGTCCTTCTCAGGACTATTGTTGCTATATACAGGCAGGGTATAGCCAGGTCGGAATACAGGCTAGTGACCAGAAGAGTCCTTGTCAGGACTATTGTAGCAGTATACAGGCAGGCAGGCAGGCAGGCAGGGTATATAGCCATTCCTAGTGGTGACCGTATACCAGCCTTCATCATATCTGGGGCTGGTGTACACAGTCTAAAACAGTCCAGATAGTGTCAGACTTCTCAGTAATTGTCGCTCCTAAAAACCAGTTAGGTTCTTATTGCGTCCGTGCTTGCATTTAAAAACTGCACGTGTGTGCCTGTTGGTGGCAGCGTACAGGTGCACTTGTGTGCGTTTTTCACAAACTATTATATAACGCACAAGTCTAGTGTATAATACACGTCAGTCAGCAGTGTCTGATAGTGTCAGACTTCTCAGTAATTGTCGCTCCTAAAAACCAGTTAGGTTCTTATTGCGTCCGTGCTTGCATTTAAAAACAGCACGTGTGTGGCAGTCGGTGGCAGGGTACAGGTGCACGTTTTGCACAAACTATTATATAACGCACAAGTCTAGTGTATAATACACGTCAGTCAGCAGTGTCTGATAGTGTCAGACTTCTCAGTAATTGTCGCTCCTAAAAACCAGTTAGGTTCTTATTGCGTCCGTGCTTGCATTTAAAAACCGCACGTGTGTGTCTGTCGGTGGCAGTGTACAGGTGCACGTTTTGCACAAACTATTATATAACGCACAAGTCTAGTGTATAATACACGTCAGTCAGCAGTGTCTGATAGTGTCAGACTTCTCAGTAATTGTCGCTCCTAAAAACCAGTTAGGTTCTTATTGCGTCCGTGCTTGCATTTAAAAACCGCACGTGTGTGTCTGTCGGTGGCAGCGTATAGGTGCACGTTTTGCACAAACTATTATATAACGCACAAGTCTACTGTATAATACACGTCAGTCAGCAGTGTCTGATAGTGTCAGACTTCTCAGTAATTGTCGCTCCTAAAAACCAGTTAGGTTCTTATTGCGTCCATGCTTGCATTTAAAAACAGCACGTGTGTGGCAGTCGTTGCCAGCGTCAGGCTCCATATTGTCCCTGGATAGAGACGTGCATGATGGCCTGTAAACATGAAGTGCCCATTGTAAGGAAGTGGGTCTATTGTAGTATAGCCCTTAGGCAGGGCAGCCAAAAATTTGGAGGCTCCACATTGTCCCTGGATAGAGATGTGCATGAGGGCCTCAAAACATTGTTCCCATTGCAAAGGAGCGGGTCTCCTGTCGTTGTAATGCCCATTCAGAAAGAATGGGCGAAAAAATTTACCACTGGGGGTATACCTGAAACAACGGCTTAACTATTGTAACGGTCACCATGATGGCGCATGAGGAGAAGGAGGAGCAGTCCAGCGATTAGCCAAAGTCCAGAAGTGTGTTACCATGGGTGAGTGGAGGTACATGGCAAATTCCCGTTACAAACTTTAAATTCCGCTGTCATTTGCTGGTGGTGTGTGGTGAAGTCTGGCCAAATCCAACCCTTGTTCATCTTGATCAGAGTCAGCCTGTCAGCATTTACAGTTGACAGGCGGGTGCGTTTATCTGTAATGATTCCACCTGCGGCACTAAAAACACGCTCTGACAAAACGCTAGCGGCAGGGCAGGCCAGGACTTCCAAGGCGTAGAGAGCCAATTCATGCCACGTGTCCAGCTTGGATACACATTAATTGTAAGGCACAGAGGAATGTCGGAGTACAGTTGTTTGATCTGCAAGGTACTCCTTGAGCATCTGGCCAAACTTAGGATTTCTTGTGGCACTACCCCTCACCTCAGGGGCTGTGGTATGTGAGGGGCTGAGAAAACTGTCCCACATCTTAAAGACTGTTCCCCTACCTCTGGCGGATTGGACTTGTGCCCCTCTCGGCTGTACGCCTTGGTTGTCCACTGATTCCTGACCTATGCCGCTAGCGTTTTGTGAGGGGAATGCTTTGCCTACTTCCGTGACTATGGCCTTCTGGAACTGCTGCATTTTGCCTGACCTCTCCGCCTCGGGAATAAGAGACATAAAGTTCTCCTTTTAGCGTGGGTCTAACAGTGTTACCAACCAGTAATGATTGTCGGCCAAGATGTTCTTAACGCGAGGGTCACGAGACAGGCAGCTTACCATAAAGTCAGCCATGTGTGCCAGACTCTTAACAGCCATCACTTCAGTATCCTGACCAACACGATGACTGAACATGCTGTCCTCCTCCTCCTCCTCCTCATCATCTACCCTGTCCTCTGGCCAGCCACGCTGAACCGAGGATATGACTGCATGTCATATCCTCAATTTGGCCAGAGAGTTGCTCCATGTCTTCATCCTCCTCCTCGTCATAGTCCTCCACTGCACATTGTGATGAGACGAGGCTGGGCTGTGTGTTATCACCCACACCCACTACTGTTTGTTGCTCAAACTCATCGCGCTCCGCCTGCAATGCATCATGGTTGTTTTTTGAGCAGAGACCATTTTAGAAGGCAGAGAAGCGGTATGGTGACGCTAATAATGTCGTCATCGCCGCTCACCATCTTGGTGGAGTCCTCAAAGTTTTGGCGGATGGTGCATAGGTCGGACATCCATCTCCACTCCTCAGGTGTTATGTGTGGAGTTTGACCCATTTCCCGACGGCTTAGGTGATGCAGGTACTCAACAACTGCCCTCTTCTGCTCACATATCCTGACCAACTTGTGCAGAGTTGAATTCCAACGCGTGGGGACATCACACACCAGTCTGTGTGCCGGAAGATGCAAACGGCGTCTTAAGCCGGCAAGGCCGGCTGAAGCAGTAGGTGACTTTCGAAAATGTGCAGACAGGCGGCGAACTTTTACCAGCAGATCAGACAGCTCTGAGTATGACTTTAGAAACCGCTGAACCACGAGGTTGAGCACATGGGCCACGCATGGAACATGTGTCAGCTGGCCTCGCCTCAAAGCCGCCACCAGGTTCCGGCCATTGTCACACACGACCTTTCCTGGCTTTAGGTTCAGAGTTGTGAGCCAGTGATCTGCCTGCTGTTTCAGAGCTGTCCACACCTCTTCTGCATTGTGGGGTTTGTCACCTATGCAGATTAGCTTCAGCACTGCCTGTTGCCGCTTCGCCGAGGCAGTGCTGCAGTGCTTCTGTGTCGCCCTGGACAAGCCAGGGGCCACAGAGCACAACACTTAAACACCCCACACTCCCTGCAGGCATATCATAGTCAAAACACAAAATCCTTGTTGCCTTCCCCAGGGGCTGTTGTCCACACCAGGGTGTGGAGCCAGGCGGTTGGTCTCCACCCACCGAGGAGGAGGGAAAACACAGGCAGTGAGAGTTAAGCTAAGGAAGTGGAAGGAGGAAAGTAGTAGAGAGGAGAAAAGTGACAGCAAAGAGCCTGAAGTTGGTCCGGGTGTGTGGCCCGGACAGGACAGCAAGGTTGGCAGGATGTGGTGACCGTCTGCAGTGGAGGCCGATTGGAGTCTGCCGTAAGGACCGTGGACGGGTGGTGACCCGGCCGTACCGGACCGGTATACAAAGAGAAGTCAGCACCATTGGCAGAGGACTTTCGGATCCCGGCAAGGCTTGGTGTCGCCGTGAATTTGCCAAATCCGTTAGTGAAGGGGACCTCAGGGTTTCCAAACAGCCAAGTCCAGATAGAAGGCAACCGTCCAACCGTGAAGGGGAGACACCGCCACTGCCAAGGGCAACCGTCTCCCAGGGCCAGCGCCTGTGGGCAAAAGGGGCTCCTCCGGCCCATATCCAGGTCGGGGAGCGGGTTACCGTTGGGAAACCATCACTACCAACACTTAACTTAGGTGCAGGGAGAGACAGTCATCACTAACCTGCAGGGAGGAACAACCGCAGCCGTCCGAGGGACCCGTCCATCCAGCCACTTGTTTTACCGTGAACTGTGTCATCATCATTAGGCTGAGTGAGTACCTCCGTGCCGTGCGGCACAGCGCTGCCCCTGCGACCCTGCACCTCATCAGGCCCCGCAACCCGCCTGTCATCCATCTCTACCCCATCACCAGGCCCCGGGACAACCAACCCCCCTACCCACGGAGGGGAGAAATAACAACAAAGCTGCTCCCTGTCACAGGCTCCCGGGATCCCCGTCCAGAGCAGCGGTGGTGTCCACACAATCACCACAACCGTGGGTGGCGTCACGGACAATATCCCCAAAACCCAAACCACCCCTTTTCACTCACGGGCGAGTAGCGCCGCTCGAGTCCCCGGGATCCGGCCATCGCTCGAGCCAACGAGCAGCAGCAGCCGTAGAGCAGCGGCAGCCGGACCCGAGCAGTGGGAGAGCGCACCGTCCCCTCCTCCGCCCGCGACACTTCCAGCTTGGGACTGGTGTGGAGGGTAAAGTGGATCAGGATGCGCAGGAGGAGGAGGAGGCTGAGGAGCATGACATTCCGGAGCTGTAGAGTGTGTGTGAAACCCTGACTGAGGTAGGGCCTGCAAAACTTGGTGTGTGAAGGACGTGTTCCGTCCCTCGCTCAGACTGGGTCCCAGCTTGCACAATATTAACCCAGTGTGACGTCAACGAGATGTAGCGGCCTTGCCCACATGCACTTGTCCACGTGTCTGTGGTTAGGTGGACTTTGGCTGAAACAGCGTTGTTCAGGGCACGTGTGATGTTTTGTGACACGTGGTTATGCAATGCGGGGACGGCACACCGGGAGAAATAGTGGCGGCTGTGGACCGAGTAACGTGGGACAGCTGCCACCATCAGGTCGTGGAATGCTTCTGTCTCAACCAGCCTAAAAGGCAACATTTCCAGCGCAAGCAGTCGCGAAAAGTTAGCATTTAGAAGTGTGGCATGTGGGGCGTTGGCAGTGTATTTGCACCTGCGTTCAAAGGTTTGCTGAATGGATAACTGAACGCTGCGCTGGGACAAGGACGTGCTTGATGATGGTGTTATTTCTGCGTGGGTAACTGCAGGTGCATGGCCGGAGGAGGCTTGTTCGCAGGCAGCATGGACAGGGGATTGGCTCGCATGCACAACCAGCGAAGACGTAGCAGTGACATCAGCAAGCACTGCTCCTCGACTCTGTTGTACTTCCCACAAAGTCGGGTGCTTGGCTGACTTGTGCCTGATCATGCTGGTGGTGGTCAGGCTGCTAGTTTTGGTACCCCTGCTGATGCTGGCATGGCAGGTGTTGCAAATGGCCTTTTTAGAATCATCTGGAGTCAACTTAAAAAACTGCCAGTGTCAGAGTTCCGGGTTTTCCAGTTTTCTTTTGAAAGAGCTTGCCCTTTGTTAACATGGAGTTTTCTGTTCTGTTGCCCTACTTCCTGTCCATCTGTTTAAAAGCCGCCCCTAAAGCTTAGTCCAGTGCCTGAGTATACTGCTTCCTGTGTGCTCCTGCCCTGCTGCTTTTGGTTCCTGATTGTTATTCGGATCCTCTTGGAAAACAACCGACACCGACTCTGGACTTCATCTGGTATCATCTAGCTGTGCCCGGACTCCGTTTGCCGTCTTTGGTCGGCACTTCTGCCCGGTTCCTTCCGTTTAATACCACTCTGGACTCACATCACGTACGGACATTTTTGGACTTACCTATTGCCCTTTTGTGTCCCGGCTGCTGCGCATTTAGAGCTTCTGGGGTGATTGCCAGACAGTCCCTGTATAGGGGTTCGCTCTTGGTGGTCTCCCTGGGGGAGTCCGGTGCGCGGTCCCGGGAATTCCCTTTCGCTCCGTCCCTGGAAGGTATTTCCTGTATTTATGTTCTACTGTGTTTTTGTTCCGTTTATGTACATATTTGCTGGTTGCATATTATAAACGTCTTGCACCAAGAACTCGTCTCTGGTTGTCATTGCCCTAACGCAATCGAAATCCTCAATACATACAATAGTATTACAGCCAGACTCGGGAAGACCTAACATTTGTACAGGCACCTTGTGTCGTGTTGTTCCGGGGAACAGTTGCCTGACGTCTGCCTGGGGCCACCACTCTGCTTCTTACTGCCTGTTGGGATGCTACGCCTCCCTCCCCCTGTGCACTGCTGTCCTCGCTCTGCATATCCTCCTGCCAGGTTGGGTCAGTTACTGGATCATCCACCACGTCGTCTTCCTCTTCCGCACCCTGCTCCTCCTCCTGACTTCCTGACAATTGTGTCTCATCATCGTCCACCCCTTGTTGAGACACGTTGCCAACTTCGTGAGAACGTGGCTGCTCAAATATTTGGGCATCTGTACATACAATCTCGTCATGGCCCACTTCAACAGGAGCTGGCGAGAGGCCAGAATTTGTGAATGGAAACGTGAACGAACAGCTCTTCCGAGTGTCCAAGTGTGGGATCAGTAATGTCCGTGGACGTGTACTCGGCCTGGTGGTAGGAAGGAGGATCAGGTTCTGAAATGTGCGGTGCAGTATCACGGCTACTGACACTTGACCGTGTGGAAGACAGAGTGTTTGTGGTGGTGCCAATCTGACTGGAAGCATTATCCGCTATCCAACTAACAACCTGTTGACACTGGTCTTGGTTCAAGAGCGGTGTACTGCTGTGGTCCCCAAGAATTTGGGACAGGACGTGCGAGCGACTAGATGTGGCCCTTTGTTGTGGCGAAATTAGAGCTTGCACACAACCTCGGTCTCTGCCTGCACCACCATCACGTCCACTTCCTTGTTCGTTGACAACACCCTTGCGCATTTTGCAATGCTGTGCTGATGTGTATTCACTAGACTTGTGCGTTATATCCAAGTTTTTGCAAAACTCACACAAATGCAGCGGAAAGCTGCCACCAACAGGCACACACGTGCGGTTTTTAAATGCAAGCACGGAGGCACTAAGAACCTAACAGGTCTCTATCCAGGGACAACATGGAGCCTCCCAATTTTTGACTGCCCTGCCTAAGGGCTATACTATAATACACCCACTTCCTGACAATGGGCACTTCAGGTTTACAGGCCATCATGCACGTCTCTATCCAGGGACAATGTGGAGCCTCCCAATTTTTGGCTGCCCTGCCTAAGGGCTATACTATAATACACCCACTTCCTGACAATGGGCACTTCAGGTTTACAGGCCCTCATGCACGTCTCTATCCAGGGACAACGTGGAGCCTCCCAATTTTTGGCTGCCCTGCCTAAGGGCTATACTACAATAGACCCACTTCCTTCCAATGGGCACTTCAGGTTTACAGGCCCTCATGCACGTCTCTATCCAGGGACAACGTGGAGCCTCCCAATTTTTGGCTGCCCTGCCTAAGGGCTATACTACAATAGACCCACTTCCTTACAATGGGCACTTCAGGTTTACAGGCCATCATGCACGTCTCTATCCAGGGACAATGTGGAGCCTCCCAATTTTTGGCTGCCCTGCCTAAGGGCTATACTATAATACACCCACTTCCTGACAATGGGCACTTCAGGTTTACAGGCCCTCATGCACGTCTCTATCCAGGGACAACGTGGAGCCTCCCAATTTTTGGCTGCCCTGCCTAAGGGCTATACTACAATAGACCCACTTCCTTCCAATGGGCACTTCAGGTTTACAGGCCCTCATGCACGTCTCTATCCAGGGACAACGTGGAGCCTCCCAATTTTTGGCTGCCCTGCCTAAGGGCTATACTACAATAGACCCACTTCCTTCCAATGGGCACTTCAGGTTTACAGGCCCTCATGCACGTCTCTATCCAGGGACAACGTGGAGCCTCCCAATTTTTGGCTGCCCTGCCTAAGGGCTATACTACAATAGACCCACTTCCTTCCAATGGGCACTTCAGGTTTACAGGCCCTCATGCACGTCTCTATCCAGGGACAACGTGGAGCCTCCCAATTTTTGGCTGCCCTGCCTAAGGGCTATACTACAATAGACCCACTTCCTTACAATGGGCACTTCAGGTTTACAGGCCATCATGCACGTCTCTATCCAGGGACAATGTGGAGCCTCACAATTTTGGACTGCCCTGGCAAAGGAAAATACTACAAAGACTCACTTCCTCAAAATGGGCACATTAGACTCAAGAGGCCTTCATGTACGTCTCTTCTCAGGGACATCGGAGTGCCACACAATGTTTTCACGTAAAATCTTTCATGTATTAATCTCAAAAAGTAACATACACCAGCTCTATCTCACTATTGGGTATGTGCCCTTAACATTTCCGCCATGAAAAATCATTTTGGGGTCATTTTGGAAGGTTTTCTGGTGAATCCGTAAAAATGGCGTAAAACGCGGACAAAATTGTTCACAGCTGTGACTTTTCAGTGATAAATGCTTCAAGGGGTCTTCCCCATGCTGTTGCCATGTCATTTGAGCACTCTTCTGAGACTTTTGTGACATTTTTAGGGTTTCTCCATGCTGCCGGGGGGTCATTTCACAAAAATACTCGGGTCTCCCATAGGATAACATTGGGCTCGTTGCTCGGCCCGAGTACACGAGTATCTTGGGAGGCTCGGCCCGAGCTTCGAGCACCCGAGCTTTTTAGTACTCGCTCATCACTATTTAGAGCCCGTCAAATCTCTCTTCTGACCCATTTTGCCAAAGGAAAGGAAGTTGCCTAATAATTAAGCACCCCTTATATAGGGTGTTGATGTCATTACACCACACATCTTCTCATTACAGAGATGCACATCACCTGATTTACTTAATTGGTAGTTGGCTCTCAAACCTATACAGCTTGGAGTAGGACAACATGTATAAAAATTATCATGTGATCAAAATACTCATTTGCCTAATAATTCTGCACATAGTGAATGGTTCCAGAGATATGGACATTTTGACTTGGTGCTAACTTTTCTGGACTTTATAGCAGCTAAACTTTGAACATTTTTTGTTTATATTTGGCAAGCAGTTTAATTGTCTGCAGATTGGTGGCGCCTACGCAGCCCATGCTTTATATTTAATTTGTACCCCACTCTGTGTGCACACTCAGACAGGAGCTGTGCTCTCCTGTCTGCTGAGCTTTCTATTGAGCTCAGGGTCTCAGGCTCCAAACCCACATCGATCTGCAGGCAATTAAAGTAGTCCAGTAGGCTCCTTGATTAAGGGCGGCTTTGCACATTGCGACATTGCACGTGCGATGTCGATGGGGTCAAATCGAAAGTGACGCACATCCGGCGTCGCAGTCGATATCGCAACGTGTAAAACCTTTTTGATACGATGAACGAGCGCAAAAGCGTCATTATCGTATCATCGCTGCAGCCTCCGACATTTCCATAATGCCGATGGTGCGACAGGTACGATGTTGTTCCTCGCTCCTGCGGCAGCACACATCGCTGTGTGTGAAGCCGCAGGAGCGAGGAACATCACCTTACCTGCCGCCGGCGGCTATGAGAAGGACGGAGGGGGGCGGGATGTTTACATCCTGCTCATCTCCGCCCCTCCGCCGCTAGCCGTGTGACGTCGCTATGACGCCGCACGACCCGCCCCCTTAGGAAGGAGGCGGGTCGCCGGCCAGAGCGACGGTCGCAGGGCAGGTGAGTGCATGGGAAGCCGGCGTAGCGATAATTTTTGCTACGCCAGCTATCACAAGATATCGTACCTGCGACGGGGGCGGGGACTATCGCGTGCGACATCGCAGCATCGGCTTGCGATATCGCAACGTGCAAAGCCCGCCTAAGACTGGCATGCACAATTCCAATCATAATGAATCAGCCTCTTGGTTTTTAGGTGTCATTTTTGGATACTTACAAGTAGGGATGAGCGGATACGGACTGCAAAAGTCTGGATCCAAGCGGTTTCAAAGATTTCCGGGTGCCGGACCCGGATCCGGGTGCACGATCCAGATCCGGCACTGGGGAAATTAATTGAAAAATAAAGAAAATAAGAATTAAGTGAGAGTTTCTTACTTACGAGACTTGGTGTCATGGTGGCAAACTGCTTCCAGGTCACGCATTCACTTCCTGTACTGCGCAGTACAGCTTTCCGTGCTTTCCCTGCCCACCGGCCCTCCTGTCGTCTGTGATTGGTTGCAGTCAGACGTGCCCCCAGCCTGTGACAGTGTCTGCCTGCAGTCATCGTGGCTCAGTCATAGGCTACACTCACAGCCAATGGTCGTTCTCTATGGTCGCTGGCTGTGAGATGTAGCAGAGCTGGATGTGTCGTCGTGGGACCTCGCGTGTATTACGTCGGACCTGGAGGGGTGTGTTGAGATTAATAAAGTGGTGAAGGAGGTGTGTTTTTGTATTTTTTTTCTAAATAAAAGATTTTTCTCTGTGTTTGTATTTATTTAATGTCACTTATAGATTTGCGATGCAGGTATCTTATAGACGCCTGTGCCATCACTAACCTAGGGTTTAGTAGCAGCTGTGCGCTGTTATTAACCCCTGCTATTACCCTGATTGCCAACGCACCAGGGCAATTCAGGAAGAGCCGGTAAAGCACCGGGATTGTTACATCTAATGGATGCGGCAATACCGGGCGGCTGAGAATACCAGCCCCCAGCTGGCTTTATCTTGGCTGGGGATCAAAATTAGGGGGGACCGCATGTCGTTTTTTTTTAAATAATTATTTATTTCAATAAAAAAAAGCCGTGCCGGTTGATGTCATGCCACACTTGTACGAGTCTGACATTGCATCACCGTCACAGTCGCGCACACTTCTGACAGGAGCATGGATGTGTTTTTAGGTACATGCATGCTCATGTTGAAAGAACGGCAGGCGGTGCCGGGTGATGTCAGGCCAGACTTGCACAAGTCTGACATCGCATTACCAGCACAGCCGCGCACACTTCTGACAGGAGCGTGCATGTATTTTTGGGCACATGCACACTCATGTTCAAAGAGCGGCAGGCCGTGCCGTGTGATGTCATGCCAGGCTTGTACGAGTCTCACATCGCATAATCGGCAGAGCCGTACACTCTTCTGACAGGAGCGCATATGTTTCTGTCTACATGCACGCTCACCATACTGACCCGCAGACTTTTGCACTGCTTTCCCCGCCCACTGGCCGTCCTGGCACCTGTGATTAGTTGCAGTCAGCTGACACTCATGGTCGGGGCGCGTGTAACTGCAACCAATTACACGCGCCGGTGGGCGGGTAAAACAGTGAATATTGAATTGTCGGCTCCGGAAGGGAAAAGCGTGACCTGGAGTTTGCCGCCATGACACAGCCTGGGTGAGTATACCGCGGCACACGCTCTTACATCACTATCCCTTTTACCAACATTTTCAAACTCCGGATTCTAGTCCCCATTGACTTATATGGGCACCGGATTACGGAGCGGATCAGGTTTTTTTTTTTTATTGAGCAGTGATCTGCCGGTCCCGTTTTTTTGCGAGTCCGAGCAGCTCTACTTTCAAGATAGAATGTAATTTTTACTGTGAGAGAAAAGTCTCTATCAGCCTAATGATGTCTAATTAGCTGCCATGGCAGCCATGGACTAGAACAGGTCAACAAGTCATCTCCCATATATGAAAGCCTCCCTAAGAGAGGGTCTAATAGTCTGCCAGTCAGTTTTATAGAAGCCATGCACTGTGTTAAGTAAGAAATCAATGAAAAGTGTGTTTAAGTCCCATAGTGACTGACATGGACTATAGATGAGCGAACCCGAACTGTATAGTTCAGGGTTTGTACCAGAATTTAGTGTCCGATGTTGAAATCCAAACACGGACTTCTCACGGAAGTTCATTTTTGAGTTTGTACTTCAGATGATGAATAATGTTTGTTGAAAGTCTGCTGTGCAGCCCATCATCAGGCTTTTTTTGGCTATGAGCACTTCCTCAGCCACCACAACCATAGTGAGTATTGGCATGGCTGCGGGCAGTCAAACATACAAGCAAATAGTATAAGGACAACACAAATATTTGTTTGACAATTGTCACATCTGTACAGTGTTGTTTCAGTGACATTAGTAGATGTTAGAGTCAATTCTAATCGACTTGCATGACCCAGTCCGGTGTCCAGGTCAGTAATCTGAGCCCGAGCGACCTTCTACCTCCCAGCATCCACGGCTTTTCTTTTGATTAGCCGGCCTGGTGAGACTTCATCATAGCACCAGGATGCACATATGATGCCATGTCATGTCAGTTAATCAAAAGAAGAGCCATCGATGTCGGGAGGTAGGAGGAAGTGTGAGTTCCTGTACTAACAGTGGCCAGGTACACAACAGTCCAACCAGAGCACAGTTTTGGAGGAGGAACTGTTTTCACAGCAGGGTGGCACTCAAAACAGCTCACAAGCATCACTGGCATGTGGCTTGGGGAATACAAGGGACACAGATGATATACCTCCCACCATACATAAGTTATTCCATACATATCGAAAAAATTCCTATATTTTCCACCATAATACTTGTGATACCTTAACTTAAAAAAGTGGATAATCAAAAACAAAGAGGAATTCGAGTATATTATATCAATTATATCTTTTTTATTTTGCAAAAATTTTAAACATTTATTTAATCAACACCCATTTTTTTAATGAATGTTGATTAAATAAATGTTTAAAATTTTTGCAAAATAAAAAAATCACTTGAAAAAAACACACATAGGGGGAATTTTTGACCATAAGTTATTGATAAGACAGGTGGAGGGATACTTTACTCAAAATTGTTAGATTTATAAAATATATAAAAAAATATATAAATCGAGCAATACCCCAAAACCCTCCCCAATATTTAAATATATTGCACTAATGGAACTAATATATATAAGAGACCACTGTGTAGACTTATTAAGTCCCCAACTATTCACTTACTATATAAATTCTATTCCACTTTTCAATAAATATTCTGTAGAAATATCTGATTGAATAAATATATAACTAATTATAAATATTTTTAAATATTTTTACAGTAGTTCATGGAGGGAATAAATATTCAAAACAGACACAGGAATTGTTACTAAAAATATAGAAGAGAATCAGCCAGTTAATATATATATAATAGCTATTTAGACAATTAGTGCGAAAATCCTACGGGTGTAAAATAGGTAACATAAGTGTGCCTATTACGGCTAAATATATCCTCTAGATTGCACCCATTTCAAACATAAGCCGACTCCCTACAATCAGAGGCTCAAATTTCTCAATATAAATCAATCCGTGCAATACTTACATAGTGCAAGGTCAAAGAAACCCACCAAACACCTCGACGCACGCTTCAAAGAAACCTTTTCATCAGGTGGCCAAGGAAATCGAAGATAGCGGGAATATCACGCCCAGAAAATGCATCCTATATCCCTTTCCAAAAGACGGCCACCAGTGCCTTTTGACGGTCTGTGGACCTTAACGTAACTGCATGAATGAGGATGCAGCCACGGCAACACGACCCGGTTTATCAAACATTTTCAGGAAAGCTTCCAGAAAGTCAAGGACGTCAGAGGTGCCCGTATCTCTGCTCTCCCACAGAAATTAAATAAAGCGAGAGCCTTCCCGCTGAGGTGTGACATCAGGACAGCCACTTTGGCCCACTCCGAAGTAAACCAATGTGGCAAAAGTTCCAAGTGCAAGGAGCACCGTCAAAACGTGGAGGAGCAGACAAACAGGGCCAGGATTCTGTCAGTGCCGAAGCTGCAAACCGGACAGATACCGATGAAATGGCTGGACCCAGGTCATTCAGACTGGTGTTGACGGTCCACAGAAAGGATATTATCTGATCCTGCTGTTCCAACATCTGAGACATCTCCTGGTACAGTGCTGGCAGCGAAATGGCATGATAAACTGGAAAAAATGCTTTCCCTGCTTTGATCTATCGATTCCGTAGACATACAACACTCTTCTTGCCTCATTCTTATGGGAAGAATTCAGACTTGGTGCCACCAAGCAACACCAGCTATGAATACAACCTTGGGAAGTTGCGCTTTCTAACAAGGCATTATAAGGGAATCCTGTAGGCCATAAATTAAAAGGGATCTGCCTAGGCTAAAAAAATGCACCACAGGAAAAAAACAAAATCTTCAAAATTGGATTAGAACGAAACAGCACTCGCTATCCTACAGCCAATGCAACAAGACAGACAGTAATTACCTTATAATACAACAGCATTAAAACAGCTCAGAAAATGTGCTCAGAGGATTTTATTTTAACTTAGCAGAGAGGATAGAGTAGTAATCCACTTACAACCATCTTACAGAGTCCCCCGGACTGGGTGTCTGACATACCTCTGTAAAAATATCTGTTCGGGATGAAATGGGTCAAAGTTAAAATGTAAAGAATAGCTCCAAAATGCATCGGTCTACTTTTACCCAAATTGACCAATAAGTTTACTAATATTGATTATACTGTATATGTCAGGGATCTCTGTGCTGCCTGGCAGCCTGGAGCCTGTGGAGAGATTTGAAATTACACAGTGGCCCCTGGGTTGTGGTCACGGAGTGGCTGCTGTCTGGTGGAGCAGGCTGGCAGACGATGATCAGGAAATACCAGGTCAGAAAAAGGAACAGAATTGTCAAAAACATTCGCAAGGACAGAAACAGGAATCAACCTAGCAAACCAGGAGCAAATAAATTGAAAGTGAACCAAAGTATGTTGAACTTACAACTGGCAAGAAGCTAATGGTTTATATAGTGTGAAACCCTGCCCAATGTTCACAAAAGGGAACAATTAGAAATCCATATACAGTGTGTTCACCCATAGCTTGTCCACCGCCATTAATTTGAGAACGGCGGCAGCTATAGGAATAGAAGTGGTGTCTAGGTATAGTAAAGTAGCCAGGCGCTATGCAATGAAACCACCTATAGCGCCACCTGGTGGAAAACAACGGAGTATGCATTTTTATCTCGAAAACTAAACGAGATAGAGAAAAAAGTGAATTAAAAAATTGTTGGGCATCATCAATTCAATATGAATCGACACCTTGCATACAGAAATGCTATGATATGAAACCCATGATCCCCCAAAACATTGAATGCTGGTCACGCATATGGCGCTCATTTAACTTTGATGCTCAAAGTGGCCACCGTCAGCTGCAATGTACATCTGGCCTCTGGACAGCATACTGTATCTTGCTGCACGTTGTGCAATATGGTAGATGACACATTTGCACAAGCATCTGTGATACATCGTCGTAGATCCTGCAATGTTGGTGCAGGGGTCGCATACACCTGCTGTTTGATGTGACCTCACAGAAAGAAGTCCAATGGGTTCAGGTCAGGTGAGCGTGGTGGTCACACAGCCACCATACCCAATGACTTGTAGGGAGGTCTCCATGAGGTATCGCTTCACGTCCGCAGCCTTGTGAGTTTTACACGTTCTTATCATAGCATTTCTGTATGCGAGGTGTCGATTCGTATTGAATTGATGATGCCCTACAACTTTGTAATTCACCTTTTTTCTCTCTCGTTCCATTTTCGAGATAAAAATGCTAACTCCGTTGTTTTCCACCAGGTGTCGCTATAGGTGGTTTCATTGCGTAGCGCATGGCTACTTTACTATACCTAGACCCTACTTCTATTCGTATAGCTGCCGCCATTGTCAAGTTAATGGCGGTGGACAGGATATGGGTGGACACACTGTATAGGAATTAACCTTTCTGCCTAAATAGCACCACGAGTCACAGAATATAAAGCAGACTGGTTCACTATCAAGCTGCAAGGCTCACAATAATGTTACAATATATTGTAAATGAAAGTGAGTGAAATACAGTATCCTCTTGTCACATGATGATTGTCCTTTCTTCAATGAAAGCCATCCTCAGGAGTGGCCAACAATGTATTACATTACCGTGCCCTCACGTGAGCCTCGGGACAGTAAGTGCCAGCACTGCTGGAAAAGCACTGGCACAGGAGGTAAGTATAAAGGGGGCTTTACAAGCAACGATATCGCTAACGATATGTCGTCGGGGTCACGGAATTCGTGATGCACATCCGGCGTCGTTAGCGATGTCGTTGCGTGTGATACCTATGAGTGAGTGTTAACGATCAAAATTACTCAACTAATCGTTGATCATTGACACGTCGTTCATTTCCCAAATATTGTTGCTGTAGCTGGACGCAGGTTGTTCGTCGTTCCTGAGGTAGCACACATCACTACGTGTGACACCCCGGGAACGGCGAACAACAACGTACCTGCGTCCTGCTGGCAACGAGGTGGCGTGTCGTAAATGCGGCTTGTCTCCGCCCCTCCGGTTCTATTGGCGGGCCGCTGTGTGACATCACTGTGACGGTAAACGAACCTCCCCCTTAAAAAAGAGGTTGTTCGCCACCCACAGCGTCGTTGCTAGGAAGGTAAGTATGTGTGACAGGTACTAGCGATTTTGTCTGCCACGGGCAGCGATTTGCCCGTGACATACAAACGACGGGGGCGGGTACTTTCACGAGCGACATTGCTAGTGATGTCGCTGTATGTAAAGCAGCTTTAAGCTCTTTAATTGTAACGGGGAAACACATTGGAAATGAGAAGGGGTTGTCCAAATAGGGGATCCCTTTTTACATTATATTAAGTACATGAAGAGACTAAAAAGCTGTTATTCTGGCATTTATATTTTTCTTTTTTATTTAATGTGTTTATTAAAGGGATTGATTAATTTTTATAGTTAGAGACCTTAGCATAGTAATTCCAAATATATTTCTTTTTTACCTTTATATTTATAGTGGAAATAGGAGATGATTAAAATTTTTGCATTTGTTTAACTGTTTCTATATTTTTAAAACTTTTTTTTATAACGTTATACTTTAATTTTTACTCACCGTATTGGACTTGATACTTCATACCCTTGACTGCTTGTATAATAAATAGCATTACAGAAATGTTGCAATATATAGAGTTAGTTATGATTGTCTATGAATCCCAGCATATCCCTTAGTTTCAGAAGAGTACCAACACAGCATGAATGTGGGCCTTCAAAAGACCCCGACTGCCATGGAAACTCGTCAGGACCTCGTGATCGCATTGGCGACATCTCCATTAATTGTCATCATCAGAAATTGAATCTAAATAATTAAAGTGGAGAGCGTTCAACTCCTAAACCACTTCCACATTTGCAGACCCCAGCATGGACATACTGTTACATGCATTTGCATTGAGACTAAGGAGCTACTTGCTTTTTACCTTTTCACTTTTCAGTAGAGATCTCGAATCTGCTGCAAGGACTGTAAGGTTTTGACTTAAGAGTAGTCACAAACTAGTGACACAAGGTTAGGGAAAAAACAAGCAAACCAAGAATCACTAAACAGGGGTAAAATCAAGGAGTGAAGTCAGATTCGCAGGGTAAAGCTGGAGTCACACACGACAGCGACAACGACGTCGCTGTTACGTCACCATTTTCTGTGACGTAACAGCGACCCTGAAAGTCATTACCTGATCGCTATTTAGCTGTCAAACATGTAGTTTTAAACAACGACGGAGCAGCGATCATAACGACCTCGACGGTCATTGGGACGTGTCACACGCGTCGCTGTGCGACGGCTCAGACCTTGATAGAGGCGTGGTGTTTAACCCTTTGCGTTGCCTTTTTCATGCCCCTCTGTTCCGATTGGTGGAAAAATACAACTACTATAATACTGCTCCTATATACAAGACTACTATCCTATATACAACAAATTGAGAACACAAAGCATACCTACCTTTTCAATCACAAGGTATGATGAAAGATTCACAAAGAACGACGCACTAGCGACACCAGACAGAGACTACTACGTGCAACACAGAATGGAACTTTAAGAATGAAATCACTGTAACGCCTTCGGCAAGTTATCCAATCGGAACGCTGTTGTGACCACCAATCGGAGTCGTGGGGGCGTTGTAAAAAACACCGCAAAAACACGCCCTTGTCCTGCCTTCAGTCCCATGTCACTGCATTCAGCATCGTCGTGACCGTCGCTGTTACGGTGTCAAACACAAGGATGCATGTGGTGCAGCGGGATAGCAGCGATCAAAAAATGAACTGGGATATTCAAGAGCAAGCAGCGATCTCGCAGCAGGGGTCTGATCGTTGTTATGTGTCACACATAGCGACATCGCTGTTGAGGTCGCTACTATGTCACAGAAAATGGCGACTTTGCAGCGACGTCGTTGTCGCCGTTGCTGTGTGTGACACCACCTTTAGAGATAAGCAAAGCCAGGCAAATTTTGTCTGAGGTCAGATCAGATTGGCATACAAAAGAAGTCAAGAAACAACATAGTCAAAACATAAAAATAGCAGTCCGAAATAACGGATCAAAGGTGTGCTAACCAAATCCGTCATGCAATTCATCTACTGACCAGTCTTCCTGATTGGCTGGTCAGTTGGACATCTTGATTGCCAAAACCAATCCCTAAACCTCTGAACCTGATCGAGAGGCTGACCACACCGGGCATGATCTACTCAAGGTCCTTTTAGACCCACCAAGAAGACCAGAACAGTGACAACAGGCAAAGGAAAACGATGTAGGAATGTGGAGAGGTAAGTTGATTACACTTATATTATGTTTTCACACACAAGTTATGCAGTTTATAAATCAAAGCATCCAAAACTTACATTAGTCAAGCAAAATACCTGTTCTCCAATGAACAGCTGCTACAGCAGAATGTTCACCATGTGTTACAGCTGGCACCAACTAACGATGGGTTGAGCACAGCTCCTGTGCTGCATTACAACTCTGCTAAAATGTGATTGAATGAAGCTTCCTGTTAGTGCTATTCTAGCATGAGATGGAGAACTGTTAATCATTGATAGCTACTAGTGATGAGCGAGCACTATCATGCTCGGGTGTTCGGTACTCATAACTAGTGGTGAGTGAGCATTCCCATGCTCGGGTGCTCTGTATTCGTAACTAGTGATGAGCGAGCACTACCATGCTCGGGTGCTCTGTATTCGTAACTAGTGATGAGTGAGCACTACCATGCTCGGGTGGTCAATATTTGTAACTAGTGATGAGCAAGCACTACCATGCTCGGGTGCTCAGTACTCGTAACGAGCAGTTGGATGCTCAAATGGGTGCAACTCAAGCCCCCGAATATAATGAAAGTCAATGGAAAACTCAAGGATTTTTCTGGGAAATCTTCCAGAAATACACCCAAGCCCCCATTGACGTCCATTATACCCGGGTGCTCAAGTTGCGCCCACTCGAGCATCCAGCTGCTTGCTACGAGTACCCAGTACCTGAGCATGGTAGTACCCGCTCATCACTAGTTACGAGTACAGAGTACCCAAGCATGGTAGTGCTTGCTCATCACTAGTTACGAATACCGAGCACCTGAGCATGGTAGTGCTCGCTCATCACTAGTTACAAGCACTGAGCACCTGAGCATGATAGTGCCCGCTCCTCACTAGTTACGAGTACCGAGCACCCGAGCATGGTAGTGTTTGCTCATCAGTAGTTACGAGTACTGAGCACCCGAGCATGGTAGTGCTCGCTCATCACTAGTTACTAGTACTGAGCACCCGAGCATGGTAGTGCTCGCTCATCACTAGTTACTAGTACTGAGCACCCGAGCATGGTAGTGTTTGCTCATCACTAGTTACGAGTACAGAGCACCCGAGCATAGTAGTGCTCGCTCATCACTAGTTACTAGTACTGAGCACCCGAGCATGGTAGTGCTCGCTCATCACTAGTTACGAGTACCAAGCATGGTAGTGCTCGCTCATTACTAGTTACGAGTACTGAGCACCCAAGCATGGTTGTGCCCACTAATCACTAGTAGCTACACTACTCCTACTCCTGTGTAACCATTAGGCTATTTTGGCTTTCATAGAACCTCTCAGTCATATGCTTGGTTGTTCAATGAAGTTAGTGGCAGGCACCTTTTACACGACAGTAGATACTCTCCAAGCATGCTATACTTGATGCTTACAAACCTGTTCGGGTGCAATACAAATAGACCATTTAGTGGAGCTCTTGGAAAAATGCTTGTGATTTTTGATGTTTGTTGAGCAATCAGTCACTTTTGGAAAAAGGCAGGTATTATATGAGCCCAGAATTACTCAAACGCTAAAAACAATCTTACAAATCTTTGTGTTTAAACCCAAAACCAGGTTTGGCAAATTGCAGCAGCCATTCGAACATGATGGTTTAACTGAATTTAAAAAAAAAAAAGTAAAAATAATTCCCATGTTTATAAAACACTCGTAATCACAATTGTGAGACAACAGGAGATCAAACTTCCACTAATGTAACATTAAGTTATTTTTAAAGAGGCCCTTTCACTGGATTTTTACATTTAAACTGAGTGCCTAATCTAATCGGTGCTGCTCCACTGATTCGGGAACAGTTTTTCATTTTATTCTGTGCCCCAATGGGTCAAAGTTATGCCTCCTGGTAATAAAGCTACAAATTTCCCGTACAACGAACTGGGCGTGTACCACAGAACTTCTCGGTGGGCATGGCTGGTTTTCGATTGGTCAAAGTCAAAGGAAAAAACACAAACAGCACTAAGAAGTTCTGTGGTATGTGCCCAATTAGTTGAAGGGAAAATAAGAAGGAGGCACAGAAAAATAACAAAGAACTGTTCCAGTATCAGCGGAGCAGCACCAATTCGATTAGGTACTTAACTTAAAGGAAAAAAAAAAATCAATTCAAAGGTCCTCTTTAAAGAAACACTAAGCATAGAAAAGTATTTTATAGCAGTTCCTCTTTCAATCTCCTAATTTCCTTGGATTCTCTGAAAACTGAGAAAAATATGAATAAATCTTATCTCATTTATTGGTCTCAAGAGATGAATCTTGTCCTTCTCATCCTAACAACACTTTATATCACTGTAAGATAATTGGCTGCAGCAGGAGCCTCCCCCCCTCCTGCCCTGTCTACAGTTGGACAAAAAGACTGTTAAACTGTGCCCTCTTTCATAAGCCCCACCCCTCAGTTAATCTACAGCCAAAATAGGAACAGATCAGGATGAAATTAACCCTCTCCAAAATAGTTGCACAACGCCACACTTTAACATTGTAACGGCTGGTGGGTGTGGAGTCAGTAAAGCAAAGACCTGGCTTACTCTGGAGGGGTGTAACTAAGTAGCTACCTGGTTTTTGCTAGGGCAAAACCCATGGTTAGATAGTCGAAGGACACGACAAAAAGCAAAAAGAAAGAAAACATAGGCGAGGACAGGAGTGGCGAGGTCAGGACAAATGGGAGACAAACTAGGAGAGGTCAGGATAAACAGGAGGAAAGTCAGGAGAAGTCAGGATAAACAGGAAGAAAGTCAGGAGAAGTCAGGATAAACAGGAGGAAAGTCAGGAGAAGTCAGAATAAACAGAAGGAAAGTCAGGAGAAGTCAGAATAAACAGAAGGAAACTCAGGAGAGGTCAAGCTAAACAGGAGGAAAGTCAAGAGAGATCAGGCGAAACAGGAGGAAAGTCAAGAGAGATCAGGCGAAACAGGAGAAAAGTCAGGAGAGGTCAGGATAAACAGGTGGAAAGTCAAGTCAGGAGAAGTCAGAATAAACAGGAGGAAAATTAAGAGAAGTCAGAATAAACAGAAGGAAAGTCAGGAGAGGTCAGAATAAACAGAAGGAAAGTCAGGAGAGGTCAAGCTAAACAGGAGGAAAGTCAGGAAAGATCAGGCTAAACAGGAGGAAAGTCAGGAGAGGTCAGGATAAACAGCAAGCCAGGGCAAAAAACAAGAGAGACAAAATAGAGAGACCAAACAGACAGTACAGTGAGGAGAAAAGACAAAGATCTACTTATGATCAGGCAACTGTGTGTGTAGCACCCCAGGGTTGCCACAGTAACAACACAAAGGGTGAACTCCCCACACACAACACCAAGACCTCCTGGCCAGAAGGAGGAGACCAAGCTGCTTCCCTGTATATTCTGGTGTGGAGAGGAAGTGGTCAGTTGAGTTTCAGTTTGTTTGTTCAGTCAGTGCAGAGGACTGAGGAAAGAGGATCTGCAGGTTGGAGCTGGGACAGCTCACCTCAGGATCCGCTGACCAATTCCAGGCCTAAGCTGAGGGTCTGAGGAAAGGAGACAGATTAATCAGAGGAACATACCTGGGAGAAAGAGTATTGCTGAACTCACCCCAATGGAGCACACAGAACGGATGCCGTATCCGAGGCTGAGCAGATTACACACCGCACAGTTAACACCAGAGAAGTGAAGATTCCACATTCTTCACCTTTACCACAGACACAGCAACAAGCGCAGGGTTCAGGAACACTACAAGGAAGGACTCGAGTTGCCTGTCAGGTCGGTACCTGGGAGAACAGGGCCGGCTGCCTAGTTCACACAGCAGCAGGGCCACACAAGCACAGTGAAGATAAGGAAGCCAAAACGGCCCGGCTGGGTGGGAGAAACCCTGAACCCTGCACAGACTCCGTGGACAGTACTCTGCTGACTACCATCATCAGTAAAGGACAAAGAAACTGCAAAACCGTGAGTCTGCTTGTTTATTGTGCTTGTGTCTTGCACTCCCTCCCCCATAGACTATCACACTGCCCCGGGGAGAAGGCTCTACCCGTGGGGAGCCGTCCCATCTCAAGCTGCCATCCATCACCCTGGAGGTTCTGCAGCAGCGGTGGTCATCTCTGATCACATTCCATGGGTGGCGTCACGTACATAACCCCCTTTTTATTGTGGAACCAGGGATCACAGACCGGGTCACGACACTGTGATCCCCTTTCCAGAAGCGACCCCTTGGCCCGGTGCTGAGAATCCCCTTAACCCCTGGCGACACATGTGGAGAGAGAATCTGCCTAATATACTGAGTGCTGGCAGGGGATAGGCTGAAGAATAAACACTCTGCAGGATACAGAGAATACAAATTCTTGCAGTCTGGCTGCACCGTCCTATAGCCAGGAGGAGACTCACCAGCAACAGGCGGATGCAGCAGAACTGGGACAGTTGCATGAGAAAACTCAGAATTGCTGGTCAGACACAGAAAGATGGGTGCAGTTAATATGATGGTGAATACCATCACAGGCCTGACAAACATGCAATTTATAGCAGTATGCTAGTGCAGTGGCCACATTGGTAGTCCAAGACTGCTCGACAAATGCCTTGGAAACCTCATCATAGCTGTCGGAATTCCTGGCACTTTTTCTGATTAGTAAGCTCTGTGTGACATCTTGCATGGGTCATGCTGCAATAATGACCCCTTTCCGGGTCTGTTAATTGGAAGAGGGGGCTGAGCATGTCAGCAGATAGGAGGAGATCTGCTGGACTATATTCTTGCGGACTAGCAATATTGCCGCTGCACCAATCTTTTATTCCTAATTATATTAATATTTACCGATTTTGACCCTCTTTTTGTGATAACATTTTTGAGGAATGTCATTAATTGATTGTCTGAGGCATTACTGCTGCTCCCACAAAGCAGTGGGAGTTGTACGGGGTACAAAAGCACTGCGTACACTGGCATGGAAAATAAAAAAAAAAAAATGTAAAATAAAAAGCCATTAAACATAAAATCTGATTTAAACCGTAGGTCATTCTCTGATGACACATTCCCTTCAAAGTCTTTCTTCAGGGAACCAAGCAACAAAAGTTCTTTCAAGATATGAGTGACATCCAGTTATGTCGAAATGAATAGATGTGGGAGAATTCTTCAGGTCATGGTGGAAACCAAATCTTTGTCGTCAGAGAGAACAAAAAAACCTTACATGAACATGGTGGGTGGTAAAGTTTTAGATAAAGCATTGGATCTGCTGTAACCACTATTGATTTTATTAGGCACAATTCCAAGGAAAAGTAATACTATTTGTCTATGGATAGAAAATATTTACATTGTAAATTGAATCTGTCACCACCTAATCTAAGAGAAGCATAATATAGAGACAGAGATCCTGAATCCAGTGGTGTGTCACTTACTGAGCTACTTGCTGTAGTTTTGATAAAACAGTATTATCATTAGTGGGCTAGTAAACCTGCTGCCATGTAGTCCTCCATATTCATGAGCTCTGTATAATCCCACTGCCACCACTATTTAACAGCTTTGTGCCTATGCAGAGTGAACACAGAAAGCTGCCAATAAGTGGTGTGGGCATGGTTTTACAGAGATCAGCTCTCAGAGAATTGGTAAATCTGAAGCAATATAAAACAGTAAGTTTAAAAAAACTACAGCAAGTAGCCCCAGTATGTGACACCACTGGAATCAGGACTTTTGACCCTACACCAAGATCCTCTCAGATGGGATAGCAAAAACTGAGGGACAAGTGAGTAAACTATCTTACCCAAGGGCTTAAAGAGTGGGGAGGAAAGGAAGGGATGAGATGAAGGAAAGAACACTTTAATGGGGAGGAGAGGAAAACAGGGAAGGGAGTGGAAAAGGGTTATGCGGGCGTCACACGAGACGATCTATCATGCGATATGTCGTCGGGGTCACGTTTTTCGTGACGCACATCCGGCATAGTTTACGACGTCATCCCGTGTGACACCTACGAGCGACGCAGAACGTGTATCGTTGACACGTCGCTCATTTTTAAAAAGTCGTTTATTTTTTCTGCGCCGGTGGCTCATCGTTCCCGGGGCAGCACACGTCGTTCCGTGTGATACCCTGGGAACGATGAACACAGCTTACCTGCGTCCCACGGCTCCCGCCAGCTATGCGGAAGGAAGGAGGTGGGTGGGATGTTTACGTCCCGCTCATCTCCGCCCCTCCGCTTCTATTGGCCGGCCGCTGTGTGACGTCGCTGTGACGCCGAACGTACCACCCCCTTCAGGAAGAGGATGTTCGCTGCCCACAGCGACGTCGCTCAGCAGGTAAGTGCATGTGACGGCGGTTTAACGACTTTGTGCGCCATGGGCAACTAATTGCCCGTGACGCACAAACGACGGGGGCGGGTGCGATCACTCGTGCGATTGCACAATAGAACGTATCGTGTGACGCCCGCATAAGAGACAACAGAGAACGTTTATAACAATTCAAGTATATACAGTATACATAAAGAAGATAAAATGCTGAATATGAAAAAGTAAAATATTACTCACTCGATACGTTAAAGGGAACCTGTCACCAGGATGACAAAGATGGCCAAAAGAGGAGGCGCCGGTACCGGAGGACGGAGATGCCCAAATGACCCAACTCCACCGCAGCGACCATTTAGGTGTGTATTATAAAGTGATTTTTATGTTCTCACATTGGCCTGGGCTCTTATATACAGCATATTACAATGCTGTATATAAGAGCCCAGTAGTGGTGGCAGCAGCTTATAGGCCCCAAATCTGGTGACAGGTTCCCTTTAAGGTCTACATATATTGCTATGTATTGAGTATCCTTTATATTGGTATTGTTTGTTTTGTCTTTATTGTTTGTATTAAAATTCTTTAATAAAATTTATTTCATCCCAAAAACTGTATATATATATATATATATATATATATATATATATATATATATTTAAATTAATGGTACCTAATCTCTTTTATTGGATTACATAAAATTTGTTTGGTGGTAGAAAACAAATTTAAAATAAAAAATACTTACTCGTTAAAAAAGGGAAATAATTGTAATTGATGTTGGCATTAATATAGATGAGTTAACTCATTTATCCCTACCTGGGAACTTATTCAGAATTGCCCCTTTTCTTACAGATTCTCACATTAAGGGCTCGCTCACACAAGCGTATAAATCAGACAAGTGCAATCTGATAAAAAATGGACTGCGTATGGGTGACAAGTGGGAAAGAAAAGTCCTATTTTTCTGGATAAGAAAGTGATCGATTTTCCAATTTTTCTACATGCTCGTGTGACGTCATCCTAAATGTGATCCTGTATAGATGGAACAAGTAGGTTGCCTTCAGACAAAAAATACAAAAAAAGAGTTCACTATCAGCTCACTAATCCCACAGATGTTCGGTCAGCCTGGGTGCAGTGCATAAAGACTTGTGCCGGCTCCCAATATACCGTATTTTCCGGCATATAAGATGACTTTTTAACCCCTGAAAATCTTCTCAAAAGCCAGGGGTTGTCTTATACGCCGGGTGTCTTCTTATACGCGGTGCACGGTGCTGCATGAGCCCATTGTTTAGTAATGCCCTCCATCGGTCCCCTTCTTACACACAATAAATATTATTCTCACCTGTCCTCCGCTCCCGCGGTGCCTTCAGCTTCTTCAGGCATGCCCACAGACCTGCCAGACCTGCAATAGCGTCCTATACACGGGGTCGATGCCGCTGCCACCATGGCTTTACTGCAGTTGAATGCTTTGCGGTGCTGTAAAGCACTCAACTGCAGTAAAGTGCTGACAGCAGCAGCAGCCCCGTGTACAGGACACCATCATGGAGGGGTCTATGTGCCTCCATGATCGCATTCCATACACTGGGGCCGCTGCTATCAGCACTTTACTGCAGTTAAATGCTTTACGGCACCACAAAGCATTCAACTGCAGTAAAGCCACGACGGCAGACAGCACCCCCGTGCATCGGACGCTATTATGGAGGGGTCTATGGACTTTGCGGTCTACAAGAAGCAGCTGAGGACACCACAGGAATGGAGGACAGGTGAGAATAATGTTTATTGTGTGTAATAAGGCGACCAGTAGGAGGGCATTACTAAACAATGGGCTCATTACTGCAAGGGGGGGGACAAGGATGGGCACATTACTAAACAATGGGGACATTACTGCAGGGGACAACACTAAACAATGGGAACATTACTGCACAGGACATCACTAAACAATGAGCACATTACTACAGGGTACATTACAAAACAATGGGCACATTACTCGGGTCGGCTTATACTCGATTATATATGGTATATCCCAAACTCAATATTTTAACTGGAAAATTTGGGGATCATCTTATACCCCAGTCGTCTTATACGCTGGAAAATACGCTATGTAATATATATATACACACACATATATATATATATATATATATATATATATATATAAAAATATATATATACATATATGTAAATGCAAAACGTTCCAAGGAAATACAGCTCAGAATCCAGCTCCCGCAATCAAAGAGGAAACAAAAATTACAAAAAAACTTTGAAAAAAACTCCTTATTGAACCATGTTAAAATCCATTAAAATTTCAGTGACGCGTTTCAAGCAGATAATTGCCCTTAACCGTAGCATGATTAAGGGCAGTTACTCGCTCAAAACGCGTCAGCAAAATTTTCATGGATTTTAACATGGTTCAATTAAGAGGTTTTTTTTAAGAAATTCTGTTTCCTCTTCAATTGCGGGAGCTGGATTTCCTTGTAAATTTTACAAGAGCACACAACAAGCAGAACATAAAAAGGACATAAAAGGACATTGCAGCGCTCCGCCTCTCCCCCAGTGATGCTGTAATCAATCACTTGATAAATGAGGACTTGCCAACATTTCGGTTCTCGCAATAGCCAGATTTACTGCACCTGTGGCTAGTAAAAAGAGCTTCTCCTTTGCAGCTTGCACTGCTATGGCTAATCTTTGTATACTAGTGATATCTCAATGTCATGATAAAAGACACCTTTACATTGCAGCACGTTCCTTATAGCAATTCTCCACATAAAACTCTTATCACACGAGCACTATGTGCTACATTTTATCCTACATTGTGGAGCTTTCCATGTTCTTAGATTTTTTTCCATTTAAGTGATGTAAAAAAAAATCAGATGTTTGTAAAATGAAATTGTAAAAACAAACCTTTGGTTTGTGAAATATTTTCCAAGACTTGTAATGTTTTTGTCGACAGAGTTGTCGGAGGGCTTATCTTTTTGCATCACTATTTACGAGTACTGAGCACCCGAGCATTGTAGTGCTCATTCATCACTAGTTACGACTCGAGTACTGAGCTCCCAAGCATGGTAGTGCTCACTCATCACTAGTTACGAGTACTGAGCACCTGAGCATGGTAGTGCTGTTACGTCACCGCCGGAGTCTGCTCCAGCGACTTCTGCTCCGATCCCCAGGCGACGCCGTGTTCCTGCCGTGGATGGTGCTGGTGATGGGAGAGGAATCGATGCCAGCGGTGGGCGCAGGCTCTGATCATCCACTGGGCTGGGTTAGCTTGGGATCTGCAGTACCGCTGGCTGACTGTGGGTGGCATGTGTCTTCCAGCTGAAGTTGCCAGCGTTCAGCTACAGCCAATGGGAAGACACCACACCCTTCTTATTAACCCTCCTGTCACATGACCACTGCCAGAGATAGTTCTGATTTTCCTGGCTCCTGTTACGTCCTATTCTGTTTGGTGATTCCTGTGTGTTGACTTCTGCGTGTTTTCTGACTACCCTCCTGCCTACTGTTTTTGTACCTTGCTGCCCGATCCGGAATTGACCTCTGCTACGTTAGCTGACTATGTCATTGCCTGCCGATTCTGTCCCTGTTCCACAATTCCTGGTTTGACCCTGCCTGACTACTACTCTCATCGGACTGCAGCCTTCCACAGGTAGTGATCTCCAGTTCCCTGTGTAATTCCAATCTGAGTCTGAGGATCCAGGCAGGCGTTACAAGTTCTCATTCATCACTAGTTACGAGTACCAAGCACCCGAGCATGGTAGTGCCCACTCATCACTAGTTATGAGGACTGGGCACCTGAGCATGGTAGTGCTCGTTCATCACTAGTTACGAGTACCGAGCACCCAAGCATGGTAGTGCCCGCTCATCACTAGTTACAAGTACCGAGCACCCGAGCATGGTAGTGCCCGCTCATCACTAGTTACAAGTACCGAGCACCCGAGCATGGTAGTGTGACGCCCTGGACTAACCAGGTCGTCCCAGGTAGTCATACACCACACCACACCCCCTCCCAGTTAGGTAACACCAGCCAAACTAAAACCCTTGTCACCACCCTCCAGGTTTGATGTCCATACCAGGGGGAGGGTGGAGCCAGATGGTTGGCTCTGCCCACCGATGAGTTCACAGGCTTGGAGGCGGGAAAACAGTTAGTCTGAGAGACACTAGTTCAAGTGCAAGTCGAGAGCAGTCAAGGTCACGGGCAGTCCTGTGTCCGTGCCCTGATAAGAGACTACCAGGTGGCTGGGTCGGAGCCCAGTCACAATTGGCAAGGAGGCAGACGGTGGTGGCCGCCTGCAGGAGAACGGGAATACGACCGGTGGAACCGTAAGGGACCGGGACAGGGTAGTGGCCCGCCAGAACCAAACCGGGGAGCCAACTGGATACCGGAGCACCAGGCAGGGTACTCAGACTCCGTACAAAGCCCTGAACCGACAGGGCCGAGTCGAATCAACTGATTGCGGGCTGGTTTCAAGGACCTACCCCACACAAGTCCCTTTAGAAGACAACAGCGCAAACATACAGGGTAACACCACCGCCAAGGCATATAGTCCCAAAGGACCAGCGTCTGCGGGCAAACAGGCTCCTCCAGCAAATACCAGTCGGGGAGCGGACTACCGGTGTCTAGGCACAGGAGTCAGAACATTTACACAGAGGTGCAGGAGAAAGGTGGAGACCACCAACCTAATCTGGAAGAAGCTGCAGCCGGCTGCGGGCCCCGTTCATCACTCCGTTTGGTTTACCAGTGACTCCAGTGTCTTGTGTCAGAGTGAGTACACCAGTGCCATCAGACACCGCACCGCACTGCACCACAACACTTCACCCTGCACCCTGGCCCTCGCCTACCGGGCCCCGGGACCAACACCCCCTACCCATGGAAGGGTCAACACCTAGCTGCGCCATTACACCGCTCCCGGGATCCCCATACCTTCACCGCAGTGGTGGTGTCCACAATCACCACAACCCGTGGGTGGCGTCACGAACTATCATTCCAAATCAAACACCCAAATCCCCGCGTGTAGCGCCAAATCCTTTGCAGAGCGACGTGACCCCCGGGTCTGTGAGAGGCTCGAGCCACCACCCGCAGTACGAGCACGGATCCAAGCAGCTCGGCGGTCGCAGCCGAGCCAGCGGGGCGGTACACATCGACTCTTCTGGCGTCACCAACAGGATAGAACCATCCACTTACCTGTGGAAGTGCGCCTTCAGATCATCGCCAGCGGCGTCCCGCTGTAAAATCGGAGAATCCGCCATCTTGGGCGAAAAGTTCCCGCCCGAGCCGTCTTCCCTGAACAGAAAGGGCACGAAGATGAAGCCCCGCCCCCCGAGAGCGGAGCGGAGCAAAAAGAAAAGAGAGTGCTCGGAAAATACCAAGGGGTGGCGGGTGAAGATCCAGCCTCATGTGACTGAGGAGATAAAAGGCAGGGACGCCAGGACTCTGCTACCCATCTGGTTCCTGGACATCCGGCAAGCAACATGTCCGCCCCACCAAGAGAACCCGAGTCCCCGGAGCTTGTGTCCGGGTCGGCGGCATGGCTGGAGGTCTAGACGATGCTACTGTGTCGCCGCAACCAAGCTGAAATGCGCCTCCTGATGGATCGATAGACAGCCGAGGTGGAGGAGCTGGTGATGGTTGCGCAGTTGTACGAGGTGGAGACCATTCTTGCGGAGCGGGTAGGTGACCCATGCCCCTATGTCCCCGAGGGACTGGCCGCTGCGGCTGAGGGACCCGGTCTGCCCCTGGCTCCTGTATGGTCTTCCCCTGTATGGTCTTCCCCGTTGCCCGTGCCGGCCACCGTTGCTTCCCGATCCAGCCCGCTGCCATCTCCACTGGCGGCGGAGTCCGCGGCCCTGGCCCAAGAGGATCCGGATACCCCTGGAATCGTTGGCCCGGAAGAGGGCATAACAGTGCCTGTGGGAGCTGAAGGAGCGGCCGAGCCAGAGGTGCCGGCTGCGGCCCCCAGTACGACAGCTGGTGGTGAACGGCCCGCAGCTGAAAAAGGGGTGGAACCCGGCCCGCGGTGCCCCGTCGCCAGTCCTGAAGAGCTGGATAGCAGTGACTCGGGGCCCGATATGGAGCCGGTTTCAGAAGATGAGGAGACCCCTGGCCTTATCGATATGGAGGCCACGTACATCCCGCGGAATGGTTGGAACGGGTACCGGGCGGCCCTCTCCCGCCGCGCATGTTGTGTGCTGGAATTGTACGAGGGCGAAGTGGAGTCTGCCTCAGAGGATGAAATCCCTCGCCCCCGAGCAGAAGACAAACAAGAAAGTTAAAGTGCGGTAGCGGTTCCCGGCTACCATGTTAAAGTCCCCGTTGGGACCCTGACTGCCCGTCCCTGTTGGGACTTTTGTTGCCCCATTTTACAAAGACAAGGCTGAGAACTTGCAGGCCACCCCAAAAACTTTTGGGTTTGTAAATAATCCCCTCCCTTAACCGGCCGTCCGGTTTCACCGCCTCCGGAGAGGCAGACTGGAGGATGGGCCTGCGGGAAGCTGATGGCCGAGGCCCGCCACCAGTACAACCGGTGGCCATCCTCTGAGTCAGGGGTCCCCTGGACGTGAGGCCTCTGAAAAGACTGTGAAACCCGCACCCGTCCCGTTGAAACACCTGGGTCTGTTCCTGGACTGGGGAAAAGGGGTGCTGCCCACTTCTTAGGGGCAGCATCAAGGTCTAGGTTGTTTGGGTGGGTGACTGAGGATCCGGTTCTCGTGTTATTAAAATGTTACCGTAACGTTCAAGCATGTGCCTCCCGCATGGGAAGATCCAAAAATATAAAAATGTTGAAAATGTTATTATACTTGTATTGTTTGTCCAGTTTTCTATTTTTCAGAAGCAAAAAATACACCGGTGATGGACGGGCAGCCCGCGGACGGTCTGCATTAAACCAAGGGGGAATGTGACGCCCTGGACTATCCAGGTCGTCCCAGGTAGTCATACACCACACCACACCGCCTCCCAGTTAGGTAACACCAGCCAAACCAAAAGCCTTGTCACCATCCTCCAAGTTTAATGTCCACACCAGGGGGAGGGCGGAGCCAGACGGTTGGCTCTGCCCACCGAGGAGTTCACAGGCCTGGAGGCGGGAAAACAGTTAGTCTGAGAGACACTAGTTCAAGTGCAAGTCGAGAGCAGTCAAGGTCACGGGCAGTCCTGTGTCCGTGCCCTGATAAGAGACTACCAGGTGCCTGGGTCGGAGCCCAGTCACCATTGACAAGGAGGAAGACGGTGGTGGCCACCTGCAGGAGATCAGGAATACGACCGGTGGAACCGTAAGGGACCGGGACAGGGTAGTGGCCCACCGGAGCCGAACCGGGGAGCCAACTGGATACCGGAGCACCAGGCAGGGTACTCAGACTCCGTACAAAGCCCTGAACCAACAGGGCTGAGTCGAATCAACTGATTGCGAGCTCGACTCAAGGATCTACCCCAAACAAGTCCCTTTAGAACACAACAGCCCAACAATACAGGGTAACGCCACCGCCAAGGCATAGAGACCCAAAGGGCCAGCGTCTGCGGGCAAACGGGCTCCTCCGGCAAATACCAGTCGGGGAGCGGACTACCGGTGTCTAGGCACAGGAGTCAGAACATTTACACAGAGGTGCAGGAGAAAGGTGGAGACCACCAACCTAATCTGGAAGAAGCTGCAGCCAGCTGCGGGCCCCATTCATCACTCCGTTTGGTTTACCAGTGACTCCAGTGTATTGTGTCAGAGTGAGTACACCAGTGCCATCAGACACTGCACCGCACTGCACCGCAACACTTCACCCTGCACCCCGTCCCTCGCCTACCGGACCCCGGGACCAACACCCCCTACCCACGAAGGGGTCAACACCTAGCTGCGCCATTACACCGCTCCCGGGATCCCTGTACCTTCACCGCAGCGGTGGTGTCCACAATCACCACAACCCGTGGGTGGCGTCACGAACTGTCATTCCAAATCAAACACCCAAATCCCCGCGTGTAGCGCCAACTCTCTTGCAGAGCGACGTGACCCCCGGGTCCGAGAGAGGCTCGAGCCACCACCCACAGTACGAGCACGGATCCGAGCGGCTCGGCGGTGGCAGTCGAGCCTGTGGGGGGCGGTACCGTAGTGCTCTCTCATCACTAGTTACAAGTACCGAGCACCCGAGCATGGTAGTGCTCGCTCATCACTAGTTACTAGTAATGATCTTTTTTGGCAAATGTTATTGTGAAGGGAGGAGGTAAGCTGCGGCATCACATATTATGAATGGTGGATCCTTTGCTATCCACTGTATATAAAGGTGTTACCTGTTATTTTTATCCTGTTTGTGATGATAAGGAAACTGCGGAAAAAACATCTGTACAAAGCAGGAAGTGTGAAACTGGTATTAGACCTACTAGTAGGTGGATAAATTATAAATTTCTTTTATTTTATTTTTTTATAGTAATAGTGGTATGAAAATTAAAAAAAAAAAAAAAAAAAAAGATATATAGATAGATATACAATTTACAATTTATGTTTTAAGGGAATATTCCAGTTTCAGCCATTTTTTTCATATAGCAAAAAGCTACACATTTTCTAGCAAACCTTTATTGTGATACTCCAACATTTTTGAGGTTTTCTGATTGCTGTCCCTGTCATTCAACCTCTATTATTTAATTCCACAGACAAAACGTTCTCCTGGTCCTTGTGATGGTCACCCAGCCAATGTTAGAAGACACAGCTCTGATATTTGTACAGTTATAATCTATGCATTTTTTTCTGTTCTAAAAACTGGCACAGGAAACAACCCAGATGGATTCCACAATAATTAGTGGGATCCCTCTGCTTCCATTTTTATGAGTAATGCAACAGATCTGTTTTGCACGACTTCCATTTTTTTACCCCTCAAATTGGAATAGACAAACATAATGTGCAAATGGAAATGTGATCCCAGACTGATGTCCATCAGTGGGCTCATTCTGGCAGTCTGCACCTCTTTGTCTTTTTTTGAGCTCCACTTTGCTGATTTATGACCATAGACCACATCAAAGTTGAACTGAACTTTGATGTGGTCATAAATCAGTTGAAAAGAGCTCAAAAATAGAAAGATAAAGAGAAATTAGAAACTCCATCAGAACTAGCCAACTGATGTATTCTCAGATAATTCTTTCCGCAGCCGACATTGTGAAAAGAAGCAAAAAGCATATAAAAGAAAAATAGTGTAAGACTTAATAAACTCAAATTGTAAAAAGTAAAAAACAAACAACCAAACAACCAAAAAAGGTGATTATATCCTTAAAATTACAGAGTAATCCCGGACCTATATAAATCATAGAATCATAGAATATTAGAGTTGGAATGGACCTCCTGGGTCATCTAGTCCAACCCCCTGCTCAAAGCAGGATTCACTAAATCATCCCAGACAGATGTCCGTCCAACCTCTTTTTAAAGACTTCCATTGAAGGAGAACTCACCACCTCTCGTGGCAGCCTGTTCCACTCATTGATCACCCTCACTGTCTAAATTTTTTTTTCTAATATCTAATCTGTGTCTCCTCCCCATCAGTTTCATCCCATTGCTTCTAGTCTTTCCTTGTGAAAATGAGAATAAAACTGATCCCTCTACAGTGTGACAGCCTTTAAGATATTTGTAGACAGCTATTAAGTCTCCTCTCAGTCTCCTCTTTTGCAAGCTAAACAATCCTAAATCCTGTAACCGTTCCTCATAGGACATGGTTTGCAGTCCAGTCACCATTCTGGTCACTCTTCTCTGAACTTGCTCCAGTTTGTTGATGTCTTTTTTAAAATGTGGTGCCCAGAACTGGACACAGTATTCCAGATGAGGTCTGACCAAAGAGGAGTAAAGGGGGGTAATGGCTTCACGTGATCTAGACTGTATGCTTCTGTTAATACATCCTAGAATGGTGTTTGCCTTTTTTGCTGCTGCGTCACACTGTTGACTCATGTTCAGTCTGTGATCTATTAGTATACCTAAGTCTTTTTTACACATGCTTTTGGATAGCTCTATTCCTCCCATGCTGTATATGCTCTTTTCATTATTCTTGCCAAGATGTATGACTTTGCACTTCTCCCTGTTAAAAAACATTCTATTAGTTGCTGCCCATTGTTCCAGCTTGTTTAGATCTTGTTGAATCCGCTCTCTCTCTTCTTTAGTATTAGCTATTCCTCCTAACTTTGTGTCATCAGCAAATTTAATCAGTTTACCCTTAATACCTTCATCTAAATCATTGATAAAAATGTTGAACAACACGGGGTCCAGGACAGAGCCCTGTGGTACCCCACTTGAAACAGTCTTCCAAATGGATGTGCAGCCATTTATGACCACTCTTTGACTCTGATCACTAAGCCAGTTACAAATCCATCTAACAGTTGCCTTGTCCATTCCACACTTGGTCATTTTTTCAATAAGGATTGTATGAGATACTTTGTCAAATGCTTTACTGAAGTCAAGATATACTATACCTACTGCATTTCCCTGATCCACCCAGTCAGTGATTTTGTCATAGAAGGAAATTAAGTTAGTCTGACATGACTTATTAGTTATATCACAAAAATGTCACAATAAATACACAGCCCCTGTTCAATTCTTTATGATTTATTTTTCTCTGTGGCTCCTTATGTAGGTTTAGGATTTAATTTATATCTGATCTATAGAAGGTTTTGAAAAAAAAATAATAAAACAGATAATGTAAGAAAACAGTCGTGTTTCAACTCAATATCTTGAAAGATAATACTATTGATAAGGACATTTTTGTCTGAATGATGTTTTCAGTCATTTCCAAGGGAACACAAGGCCAGAGATCGAACAACACAAAATAAAAGTCTCAAAATAGTTTCAATAGATATTAAACAAGTACTGACCACCATATTATATCATTGATCAAAAATAATGATAAGCGAACACTACCATGCTCGGATACTCAGGAGCCTGACTCTCGGACGGACTCGGCTCATGTACCAAAAATAATGGAAGTCAATGGGGAACTTCACTTTCATTATATTCGGTACATGAGTCGAGCCCATCCAAGCGTTTGAGTACCGAGCACCTGAGCATGGTAGTGCTCGCTCATCAATAGTTACCAGTACAGAGCACCTTAGCATGGTAGTGCTCACTCATCACTAGTTACGACATCCGAGCACCTGAGCATGGTAGTGTCCGCTCATCACTAGTTACGAGTACGGAGAACCCAAGCATGGTAGTGCTCACTCATAACTAGTTACGAGTACAGAGCACCCGAGCATAGTAGTGCCCGCTCATCACTAGTTACAACACCCGAGCATGCTAGTGATCACTCATCACTAACCACCACTCATTGGGAGTAATATATGTGTCTTTGAAAAAGTTACTGGATGTGATATGACCAAGTCCAAGGCAGACTCTAATTTAGAGGAAGACTCCTACCAGGCTCTGAGGTCAACACAATCTACAGAAGGAGAGGAGGAGGGAACTGAACAAATCCTGTCTACTCTGGACAACATTTTCGCGAACCTTCCACATTCTATCAGATATTTCCTCTAAGCTGAAGTCTGCTTCCTGCTGATCACATTTGTATTTAGTTGCCCTCTATCACTGCACATAAACTTTTAACTGGTCAAAATGTCACTCTGACGGAATCCGAATATAATGGGGAGGAAAGATAGAAAGAGGTCATCAGACAATTAGCTCTAACATTCAGTATATCATCTATGCAGGAATCTTTCCTGACTCTGTACCCCCCCCAAAAAAAAAAAAAAAGAACCCAAAACCACCTGCAGGAGCACAGTGGGAATCCGTCAACACTGGACAAGACCCTTATCACTGGTCAAGGAGGTGTTCTCGAAAGAAACCCAAAAATGAAAAAGAGGAGAAGGTTGTTACCAAACAAAATCTGACCTATACTAAACCCAACTATATAGTGCAACATTGGAGATCCCCAAGCCTGGGTATGACCCTAATCACCAATCAAGACAACATACCCTAAAGGACTCCGAAAAGATGTGTAGAAAAAAAGAGAAGATCATCACGTAGTTACATCACCCTTTGCTATGCCAAAAAAACCCCATCCATTAATAAGGATCGGCTTCGGAGATTAACAAACACAAAAATGATTAGGCGAGTAAACTTGTCTACTCAAAACTTCATAGAAGAAGTAAAAATGTACCACAAAGAGATTGTAGCAATCCAACCACCTTAATGAAAAGAAAATCCATGTCTTACCTCTTTGCTCTCTTCCATATCGGACTCACTGCTAAATTCCTCCGTATTCAGGTTTTCAAAATCCGATTCTCCAACAGCGATAGGTACGGTGACGGTGAGGCTTGGGTTGTGAATAAAGGACATATAATCACTTTCATCAATGATGTATTTCTCAACACTGCTACCGATTCCACTTGTGGCAGTAGTTCCATTCCCGTCTTTCAAGTACTCAAAATCTTTGCTGATTTCCACAGTGGTGTGGTTGGATATGCAGCTGTCTTTTTGGTTTTGCATGTCATCTAGGGGTTTGTTTTCCTCCAATTCCTTCTTCTTTTTGACAAATGCATTCTGGATGAACTCGCGAACGCTCTTCTTGACGTAGGCTATCCCAGTGTGCATTCTGGCCACAGCAATTTGCAGATTGTTCATTTCATTATCATCGTCTGTGGCAGCGAGATTGTCAGAGCTAAACGAGCTCAACAGCAAAGCTAAGAACAGGTTTAACACCTATGGAAGCAATTAAAAGATAAGATGACATATCAGGAATTTGCTAAATTATTATGAATATAAACTAAATTCTACATTTTCACTCAAGCGTTGCAATTAGAAAAATTACTCTTTTTGATTTGAGGTCCAAAACAAGAACTTGGCATTGTTCAGTAAACCCCCACAGATCTGACACTATGGACCTCTTCTAGCTAATAGACATCATCTTGGGCCCTATTAATATTCGATTTCTTATTACTTTGTGCATTTGCAATGTGAAAGCTCCTATGGTACTGTACATGCTAAATGTGTCCATAGAGTTCTTTTGGCAGACAGATGGCAAATGGATGATGGATGACTTCCAAATATATGTTGGCATACTGCAACAAGAGCCCAGTGTAGAAAAAATGTATGTTAAAGCACCACTCCAGCATTCTTAGTTTTGTTATACTGCTGAAGTAGTGCTTTAAATCTAAGTCCCCTCATACTCCCCCTCCAGCGACTTCACCTTCTTCCAATATTTGGTCTCTAGAACTATGCGGCTTGCCGGCAGCTCCAGTGTTTCCCGATACGTGCCGGAAGTCAGAACTCAATACAACTCTATGAGAGCCTTGTGCTTGCTCTCATAGACTTGTATTGAGTCCTCATGATTTATCTTCTGAATTCAGAACAGTCAGAAGTTACGGGAGCAAGATGCCATGGGACTGGAGCGTCGCTAAAAAAAGGAAGCAACTGAACTGTCAGTATAAGACCGGGAGCAGGGGACTTAGATCTAAAATGCCACTCCGTGCTGAAAAAAACCTCGCTGGAGTGGTGCTTTAATTGTATATGCCATTACTTGGAATCCACCATACGTATCAGCTGAATGGATGCCATTATAGACTGGATCCATTAAATTATGACATCTGTAACCTATAGGCTTTATAGAATGTTTATTGCCATCCTTTAGGCCTCTTTCACACGTACGTGACTCCGGTACGTGTATGGTCAGATTTCTCACGTACCGGAGACACGTACACACGTAGTCCCATTAAAATAAATGGGTCTGCGTTCACGTGCGTATTCTGCCATGGACCATGTGTACGTGTGGAGTATACGTGTGCCCCACACGGAGACATGTCCATGTTTTCTCCGGCATCACGGGTGTCACACGGAACGCAAACGGATCACACGTAACACAAACGGACCACACGGATGTGTTCTGTGTGACACGTGCCGGAGAAAACAAATGTGTATGCGAGAAAAAAACAAAACTTTACTCACCTTCTCCAGCCCTCCTGTCTCACTTGCTGCCGACCGCCGCTCATTATGCTAATTGAATATTCACTTCACTGCGGCCGGAAGCTGCAGCAGCGGGGAGTCGGCAGGATCGGAGACCGAAGATCAGCACCACGGACAGCGACGCCAGGGTCAGGTGAGCAGAAAGTTCCTGTTCTCCGTGTGTTATCACGGATAACACACGGAGAACACACGTAGGCCATGCACACGGCACACACGAGGGCAATAAGCACCTTTGACACGTCCGTGAAACACGTGCATGATTTTCACGGACGTGTAAAAGAGGCCTTAATGGCTACATCATGAAAGCTCACAGGGCATCTGGTAAAAGGATGCCACATTAATCAAGTCCATAAGGTTCTCTTACCAGACAGCGACTAAAAGGTTGACTTTTAAGTTATTGTCTGACCAGTATGCCATAAAAAGTTGGAATACTGTAGTAGATTATGTTTCTCGAGTAACAAGTATCTGTTAAGGGCTTATCTCAATTTGATAAATAGATAAAATTGCAAAGTCCTTTTAAAAACAAGCAACTTTGCAATTTAAATCTGCGGACCCAATGTGGCCGGTAACTTAGGCAAATAGCGCATGGCACAAGTAGGCTCTATGACTTACAGCCTGCTAACGCCATTCGGAAGCTGGCTGGAACACTGGATCTTACCTTCAGTCCCCCTGCCACAATAAGATACTAAATGCTAAGTCCCCTTTACTGAAAAGCAGAATGAAACAGAGAAATATGCACCCTTCGCATGCACAAGTGACCACACCCAAAGCACACCATGCTATCTTCAAGAATGTTCCTCAAATTAAATAACTTACCACTAAATTTCCGATGACCATCACCATCATGAACACTGTTAAACACATAGATTGCCCCGCCACCTCCATACAGTCCCACATGGTCTCAATCCATTCTCCGCATAGTACTCGGAATACAATCAGGAAAGAGTGGAAGAAGTCATTCATGTGCCAGCGAGGAAGAGTGCAACTTTCGGGAGCAATTTTACAGACACATTCCTTGTAGCTTTTGCCAAATAGCTGCATGCCAACTACGGCAAAGATGAACACGATGATGGCCAACACCAAGGTCAGATTTCCTAAAGCTCCCACCGAGTTGCCGATGATCTTGATCAACATGTTAAGGGTAGGCCATGATTTTGCCAATTTGAAGACACGAAGCTGAAGGAGAAAAAGTAAAGTATTACTCTAAACATGCTTACATGCTTTATTTCAGTTTCATGCCCTAAGACAGGTTACATTAAGTCACATTGTTCAGGAAATAAAAGAATTTTAAAAAGGGATCAGAATGGGCTAAAATTAAAAAAAAAAAGTTGATACTCTATTTACCCCTTCAATCTCCCGGAGCTTAAGCTCCGATAATTTCTTTTCTCCTCACAGGTCTTTGCTTTCAGTCCAGTTTTGACCCAATGGACCCAATTCCAGGCTGAGGAGGGTAACTGCTTTATCCAGGGATTAGTAGGGGTTGGGCTCTCGCTGACACCATAGCCAGGCAGGGGGAGCAGTGATGGAAAGTTTTGAGTTTTTTCCTATTTTATGCCAGTCTGAGCCCTATTCCACACATTTTTTTAATTAGTTGGAAAACCCCTTTGAAATGATTGTCTCACAACTAAAAAATAACTTCCAGAGATATCATAGATATTTCAAAGAAAAGTATGAGGCATACTCTCCCTATCCAGGAGAGATCGATCACAGGTTGCTCTGGGCGCCCCTCGTGTTCTTTTGTTACCTATCTATTGAGGTCAGTAACTGGCAGAAGAGGTCAATGAACTGGAATATAAAGTCATCAGAAAAGCCATGGTAGCATTTTGTTAAAGTTACCTGACCGCTGCAGCCAATCACAGACTTTAGTGGTCAGGTGAAGGAAGAACAGGACATCATTGCTTTCTGCCTAGCAAGAACTAGATTCACAGGAATTGATATTTGTGCGCACCGTATTTTTCGTTTTATAAGACGCACTGCATTATAAGATGCACCCCAAATTTAGAGGCGGAAAATGGGGGGGAAATGTAATGCTAAAATGGGGGTCCATCTTATAATCCTAGTTTGTCTTATAATAGTTCACTAAGGGGGAGAGGTGGTGGTGGAGTGGCTCAGGAGGGTCACAGGCGGCATGGTTGGAGATTCTGCAGGCTAGGAGGAGGTTGTGTCATGGCACAGGAGGGTCGGTGGAAGGAGGGTCGGCGATGCTGTGGGCTCAGAGGAGGAAGAGTCGCAGCTCAGGAGGGTCAGTGATACTGTGTCCACGAGGATATCGCAGCAGTGGCGGCGAGCAACATTGATCTGCTGGCGCACTACAGACTCCATTGAACTGTCAGTGTTTGACATGATAAACTTCAAAAAAATGGGTGCATAGTCGGCGCATGCGCAGATTGGCCTCCACGGCCATTTTATTGAAGTCCATCGCGTCGAGCCTCGACAGTTCGATGGAGCCCGCAGCTTTCCCGGCAGATCAATGTCACCCACCGCCGCAATACACCCAGGTCCGCAGTTATTGTGGACCCTCTGTCCTGTCCTGTGACCCTTCTGAGTTTCTCCACTGCAGTGACACTCCCCCCTCCTCCGAGGTCTCAGTATTGCTGACCCTGCGCCACCACCACCACCCCGGTAAGGCATATCTGGATTTAAAGATACACCACCATTTCACCCCCAGTTCTGTTGAAAAAAATACATCTTAGAATCCAGAAAATACAGTATTCCCAATTTTATTGCTTCCCCAAATTTTTTTTAGGTAACAGACAACTTCTTAAAAAATAATAGTCACAATGTTCAATTTTGGTCTTTTTTGACCATGTAACTTATTCAATTTGATGTCAGAGTCCCCATAAACGAGACATTAAATATATTTGTAAAAACATTGACTTTTTCTCCCTCGTGTTCTCCAAAAACAACTGTTATTGGTGAAGGAAAGCAGGAAAATTGTTGTCCACATTCTCTGTGATCACAGCTCTGGAGGATTGCTAGCCTTCAACTGTCATACTTCTCTCGGTGGCCACTGTCACTTGTGGACTTTTTGGACAGTCACTCAATTTCTAAGAATTACTCTACTATAGAGGTCCCCAACCTTTCTAACCTTTAGAGCCACATCCAGGTCTGGACCCCAGAGTCCCCATTACCGGCATAATGACAGCCAAGCTTGTCTACAGAAATCTCACTGAGGTAGTATACCAAGATTCAGGGGTCCCAATCTTATCCTCATTCAGATCTGCTCTTCGATGTGGGCCTTTTCACAAAAGTCAAAATCTGGAGTCCTGTTCTTCATAGATGTTTGCTAAACCTACTGCTAATGTACCAAGCTGGAAGACAGTCATGAGCCACACATCACCAGCTCGCGAACCACATGTGGCTCCAGAGCTACAAGTTGGGGACCCATGCTCTAGTAAATGGATAATTGTGTCTTAGGGGCACTTTGCACACAACTACATCGCAAGCCAATGCTAGCGATGCCGAGCACGATAGTCCCCGCCCCCGTCGCAGCAGCGATATCTTGTGATAGCAGCCGTAGCGAACATTATCGCTACGGCAGCTTCACATGGACTCACCTGCCTTGCGACGTTGATCTGGCCGGTGACCCGCCTCCTTATTAAGGGGGCTGGTCGTGCGGCGTCATAGCGACGTCACACGGCAGGCGGCCAATAGAAGCGGAGGGGCGGAGATGAGCGGGAGGTAAACATCCCGCCCACCTCTGTCCTTCCGCATAGCCGGCGTGAGCTGCAGGACGCAGGTAGGAGATGTTCCTCGCTCCTGCGACTTCACACACAGCGATGTGTGCTGCCGCAGGAATGAGGAACAACATCGTACCTGTCGCTGTCGCGTAATTATGGAATTCCCAGACACTACACTGATGATACGATTACGACGATTTTGCGCTCGTTAATTGTATCATCTAGGATTTACACACTACGATGTCGAGTGCGACGCCGGATGTGCGTCACTTTCGACATGACCCCTCCGACATCGCACCTGCGATGTCGTAGTGTGCAAAGTGCCCCTTAGTCTTTACATTTAGCGTCCTTTAAACATTTATTTCCATTTTAACAATAGTAATCGATTGCTAATTATTTCAAACAATCCTTTTCATACATTGTGTAAACTTACCAATCTGAATGATCTGAGAACTGACAACCCTTCCACATTCGAAAGACCGAGTTCCATCAAACTGAGAGAAACAATAATACTATCAAATATGTTCCATCCGACTTGGAAATAATAATATGGATCAAGGGCAATCAGCTTAAATACCATTTCAGCCGTAAAAATACCAGTAAAGACCTTGGAAGAAAACAAAAAGGCATATTTAATACATGGGTCATCATCATTAATCACATATAAAACTTAATCAGCAAAAGCTGGATTTTAGCATGATTCTATTAAAAAAAATGTGACTGTGTCTTTTGAAGCAAATTTGAAAAAAAAAAGAAGCAATAAAACAGAAAAGAAAAGCAATATCTGCATTTTCTGTGCCGCATTGTGCCGGAACATAATGTTAGCACCGTGATCTCTTCTCAGTTCTAAAAATGGAAAATGCAATGTGAAATTGCATAATGTGAGTAGCACTTTGACATAGATCGATTTAGTATGGTTAGAGTTGGCGCAAAAGTGTAGAATTTATCTTCCGTGTATAGGATTTTACTGATTTTTAATGGCTCTTTGGGACTGACGGATATAGTAGAGCGCTGTACCCACGTTGTCCCATAGACTTAGAATAGAGCAATGATTATAATGGCAAACCATCTCTCCATGTTCTAATGGGGGTCTCAAAAGAGTGACAGTGTGTCAGCATTGAACAAATTGACAGACCCCCTAGTCCCTATGAGACCACAATAAGCTTTCACTGGTTCCCCACATTGTGCTGGATCCCTACTCAGGCACCATATCTCTCATGGAGTGACTTCATTGTCTATATATTATCAGGGGCACTTTGCACACTACAACATCGCAGGTGCGATGTCGGTGGGGTCAAATTGAAAGTGACGCACATCCGGCGTCGCAGGCGACATCGTAGTGTGTAAAGTCTTTTTGATACAATTAACGAGTGCAAAATCGTCGTAATCGTATCATCGGTGTAGCGTCGGTCATTTCCAGAATTTGGAAATGACCGATGTTACAATGTTGTTCCTCGTTCCAGCGGCAGCACGCCGCAGGAGCGAGGAACATCTACCTGCGTCCCGTGGCTCACGCCAGCTATGCGGAAGGAAGGAGGTGGGCGGGATGTTTACGTCCCGCTCAGCTCCGCCCCTCCGCTTCTATTGGCCACCTGCCGTGTGACGTCGCTATGACGCCGCACAACCCGCCCCCTTAATAAGGAGGCAGGTCGCCAGCCAGAGCGACGTCGGAGGGCAGGTGAGTGCATGTGAAGCTGGCGTAGCGATAATGTTTGCTACGCCAGCTATCACCATGATATCGCAGCTGCGACGGGGGCGGGCACTATCGCTTGCGATGTCGTAGTGTGCAAAGTGCCCCTCAGTCTTATGAACAATATGCCCCTTAACATATAAGCTCAGCCACACGGCAATCTTTGGTAGGAACCCATCTGAGAAGAAAACCCATCCGCACACCACAATTGCAGTGTGTAAGATCAATGGATGTAGCAAGCAGCTCTGCCCTACATTCCTAACCACTTAAAGGGAACCTGTCACTAGAATTTTCGCTATTAAACTAAAAAAGAATCCCCTTCTGCAGCTCCTGGGCTGCATTCTATAAAGGTTCATCTGCTACTTACCCCCCTTTCAGACCTAAATAAACACTTTATAAAATGTTACCTTTTGGTATGCTAATGAGCTTTGCTGGCCACGGAGGCGGGTTGTATTGCGTCCGTTATTCCCCCTCCTGCCGCTGTTCGCCGTCACCCAGTGTTGATTGACATAGATGAGGCCGCCGCCCTCATGTTACTCAGTGCTCCTGAAGTCTTGCGCATGCCCAGTGGCACTATCATGGGACTGAGCACTGTTCAATTCGCGAGCGCCGGTGATCTTATTGCGCAGGCGCGATTATGGGCGGGTACTTGGATGACGCTGGTGATGACATTACCAGCGTCATCCAAGTACCCACCCATAATCTCGTGCATGAGCAATAACATCACTGGCGCTCGCAATTTAAAAACAGTGTTATCCAGCGATAGTGCCACTGCGCATGCGCTAGATTATGAGCGGCTACTTGGATGACGCTGGTGATGACAGTGTCATCACCAGCGTCATCCAAGTAGCCGCCAACAATCTCGTGCCTGCGCAATAACATCACTGGCGCTATCGATTTGAAGTGTCCAGCGATAGTGCCACTGCGCATGCGCGAGATTATGGGCGGGTACTTGGATGACGCTGGTGATGACAATAAGTGTTTATTTAGGTCTGAAAGGGGGGCCAGTAGCAAGATGAACCTTTCTAGAATGCAGCCCAGGAGCTGCAGAAGGGGATTCTTTTAGTTTTATAGCAAAGATTCTAGTGACAGGTTCCCTTTAAATGCTGTTTTCCCAAATGACAGCTGCATGTCAAGGGTTAAACGGTTGTGATTGGCGAAGTTGTTCCAAGTTACCGTCTGTATAAAAGAGCTGGAACCAACGCATTATGGAGCGGGCTTAACCACTAGCGGACAGAGACAGAAAAGGTTCCCTGTGCAAGAACAATACAGTATATGGGCCGTTTGCAGTCTAATATCTCATCAAAATGCCTGATTTGGAGGTAGAAATGGGCCCCCTGACCTCTTGGGCCCCTGTGCACCCACACAGGTTGCACTACTGATATGTCCGCCCCTGGGCTTAACTACTGAGCCTACTCCAAACCAAACAGCAAGTGAAAACATCCTTTATAAATTAGATTAATGGCTGAAGGCTGTATTTATATTTGCAGTCATCATCCATTATTCAACGGTAACCTAAAAACATTTACGGTTTCCTATGTATAGGTCCCATGCACACCTATGTTATACCAGTAACCATTTATTACTCAAATCCCACGGCCGCCTCACTTAGATGATTACCAAATGTTCAACTTGAAACTGGATTGCTATGCATGTGACAACCTATTTAAAAGGCTTAACTCATGTGTGCTGAAGCTGATCCATAAAAAAGTTAATGATAAAGTACCTGTAACTTGTTCAAAACATTGAGTTAAATACCTTGTAAAAATACATGAGCTCTCCTGATTCTGCTACTCTTTTCAATTTTGTGCTGCGTTACTCCATTGCCAAAATATTCAAGTTTGATTTTTTTTTCTGGAGTGCAGTATGTGAAATCTCTACTTGGGAGTCCAACTTGGAGGTTTTTTATTATATTATTATATTATTATACTTTTATTACTCTCTCTCAAACATGCTGCTAATTATAGATAGCTTAGTAGCTAATTTAGCAGTATATCCACTTCAGCTGCGGCAGGGCAGTCATTGGCAGCATCTGGGAGAGAGGTTTGATAGCACACACCCATAAAAAACTGAAGAAACTCTCAGTTGGACTACAAACAGAGATTTCCCATACTGTGCTGCAGAAGAAACAACTGTGAATTTCTCTGCAATGGAGCAACACTATACAAAACAGGAAAGAGTGGCAGAATCGGGGAGCTCAATGATTTTTACAAGCCATTTAACTCTTTTTTTTATTTTAAAGTGATTCCAATATATGGGGAACTCCATAAATATTACTTTGGTTCAGAAGTCAAAAAACGTTCTGAAATTGTAGTATAGGACACTTAGATATTTTGTGACTGCAATAAAATGGAATAAAATGTAATTTTTTTAAATATGTGTCCTCCAAGTCTTTGTAAATCATCCCAGTTGGACTACAAGCAGAGATTCCCCATAGTGTGCTGCAGAAGAAACAGTTATAAATTTCTCTGCAATGCAGCAACACTATGCAAAACAGAAAACAGTGTCAGAATCAGGGGAGCTCAATGATTTTACAAGTTATTTAGCTGTTTTGTTTTCTTTTTTGTTTTTTTTTTTAAAAAGTGATTCCAATATATGGTGAACTCCATAAATATTACTATGGTTCGGAAGTTAAAAAACGTTCTGCAATTGTAGTACAGGGCATTTAGATATTTTGTGACTGCAATAAAATAGAATAAAATGTAATTTTTTAAATGTTTCCTCCAAGTCTTTGTAAATCATCCCAGTTGGACTAAAAGCAGAGATTTCCCATAGTGTGCTGCAGAAGAAACAACTGTGAATTTCTCTGTATTGGAGCAACACTATACAAAACAGAAAAGCGTGGCAGAATCAGGGGAGCTCAATGATTTTTACAAGCCAATTAGCTGTTTGTTTTTTGTTTGTTTTTTTTTTAAAAAAGTGATTCTAATATATGGGGAACTCCATAAATATTACTATGGTTTTGGAAGTCAAAAAAAGTTCTGCAATTGTAGTACAGGGCACTTAGATATTTTGTGACTGCAAAAAAAAAATACAATAAAATGTAGTTTTTTAAATGTTTCCTCAAAATCTTAGTAAATCATCCCAATTAGACTACAAGCAGAGATTTCTCATACTGTGCTGCAGAAGAAACAACTATGAAATTCTCTGCAATGGAGCAACACTATGCAAAACAGAAAAGAGTGGCAGAATCAGGGGAGCTCAATGATTTTTACAAGCTATTTAACTCTTTTTTTTAAAGTGATTCCAGTATATGAGGAACTCCATAAATATTACTATGGTTCGGAAGTTAAAAAAACATTCTGCAATTGTAGTACAGATCACTTAGATATTTTGTGACTGGAATAAAATTGAACAAAATGTAATATTTTAAATGTGTTCCTCCAAATCTTTGTAAATCAACCCAGTTGGACTACAAGCAGAGATTTCCCATAGTGTGCTACAGAGCAAACAACTAAGAATTTCTCTGCAATGGAGCAACACTATGCAAAACAAGCTATTTAACTCTTTTTTTAAAAGTGATTCCAGTATATGGGGAACTCCAAAAATATTACTATGGTTCGGAAGTTAAAAAAAACGTTCTGCAATTGTAGTACAAGGCACTTAGATATTTTGTGACTGCAATAAAATAAAATGCAAAAATTTAAAATGTTTAAATATGTTTCCTGCAAATCTTTGGAAATCATCATACAACCCAGAGAGACATATTCAGAAAGGCAACAATCAGAAGAAGAATCTCATGTTTGCAGATACTGTATCCGCTAAATTTCGCAGTAAGTGCGTGGATCTGTCATTTGGATATTTTCAGAGGTACCGTACTAAATGACACTCCATTTAATAATTCATCTCTTCAAAGTACACGAAAGGGAGAATAAACAATGAAACTGACAACCTCAGCCAAAGTGTGGTTGCTAATTACTCGGCACACAAAGTGCACTGCGGTCTATTAATTTTTCATGCCTTTGGCATAAAAGGATAAAACATAGCGCAAAATCTTTGCTGGCAGATGAGGGAATGAAAACTTTTGGAGAGGATTTTGGATAATCCGGAGACATTATCCAACATTTTAGGGGTCAGAGCTCCACTTTACATTTTTCTGTGCTCCACTACCCATACACACTTAACTGGCAGATGTTTAGGCCACAGTCACCATTATAGGAATTGATCTCAATTCCCTAAAGACTTCAATAGGAGCAGCATACAATTCACTGGATTAGAGGACCTAATCTGAGGCATCCCTTTTCAGAATGTGCTTACGGCGGTGATCAGTGGATCCCTGTACATCCTACCCCGGTTATCCCAGGCACACAAGTTATTCTGCCAGCGGAGGCTGTGGTCAGCTAAGTAAATGACTTGAACCTGCCAGAATAGGAGCTGCCTATGTAGAGAAGATCTCTGGGCTTATAAATGAGGTCTTGAATTGAATAGGTGAAAGGGAGTGTAATACTGGGCCTATATAGTGGTTGAAATAAGTATTGAACACGTCACCAATTTTCTACGTAAATATATTTCTAAAGGTGTTAAACATAAATTTATCACCAGATGTTGATAACAACCCATCCGATACACACAGGCAAGGAAATTAAAACATGAATGTCCATAAATGTTGTGATGGATAATAATGAGAAATTACAAAGGGAAAAAGTATTAACACAGGAAGAGAGGCGCAAAAAGCCATGAAAAGTCATGACACCAGCTGAAATCTATCAATATCTAACAAATAATGTTGCCACTTAGTGAAAAATATCAGTTGGTTCAACTGATGGCCTATAAAAAGGTGTCACATTACCAAGGTGCCACACAAGAAACATCTCATGATGGATAAAACCAGTGAGCTGTCTCAAGACCTTCACAAACATATTGTTGCAAAACATACTGATGGCATTGGTTACAGAAGAACTTCTAAACTACTGAAGGTGCCAGTGAGTGCTGCTCGTGCCATTATCAGAAGTGGAAAGAACATAATTTCGCTATAAACCGGCCATGACCAAGTGCTCCGTGCAAGATTTCATAGAGAGTGAAAAGAATTATCAAAACAGTTGTCCTAGAGCCAAGGACACCTGTAGTGAGCTACAGAGAGACCTGGAATCAGCAAGTACAATTGTTTTTAAGAAAACATTAAGTAATGCACTCATACCCCAAACACACCAACAACAGTAATGTTTGGAGGTGGAAATATCATAGTGTGGGGCTGTTTTCAGCATATGTCACTGGCAAACTTCATATAACTGAAGGAAGGATGAATGGATAAATGTACTGAGACATTCTTGATAAAAAAAAAATCATTAACATACACAATTCCTCCTGCTTTAGAAGTATAAATGGGTCCCCTTCCCTCTTGGGCCCCTGTGTGATTACACAGGTTACACTAATGATATGTCCGCCCCTGCATAGAAGGATCCCATGGGACCTTCAGGATTTGAAGAGTGTTTGTATGGAAGAATGGACCAAAATCACACCTGAGCAATGTGTTGCATGTGACTAGTTTGTCCATATAAAAGGCGTGTTGAAGCTCTCAATATCAACAAAGTCTTTTGCATGAAGTATTAAATACATTTTAGTAAGAATGTTCAATACTTTTTCCCTTTGTCATTTCTCATTATTACACATAACAAAATTAATGAACATCTATGGTTTGATTTCTTTGCTTGTGTGGACTGGATAAGCTGTTACCGACATCTGGTTAATTTCAAAAGCACTTTTCAAAACATATTTACTTTAAAAATGTGTGACGTGTTCAATACTTTTTTCACCCTGTCTGTCTATAATAATGCTCTGTGAGCAAGGATGGTTGACCTTAGGGAGATCAACATCCTTCCCGGTGAAAGACCTGGCTAGTTTCCTGCCAGCGTTGAGAAACATGTGATGGTGTCTCCGCAGGCCTTCTTGCTTTGAATATTTCCCAGGGGGCATTGCTCTAGAATCACTGCATTGAGAAACACGTGATGGTGTCTCCGCAGTGGTGGATGTTGATCTCCCTAAGGTCAACCATCCTTGCTCACATAGTCTTTTACTAGGCAATGTCCCACTAGCCAGATTCCTACTCCACACTGACGAGGGGCAAATACCCCGAAACGGCTGTCTGTGGATGGATACCATGTTTGGCATAGGTGGTCTCCTTGACTGGAGACTGCCCTTCCTGTGGTTGTTCCTTCCTGGTGAAAGACCTGGCTAGTTTCCTGCCAGCGTTGAGAAACATGTGATGGTGTCTCCGCAGGCCTTCTTGCTTTGTATAATAATGCTCTGATTTATATAGTTATATACAGTACTTCAGCAAGCAGCATGAACTACAAAATCTCAGTTATTCGTATAGCAGGATATAGCAATAACCATGATTTCTGTCAGGGCCGGGCGGTCGGGCAGACCCAGGAGGTGGATCCACTGGACCGAACTCTAAGATGGTGGTAGGGAGTCCGGTAGCTGAAGCACTGATGGGCAGCAGAACAGTCCGTGCAAGTGAAGGTAGCGAAGGAGTCCCTGGGACCACGGAGTCACAGATGGTAGTCCGGGTGACGTAGCTCAGGTTCGGAGGCCGAGATGATGTCAGGCGGGGTCCGGAACCTTGGGAGCGAGATGACAGGTCACCGCAGGGATCCGAGATGGTACGGACTGTCAGATGGCAGACGGACAGCGTGCGGGGCTCGGGATTCAGCAGGACTGGATGGCGAGGCGGGATCAGCTCTAGAAGAGAGATACGTAAGTATGGCAGGAAAACACAAGGAGACCTGACTCCTAGCTCAGAAAACACGAAGATCAGGCCCCGCCCCCTTGGACAAGAACCCCCTTTATACCCCGTACCTGTCTAACCTCATTTCCTGTTAATGGGCGCTGGCCCTTTAAGAAAGGGTCAGTGACCGCGCGCGCGCCCTAATGCGCGCGCGCGCGGCCCGGGTGCCAGAAGCCAGGGAAGGAGGCTGAGAGGAGGACGCAGGGGAGCCGAGCAGGGCCTGGGAGGCCGTCGGGCGCCGGGATCGGCGGCCAGGAAGCCCAGGAAGGACGGGCACAAGGGACTGGGACGCGGGGAGCGTGGCAGGTGAGCCGGGGAGCGGGGCAGGGGACCCGGGAAGGGGAGCCGAGGACCCGAGGAGCGTGACAGTACCCCCCCCCCCACGCCCCCCTCCCCGCAACCGAGACATGAAGGCACGGATCAGAGGAGTGCCCACATTCTCCCTGGGTTCCCAGGATCTATCCTCAGGACCATACCCCTCCCAATCCACCAGGAAGAACTGCCGGCCACGAACAGTCTTCATGGCCACGATATCTCTTACCGCGTAGATGTCGTCCTCAGCAATAGGAGGAGGAGCCGGGCTGGCAGCAGCGGAGAAGGGACCAAGGAACACCGGCTTGAGGAGAGAGACGTGGAAGGAGTTGGGTATTCTCATCGTGGCCGGAAGCTTCAGTTTGTAGGAGACCTCATTGATCTTGCTGAGGACCTTAAACGGCCCGATGTAGCGAGGACCCAGCTTGTAGGAAGGAATCTTCAGTCGGATGTACTGGGAAGCAAGCCAGACCAGGTCACCAGGAGAGAAACACGGAGGGTCTAGACGCCTTTTGTCAGCGTGTTTCTTCATCCGCTGGGAAGCGCGCCCAAGGGACGCCTTGACAGAGTCCCAAATGGTAGCGAAGTCACGGGCTACAGTATCAGCAGCAGGGACATCCGAAGAAGGGGATATAGGCAACGGGACGGAAGGCTGTAGTCCGTAAACGACATGGAATGGAGATTTGGAGGACGACTCACTGACGTGGTGGTTATGGGAGAACTCAGCCCAAGGCAGAAGCGTGGACCAGTCGTCGTGATGGACGTTGACATAGTGACGTAAGAAGGATGTCAAGATTTGATTGACCCTCTCCACTTGGCCATTAGACTGAGGATGGTAAGCGGAAGAGAAGTCCAGAGTCACTCCCAGATGTTTGCAGAGAGCCCTCCAGAAGCGGGAGGTGAACTGAGTTCCTCTGTCGGACACGATGTGGGAAGGAAAGCCATGTAAGCGAAAGATGTGTTGTATATAGGCTTCCGCGAGTTCCTGAGCAGAGGGCAGTCCGGGCATAGGGACGAAGTGAGCCATTTTGGAGAACCGATCCACCACGACCCATATGACTGTGTGTCCGGAGGATACTGGCAAGTCCGTAATAAAGTCCATCGCTATGTGTTGCCATGGAACTGAGGGTATCGGCAGAAGCAGAAGACGGCCATAGGGCAGGTGTTTGGGCGTCTTGTTCCTGGCACAAGAGGGGCAGGCAGAGACAAAGGCGGCAACGTCCGTGCGAAGGGATGGCCACCAGTAATGGCGTACAATCGCACCCCATGTTCTCTTCTGGCCTGCATGGCCGGCTGTTTTCGAGGCATGACCCCAGTGTAACACTTTTTCCCTGTCGGTCTCAGAGACATAGGTCTTCCCGGGTGGTATCTGGGCCAGAGTGACAGGAGCCACCGGAACAATCTTGTTAGGAGAGATGATAGGTTGGATAGTCTCTTCCTCCTGCTCCAGGGGCATGAGAGACCTAGACAAGGCATCAGCGCGTATATTCTTGTCCGCGGGTCGGAAATGAAGCTGGAAGTCAAACCTGGCAAAGAATAAGGACCACCTGGCTTGCCGTGGGTTCAGTCGCTGAGCGGACCGCAGGTATTCCAGGTTCTTGTGGTCCGTGTAGATAATCACGGGGTACACTGCTCCTTCCAGGAGGTAGCGCCACTCCTCCAGAGCCAGTTTGACCGCTAATAGCTCTCGGTCACCGATGGTGTAATTACGTTCAGGTGCTGAGAAGCTTTTAGAGAAGAAACCGCAAGTCACCATCTTCCCGGAGGAGGATTTTTGCATGAGCACTGCTCCGGCTCCTGAGGAGGAAGCATCCACCTCTAAGGTGAACTGGCGGTTTAACTCTGGTCGGTGGAGTACAGGAGAGGAGGCGAATGCTCGCTTCAGGGAGCAAAATGCGGCGTCGGCCGCAGGTGACCAGTCCTTTGGATTAGCCTCCTTTTTGGTCAGAGCGGAGAGAGGAGCAGTCAGGGCGGAGAAGTGAGGAATAAACTGGCGGTAGTAGTTGGCAAATCCCAGGAACCGTTGGATTGCCTTCAGCCCAGAAGGGGGAGGCCAGTTGAGAATGGCGGAGACCTTCTTGGGATCCATCTGCAGCCCAGTCCCCGAGATGATGTATCCCAGGAAAGGAAGAGAAGACTGCTCAAAGACGCACTTCTCATATTTGGCGTAGAGACGATTCTCTCTCAGTCTTTGTAGAACCAGCTTTACGTTCTCTCTGTGGGTCTGGAGGTCCGGAGAGAAAACAAGAATGTCATCCAGATAAACTACTACACATACGTAGAGGAGGTCCCGAAAAATGTCGTTCACCAGTTCTTGGAATACGGCAGGAGCGTTACACAGACCGAAGGGCATCACACAGTATTCATAGTGCCCATCGCGAGTATTAAACGCGGTCTTCCATTCGTCCCCAGAGCGGATACGAACTAGATTGTAGGCACCCCGAAGATCCAGTTTGGTGAACACACGGGCTCCTCTGAGCCGATCGAACAGTTCGGGGATGAGCGGTAGGGGGTACTTGTTTTTTATAGTAATCTGATTCAAGCCCCGGTAGTCAATGCATGGGCGAAGGTCACCCTCTTTCTTCTTAACGAAGAAGAAGCCTGCTCCCGCAGGAGAGGAGGATCTCCGGATGAATCCCTTTGCCAGGCTTTCCATGATGTAGGTGGACATGGCCCTGGTTTCGGCTGGAGACAACGGATATATCCGTCCTCGAGGTGGTGTTGTTCCTGGGAGCAGGTCGATGGCGCAATCGTAGGGACGGTGTGGCGGAAGTACCTCAGACTCCTTCTTGTCAAAAACGTCCGTGAAGGACCAATAGGCCGAGGGCAGACCCGGTAGGTTCTCAGGAACCGGAGGTCGTCGGACTGGTTGTATAGACTTTAGACATCTCTCATGACAGGCAGAGCCCCAACGGGTGATTTCGCCAGTACCCCAGTTGACTGAGGGTTCGTGTGTTCGCAACCAAGGAAGTCCCAGCAGGACTTGGTGGGACATGTGTGGAAGGACGTAGAGAGCGATGTTCTCGGTGTGCAGAGCACCGATACACAGTTCCACCGGCTTCGTGATCCAGGAGATGGTATCAGAGAGGGGTCTCCCATCCACCGAGGCAATCAGTAGGGGCTTCTCGAGTAGAGTAACAGGCAGCTGGTATTTGTCCACCGTGGCCTGCTGGATAAAATTGCCTGCTGCTCCGGAGTCGAGGTATGCCTCAGCCGTGAAGCGCGTCTCTCCTGTTGATACTTGTACCGTCCACATAACTGGGTCGGAGAGAGTCCCAGCACCTAGGGTGGCCTCTCCTACCAACCCTAGGCTTTGGAGTTTCCCGGCCTTTCCGGACAGGAGCGTAGGAGATGTGTGTCCCCTCCGCAGTAAAAGCAGAGGCCCTTGGCGAGCCGCTCTGCTCGACGTTGGTCAGACTGTCGTACTCGATCAACCTGCATGGGTTCGTGGACAGGAATCCCAGCTGTAGATGACTGTGGCACAGAGGACTTCTGTGGCGGAGAGGAGTGCCGTACCGCACGTCGCTCACGAACCAGCTCTTTGGAGCGCTCCTGAAAACGAATGTCCACTCGCGTGGCTAGGGCAATCAGGGCATCTAGGGTGGAGGGCATGTCACGACCCGCCAACTCATCTTTGATGCGACTTGACAGTCCTTCCCAGAAGGCGGCTGTCAGGGCCTCATTATTCCACCCGAGTTCAGAAGCCAAAGTGCGGAAACGGATGGCGTATTGACCCACCGTCAGTGTTCCTTGACGTAGGCGGAGAAGTGATGAAGCAGACGCAGAGGCGCGTCCCGGCTCGTCAAAGGTACTGCGAAAGGCCTGCAGGAACTCTTGAAGATCCTTGGTCATGGGGTCCTCCTTCTCCCACAAGGGGTTCATCCACGCCAGTGCCTCGCCCTCCAGGTGAGACATTATAAAGGCGACCTTGGCTTGGTCGGAGGCGAACAGATGGGGCAGCTGCGTGAAGTGAAGGGAGCATTGGTTTATGAAGCCCCTGCAGGTCTTGGGATCTCCAGCATAACGAGGAGGTGACGCCAAACGGAGTCGGGAAGCATCCGACGCGGCTGCCACTGGTGCGGGAGCCGTGGATTGCCTAGTGGGAGACCTGGGTGCTGCAGGCGTCATTGATGCTTGTAATGTGTACAGGCGAGTGTCCACGGAGGTCATAAATTGCAGCATGCGGGTCTGGACTTCACGCTGGCGTTGGAGTTCCTCTTGCAGGGCCAATAGTGCTGCAGCGGGATCCATGGCCTGATCTTACTGTCAGGGCCGGGCGGTCGGGCAGACCCAGGAGGTGGATCCACTGGACCGAACTCTAAGATGGTGGTAGGGAGTCCGGTAGCTGAAGCACTGATGGGCAGCAGAACAGTCCGTGCAAGTGAAGGTAGCGAAGGAGTCCCTGGGACCACGGAGTCACAGATGGTAGTCCGGGTGACGTAGCTCAGGTTCGGAGGCCGAGATGATGTCAGGCGGGGTCCGGAACCTTGGGAGCGAGATGACAGGTCACCGCAGGGATCCGAGATGGTACGGACTGTCAGATGGCAGACGGACAGCGTGCGGGGCTCGGGATTCAGCAGGACTGGATGGCGAGGCGGGATCAGCTCTAGAAGAGAGATACGTAAGTATGGCAGGAAAACACAAGGAGACCTGACTCCTAGCTCAGAAAACACGAAGATCAGGCCCCGCCCCCTTGGACAAGAACCCCCTTTATACCCCGTACCTGTCTAACCTCATTTCCTGTTAATGGGCGCTGGCCCTTTAAGAAAGGGTCAGTGACCGCGCGCGCGCCCTAATGCGCGCGCGCGCGCGGCCCGGGTGCCAGAAGCCAGGGAAGGAGGCTGAGAGGAGGACGCAGGGGAGCCGAGCAGGGCCTGGGAGGCCGTCGGGCGCCGGGATCGGCGGCCAGGAAGCCCAGGAAGGACGGGCACAAGGGACTGGGACGCGGGGAGCGTGGCAGGTGAGCCGGGGAGCGGGGCAGGGGACCCGGGAAGGGGAGCCGAGGACCCGGGGAGCGTGACAATTTCACATACAAAAAGTTGTAGCATGAGGGTACAAGATATCTAAAAGCGCATGGTAATTTCAGTCTGCCCCTTATATCTTGTCTTTCTACCTATTCTTTGTATCCAAGCCATCTGCCTTCAAATTTCCACTGCTCTTTTTACTGTTCCCTTCCACATTTTTCTGTAACCGCTAACTGTACCTCAGCTCTAAGCGGAGGTGGGCCCATTTTGCTGTTAATTTTGCAACACTAGTTATAGTTACACCCCTGAGTAAGCCACAGAGAATGGGACCTGGAATGCATAGGATATAAATATAATTTCCCAGGTCAGAGCTCATACTAACAAGTCTCAAGCTTTTTTGTCTAGCAACATCAGTATTAGAAATTATAAGGTTCACAGAAAGGGGAAACAATTCCAGCACCCTTGATAGTAAAAATCCAGGATTTAGATTAAAATATCACACTTATTGGGTAAGTTAAACTTAAGGAGACATGTAGTAGATATGGTCTACGCGTTTCGAGCATGCAGGCTTTGTCATGTGTAAGAGCCTGCGTGTCTACTACATGTCTCCTTAATTTTAAATTACCCAATAAAAGTGATGTTTTAATCTAAATTCTGGATTTCTACCATTGAGGGTGCTGGAATTTTTTCCCCCATTCTTTTTGTGAACCTTGTTAAAGCCAGCAAGTCGGACTGGACATTCCGTGCACCGCCCGCAGCAAGACACATTGGGGGTGGTGAGCTGATATACCAAAAACTTTGTTTTCTTTGTATTAGAAATTAAAAGTTAACCGGTTACGACTAAGGAAGACTCTCTTCCGAAACCCATCAACCACGCCCTCATGTCTGTACATGTAATGGATTTTAATTAGAACTAATAAACGGGATTTTAATGATGGATATTTTCCCTGAATGAAGACGTTTTTTGTTGCCGGATTCCACCTCCTTTTCTGCAAGTTCCTTAGCCTTTGTTTTCCGTGCACCGTCTGGCTTCTTCCATGGATGGACATTTATACTGACTGGTGAGCTATATAATCTTGTTTACTGAGACCCTGTAGTGTTTGATCTTGTCAAGAGATATCTGTCACTCAGAAGCCAGTGAAGTCCCCAAACTGCAAATTGAGAGGTCGTAACAATGCACTGAACCCTGGGCTTTGGTTTAGGTTTCAGGAAGCCCCCCCAATCTTCATCACTAACTGGTCCTGTGAGTCCCAGTGCAACTCAGTCCAGCTTTACAGTATACACTGTTACGGTCACCTCCCCTTCCTACAGTCCCATGTCCAGTCTCCATAGCGGTCCCACCATGACCAGAGTAAAGCTTCGCATTCTTAGACATTTAAAAGGAAACCACTCGACTAGTGTACTACATTCACATGCCAGTTAAGATTAACATGGTACCTTGACGGTTATTGGCCCTGGCCACTAGAGTCCTGTCCTAGAGTCCTGTCCTCTGGCTCATATTGTCTCGGGCCACCCTGTTTGAGGATTGGTCTCTCATTTCAATGTTATTCAGTCTCTGTGTCTCTATCAACTTTTGAAGTTCATGCTATCTCACGTTCCACCTCCTCTCCTTCTCCTTTGTTGCCACAATCCACCCACTTTATGTGACCTTCATGACCATCTGACTATACATCCGTTACTTTCGCTCATTAGCTCTTCACTGACTCCTCCAGAATGAACAGTCACTTTCCCTTTCACTTGACCACTCCCATTGTGGGCTACTCCCAACGTTTAACTGTTACTGACCGTACAGTCCGGCAACTTCCAGTACAAGTGCTGTACAACACATTACCGCTTTCAATACTTACTATACACTATACCTTACATCAATTTATGCAGAATACGGTACATTACAATCCACATGACACAATATTTACAAGAAACGCAAGACATTATTCACATTACAAGATAATGTGATCGGTGTCTTCAGGGGAAGGAACGCGACTGCAATTGTCCACCACCATATTACACAGATATGAATCTATTAAGTATTTTAGAACAATGGTTTCTACTGACAAAACAAGGATTTGCTGTTTGCTGACATTTTTCTGTGCACAGCATCCAGAGCTGCAGGATCTGCCATATAAGCACTTTGTGCCTTTCTACATGTCATGATTAAAGGTGACCTCTGCCATCCCAATACAACCACAGAAATAAATAGGGCAATATTCTAGATAACACGGCTTATCCAGTAATGTGCATGCAATAGAGAGTAAATCAGTATAATTTCCTCTTATAGTTGAACATTTAAAAATTGGCAAATAATTCGCCAAGACAGCAGTAAGGGATTCTTAAAGGGTATGAGCGATCGTATTTTAGTATTGCTCCAATTCACCTAAAACATAAAGCATACAATAAAATGCATCTAGAAAATGTACATACCCTTACTTTCAAGTTATTTTTCTAAGTATACAACTGCTTCTATTTTTTTAAATGGGAAGATACTACGGCTTTGGCGTAAGGGAAACCTTTATATACTGTATTTGAAAAATTTTCGCGAACATTAGGGAGATTTCTGGAAAAGGAGAAGATCCTCCAAATTTTTGAAAGAGTTGGAAATCTTTTGTTCACGGTAGGAGCCTAAGGGGCACTTTACACGTTGCGACATCGCTACCACTATATCGTCGGGGTCACGTTGTTAGTGACACACATCCGGCGCTAGTAGCGACATCGCAACGTGTAAATCCTAGATGGAACAATGAACGAGCACAGAAGCGTACAATCTCGCTGATCTGTGTAAGCTCGTTTATTTCCATAATGTCGGATCGACCGCAGGTACGATGTTGTTTGTCGCTCCTGCAGCTCCACACATCGCTGTGTGTAAACCCGCAGGAGCGACAAACATCTCCTTACCTGCGTACCGACGGCAATGCGGAAGGGAGAAGGTGGGCGGGATGTTATGTCCCGCTCATTTCCGCCCCTCTGCTTCTATTGGCCGGCCGATTAGTGGCGTCACGGTGACGCCGAACGCACCTCCCTCTTGAAGGAGGGATTATTCGGCAGTCACAGCGACGTCGCCGAGCAGGTATGTGCGTGTAAAGCTGCCGTAGCGATTGTGAGGCAAACCCTGGGATATGAAGATGAATTATGACTTCCAGTCATAATCGCTCTCATCACTCCATGGCAGTGCCCCCTCCCTTCTTGTTCTCAATGTCCACCATCTGGGAAGGTGTCACATCCCACTTACACCTCCAACAGCCATCTCCTGTGATATGGAAATGAGATGATGTGGGAACAATGGACACAGGATGACTCCCTGCCGTGACCCTGTAGTAGGGGCTGCTATCTAATTAGCAAGGCTATGGAAGTATCCAGACAGAACGACTCCAGTAAAAAATGGTTCATATCTCGCAAGCCATATTTCCGATAAATATGGCAACCATAAAAATGGTGTCTCCGCATGCGGACGATGCTGGCACACCCTTTTTATGGGAGCAGGACCTGGGGAAATACCCCAGGCGTGATATCAGCCAATGGGGAACTAGTAGGCAAGTCATGAGTCCTCTCGTTCTGTAGCTAAATTCATAGCTGTCACAATGAGAGCGTTGGCGTCCGCCTACGACGCTCCCAGGCAAAGTTATGGCCCATATTCCATGTTGGGATATTGTCCATAACTCAAGCCAGGGGTGGAGCAGTGCTCCCTCTGAGGTCACGAAGGTAGGAGGGGACCTGGATTTGCCCAGGTTGATAACCCTACTTCGGCCATTTTCCAGCGTTCTTTCGCTGGGGGTCACGTGTAGGAAACATCTGTGGGAAGGATCCTAGAAACCTGGCCTACAGCGCCCCCCTGTGGCCAGACGCACAAGGTAACTGCTGGAACTGTGTATGCCTGTTTGTAACCCATGCTTTGCTTGTAACTGTACTCTGACATAACTGTATATTCTGTAGATTCCCTATTGTATATATTGTAGTTTCTAGTGTGCTTTAGGCTGATTAAATTATATAATTAATCTTGGGCTGTTCTGTTATCTCGATCTTGAATCCCACGTCTGTGTGTTCGGCTAATAGTTACCGTAAATCGGTTGGTGGCAGCGAGTTGTGCCAAGGATTATTGTGGGGAGGCCAGTGAGATTCGGGGAGGTTTTATATATTCCGCCCGCGGAGGTCGGGGGAATATATACCCTACTCTCACCGGGGACCCTTCAATAATCGGCATAAGTAGTATAGCGGCCTCCTTGCTTATTGTCGGGCAATTCCATAATTGGCCTGACTATAAGAGGGGCGCTAGAGAGCGCGTCACGTGCTCTGTCTGTCGGTCGGGAGGTATAAAGGAGGGGTGACCCCCACTTGTTACCCTGTCGGTCGGGAGGTATAAAGGAGGGGTGACCCCCACTTGTTACCCCCCGATTGTGACGTACTGGTAGCCAGCGCGGGGGATTTCTGAGTGACCCCCCCGGTGGTTCGTGACATATTGGTGGCATAGCGGTGGGATCGAGATAATAGTGTGTGTGAGTGTGAGACCCATACTCCCAGACACTAAAGACTGCCTGCAGCAGCTGTGGCTGCTGGGGTCTTCAGACTAGCTCAACACTAGAGTGTCAGAGTGCAGATACTGTAAGGTGTGTGGAGGCATCAGGTGTCAGTTCTGTGTCAGTGACCAAAGTCTGCAAGAATGGCTGAGAGCACCAGGAGCAAAGCCAAAGGAATGGCCGATGCTCAGGCCAGAGACGATGAGGAGGTTGTCCACGAGCCCTCCAAGAGCCCGACGCCAGAGAACAGCTCTGCAGAGGATATCGCACAACCTGGCACTGCTGGACAAAATGAGGAGGAGCTCGCCCAAGGGTCCTCAACGAGCCAGATGCCAGCCCTCCGCTCTGCAATGGACAGTGAATCACCAGGCTCCGCAGCGGGCCGCAGATCACCACGTGCCATTCCACCAAGCCTGGGAGGCTCGGATAGCCTTCTTCAAATGGCTATGGCCCTTCTCCAGGCTGGAGACCAGGAGGGCTACAAGGAACTCCTGGCAGAGCGCAGGGCAGAGCGGCAGGCGGCGCGTGACGCTGAGGCTGCGGAGCGGCAAGCAGCGCGTGAGGCTGCGGAGCGGCAAGCAGCACGTGAAGAGCGACGGCAACAGGCAGACCGTGACCACCAGCTGCAGCTAGCTCAGCTCCGGCCCTCATCAGCCACACGTGACCTTCAAGACACCAAACTTCCAAAGGTCCGTGTTGAGGACTTCCCAGTGCTGGAGAAGGATGGAGACTTGGACTCTTTCCTGACTGCTTTTGAACGGACTTGCTTGCAGCACCATCTGGACAAGGATCAGTGGGCCAAACACCTGACCCCCCGTCTAAGGGGTAAGGCCCTGGATATCCTTGGGGACTTGCCTGCTGAGGCAGATCAGGGCTACGACACCATCAAGCGGGCCCTGATCCAACAGTACAACCTCACTCCGGAGTCCTACCGCAAGAAGTTCCGGACCCTGCAAAAGGGACCAAAGGACTCCTGGGCTGACCACCGGCGGGCACTTGCCCGAGCTGCCGACCACTGGACCCAAGGCCTGCAGCTTTCCACCGGACCGGAGATCCTGGACTTGTTCATCACGGAGCAACTCTTGTGGAACTGCCCTGAGGATCTCCGCCAGTTCATCCGAGACCAGAAGCCAAAGGGGTCCACGGCTACAGCTGCCCTGGCCGATGACTACACCAACAATCGGGCTCCTGAGGCCAGGAGAGCAGCCACCAGCAGCACCTGGAGAGGGGGTAAGATGAATTCTACGACTGCCCCACCTGCCCCTAGACTGCAGGGGGTGTCCCCCTCAACTCCCCTCTCCAGGCCCGTGGCAGAACCAAGACGGTGCCACCAGTGCAACCTACCTGGACACTTCAAGGCCATGTGCCCTCAGCGTCCCAAGGCCCCGGCTCCGTCCCAAGGGCCGCCCAAGGTGTATTGTGTGGGTGGGGGTGGTGGTAGGTCCCTGGACAGCTTCCAACCTGTCACCGTCGGCCGGTCTGTGACCATAGGACTGCGAGACAGCGCCTCGGAGGTGACTCTGGTGCGGCCTGACATGGTGTCCCCCCAAGACTTGATCCCGGGAAAAACCCTCGCTGTCTCCGGGATTGGAGGCATTGACCCGGCGCTGCCTGTTGCTGACATTTATGTGGACTGGGGCGCAGGGCGAGGGGTGAGGGAGGTGGGGGTAACTGATCGGATCCCTGCAAACGTGCTACTTGGGACAGATTTGGGGCAGATAACCTCCCAGTTTGGGCCCCCCCAAGGGCTGAACCTTCAGCCCGTACTGACATGACTCCTAACAATGTTAATGTGTTATCTATGAATGATGTAAGGGAGGAGGGAGTGAACTCTGATTTTTCTGCTTGCATAGACACACACTCAGCTGCAGCTGTGACAGGGGAGGGGGTCAGAGAAAGGTGTGACAATGCCTCTACAAGTAATCAGCCTGTGAGCTGGGATCTGTTGCCCTCTGCAGGGATAAGCAGAGAGCAGGGTGCTGCAGGGGGAGGACCAGTGTGTGGGGTGGGGGCTACCACAGCAAATGTGGGGTCCCCAGAGATTTCACAGCGGGGTTCTGTTGCTGCAGGAGGGGAACAGGCAGGTGAGATTGGGGCCGGTCCAGGAGCGGAAGTGCTCCCAGGTAAGATCTCGGTGCATGGTTCCCCCACAACCGGGGTGTCAGGAAGCCAGGTAGGTCTGCCTGAACCGGCGACTTGGTCAGGAACGGAGGAGGAGCAGGCACGACCCACGGTCGCAGCGGCTGTGGCCGCTGTCACCCGCAGTGGGAGTGCTGGAAGCCAAGGGGCCTCCCGGAGGTCCGATAGCTCTTCCCCTTCTGACCAAGTGGCAGCCGAGTCAGGTGGAGGCCAGGACACAGGTCCCGGGGTACTGACCGAAGATGTGACAGTCTCGTCGATTCTGGCCACATCTAGTCAGGGGTTTCAGGCAGCGTTAGAAGCTGACGACAGCCTGAAAGCTCTAAAGGAGCAGGCGGCACAGCCTCCCTCGGACTCGGACCCGGAGCGAGTGGTCTGGGACCAAGGACGGCTGTACCGGGCCACGGTCCAGCAGGGTTCACCGGAGGCGTGGCCCAGGGACCGACAGTTGGTGGTACCCTATCCGTTCCGGACGGAGTTGTTGCGGATCGCACATGAGATTCCGATGGCCGGACACCTAGGGATCGCTAAGACCAAGGCCAGGTTAAACCAGCATTTCTACTGGCCAAAAATGGGGGCCGATGTGGCTGCCTACTGCCGTTCGTGTGAAACCTGTCAGAGAGTGGGGAAGGCGGGGCCACACCCCAAAGCCCCACTAGTATCTCTGCCAATCATCGATGAGCCTTTCAGGAGGGTGGCTGTGGATCTGGTCGGCCCGCTGGCCATCCCCAGCAGCTCCGGGAAACGCTTCATACTGACGGTAGTGGACTATGCCACCCGGTACCCAGAAGCAGTGGCCTTGTCGTCCATTCGGGCTGACAAGGTGGCCACCGCATTGCTGGAGATTTTCTCCCGAGTGGGTTTTCCCCAGGAAATGCTCACTGACCGGGGGACCCAATTCATGTCCCAGCTGATGGAGGCCCTCTGTAAGCAAGTCCAGGTGCGACATCTGGTGGCCAGCCCGTACCATCCACAGACTAATGGCCTGTGCGAGCGGTTCAATGGCACCTTAAAGCAGATGCTTAAGATGTTGGTCGACTCCCATGGGCGTGACTGGGAGCGGTATCTCCCACACCTGTTATTTGCTTACCGGGAGGTTCCACAGGCCTCAACAGGATTCTCACCGTTTGAGCTCCTGTACGGGCGACGTGTGCGGGGCCTCCTGGCTCTGGTGAAAGAGGCTTGGGAAGGGGATTTGGCCACCCCTGGAGTGTCGGTTATCGAGTATGTCATGCGCTTCCGGGACAAAATGCAGGCCTTGACGCAACTGGTACACGACAATATGGCTCAAGCCCAGGCCGATCAGAAGCGTTGGTACGACCAGAACGCTTGTGAGAGGACCTACCAAGTGGGTCAAAAGGTGTGGGTACTGGTCCCCGTACCACAGGACAAGCTTCAGGCAGCCTGGGAAGGCCCATACCTCGTGTACCAGCAGCTCAACCCTGTGACGTACCTGGTCACCCTGGACCCTGCCCGTGGAAGGCGGAAGCCCTTCCATGTGAACATGATGAAGGCACATCATGAGCGGGAGGCATGTGCGCTCCCCGTGTGCAACTTGCCCGAGGAGGGAGAAGCGGAAACCCTCTTGGATATGCTAGCCCAGGTTAGGGCAGGCGGATCCATTGAGGATGTGGAGGTTGGCCACCAGCTCTTGGAAGACCAACGGTCCCAGCTGTGGGCCACCCTACACCCCTTCCGGGGGTTGTTTACCAACCAGCCCGGAAGGACTAACTTGGCTGTCCATCACGTGGACACTGGGGATCATCCCCCGATCCGGCGTTCAGCATATCGGGTCTCCCTGGAGGTGCAGCAACACATGCGCCAGGAGATTGACGAGATGCTGAAGCTGGGGGTGATCCAGGCATCCAACAGCGCTTGGGCCTCGCCTGTAGTCCTCGTCCCTAAGAAGGACAGAACCACTCGGTTCTGCGTGGACTACAGGGGGCTCAATGCTGTCACGGTCGCCGATGCGTACCCAATGCCACGCATCGATGACCTGCTCGATCAGTTGGCCGGGGCTCAGTACCTGACCATCATGGATCTGAGCCGGGGATATTGGCAGATCCCCCTGACTCGCAAGGCCAGGGAACGCTCTGCCTTTATCACCCCATTTGGACTGTACGAGTCCACGGTGATGCCATTCGGGATGAGGAATGCCCCTGCCACCTTCCAGCGGATGGTCAACACCCTGCTCAAGGGACTTGAAGGGTACGCGGCCGCGTACCTGGATGACATTGCCGTCTTCAGTCCCACCTGGGAAGATCACCTAGAGCATCTAGCACAGGTGCTCAGGCGGATCCACCAGGCAGGTTTGACCATCAAGCCGGGAAAGTGTCAGCTGGCCATGAGCGAGGTCCAGTACCTCGGTCACCGGGTAGGCGGGAGAACACTGAAGCCCGAGCCTGAGAAAGTGGAAGCCATCGCATCCTGGCCCACCCCCAGGACCAAGAAGCAGGTGATGTCCTTCTTGGGGACCGCTGGGTACTATAGGAGGTTTGTTCCATGCTATAGTAGCCTGGCAAAGCCCTTGACGGACCTCACCAAGAAGAAGCTGCCCTCTGCAGTCGATTGGACAGTGGACTGCGAGACAGCCTTCCGGGCCCTAAAGGACGCCCTGTCCAGCCCGCCCGTGCTACAGGCAGCCGACTTCACGCGGCCGTTTGTAGTACAGACCGACGCCAGTGACTTCGGCCTCGGTGCGGTGCTCAGCCAGGTGGACTCTGCGAGCCAAGAGCACCCAGTCTTGTACCTGAGCAGGAAGCTGTTACCACGGGAAGTGGCCTATTCCACGATGGAAAAGGAGTGCCTGGCCATAGTGTGGGCCCTGCAGCGTCTGCAACCCTATCTATACGGGCGCCACTTCATCGTGGAGACGGACCACAATCCCCTCAGCTGGTTGCACACCGTCTCTGGGACGAATGGGCGATTGTTGCGATGGAGCCTTGCGCTCCAGCAATACAACTTCACCATTCGCCACAAAAGGGGCCGTGACCACGGTAACGCAGACGGGCTGTCCCGACAAGGAGAGGTCGCGGACGGGCGCACGGGGGAACACCGGAGTGTGCTGCCCCCTAGCGCCCTCAAAAGGGGGGAGGTGTGAGGCAAACCCTGGGATATGAAGATGAATTATGACTTCCAGTCATAATCGCTCTCATCACTCCATGGCAGTGCCCCCTCCCTTCTTGTTCTCAATGTCCACCATCTGGGAAGGTGTCACATCCCACTTACACCTCCAACAGCCATCTCCTGTGATATGGAAATGAGATGATGTGGGAACAATGGACACAGGATGACTCCCTGCCGTGACCCTGTAGTAGGGGCTGCTATCTAATTAGCAAGGCTATGGAAGTATCCAGACAGAACGACTCCAGTAAAAAATGGTTCATATCTCGCAAGCCATATTTCCGATAAATATGGCAACCATAAAAATGGTGTCTCCGCATGCGGACGATGCTGGCACACCCTTTTTATGGGAGCAGGACCTGGGGAAATACCCCAGGCGTGATATCAGCCAATGGGGAACTAGTAGGCAAGTCATGAGTCCTCTCGTTCTGTAGCTAAATTCATAGCTGTCACAATGAGAGCGTTGGCGTCCGCCTACGACGCTCCCAGGCAAAGTTATGGCCCATATTCCATGTTGGGATATTGTCCATAACTCAAGCCAGGGGTGGAGCAGTGCTCCCTCTGAGGTCACGAAGGTAGGAGGGGACCTGGATTTGCCCAGGTTGATAACCCTACTTCGGCCATTTTCCAGCGTTCTTTCGCTGGGGGTCACGTGTAGGAAACATCTGTGGGAAGGATCCTAGAAACCTGGCCTACAGCGCCCCCCTGTGGCCAGACGCACAAGGTAACTGCTGGAACTGTGTATGCCTGTTTGTAACCCATGCTTTGCTTGTAACTGTACTCTGACATAACTGTATATTCTGTAGATTCCCTATTGTATATATTGTAGTTTCTAGTGTGCTTTAGGCTGATTAAATTATATAATTAATCTTGGGCTGTTCTGTTATCTCGATCTTGAATCCCACGTCTGTGTGTTCGGCTAATAGTTACCGTAAATCGGTTGGTGGCAGCGAGTTGTGCCAAGGATTATTGTGGGGAGGCCAGTGAGATTCGGGGAGGTTTTATATATTCCGCCCGCGGAGGTCGGGGGAATATATACCCTACTCTCACCGGGGACCCTTCAATAATCGGCATAAGTAGTATAGCGGCCTCCTTGCTTATTGTCGGGCAATTCCATAATTGGCCTGACTATAAGAGGGGCGCTAGAGAGCGCGTCACGTGCTCTGTCTGTCGGTTGGGAGGTATAAAGGAGGGGTGACCCCCACTTGTTACCCCCCGATTGTGACGTACTGGTAGCCAGCGCGGGGGATTTCTGAGTGACCCCCCCGGTGGTTCGTGACAGCGATAATGTTCGCTACGGCAGCAATCAACACATATCGCCTGTGCGACGGGGGCAGGTACTATCACGCTGGACATCACTAGCCAATGCTAGCGATGTTGCAGCGTGTAAAGTACCCCTTAAGGTCAGCATTCCCTCAATGTGTTATCAAACTAAGCCCTGGCGTCCAATCACACAAGTATGAGGGTGAGAATAGGGCGCAGTTTTGAAAAAAAAAAGGGTGTGTTCATGCCTTAAAAAAACGGTTGGGAGTTCTGAAAAATTGCAAAGTCAGCATGCTGTCACGGCCTTCTCTCTGTTACTAGAGAGTTGTGACAGCATCTGGGCAGGAATCTCCCTTTGCCATCTGAGACTTCACCCATTAAACGTATTCCCTTTCTTTTGGTGATGAAAGGGTTAATGTCAGTTTTGCTTTCCAGCAGCTTCTGACTATTGGTGGTAGGTGACCACTCCCTTCCCTTATATATGGTCACATCTATCAGTAGAGGGTGCTGGTTATGCTGAATCCATTCTGTAGTTAGGCTTCGAGGTGGAAGGAACTGCTGGAGCCATTGTTGCAGTAAAACAGTGTAGGCTGCAGTACTGGTGTTTGACTGCAAGCTAAGAAGCTGGGCTTATCCTTTTGTTGTTTCCGCCATTTGTCGTACCTTCCCTGCATGTTGAATTAGTGCAGCGGTGGGACTAGTGATCCTCACCTGCCAACTCACTAGCCAGGATTATTACAGGGTCTCTCAGGGTTTCAGATATCTTGCTCGGCAACAGGTTGGAAACCTGTATAGGAACTGGCTAGGAATGCATCATCCCTCTCCCTAGCACCAGGGCCCAATGCTGTTAACATATTCCTGATGTACCCCTTGTTTGGTGTACCCCTTCCCCAAGTCCATGAGTGACACGTGCATGGCATTATTTGAAATTCCACATAAATTTATTGAAATAGTTGCACCAGCGCAACCACCCCACTGCTAACAGTTCTGAATGACTGGCTCCATTTTTGAGTTAGTTGGAAATCTTAGCAGTGAGACACAAAGTAACAAGCAAAAGGGTAACAATGTTTTGAACTTTCAGGCTCCATATCTCATCATCCACTATAGCTTTCAGCGTAAGATGAGCTTCGTTTAATAAACAATCATCTTGGCTATATTATACATAAATTTGACTTGCAATTACTTAGCATATGATAAGATATGCAGATTCTTGTCATGTCACTGCATTTTTACTGTTTTGCTCCTAGAAATTTAAATTTGTATTATTTTGTTAGTATTCTGAAAATCTCCATTGGCTTTCAAACTTGCCTAAATCCTTCTGGGCATGCTCTCCTATCAGATTCAAGCATGTCTCGACAGAAATCTGATCTCAAGTCTCTTCTACATGTTCCCAAGGTTGGTGTATACTGGTCGACAACCTTGGGTATATATACAGCTTTTTCTTCATCTCTACCCACAAATGTGCGATTGGGTTGAGGTCTGGGGATGGTGAGGGACAATCCAGCACCTCTACTTCATTGTCACTGAACAATTTCTTCTCCAAACTCGAAGTATGTTTCAGGTCTTTGTCCTGCTGGAACACTATGTCGTCCTTTTCATACCCATAGTACTTAAGTGTACAAATTAATTCATCTTGTACGATACTCACATATAGCTCAGCATTGAGACCACCATTGATTCTGGTCAAGTATGTAACACCTTTGGCTGTGAAACACCCCATATCATGTGTTACAGTTCCTGTTCTGGGTATCTGCGTGTCTCCTTCCCCTTTGCTGTGGCACTGGAGACTATGTTCGAATTTCTTGCTACTGCACATGTGCGAGCGCTGGAGACTAAGTCCTATCTTGGAGCCATTGCACATGTGCGAGTGACATCATCACTGACACGAGGTCACATGTCTCTGACACCTTCTAAGCTGATTGGCCGCTGGTCATGTGCTTGTGACACGAGGTCACATGTCTCTGACACCTTCTAAGCCGATTGGTCGCTGGTCATGTGCTTGTGATGCCTTACTCGGTGATAGGCCAGCGTGACGTCATTCATGTCATTCTGGCAGCGGATTGGCTCTAGTGTCCTCCATCTTGGATGAGGCACAGAGTCTATATAAGACCCTGATGCACGCCGCCCGGCGCTCAGTCCTCTTGGTTCCTGCATAGGAGTAGACGCTCTGTGCATGTCCCTTGCGGCACCTATTCTATCTAGGTGAGCGTTATCGGTAGGGTAACGCTCTTGTACCTTGCAGCTTATGCTGTAGTCCGTATCCTCGCACCTTAGTGGAGTGGACATAGGCAGGTGCTTGCTGCACATGGTCTGACTGGGCCTTGTGGTTCTACTCTGAGGTGAGCACTATCGGTAGGGTAGCGCTCCTGTACCTTTCAGCCATACTGTTGTCCGTGTCCTTGCACCTTAGTGGAGCAGACATAGGTAGGTTAGGTGGTCGTTGCCTTCTAGGGTAACGCTCCACTAAGCTGCCTCCTGCAGCAGTCCGTATCCTCGCACACTAGGGGAGCGGTCATAGGCAGGAGTTTCAAGCTAGCAGCCTTGCTGCTGTCCGTATCCTTGCACCACAAGTGGAGCGGACATAGGTAGGTGCCATATTGCACACACTACACCTAGTTTCTGTGACTGTTAACTGAGACAGGTGCTTTCACGCTCACAGACTGTGAGACTTCTATGCACTTTTATGTTGTATTCCTCACTCTTTTGCATTTCCACTCCTATGTTATTCTAATAAGGTAGTCGCTGTGACTTAAACAGTAAACTCCGCTATTGGTCTTGGTGACACTGTGACACAACAGTGTCAGTACCGCTTTGGTGGTACAGGTTTCCCCTATCCTCTGCCATACTCTGCAGCAGAGCTCTGCACGGTGGACCCTGACTGTCGGATAGCCTTCCATTCCCTTATTATCCGACAGCCCCCGTAACATCAGGCTTCCTCTACTGAACTTGACAGTTCCTTCAATTTCTCAATCCATTGGCCCCTTTTTCCCTTGTTTTTTCCAGACCCATTTGCACCCATCAGAGTCTAGTCTAGTGACTTTCGTCTCATCGCTTCATATCAACCATTTCTAATTTTCTGCTGTCCACTTTTCGTGCTTCTTTGCAAATTCGAGCAGACGCTTCTTATGATGATATTGAGGTCGAGGTTTATTCTCCTTATTTTGGCCAACACTCCAAACTTGTGTAATGTGCGTTGCTTGGTGCTTGCATGGACGTCTGTGATCTCCCTATTACAAAGTATAAGAGCCGCCTCCACTGCCGACCGAGAAGTGACAGACCATGTGATGAGCTGACTTGTTGACTTTGATATTTTGCCTGGATGTCCACCTCTTGGCTTTTAAATGGATGAATGGACTTTATTTCATATTCTTCCACCTGTGATGGCCTCACATGATGCAGTTTGGCCACTTTCTTGGTTTTGAGACCGCTATCGATGAGCTGGATGATGCTCTTTCTCTTTTCTTGGGAAATCTTCTTCATGGCTGTTCCTCAATTTGAACCAGTGATCTTTCGCTTGGGAATCAACCTAATAACACACTGAGCTATTAGGGAATGTGAGAACAGGTTGTAATTTGTAGTAAAGAGGAAGAAAAATGTTTTTCAAACACCCGGAGCAAAACAGTGACATGACAAGAATCTACATAACTAATCATATGCTAAATTGTTAAAAGCCAAATTTATTACTGAGATAGCCATGAAGGTGGTTTATAAAATGAAGGTCGTCTCACGATTAAAGCTGTAGTGGATGGTGAGATATGGAACCTGAAATTGAGAAGTTCAAAACATTGTTACCCTTTTGCTTGTCACTGTATATTTGCTGTGAATGGGTCTAAAATGTCAGATAGAAAAGCCCCTTTAGGATTTTAGTGCAGTTTACATACATGTCAATTTAAAGAGGACACAAAAGTATTTTAAAAAATTGAAAATAAACAATAAAATCATTAAATATAATAAACATTAAATAAATAAAATCAGGGCTGGAACAAATATATACCTTCCATATAAGCCCATAGCTCCTTCACAAATATAAGTGCATCAGTTCAAAGCACTCAAAGCACGTTGACCAAGACAAGCATATCTCAGCCCAGGCAGGTTAACACAATGAATAGATGTGATTCCTATTTCAATGCAAATTAAGCCTTTATTAGATGTGCTGCAAGTGGCTCTGTTCAATAAAAGACGCCTGCACTTCTTCAATTGTGCCAGTTCAGCAGCCTCCATACTGCAGAGTCAGAGATTCCATCGAGTAAACAGCGCACTGAACCTGCCGGGACTGCAGCACTGGCAGCTTTTTAGACCAGTAGATCAATGTATGTTCTCTCATGTTCATTTACTTTGCTGATTGTCATAAGCTATAAAGAGCCAACATCTTCAACGTTCCCAGGCCTTGCAGTTCCTAAAATTTGATTGCTAACATTCTTTTTGTTTTTAATGTCTTCGTTGAGGATCATGAATCATTTTGGCTGAAAATAAGTCCAGGCTTGTGTTGGTCTTCAAGTTTTCAGGGAAAAAGGGAAATAAAGCAAAACTGCACATATCATTATTAATGGGTTGTCCGGCCTTAGGGGCACTTTGCACACTGCGACATCGCAGGCCGATGCTGCGATGCCGAGTGCGATAGTGCCCGCCCCCGTCGCAGCAGCGATATGTGGTGATAGCTGGCGTAGCGAAAATTATCGCTACGCCAGCTTCACACACACACTCACCTGCCGTGCGACGTCCCTGTGGCCGGCGACCCGCCTCCTTGTTAAGGGGGCGGGTCGTGCGGCGTCACTGCGACGTCACATGGCAGGCGGCCAATAGGAACGGAGGGGCGGAGATGAGTGGGATGTAAACATCCTGCCCATCTCCTTCCTTCCGCATATCCTACGGAAGCCGCAGTGACGCCGGTAGGAGATGTTCCTCGCTCCTGCGGCTTCACACACAGCGATGTGTGCTGCCGCAGGAGCGAGGAACAACATCAGACCATCGCGTCGGCGTAATTATGAATTACGCCGACGCTGTACCGATGATACGATTACGACGCTTTTGCGCTCGTTAATCGTATCATCCAGGCTTTACACACTGCGATGTCGCATGCTATGCCGGATGTGCGTCACTTTCAATTTGACCCCACCGACATCGCACCTGCGATGTCGCAGTGTTCAAAGCCCGCCTTAGGCTACAAGTCTGCAGTCAAACTATTTGGCTATAGACTTGTGAATCTTCACATCGGGAAATAAAGAAAAACTCCACATATCTGTCATGCTAGGTATGGCAAAAGGGAAGGGAAACCCTGTGTCTAGGGAGAGGGAAGATGGTGACCCCTGACCGAACCTACTGCTGGTCCCTGGGGTCCCTCACCACCCTAGACAGGTTTCACACCAATGTGCCAAGCCGGATACTTGACCCTAGGTATCCCTAGTGCTGGGTCCTAAATAGGGAATGGATGGGATGAGCTCTTCGTCAACCCTATTAAACACTACAAAGACACAAGGAGGACACAGGGGAAAAGTATGAACTAGTTATCTACAGATGACACCGGTAGACGTTCAGCAAAGTATACAGCAACAATACCACAGCACAATACACGCCACCTGCTTGCAACCAAGGCTTAAATCAACTAAAAAATATCACCAGCATCAGAATATCAGAACACAGAGCAAACACACACTGAGGAAAGCTACAACTGGCAGTGGTCTTACCACTGCCATCCAGATAAAGAGTCAAGCATTCACCTTGAATAGGCAACACATGGCAGAAACCCCGTAAGTCTGGTCAGATAGGGCAGCTGGGCTTCCAATAACAATATTGACAGCCTAACACACCCCTGCCTCACAATGGACAACTGGACTGTCACTCACAATATCGACAGACCAGCGTGCCACTGCCTCACAATGGATGAAAAGCATGCCCTTGATCTTATAGAGTGGCTGAGCTGTCACTCACGGAGATCATTGGACACCATAAGTGGTGAAATCATCCCAGACTATGTCTGACCTCACTTGCATTGAGTGAGGCCAAGCATGTCTAGTCAGCACGTGACCACAAGTATGCAAATCACATACCTGCGATCACGCACCTACTGCTCCTGATGCCGGCACCGGACATTCCTCATAGAGTGCAGTGAGTACAGACAATCCCTTTAATAATGAGATGACAATGCTGACCCTGTCAAACTCTACACAGTAAATCAGAAAAATAAGATGCAAAAATCCAGAAATTTCATCCAGGCCAGTCGATTACTGTTTCCCTTCAGTTTTTTGTGGTCAAATGGAAATCACACCCCACCAGAAACATATCGTCATAGGGACCCAGACTAACCACAGTTCATGATGCATCAAATTACATTTAAAACCAATTTACATATTTATAAACAATACATTTGATTTCAATACATAACGTCATGACTTATAGATATTTCTTAGCTCCCCCTACTTATTTAAATGTATATAGATGTTTTTTTACAGGTCCATTCGCTTATATTGTTGAGTTTGATCAACTCATCTACTAAGGATGTGAAAAGGCAAATTCATTATAATGGGTCCGTGGTCTATCTGCAAAAATAACGAACAACATATGTACAAAAAAAATGCTGTGTGAAAGCGGCCTAAGGCCTTTTTCACACGTCCGTGAAAATCACGCACATTTTTCACGGACGTGTCAAAGGTGCGTATTGCCCTCCGTGTGCCGTGTTTATGTTATCCGTGATAACACACGGAGAACAGGAACTTTCTGCTCACCCCTGTCCCTGTCGCTGCTGTCTGTGGTGCTGATCTACGGTCTCCGGTCCTGCCGACTCCCCGCTGCTGCTGCTTCCGGCCCACAGTGGAGTGAATATGCGATGAGCATAATGGGCGAGGGTCGTAAGCAAGTACCAGCAGCGGCAGAGACAGCAGCGGCAGATACAGCAGCGCTGGAGAAGGTGAGTATAGAAATTATTTTTATTTCACAGGCACGTGTGTTTTCTCCGGTGCTTGTCACACGGATCACATCCATGCGGTCCGTGTACGGTCCGTGTGACACCTGTAATGTCGGTGAAAAATGGACATGTCTACGTGTGGAGCACACGTATGCTCCACGCAGACACACGATCCATGGCAAAACACACACGTGAGCGCAGACCCATTGATTTTAATGAGTCTACGTGTGCCCATGTCTCCGGCATGTGACCAAGCACGTACCGGAGACATGGACGTGTGAAGTAGGGATAAGCCTGTGTCAGTCTGTGCAATAGTAAAAGAGATGACAAGGTGTTGGCATAAAGGAATATCCAAAAACATATGTTTAAACTGTAAAGAAGCCTTTCCAGTAGCTAAACAGGAAAGGGTTCTTTACAGTTAGAGTAGTCAGATTGTAGAATGCTCTACCACAAGAGGTAGTAATGGCTGACACTATAACAACTGGCTTGGATGATTTCCTCAGTACACATAACACTGTCGGTTATAAATAATTTAATGACAAAATATATAATTGGTGGAGGAATGTTGAACTAGATGGACCTAGGTCTTTTTTCAACCTATATAACTATGTAAAAAATAAATATATAAAGCAATAATATGGCAATGGTATTAAAAATGTAATAAAACAAGTAAAAAAAAAAACTGGAAAAATCCACCAAAAATTAAAAGAAAAACATTTTTATTTCACATTTTCTTGCACATGCATTACATGAATGAGAACATAATACATAATTACTTGGATTCAACACAACCGTAAAAACTTGAAGAATTAATTTACCAGGTTATTTAGCGTGAAATGTGAAGATGTTGTTCATGGAATTAAACAATATGTCACTCTCTAAAGTCCAATCAACCAAAAAGTTTGTCTTTTCAACATTTTTTACCCTATTATCGTGCTAAAATACTGGTATTTTATATTACTTTTACTGTTCTTTGAAATAAGAATTCCCTCGCGAATTCCTCGTCTTGTTTCTATGCCAACCTTTCTAGTATCAAGATAAAGTTTCACACTTGCAAGCTTGAGATGACATCTTTCTTTTCTCCGGCTGAATCCTGACCCATAATGAGATTGATTTGATCTCGGGTTCAATCTTAGCCGGAGAATTGGACTTACATAATGGAGCACACCTATGGTAGATGTCAGTGGTTATGCTTGATGTCTCGAGAGAACAGAAAATCGTACAAATACTTTATTTTATCAGGTAAAGATATTTATTAACACAAGAACTTACCAGATTTCCAACAGAGAGAACGTTATTAAATTCGGGGGTTATGGGATAATGCTCCATGGCCATGAATAATGTGTTTAAAACAATGCAGATCGTAATCGCAAGGTCGACGAATGGGTCCATGACTATTACGTTGAGTACGTGCTTTATTTTTAGCCATGCGTCACAGCAGTCCCATATCAGGTATGTGTTGGCAAACTTGTTCCAACATGGTGGACATTTCTGCCTGGATTCTTCCAATTCTGTAGAATGCATAAAAACAGTCGAAAAAAAGGGTAAATTACCAAGGGACTAGTTAAATAATGCTTGAGTACTCTGTCAGATGAGAAGAAAAACTACACATTTTTAAATAACTCCCAATTAGAAAATTTAAAGTTATGGTGGAATATTTCATTGGCGGGTATTGCATTCATGTGAAAACCACCTTAGGCCTGTTTCAGACGTCAGTGATACTGGTATGTATGTGCTAGTTTTTATACCCTACCCTAACCTACTGTATCCTCATCTATCCATTGTAGACTGTGAGCCCTCGCGGGCAGGGACCTCTCTCCTCCTTTACCTGTCTGTGTCTTGTAAACAAAGAGACGTTGTCAGCTCACCCCTCTTCACTCCTGGACTCCACACCGATGCAAGGAACGCCCTGGCCCGGGTGGAAGGCAACATTAGAAAAAACAAGGATCCAGCATCATGGAGAATGGATGAATAAAACTTGCTTTTATTGGAATTCGTTAAAAACAGATATTCAATCCAGTGGGCACAGAGGCACAAGTACTGTAGCGGGTTACCCAACGCATTTCGACCAGAGAGTCTTATTCATGCCATGAATAAGACTCTCTGGTCGAAACGCGTTGCATAACCCGCTACAGTACTTGTGCCTCTGTGCCCACTGGATTGAATATCTGTTTTTAACGAATTCCAATAAAAGCAAGTTTTATTCATCCATTCTCCATGATGCTGGATCCTTGTTTTTTCTAATGTCTGTGTCATGTACTGTTTATGATTATTGTACTTGTCCCTATTATGTAAACCCCTTTCACATGTAAAGCGCCATGGAATTGATGGCGCTATAATAAAAAATAATAATAATAATAATAAATATATGTACCAGAATCACTGACATACGCAGACGCATTAAAATCAATGGGTCTGCTCACACATCTGTGATTTTTCACTGACCGTGTCTCCGTGCGGCGTGCACGCGTGTCCGTGATTGCCGCATGGAGACATGTCTGTTTTTTTCTGGCATCACCTATGTCCCACGGACCACACTACGATGGGATCCATGAAACACGTACCAGAAAAAAACATACATTGAAAATAAAAAGCATTTTTAGCTCAACTGTCTCCAGCGACGCTGTGTTTTGTCTCTGCTCTCTGCTTCTTCTTGACCGGCTCATTACTGGCATGCATATTCATGTATGCAGCCACAGCCGACCCAGAAGTAGCTGCAGAGGTGACACAGTGGAGGCCGGATGCTGCATCGCGGGACTGTTCAGCACCACGGACAGCAGGAACGTTGGCAGGTGAGTTTATCTCCATATGCAATCACGGAATACGGATCACGTATCACAGATTGCACATGGACAACCCACGTGTGCCAAGAATCACAGCACATGGAGAGACATAGGCATTTCTAACACGGCAGTGAAAAACATCTGTGTTTTTCACTGACGTGTGAAACAGGACTTAAGCAATGAGTCATTTTTTGTTGATATATTCCTCTTAAAAATGACCTGCCTCTTTCTCAAAAAAGAAAAATTGAGTTTAAATTAATTGTAAAATTCCCCACACTCCCCTAATTCTGCCTCTTTTTTCCATTTTGTGCTACGTTGCTCCATTGCAAAGATACTCACACTATTGCTTTTGGAAGGCAATATGAGAAATTTCTACTTGTTGTGCAACTGGGCATTTCTGCAGGGTTTTTTCAGGAATGTGCACTTTCACTACTCCCTCCCAGATGCTACCATAGTACTAGGAGTCTCAGGCACTGCCAACCTATGATTCACATGAAAATTTGGAGAAATGCCCAGTTGCACTACAAGGAGAGATTTCACATATTGAACTGTGATGCAACAAATGTAAATATCTCTGCAAAGGAGCGACACAGCACAAAATGGAAAAAAAGGTAGAATCAGGGAAGCTCAAGGATTTTTATAAGGCATCTAAATAATTTTTCGGGAAGCAAATCACAGGTCCTTTCATACTTTGTGTAAGAGATCATTCTGAATCCATGCTCGCCCTTAGGCCGCTTTCACATTGCGTTTTGACCTACGTTCACTGGTCCCGTCGGGGCATCCGTCCGACTCCCCTCTCCCCCACAAAACATGTTTCAAACGCATCTGCTGATGGGGCCATAGATTATAATGGAGCAGGCGGAGTGACTTTGTGCTCTATCTTACACCACTTTCGGGCATATATGTTTTCTGCAGGTGGACACCCAGATGTAGTAGACTATGTTCGGGTGTCCGCCTGCAGAAAACGTTTATGCCCGAAAATAGTGCAAGACAGAGCACATGCTGACTCCGCCTGCTCCATGATAGTCAATGGCTCCATCGGCGCATGTGTCCGAAACACGTTTTGCGGGAGGGGGAGGGGGGTTTCGGACGGATGCCCAGACGAGGCTAGTGAACGTAGGGGAAAACGCAATGTGAAAGTGGAGTTACATGATTGTGATTCAATTTCTCTTTATTCTGATAGCTCAATTAATACAATCATCTGATTTGCATGAACATGGGGGCTGTGGTTTCTACTACATGTTCCTCAGATACTGACTCTATCAGATTTCAACTTCTTTGCCAATAGTAAAGACTAGAGATGAGTGAACTTGAGGTTCGGTGTTCAGAATGAACCCAGATTTTTCCAAAAAAACAAAGTTCGGGTTCGGAGATTGGGTAGTTTGCAAATGCAAAATCACTTACGCGAGCATCACTGTGCTCGGGTATGTACGGTGCTCGGCCCAGTGCGAGCCGCTTGCAGTGTTTGATCGGCTCGTACTGTGGGTAACAATAGCGTGATCGAATGTAGTGTGCACCAAAAAAAAAAAGAAATTGGAAAATAATGGTCATAATAAGAAAATTCCCTATTGGAGTAATGCAGGCAAGGTGAATGTTCAAAGATTCATTATCATCACCATCTACATATACAGCATTATTAGAGAAGTGCAATTTTGTAGTCTCTAGAGTTTGGTAGTTTAGCTGAGTAGATTAGGTTATACCTACATAAATCAAAAGCCTTTGGGAGAGTTGTAGTTGGTTCATCTAAGTTTATATGCAAGTTGTAATTAATGCCTCAAATGAGGTGAGAAGTCACTCTTTAAGAGCCCTTAAAATAACAAAGTTTGCAAAAATGTTTTATTGTTTATTCCTTTAATTGCCAGCAGATCGGTGGTGGTCCAGGTTCTGAGACTTTCAATAACTACCAATAACTCAAAAAAAAAACAACCCTGAAAAGTGCACAGAGACAGGAGACGGGAGCGCACAGCTTCTACCTAAGCATCCAGAGAGCGGAGGATGGATTCAATAGAGAATCTATGGCCCTCATTCATTAAAACTGGCATTTTGGACACTAGTGTTAATGAAGTGAGTGCTGCAGTAAGATGTGATGAATTCATTAAGGGGATTGGGCTCTTTAATGAATTACACGCATCCTTTAAACTGCCGTGTGTCACCGCCAGAAATGTGTGCCAGACATGGGCTGTTGTAATCTACTGCACTCAGTGAAGGAAATTCTAATACATTTATCAGGTGTGCTTCATCATGACAAAACTCTGCCCCTTGTATCAAAAATTGGTGGAGGTGTCTGGAATTTGGCTAAAAAACATACAACTTTGCAACGTTTTTGCTATGTTTCAAGCAGTTTTGCTCCAGAATTCTATCGAAAAATGCTTGATAAATCCGAGGCTAAGGGCGGCTTTGCACGTTGCGACATCGCACGTGCGATGTCGGTGGGGTCAAATCGAAAGTGACGCACATCCGGCGTCACTTTCGACATTGTACTGTGTAAATGCTAGATGATACGATGAACGAGCGCAAAAACGTCATTATCGTATCATCGTTGCATTCACCGACATTTCCATAATGCCGGTGCCGCGACAGGTACGATGTTGTTCCTCGTTCCTGCGGCAGCACACATCGCTGTGTGTGAAGCCGCAGGAGCGAGGAACATCTCCTTACCTGCCGCCGGCGGCTATGCGGAAGGACGGAGGTGGGCGGGATGTTTACATCCTGCTCAACTCCGCCCCTCTGCCGCTATTGGTCGCCTGCCGTGTGACGTCGCTATGACGCCGCACGACCCGCCCCCTTAGGAAGGAGGCGGGTCGCCGGCCAGAGCGACGGTCACAGGGCAGGTGAGTGCATGTGAAGCTGGCGTAGCGATAATTTTCGCTACGCCAGCTATCACACGATATCGTACCTGCGACGGGGGCGTGGACTATTGCGTGCGACATCGCAGCATCGGCTTGCGATGTCGCAACGTGCAAAGCCCGCCTAAGTCTTCTCTTTAATCCATACTTCACTGTGTGTCTCCTAAGCTGTGTGTGTCTCTTAAGCTGTGTGTCTCCTAAGCTGTGTGTGTCTCCTAAACTGTGTGTGTCTCCTAAGCTGTGTGTGTCTCCTAAACTGTGTGCGTCTACTAAGCTGTGTGTATCTACCAAGCTCTGTATGTATCCTAAACTATGTGTCTTAAACTGTGTGTCCTAAACTGTGTGTGTCTCTTAAGCTGTGCATGTCTTCTAAGCTGAATGTGTCTCCTAAGTTGTGTGTCTCCTAAACTGAGTGTTTCTCCTAAACTGAGTGTGTGTCTTCTAATCTGTGTGTCTCCTAAGGTGTATGTGTCTCCTAAACTGTGTGTGTCTCCTAAACTGAATGTGTCTCCTAAACTGTGTATGTCTTCTAAGCTGTGTGTCTCTTAAACTGTGTGTGTCTCCTAAACTGTGTGTGTCTCCTAAGCTGTGTGTGTCTCCTAAGCTGAATGTGTCTCCTAAACTGAGTGTGTCTCCTAAGCTGAGTGTGGTCTTCTAAACTGTGTGTGTCTCCTAATCTGTGTCTGTCTCCTAATCTGTGTGTCTCCTAAACTGAATGTGTCTCCTAAGCTGTGTGTCTCCTAAACTGTGTGTGTCTCCTAAACTGAGTATGTCTCCTAAACTGAGTGTGTCTCCTAAACTGAGTGTGTCTCCTAAGCTGAGTGTGGTCTTCTAAACTGTGTGTGTCTCCTAATCTGTGTCTGTCTCCTAATCTGTGTATGTCTCCTAAACTGAATGTGTCTCCCAAGCTGTGTGTCTCCTAAACTGTGTGTGTCTCCTAAACTGAGTATGTCTCCTAAACTGAGTGTGTCTCCTAAGCTAGTGTGGTCTCCTAAGCTGTGTGTGTCTCCTAAACTGTGTGTGTCTCCTAAACTGTGTGTGTCCCCTAAACTGAATGTGTCTCCTAAACTGTGTATGTCTTCTAAGCTGTGTGTGTCTCTTAAACTGTGTGTGTCTCCTAAACTGTGTGTGTCTCCTAAGCTGTGTGTGTCTCCTAAGCTGAGTGTGTCTCCTAAACTGAGTGTGTCTCCTAAGCTGAGTGTGGTCTTCTAAACTGTGTGTGTCTCCTAATCTGTGTCTGTCTCCTAATCTGTGTGTGTCTCCTAAACTGAATGTGTCTCCTAAACTGTGTGTCTCCTAAACTGTGTGTGTCTCCTAAACTGAGTATGTCTCCTAAACTGAGTGTGTCTCTTAAGCTAGTGTGGTCTCCTAAGCTGTGTGTGTCTCCTAAACTGTGTGTGTCTCCTAAACTGTGTGTGTCTCCTAAACTGTGTGTGTCTCCTAAACTGTGTGTGTCTCCTAAACTGTGTGTGTCTCCTAATCTGTGTGTGTCTCCTAAGCTGAGTGTGTCTCCTAAACTGTGTGTGACTCCTAAGCTGTGTGTATCTCCTAAACTGAGTGTGTCTCCTAAGCTGAGTGTGCTCTCCTAAGCTGTGTGTGTCTCCTAAACTGAATGTACCTACTAAACTGAATGTGTCTCCTAAACTGTGTGTGTCTCCTAATCCGAATGTATCTCCTAAGCTGTATGTGTCTCCTAAGCTGTGTGTGTCTCCTAAACTGAATGTGCCTCCTAAGCTGTGTGTGTCTCCTAAACTGTGTGTGTCTCCTAAGCTGAATGTATCTCCTAAACTGAATGTGTCTCCTAAACTGAATGTGTCTCCTAAGCGGTGTTTGTCTTCTAAGCTGTGTGTCTCCTAAACTGTGTGTGTCTCCTAAACTGAATGTACCTCCTGAACTGAATGTGTCTCCTAAACTGTGTGTGTCTCCTAATCCGAATGTATCTTCTAAACTGTGTGTGTCTCCTAAGCTGTGTGTCTCCTCAACTGTGTGTGTCTCCTAAACTGTGTGTGTCTCCTAAACTGTGTATGTCTCCTAAACTGTGTGTCTTCTAAACTGTGTGTCTTCTAAACTGTATGTGTCTCCTAAGCTGTGTGTGTCTCCTAAGCTGTGTATGTCTTCTAAGCTGTGTGTGTCTCTTAAACGGTGTGTCTTCTAAGGGCCCTGCTGCTGATGAGTAGTATTACATGGACCTTTTTTACACTGTCCTTCTTATGTGATGAATAAAAATCCATAATCAAGAAAGTTGAATAACAGCTGAAGTTTATTTCAACACTTTTCAAAGCCTATCCTGGCTTCTTCTTCAGCAAAAACCCCAATCATAATGATTGTGTTTTTTTCTGATGAAGAAGTCCGGCTAGGCTTTGAAACGAGTTGAAATTATCCATATAATACTAATGATGATCATCTTCATACTCCTGCCTTGGATCTGCACCTCTACTTACATATCATTGTCTTATCACCTAATAACATTAACCCTCTATATTTACCACTGGATAAGACCCTATGCGCTTTTTTTCCCCCCAGCATCTCAAACTGATTTCCTAAAGACCCTCAAACAGCTGCTGGCAATTATAGGGACATTTTTCGTTTTGTTTTTTTTTTTTACAAACATTAAATTACTCATTCAAGGGTTTAACAAAATCTGCTCAAAATCATACAAAAACAATTAAAAATAAACTTTCTTTGATAATCCTGTAAATGTATAAAATGGTAAAATGCAAAAAATCTAATTAGAATATTTAAACATGTTCAATGGACATAAAGCATAAAAAATAGGTTTTTCTGGCTAAGATCAAGAGCATAACTAATTCTAAAATTAAAGCCATATACAGAAAGTGACAGAGTTTTGTAGGGCCAGCATTATAATTTGCCTACAGCAGTCAAAATCTAGCTTCTCCATGTCTACATTGTGTAAGTCAATGTGAGTGACAATGGGCCTCCGTCAGCAAATATCCTGGACAAACAGAAACGAACAACCAGTTAACGAAAAAAAAAAAAGAAAGCAGAATGAATGGTAGCCATTAATCCTAGAAAATGATCTAAAAAGGTAAAATATGGTGGAGTAATTAAATAAAAAAGAACTAAAATGAAATAAAGGGAAAAAAAAGATTAAATAAGGTGGAGTAATTAAATAAAATTAAAAGAAAAAACCCATTAATAAATAAAACAAAATAATTAAATGAAATAAAAGATTAGATAATTTAGAAAATATAGTGGAGTAATTAATCCCAAGAAAACATAAAAAAAATGTAAATTTTTCATGTTGAATTAATCCAAATTTGAAAAATAGACTCTTCATGATTGTTCCCAAAACTTGTAGAGCGTTAAAGGGGTTGTCCACTACTTCGATAAGCCCAACTCATTCTCCTTATTCACCCCTGTAAAAATCAGTAAGCTTATACTCACCTCCGATGCAATCACAGTTCCAGCGATGTCTGAAGTCGTGCTCCTGGGGCCCATGTGACATTGTTATGACCTGCGACCAATTAATCCCGACTTCCTTCACCCAGTTTTTGGACTTTTGAGTAGGAAGTCAGGACAGCACTCACATCCTGCTCAAATGGCCAAAGGTGAGGAGACAGACACCGGTCCCTGGGGACACGACTCAAGACATCGCTAGAACCACGGCCGAACCAGGGGTGAGTATAGGCTTATTCATTTTTACTGCTCCAACAAAGGGAATGAGTGGGGGTTATCCAAGTAGTGGACATCCTTTTTAAGCCACCAATATAATTACACACATGGTCAAAATTGTTCATACCCCTCGTTTAATGAAAGAAAAACCCACAATGGTCACAGAAATAAAGTCTGCTTTACACCTTACAATTTTGCATACGATATCGTATGCGATGTGACCCGCCCCCATCGTATGTGCGGCACGTTCAATTTGTTGACCGTGACGCACAAACTATTATTTCCCGTCACACGCACTTACCCTCCATACGACCTCGATGTGGGCGGCGAACATCCACTTCCTGGAGTGGGAGGGACATTCGGCGTCACACCGACATCACACGGCAGCCGGTCAATAGAAGCGGAGGGGCGGAGATGAGGGGGACGTAAACATCCCACCCACCTCCTTCCTTCCGCATTGCCGGCGGGAGCCGCGGGACGCAGGTAAGCTGTGTTCATCGTTCCCGGGGTGTCACACACAGCGATGTATGCTGCCTCAGGAACATTGAACAACCTGACGTTCAATTTTTAGTAATTGAACGACATGCATGCGATCAACGTTTTAACGTTCAATCGCAATCGCACGGAGGTTTCACACGCTACAATGTAACTAACGATGCCGGATGTTCGTCACTTACGACTTGACCACGCCGACACATCGTAAGATATATTGTAGCGTGTAAAGCCCGCTTTACTTGAATCTGACAAAAGTAATAATGAATAAAAAAATCTATGAAAATGAACAAATGAAAGTCAGACATTACTTTTCAACCATGCTTCCACAGAATTTTTTAAAAAATAAAACTCATGGGCTACAGATACTCACTGTGTTGTTTGGTGACATGGTGTGTACCACACTCAACATGGGCCAGAGGAAGCGAAGGAAAGAGTTGTCTCAGGAGATTAGAACGAATATTATAGACAAGCATGTTAATGGTAAAGGTTATAAGACTATCTTCAACGAGTTTGATGTTCCTGTAACTACAGTTACATATATTACCCAGAAATTTAAGATCCATGGGACTGTAGTCAACCTCCCTGGACGTGGCCGCAGGAGGAAAATTGATGACAAATCAAAGAGATGGATAATACTTATGGTAACAAAAGAGCCCAGAAAAACGTCTAAGGAGATTAAAGGTGAACTTCAAGCTCAAGGAACATCAGTGTCAAATTGCACCATCCATTGTTGTTTGAGCCAAAGTGGACTTCATGGAAGACAACCAAGGAGGACACAATTGTTGAAAAAAAAATCCTAAAAAGCCAGACTGGAATTTGCAAAACTACATGTTGACAAGCCACAAAGCTTCTGGGAGAATATCCTATGAGACAAAAATGGAACTTTTTGGCAAGGCACATCAGCTCTATGTTCACAGACGGAAACAATAAAGCATATCAAGAAAAGAACACTGCCCCTACTGTGAAACATGGAGGAGGCTCTGTTATGTTCTGGGGCTGCTTTGCTGCATCTGGCACAGGGTTTCTTGAATCTGTGCAGGGTACAATAAAATCTCAAGATTATCAAAGGATTCTAGAGAGAAATGTGCTGCCCAGTGTCAGAAAGCTTGGTCTTAGTCGTAGGTCATGGGTCTTGCAACAGGATAGTGACCCAAAACACACAGCTAAAAACACACCAGAATGACTAAGAAGAAAACATTGGACTATTCTGAAGTGGTCTTTTATGAGCCCTGACCAAAATCCTATTGAGCATCTTTGGAAAGAGCTAAAACATACTGTCTGCAAAAAGGCAACCTTCAAACACTAGACAACTGGAGCAGTTTGCTCTTGAGGAGTGGCCAAAATACCTGTCGAGAGGCGCAGAAGTCTCATTGACAGTTACAGGAATCGTTTGATTGCAGTGATTGCCTCAAAAGGTTGTGCAACCAAATATTAAGTTAAAGAGGGAACCATCATTTCTGTCCAGGCCTATTTCATGAGTTTTATTTTTTTAACAATTCTGTGGAAGCAGAAAAGCAACAATGTCTGACTTTCATTGGTTCATTTTCATCGAATTTTTAATTATTATTACTTTTGTCAGATTCAAGTTATTTATGTGACCATTGTGGGTTTTTCTTTCATCAAACGAGGGGTACCAACAATTTTGACCACGTGTGTAGGTAACCATTGTTTGGCCAATTATTTGGGCGGTACCTATCTCACCCGACGCTCTGCTGTGCGCTCTTATGTTCTCGCTGAGCAAGCCAATGTCACACATCTTATGGTGGAGTATATCTCTTAGAGAACAAAAGGATTTTTGCTGTCCAAAACGAGACATGATCCTTATCTTCCCAAACAATCAGCTTTTCACACCCAATACACATTAGACTATCATCCAAATATGTCAGTATCATCCGGTTCAGCTGAGTTCAGTCTAATATGTATGGGGCATTAATTACTATCTAAAGGGTAGGGGCACTTTTAGTTTGACTTTTATTCTCTACGAGAGAGTCTCTGTCAGAAATCTCTAGCGGTTTATCTCTTAGAGAACCAAAGTCTGAAATCGTACATGCTAATTGGGCAGTTCGGGTCTCCGCTCACATATAGCCAGCCATAAACAGATCACTCCCAGAGAAGAGTGGGCAGGGTTTTTCCATATTTTTGTTTGGTGTACACTACATCTGATCATGCTGTTGTTTCCACCAGTCCCAATGGCTTATTCAAACACTGCAAGTGGCTCGAACTGGGATAAGGACTGAGCATACCTGAGCACAGTGATGCTCACTCGAGTGGTTTGAATATGTAAAACACCCAAGCTCTGTTTTTTTTGTAAAGTCTGTATTTTGCATGAACACCAAAAAACAAAACTCGGTTTCGCTCATCTCTAGTCACAAGTCTATGATAGCCAGAACAAGGCTCTCATAGACTTACACTTAAGATTGACTTCTGGAGCACGCCATGAAACACTGGAGCAGCCGGCGGGTCACAAACTGTAGAAGACTGATAGAAGCGGCAGTGGTAAAAGATGAAAATGCCAGCGGGTAAGTGTAAGACAGGGGGAGTCTAGGGACAGGGCACTTAGATTAGAAGCATAACTCTAGTGGTGAAATTAAAAAAACTGCTGGAGTGGTGCTTTAAAGGGAACCTATCACCAGGTTTTTCCCTTATAACCTACGGCCACCACCAGTGAGCTCTTATATATACAGCATTCTAATGCGGTCCGGTCAAATGGGTGTCGCTGCTCTTTGGTCCCGTGCCTCCTCTCTGCAGCGATCACCGTCCTCCTGCCCAGTCCCATGTGGATGATGCATCCGGTGTCATTCACAGAGAGGCCTCCATTGCTCTCCTGTGCATGTGCAGTTTGATCTACCTGGCTGAGGACAGACCAAAATACTGTAGTGTGCATGTGCGGGCAGTCTTTGACCTTTTCCCACGCCTACACATTACAGTTGCCCTCAGCCGGGCAGATCAAAGTGCTCATGCGCAGGAGCGCAATGGAGACCTCTGTGTGAATGACACAGGATGTGTCATGCATACGGGCCTAGGCAGGAGGACGGAGATCGCAGCAGAGAGGAGGCGCCAGACCGGAGACCAGCGACACCCATTGGACAGAACCGCCCCTTAGATGAGTATTATAAAAGTGTTTCCGGTCTGGGCTCTTATTACAGTATATTAGAAGGATGAATATAAGAGCTCACTGGTGGTGACCGCAGCTCATAAGGGAAAAACCGGGTGACATGTTCCCTTTAAGTATAAAGAGAGTCCTACATTATATGAAAAACTACTCACTCTCCTAGACATGTTATTAGTGAAGAGGAATATTTTTAGGAATCCATACAGTTTTTAAAGATAAAGTTTAAAAAAAAAAAAGAACAAGTATCCAAACAAAAATGTAAGAAAAAAGACGTTCATCTTCAATCTCCCTCTGGTCCAAAACAGATGATCCAGTGTCCTCTGTTGGCCTATAAGGCTATGTGCGCATGCTGCGTTTTTTGATGCTGCGTTTTTGTGTGTTTTTTGCGGCAAAAACGCATCAGTAAAAACGCATGCTTTTTGGTTGCATTTTGGATCTCTGCGTTTTGCTGCGTTTTTCCAATGCATTGCATGGGTGGAAAATGTAGTAAAACGCAGAAAAGAATTGACATGACCATTTTTTTTTTCAGCTCAAAAACGCAGCAAAAAAAAAAAAAAAGTTGTGTGCGGACAGCAAAAATGAAAACTCATAGGCTATGCTGGGGAAGCAAAGTCGTGCAATTTTGAGCTCAAAAACGCACCCGAAAAACACGCAAAAACGCTGCAAAAAAACGCACTGTGCCCACATAGCCTAAAGGGGGTGTTACATGCAGCGATATTGCTAGCGATATCGCTGGTGAAAGCACCCCCCCACCGTCGTCTGTGCGTCATGGGCAAATCGCTGCCCATGGCGTACAAAATAGTTTGGAGCCGTCACACGGACTTACCTGCCTAGCGACGTCGTTGTTTCTAAGGGGGCGGTTCGTGTGGCGTCACAGCGACGTCACTAAGCGGCCGCTCAATAGAAGCGGAGGGGCGGAGATGAGTGGCCGTAACATCCCGCCCACCTCCTTCCATCCTCATTGCCGGCGACCGCAGGTAAGCTGCTGTTCATCATTTCCGGGTTGTCACACGTAGCGATGTGTGCTGCCTCAGGAACGACGAACAACCTGCGTACTCAACAGTCAACGATTTTTTAAAAAGGAACGACGTGTCAACGATGGACGATAAGGTGAGTATTTTCCATTGTTAATGGTTGTTCCTTTGTGTCACACGCAACGACGTCGCTAACGATGCCGGATGTGCGTCACGGAATCTGTGACCCCGGCGATATATCGTTAGATCCGTCATTGCGTGTAACGGGGCCTTTACAGAGCGCCAGTGATCACAGCAAGTGACCACTGCAGCCAATCGGTGGCCTCAGATGTAACATGAAAGCAAACTAATCATCTTTTCTAAAGCCAGAAAACCCACTATCATACATGCAAATGCATTAACATTTAGCGTAAAAGTAGCAGTAAATACATGTACATGGTGCACAGTACCTTCTAATGTGTTGGTGAGATTGCTGGCTATACTCAGAGCGCGTTGCCTCAATATAGGATCTTCTAACAAGTCCATAGAAACATGATATGAACTTAATCTTCTTTTCCTCAAATCATTTTCCATGTTTGTCCCCTAAAAAGAAAATTAAAAGTTACTAGAGAAGAATGAAGGGTCACCCGAATGGTGTCCTTCTATTGTCGCGTCATGCATCAAGCAACTTAATATAGCTAATCTGCAGTCTCAAACGAAACTTATTAAATTATAATTGGCTTCTATTTCAGCACTTGCATTGCTTAATGCATGCACTAGCACTTTATTTTTGTGTATGTGTGCTTTTCCCTACGGTGCCGCATTAACATAAAACATGACCAGCCGCACCTTTATGCCAAACAATTGCAAAAAAATGGCTAAAATTAGAAAAAAATAAATGTCTATTAGTATTTTATTGGAAACCTACAATTATCACACTGTGTAGCTGGTCATTTTCCTGGTAAACTGTATCCTATAAATACACTGGCACATTTTCTGTCTTTTCGTGACAGTACAAGCAAAATAATAAGTGGAAGAATTATTTGCAGCGTCCTATGATATTGTGTTTGCTAAGGGTACATTGACTAAGTGGTATCGCCCTTTAACCGGATCCTGATAACCGTTTTATGCTGCCCTAATCATTGCTCTAACCCCTGAAACACAGCAGAGCTTTATTATAATACAGTTTGAGAAAGAATCGGGGCCCAAAAAGATTCTGAGGATGGGGAAAGGAAAAATGTTTTTTGAGCAAATCCCCTCATTTCACAGTAAAACAACCTGCCACTATTTTTTAAAAATGCTGATGATATCCCTTTAAATGTAGTTGGTTGTCAGACAGCACAGTTGTCAGGTACTTTTCAAATAGGGTCCCTCATATCATCAACTAAAGGCCGTAATGTTTTTGAGCTGATAACAGTACAGAATGAAGGGCTGGGCACCTCGGCATTGATGTGCATCATCAACAACAATAAGATGGCGGTGATGCAAGTTTTTCACCTACAAATATATAATAGTATATGGATAAAGGAAAGTAAAGTGTAATCCTTCCAAGTCTCCTCTTTTGACTTCACTTTAGTGCCTGTTTGGTCTGTACTGTTTTTAATTACGCTGCACTGTAAGGTCCTTTTCACACAGCCGTTTAAAAAAACACGTTAGTTTAGTCCATCCATGTGTATGTGTGCGTCATCCATGTGTATGTGTGCGTCATCCATGTGTATGTATGTGTCATCCATGGTGTGTCATCCATGTATATGTGTTTGTCATCCATGTATCATCCATGTGTATGTGTGTGTCATCCGTGTGTATGTGTCATCCTTGTGCCATCCAAGTGTATGTGTGTCATCCATGTGTATGTGTGCGTCATCCATGTGTATGTGTCTGTGTCATCCATGTGTCATCCATATGTATACGTGTCATCCGTGTGTATATGTGTCATCCTTGTGCCATCCAATTGTATCTGTCATCCGTGTGTATGTGTGTCATCCGTGTGTATGGGTGTGTCATCCATGTGTATGTGTGTCATCCGTGTGTATGTGTCATCCATGTGTATGTGTGTCATCCATGTGTATGTGTATCATCCATGTGTATGTGTGTCATCCATGTATGTGTGTGTCATCTGTTTGTTATCCGCGTGTGTGTGTCATCCGTGTGTGTCATCCGTGTGCATGTGTGTCATCTGTGTGTATGTGTGTCATCCATGTATGTGTGAGTAATTTGTGTGTCATTCATGTGTGTGTCATGTTTGTCATCCGCGCATGTGTGTCATCCATGTGTATGTGTGTCATCCGTGTGTATGTGTGTGTTATCTATGTGTATGTGTGTCATCCATGTATATGCGTGTGTCATTCATGTGTCATCCATGTGTATGTGTGTTATCTATGTCATCCATTTGTATGTGTGTGTCATCCGTGTGTATGTGTGTGTTATCTATATGTGTATGTATGTCATCTGCATGTATGTGTGTCATCCGTGTGTATGTATGTCATCCGTGTGTATGTGTGTCATCTGTGTATATGTGTGTGTCATCGGTGTGTATGTGTGTGTCATCTGTGTGTGTCATCCGTGTGTGTGTGTGTGTCATCCATGTATATGTGTTTGTCATTCATGTGTTATCCATGTGTATGTGTGTCATCTATGTCATCCATGTGTATGTGTGTGTCATCCGTGTGTGTCATCTATGTGTATGTATGTCATCTGTGTTTATGTGTGTCATCCATGTGTATGTGTGTATCATCCGTGTGTACGTGTGTGTCATCTGTGTGTATGTGTGTGTCATCTCTGTGTATGTGTGTATCATCCTTGTGTATGTGTGTATCATCCGTGTGTATGTGTGTGTCATCCACGTGTATGTGTGTCATCCGTGTGTCATCTGTGAGCTTTCTATGTTTTTCCACTATGGTTAAAATAAGAATGAATTTACAAAGCTTCTGCTATATTTTGCAATGGTAAAAACGGACGGCACACGGATGTCACTTGGATGTCATACACGTGCTGTATGCATTGGCTTGTATGGGTCCATGTTGCCAGTTAAAAAACAGACATGTCTCCGTGTGGATCACAAGAACACATGTGTGGTTCACACAGACTATGGTCCATGTGAAAACACTAAGGTGTGAAAATCACCATAGATTTTAATGAGGATCCACATGAACATGTCTCCGGTACGTGTGAAAACAGACACCACATGTACCGTAAACATAAGAGTATGAAGGGGACCTAAAGGATAGCGGAATCCTAATTCCCATTTCTATTGAGGTATAACATATCGAGAGGTGTCTTAAGCACCAGAGAGCCATCTAAAAGAGGTCACCTTGTCCCTGGTGGATGGGTTTACACAGTTTTGATCAAAACTGTTAACTAAGTACCTCCCCTATCATGGAGTTAATTTGTCCATTAATTGCAGAGTGCTGGTGCGCAGTACATATATATACATACTGTATATATTTGCATTACATCCACAAGGTACAGGCTCCTGTAGGTTGTAGCTGGATCCTGTTGTGTACCAGTTCATTTGATCCCGAGGTGTCGAATATTTTGGAAATCTCCATGTCGCTGGTGGATGAGCTTACACCCTTTTGATCAAATCTAAGCATCTACGGTATTTTTATGTGTGTAGCAATAACGGAGTCCATTTAGTCATTAATGCAGAGTGCTGTATATATAGATTAGAATCTAAGTTGATAATAACTAAATAAAAACTGTTATCATTTTTATCAGTTTGTTCTTCCTGATATCATTGAGATCTGTCTATATTCTCACTAGAGAGCTCACGAGTCGCGACCACAGAATCTACTGAATATCCTGTTACTGGCCGTGGACACAGGCAGATGTCAGTTGTGATAGTAACTAATCCCTTCCTTCTGTACGGTCGAGCACTCTTCAGCATGTACATTTTTTTAGTCTTGAAATTTGAGATGTAAAATGTATGAATATTTGATGTCACCTATTTTATGTGAGCTAACCAGTAAGGTTCTGCTCACATCTACATCGGGGGCTTTGCTAGGATTCCTCCTTGCACATGTGAACATTTTTGACTGGTAAAATAGTGTTGCATGTAGCGCCTTGACATAGTCAATGGTTTCCGTTAGAGCAGATCTGGGTAAGTTATACCAAGCTAATATACAGAACATTTGGTCTACTGGTAAGATAAAAACAAATTGTGTCTAGCATCAGTGATATTCTCAGTCTGATGTATTCTGTGATGTCAAATTGATGAAGCATACTGTAGTTTGTTGAATATTCTCTAGATCTATGTAACGCCGGCCTCCCTGCACTGTACCGCCTCCTCTCACCGGCAGGGACACTGACATACTCACCACCACAGCTGCCCTGCTCCCTCCCCTGCTCCTTCTGCAGTCCCTATGCTTCAAGGCTTCTTAAAGACCAGTGCACACACTCAGAAAGTATTCCCAAGCTTATGACTGGGAACACTGGGTATATATGACACCTTCCCCTGTAGGGAGGTGCCTGAGCAATTAGGTTTCTGGTTAGTCTGCTCTTGTAAGTTCTCCAGTCTGCTGTCTGCCCCTTGTCTCAGATCTTGAACCTGTCCCACCTGTTCGTGTACCCAAATCTGTTCTTCCTGTCCGTTTACTCAAAACTGTTCATGTACCCAAACCGCTCCTGCCTGTCTCCTGAACTGGAACCTGATCTACCAGTCCATCTACAGTAGCTGTACCCATCCTGTTTGTCTCAATTTTCTGAACTCATTCCGCTAGGACGTCTCCAGTACCTGTACCCATCCTGCCTGTCTTCAGTTCTTGAAACCGTCCTGCCAGTCCATCTCCAGTACATGTACTTGTCTCCAGTTCCTGAACTTGCTCTGCCAGTTTTTCTCCAGTACATGTACCTGTCCTGCGTGTCTTCAGTTCCTATACCCATCCTGCCAGTCCATCTCCAGTACCTGTACCAATTTTGCCTGTCTCCAGTTCCTGAACCGGTCATGCCTGTCCATGTACCTGAACCTGACCTGCCTGTCCATGTACCTGAACACAACCTGCTTGTCTCAAGTACTTGCTCATCCAGCTTGTCTCCTGAACATACTCTATTTTGTCAGCCTTCACTATCTGCTTTTGCCCTCCATACCTGCGTCCCTGACCTTTGGGTCAGCTGCTGCAGTACCGCGAACAGTCCTGTAGTAATACCTAGTGTCCACCAGTAGCCCAGTCTATCCTCACCATCAGAAGCTCCTGTGAAAATCCGGTAGTCACTTAGTCAAGCCCCTCCAGGGTAAACCCTGTCTCTGGTGCAGTGGGTCAACACCCACTAGTGTAAAGCTGGGCAAGGAATCTCCATTCGATGTGCTTACATCCAACTGCCTCCTGAGCTTACAACTTTCGGACAGTGGGGGTGTTGGACCCCCACCAGTTTAATAACTTTAAACAAGACAAACCTTCAGGTAATAAATTATTGTAAGACATAAACTTTCTATATCAATAAACACATGATCCCCAAGCTATGTCTTCATGTTACGATGCACCAGGGTTCTCCTCTAAGTACTTGACTCAACTTTAGATGCACACTCGAGTGATATGTGAATGTACTATAGGACTAATGTATAATAAGGTGTACGTATTGATAAATTATGCTGTTAGTACATTATAGGCCTTGCAAAAAGCAGTCACATTCAAAGCTTGACCAACCAAATTATTTGTTCCTGAGGGAAGCACCTTACAAAGGCTACCATGCCTTATCTATATGAAACTTCCTTACATTGTCATCAGAAGCTGGTTTATCTATTATCACCTCTGGCAGTAGTAGTCCAGCAGGCGATGTTGGGGCAGACGGACCACCGAACAGAGAGACCACTCCATTGCAGTCCACGGTGCTGTGCATCTTGCCATTCACTGGAAGCACTGGAAGGGTTCTTGATGCTTTGCTGGCTTGACTTAAGTTACTTCCCCGTCTTTGTCTGTGCGGTACAAACAAGGATCCTCGTCTACTCTCATTGTCTTCGAATGTGCTGTGTTCATCGTCTGCAAAATCGTTTTCTGATGCCACATCCTTCCCACGGCCTAGAAACATGCTGAACATGCTGGTCCTACTGTTGCGCCTTGGTGTGACATCATTGCGGACATCCAAAAGAGACTTTGAAACAATAACAAGAAACAACATCAGCAATACAGTTTTAAACCAAAGCTAAACCAATACCCAAAACCTGCAACATATGCACTCCAACAACAGTCAATAGAAAGCTCTCAAAACCACATCATTCACATCAAAAAATGCATACAGGATTGGTGATAAATGTACTATCACTGAAGGCCGAATTGTTGGGACTCACATTGATCCTAAGAATGGGGGTCCTAAAGTCAAATAATGCACAAATTGCATGACTACTCCATTCACTCTACGAAGACTGATGGAAGGATTAGTCCCATAGAAATGAAAAGAGAGGTGGTTGAACATACACATTACTAAATTTTGGGCTCCCGCCAATCCAGAGCAAGAGGGTTGCCAACTTAACTTTACTCATGCTTGAAACCACTCTATTCACCTGCAGGCAATTGATGTCTATGTCTCTCTATCCCATGGAAGTGAATAAAGTGGTGGTTGAACATGCACACTACTAAACTTTGGGCTCCTCAACTACCCAGAGAAAAAAAGGTCCAAAATGTAGTAGTACACATGCTTGACACCACTTCGTTAACTTATATGGGGTTGAGAGGTATCTCTGTAAGTCCCATATAATTGAATGAAATGAAAGGACCCCCCTACCATACCATACCACTTCATTTACTTCTATCAGTCTGATAGAAAAGAATGTAGTGGTGGTCAAACATGTCATCTACTGCGTTTTGGACTGCCCCACCAATCCAGAGGAAGAGGGTTACAAAGTTTTGTTGTACACATACTTGATAGAACTACATTCACTTCTCTGAGATTGACTGTTACCTCTGATAGTCTCATAAAAATGAATGGAGTGGTGACAAACATGTGCCATACTGAACTATGGAAACTCTACTGATTAAGGGCTCCGCCACACATCCGTGAAAACCACGTCCGTGTAAAACGGGCCGTTTTTCGGGTCCGTTTTCCGTTTTTTATGTCCGTTTTTATGGTATGTGTGACCTGCGTGTGTATCCCGTATGCTAGCCGTATGTGCGTGTGGAATGTCCGTGTGTGCGTGAGTGAAATAACTGACATGTGTATGTGTTGTCCGTGTGAAATGTACGTGTGTGATGCAAAATGTCGTTACTACATGTCGGAAGACAGAGTAGCGGGATGAGAATGAACTCGGGTGAACTTCACCCGACTTCATTGTCATGCCGCGGCTCTGTCTTTGTGCCGTGTACTGATTAGCGGTCACCTGTGAAGGATTCACCGGTGACCACTAATCCCCCGAGTGACTGAAGTGTCCCCCCCTCTCTCATACTCACCGTTCCCCGATCCCCGGCGCTGCACGGCGTTCACACTGCTCCGGCGGCTTTTTCTAATTTGAAAAAGCCGGCCGCCCATTAATCAATCTCGTATTCCCTGCTTTACCCGCCCACCGGCGGCTGTGATTGGTTGCAGTGAGACACGCCCACCACGCTGAGTGACAGGTGTCACACTGCACCCAATCACAGCAGCCGGTGGGCGTGTCTATACTGTGCAGTAAAATAAATAAATAAATAATTAAAAAAACTGGCGTGCGGTCCCCCCCCATTTTAATACCAGCCAGATAAAGCCATACGGCTGAAGGCTGGTATTCTCAGGATGGGGAGCTCCACGTTATGGGGGGCCCCCCACCCTAACAATATCAGTCAGCAGCCGCCCAGAATTGCCGCATACATTATATGCGACAGTTCTGGGGCTGTACCCGGCTCTTCCCGATTTACCCTGGTGCGTTGGCAAATCGGGGTAATAAGGAGTTATTGGCAGCCCATAGCTGCCAATAAGTCCTAGATTAATCATGTCAGGCGTCTATGAGACACCTTCCATGATTAATCTGTAAGTTACAGTAAAAAAACACACACACGCCCGAAAAATCCTTTATTAGAAATAAAAAACACAAACAAATTCCCTCATTACCAATTTATTAACCCCGACAAACCCTCCATGTCCGGCGTACTCCACGGACCTCCAGCGTCGCGTCCAGCTCTGCTGCATGCAGGTGACAGGAGCAGCAGAAGACACCGCCGCTCCGGTCACCTCCACGCAGCTAATGAGATGAGTAGCGCGATCAGCAGCTGTCAGTCAGGTAACTCGCGATCCAGCGGTGGCCGCGGGTAACCTCAGTGACAGCAGCTGATCGCGCTACTCATCTCATTAGCTGCGTGGAGGTGACCGGAGCGGCGGTGTCTTCTGCTGCTCCTGTCACCTGCATGCAGCAGAGCTGGACGCGACGCTGAAGGTCCGTGGAGTACGCCGGACATGGAGGGTTTGTCGGGGTTAATAAATTGGTAATGAGGGAATTTGTTTGTGTTTTTTATTTCTAATAAAGGATTTTTCGGGCGTGTGTGTGTTTTTTTACTGTAACTTACAGATTAATCATAGAAGGTGTCTCATAGACGCCTGACATGATTAATCTAGGACTTATTGGCAGCTATGGGCTGCCAATAACTCCTTATTACCCCGATTTGCCAACGCACCAGGGTAAATCGGGAAGAGCCGGGTACAGCCCCAGAACTGTCGCATATAATGTATGTGGCAATTCTGGGCGGCTGCTGACTGATATTGTTAGGGTGGGGGGCCCCCCATAACGTGGAGCTCCCCATCCTGAGAATACCAGCCTTCAGCCGTATGGCTTTATCTGGCTGGTATTAAAATGGGGGGGGACCGCACGCCGTTTTTTTTAATTATTTATTTATTTATTTTACTGCACAGTATAGACACGCCCACCGGCTGCTGTGATTGGGTGCAGTGTGACACCTGTCACTCAGCGTGGTGGGCGTGTCTCACTGCAACCAATCACAGCCGCCGGTGGGCGGGTAAAGCAGGGAATACGAGATTGATTAATGGGCGGCCGGCTTTTTCAAAAGAGGAAAAGCCGCCGGAGTTTTTATAACAGCCGTGCAGCGCTGCGCTGGAGATCGGGGAATGGTAAGTATGAGAGAGGGGAGAACTGACCGACAGACAGCTAGAGGGACAGACAGACATAGAGACCGACCGACGGACTGAGGGAGAGAACGAAACATAAAAAGAAAAAAGACTGACATGACATGAAAAAAGCACAAAACATACAGGGAACAAACAGAGATGCGTCCGTGTCACTCGGACGTGCGCACAGACCCATTGACTTTCATTGGGTCCGTGCTGCGTGTTGCGTGAATAAAACGGACATGCTGGCGTGAGACACGGCCCACAAAACGCATCACGGAGACGGACTAACGGACATAACCAAAAACGCAAGTGTAACCGCTGAGATATAGTAACATTGGTGCACGTTTGGCCGTGTCTCCAGTATACACGGAAACGGACCAAACACGCACGTGTTTCACGGATGTGTGTTTCAAGCCTAAGAGAAAGAGGGTCCTAAACTTAGCATTGTGCATGATTGGCCACCATTTTTTTCACTTCAGCCATGCCCCCTGTAATCATACACTTATCTCCTATTTTATGTGTTAAAAAGGCTTGCTCTAGGTGAGAATATTGGTTCAGTGCTGTCCCAGAAGGTAATGCATAGTGATGACCGAATA